>NC_141005.1:35688086-36415260 GCF_052327205.1 Somniosus microcephalus | reverse complement strand
CCCCCCCTCTCCTCTCCCCTCCCTCCCCCCCTCTCCTCTCCCCCCCCTCCCTCTCCCCTCCCTCGCCCTCTCGCCCCCCCTCTCCTCTCCCTCCCTCGCCCCTCCCCCCCTCCTCTCCCCTCCCCCCCCTCCTCTCTCCCTCCCCCCCTCTCCTCTCCCCCCCCTCTCCTCTCCCCTCCCTCGCCCCCCCTCCTCTCCCCTCCCTCGCCCCCCCCTCTCCCCTCCCCTCCCTCGCCCCCCCCTCCTCTCCCCTCCCCCTCCTCTCCCCTCTCCTCGCCCCCCCTCTCCCCTCCCTCGCCCCCTCCCTCGCCACCCCTCTCCCTCCCCCTCCTCTCCCCCTCTCCCCCCCTCCCTCTCCCCTCCCTCGCCCCCCTCCCCCCCTCTCCCCCTCCTCTCCCCTCCCGCCCCCCTCTCCTCTCCCCTCCCTCGCCCCCCCTCTCCTCTCCCTCCCTCCCTCGCCCCCCCTCTCCTCTCCCCTCCCCTCCCTCGCCCCCCCCTCCTCTCCCTCTCCCCTCCCTCGCCCTCCCCCTCTCCTCTCGCCCCCCCTCTCCTCTCCCCCCCTCTCCCTCTCCCCCCCTCTCCCTCTCCCCCTCTCCCTCCTCGCCCCCCCTCTCCTCCCCCTCCCTCGCCCCCCCCTCTCCTCTCCCCTCCCTCCCTCCCCCCCCTCTCCTCTCCCCTCCCTCGCCCCCCCTCTCCTCTCCCCCCTCCCTCGCCCCCCCTCTCCTCTCCCTCTCCCTCGCCCCCCTCCTCCTCTCCCCTCCCTCGCCCCCCTCTCCTCTCCCCTCCCTCCCTCGCCCCCCTCTCCTCTCCCCTCCCTCGCCCCCCTCCTCTCCCTCTCCCCTCCCTCGCCCCCCCTCTCCTCTCCCCTCCCTCGCCCCCCCCTCTCCTCTCCCCTCCCCCTCCTCGCCCCCCCTCTCCTCTCCCCTCCCTCGCCCCCCCTCCTCTCCCCTCCCTCGCCCCCCCTCTCCTCTCCCCTCCCTCGCCCCCCCCTCTCCTCTCCCCTCCCTCGCCCCCCCTCCCTCCCTCGCCCCCCCTCTCCTCTCCCTCCCTCGCCCCCCCTCCTCTCCCTCCCCTCCCTCGCCCCCCCCTCTCCTCTCCCCCTCCCTCGCCCCCCCTCTCCTCCTCCCTCGCCCCCTCCCTCTCCCCTCCCTCGCCCCCCCCTCCTCTCCCCTCCCTCGCCCCCCCTCTCCTCTCCCCTCCCTCGCCCCCCCCTCTCCTCTCCCCTCCCTCGCCCCCCTCCTCTCCCTCCCCTCGCTCCCCCCTCTCCTCTCCCCTCCCTCGCCCCCCCTCTCCTCTCCCCTCCCTCGCCCCCCCCTCTCCTCTCCTCGCCTCCCCTCCCTCTCCCCTCCCTCGCCCCCCTCTCCTCTCCCCTCCCTCGCCCCCCCCTCTCCTCTCCCCTCCCTCGCCCCCCCCTCTCCTCTCCCCTCCTCGTCCCCCCCTCTCGCCCCCCCCTCTCCTCTCCCCTCCCTCGCCCCCCCTCTCCCCCCCTCTCCTCTCCCCTCCCTCGCCCCCCCCTCCTCTCCCCTCCCTCGCTCCCCCTCTCCTCTCCCCTCCCTCGCCCCCCCCTCTCCTCTCCCCTCCCTCGCCCTCCCCTCTCCTCCCTCCCTCGCCCTCCCCTCTCCTCTCCCCTCCCTCGCCCCCCCTCTCCTCTCCCCTCCCTCGCCCCCCTCTCCTCTCCCCTCCCTCGCCCCCTCCCTCGCCCCCCCTCTCCTCTCCCCTCCCTCGCCCCCCCCTCTCCTCTCCCCTCCCTCGTCCCCCCTCTCCTCTCCCTCGTCCCCCTCTCGCCCCCCCCTCTCCTCTCCCCTCCCTCGCCCCCCCTCTCCTCTCCCCTCCCTCGCCCCCCTCTCCTCTCCTCTCCCCTCCCTCGCCCCCCTCTCCTCACCCCTCCCTCGCCCCCCTCTCCTCTCCCCTCCCTCGCCCCCCCCTCTCCTCTCCCTCCCTCGCCCCCCTCTCCTCTCCCCTCCCTCGCCCCCCCTCTCCTCTCCCCTCCCTCGCCCCCCCTCTCCTCTCCCCTCCCTCGCCCCCCCTCCTCTCCCCTCCCTCGCCCCCCCTCTCCTCTCCCCTCCCTAGCCCCCCCTCTCCTCTCCCCTCCCTCGCCCCCCTCTCCTCTCCCTCCCTCTCTCTCCCCTCCCTCGCCCCCCCTCTCCTCTCCCCTCCCTCGCCCCCCCCTCTCCTCTCCCCTCCCTCGCCCCCCCTCTCCTCTCCCCTCCCTCGCCCCCCCTCTCCTCTCCCCTCCCTCGCCCCCCCTCTCCTCTCCCCTCCCTCGCCCCCCCTCTCCTCTCCCCTCCCTCGCCCCCCCTCTCCTCTCCCCTCCCTCGCCCCCCCTCTCCTCTCCCCTCCCTAGCCCCCCCTCTCCTCTCCCCTCCCTCGCCCCCTCTCCTCTCCCCTCCCCTCCTCTCCTCTCCCCTCCCCTCCCTCGCCCCCCCTCTCCTCTCCCTCCCCGCCCCCCCTCTCCTCTCCCCTCCTCTCTCCTCTCCCTCTCTCCTCTCCTCTCCCCTCCCTCGCCCCCCCTCTCTCCTCTCCCTCCCTCGCCCCCCCTCTCTCCTCTCCCCTCCCTCGCCCCCCCTCTCCTCTCTCCCCTCCCTCGCCCCCCCTCTCCTCTCCCCTCCCTCGCCCCCCCTCTCCTCTCCCTCCCTCGCCCCCCTCTCCTCTCCCCTCCCTCGCCCCCCTCTCCTCTCCCCTCCCTCTCTCCCCCTCTCTCCTCTCCCCTCCCTCGCCCCCCCCTCTCCCCTCCCTCGCCCCCCCTCTCCTCTCTCCCCTCCCTCCTCTCCTCTCCCTCGCCCCCCCTCTCCTCTCCCCTCCCTCGCCCCCCCTCTCCTCTCCCCTCCCTCGCCCCCCTCTCCTCTCCCCTCCCTCGCCCCCCCTCTCCCCTCCCCTCCCTCGCCCCCCCCCTCCCCTCCCCTCCCTCGCCCCCCCTCTCCTCTCCCCTCCCTCGCCCCCCTCTCCTCTCCTCTCCCCTCCCCGCCCCCCCCTCTCCTCTCCCTCCCCCCCTCTCCTCTCCTCTCCCCTCCCCCCCCTCTCCTCTCCCCTCCCCCCCCTCTCCTCTCCCCTCCCCTCTCCTCTCCCCTCCCCCCTCTCTCTCTCCTCTCCCCTCCCTCTCTCTCTCTCTCCTCTCCCCTCCCTCGCCCCCCCCTCTCTCCTCTCCCCTCCCTCGCCCCCCCTCTCCTCTCCCCTCCCCTCCCTCGCCCCCCCTCTCCTCTCCCCTCCCTCGCCCCCCCCTCTCCTCTCCCCTCGCCCCCCCTCTCCTCTCCTCTCCCTCGCCCCCCCCTCTCCTCTCCCCCCTCTCCTCTCCCCTCCCTCGCCCTCCCCCTCCTCTCCCCTCCCTCGCCCCCCCCTCCTCTCCCTCTCCCCCCCCTCTCCTCTCTCCCCTCCCTCGCCCCCCCCTCCTCTCCCTCGCCCCCCCCTCCTCTCCTCTCCCCTCCCTCGCCCCCCCTCCTCTCCTCTCCCCTCCCTCGCCCCCCCTCCTCTCCCCTCCCTCACCCCCCTCCCTCGCCCCCCCCCTCCTCTCCCCTCCCTCGCCCCCCTCTCCTCTCCTCTCCCCTCCCTCGCCCCCCCTCTCCTCTCCCCTCCCCTCCTCGCCCCCCCTCTCCTCTCCCCTCCCCCGCCCCCCCTCTCCTCTCCCCCGCCCCCCCTCTCCCCTCTCTCCTCTCCCCTCCCTCTCTCCTCTCCCCTCCCTCGCCCCCCCTCCTCTCCTCTCCCCTCCCTCGCCCCCCCTCCTCTCCTCTCCCCTCCCTCGCCCCCCTCCTCTCCTCTCCCCTCCCTCGCCCCCCCTCCTCTCCCCTCCCTCACCCCCCCTCTCCTCTCCCCTCCCTCACCCCCCCTCCCTCGCCCCCCCCTCCTCTCCCCTCCCTCGCCCCCCTCTCCTCTTCTCTCCCCTCCCTCGCCCCCCCTCTCCTCTCCCCTCCCCTCCCTCGCCCCCCCCTCTCCTCTCCCCTCCCTCGCCCCCCCTCTCCTCTCCCCTCCCCCGCCCCCCCTCTCCTCTCCCCCGCCCCCCCTCTCCCCTCTCTCCTCTCCCCTCCCTCTCTCCTCTCCCCTCCCTCTCTCCTCTCCCCTCCCCTCCCTCGCCCCCCCCTCTCTCCTCTCCCCTCCCTCGCCCCCCCCTCTCCTCTCCCCCGCCCCCCCCTCCCCTCTCTCCTCTCCCCTCCCTCTCTCCTCTCCCCTCCTCTCCCCTCCCCTCCCTCGCCCCCCCCTCTCTCCTCTCCCCTCCCTCGCCCCCCCCTCTCCTCTCCCTCCCCTCCCTCGCCCCCCCTCTCCTCTCCCCTCCCTCGCCCGCCCCCTCCTCTCCCCTCGCCCCCCTCTCCTCTCCTCTCCCTCGCCCCCCCCTCTCCTCTCCCCCCTCTCCTCTCCCCTCCCTCGCCCCTCCTCTCCCCTCCCTCGCCCCCCCTCCTCTCCCCTCCCTCGCCCCCCCTCCCTCGCCCCCCCCTCCTCTCCACTCCCTCGCCCCCCTCTCCTCTCCTCTCCCCTCCCTCGCCCCCCCTCTCCTCTCCCCTCCCCTCCCTCGCCCCCCCTCTCCTCTCCCCTCCCCCGCCCCCCCTCTCCTCTCCCCTCCCCCCCTCTCCTCTCCCCTCCCCCCCTCTCTCCTCTCCCCTCCTCTCTCCTCTCTCTCTCCTCTCCCCTCCCTCTCCCCTCCCTCGCCCCCCCCTCTCTCCTCTCCCGTCCCTCGCCCCCCCCTCTCTCCTCTCCCCTCCCCTGCCCCCCCTCTCCTCTCCCCTCCCTCGCCCCCCCCTCTCCTCTCCCCTCGCCCCCCTCTCCTCTCCCCTCGCCCCCCCTCTCCTCTCCCCTCCTCTCCTCTCCTCTCCCCTCCCTCGCCCCCCCCTCTCCTCTCCCCCCTCTCCTCTCCCCTCCCTCGCCCCTCCCCCCTCTCCTCTCCCCTCCCTCGCCCCCCCCCTCTCCTCTCCCCTCCCTCGCCCCCCCCTCTCCTCTCCTCTCCCCTCCCCCCTCCTCTCCTCTCCCCTCCCTCTCCTCTCCCCTCCCTCGCCCCCCCTCTCCTCTCCCCTCCCTCTCCTCTCCCCTCCCTCGCCCCCCCTCTCCTCTCCCCTCCCTCTCCTCTCCCCTCCCTCGCCCCCCCCTCTCCTCTCCCCTCCCTCGCCCCCCCCCTCCTCTCCCCTCCCTCGCCCCCCCCTCCTCTCCCCTCCCTCGCCCCCCCCTCCTCTCCCCTCCCTCGCCCCCCCCTCCTCTCCTCTCCCCTCCCTCGCCCCCCCTCCTCTCCTCTCCCCTCCCTCGCCCCCCCTCCTCTCCTCTCCCCTCCCTCGCCCCCCCTCCTCTCCCCTCCCCTCCCTCGCCCCCCCCTCCTCTCCCTCCCTCGCCCCCCCCCTCCTCTCCCCTCCCCTCCCTCGCCCCCCCCTCCTCTCCTCTCCCCTCCCTCGCCCCCCCCTCTCCTCTCCCCTCCTCGCCCCCCCCTCCTCGCCCCCCCTCCTCTCCCCTCCCTCGCCCCCCCCTCCTCTCCCTCGCCCCCCCTCCTCTCCCTCGCCCCCCCCCTCCTCGCCCCCCCCCTCCTCGCCCCCCCCTCTCCTCTCCCCTCCCTCGCCCCCCCCTCCTCGCCCCCCCTCCTCTCCCCCCTCCTCTCCCCTCCCTCGCCCCCCCCCTCCTCTCCCTCGCCCCCCCTCCTCTCCCTCGCCCCCCCCCTCCTCTCCCTCGCCCCCCCTCCTCTCCCCTCCCCCCCTCCTCTCCCCTCCCTCGCCCCCCCCTCTCCTCTCCCTCCCTCGCCCCCCCCTCTCCGCTCCCTCCCTCGCCCCCCCCTCTCCTCTCCCTCCCTCGCACCCCCCTCTCCTCTCCCTCCCTCGCACCCCCCTCTCCTCTCCCTCCCTCGCACCCCCCTCGCCCCCCTCCCTCCCTCGCACCCCCCTCGCCCCCCTCCCTCCCTCGCCTCTCCCCTCCCTCCCTCCCTCGCCTCTCCCCTCCCTCCCTCGCACCCCCCTCTCCTCCCTCCCTCGCACCCCCCTCTCCTCTCCCTCCCTCGCACCCCCCTCTCCTCTCCCTCCCTCGCACCCCCCTCTCCTCTCCCTCCCTCGCACCCCCCTCTCCTCTCCCTCCCTCGCACCCCCCTCTCCTCTCCCTCCCTCGCACCCCCCTCTCCTCCCCCTCCCTCGCACCCCCCTCTCCTCCCCCTCCCTCGCACCCCCCTCTCCTCCCCCTCCCTCACCCCCCCCCCTCCCTCACCCCCCCTCCTCACCCCCCCCCTCACCCCCCCTCTCCTCTCCCTCACCCCCCTCCACCGATCAGCGCCTCAGGGCCGGCCAGTGCGCGGCCTAGCGCGTGAGGCCCGGCCTGACTCACCTTAGCTCAGGTCACGCTCCAGGCCGACGTTGATGCGCGCGCCGACTCCCGCCCCGCCAGCCTTTACTAAGATGGCGGAGATGGCTTCGCTCAGCTCAGCCCTGCGCCGCCAGCTTTTACCAAGATGGCAGCGATCACGGGGCGGGACAGGACGGGACGGGCGGTGTCTAGCTCGGGCGTGGCTGGCTAGGAGAGGCCGAGGCTTCGAGGCCTGCAGGTGGGGTAAGCCTCCAAGGTTGCGGCGCCCGGCGGAGGTAGCGAGTCAAGAGGAAAAAAAAGAGGGTGAAAGGTAGGAAAATTAATCAGCTTAGAAAAAGTATTTACAAATTAATTTACTTTTTTTTTTTAAAAAACAACTTCCCCTCCACACACAGAAAGTGGGAAAAATAAAAGACACAAAGTGGGAAAAATAAATCGTTAGGAATCAAGATGGCGGCCACTCACCTTAGCTCAGAAGGATTAAGCCTGCCCACACACGCAATGAAACACCCCCCGTGATGCACCGATTGGTCAACCATCAGGTTAATCCCCTGTACGATTGGTCAACCATCACGTCACTCAACGCTAATGAGCGGAATGTTGCCGTTTTTTGAACCTTTTTTGTATACTGTCCGAACAATTTTTGTCTGACCAAAAAGTAAATACGCCTATTGGACTCCCCTAATGATAAGCTTTCTTTTGATATAACATATGCGTAGGTACGCTCTATAACTTTTGATTGTACAGACAGACAGACCGTTTTATATATATAGATGACAGGGAAGGACACAGTTCACTAAGCACTGGCTTTTGCAAACTTGTCAAAAATGTGAATTTCCAAAAACTCTCAACAGCAGCAAAACTGCACTGTTTATAATGGCAAATCAGATCCAAGTTATGAACTACTTGGACCCCGTTTGCTTCGATAAATGAGTTTTAAAATAAACATTTGTAGGAAACCACTCACATTTCTTGCTTCTCACCATCAACTTTCCTTCAGCTGGGAGAGGTGGGTGGGGTGAACCAAAGCCTACTCAGTGAAAAACACCAATGCCACTGCTGCTTGCTAACAATCTGTCTGCTCCAAGACCATGAAAAAGTATTCACAAGCTGGTCCATCTAGTGGCTCAGTTACCAATAGTCAATGCTCACTCAAACAGTGGGAAACAAATCCCAGCAACAAATCTTTAGGCAGCAGGTTATCAGCATGCGTCATTTAAATAAATATTTCTGTGTTCAACGCATTCTCACATCTAAACATATATGCGTTATACTGCAGAGTGGCCAAAATAATTTCACCATGTCACATTCCACTTTCCTGCAGGGGAAGGCAACAGCAGCAGGAGCTGAATATGAACAATCTCTTACAGGTACACTTTCCACAGGACCAAACAATGCCTGTGGAATTCTGCAGCCAGGACACTCCACTAGCACAGTTGGAGAAAACAGCGCAATAGCGGACAGCAGTGATGGACACGAGTGTTAGGGGTGGAAGGTTGTGTTGAGAAAAGAACAGGAAAAAAAAAGGTTATGAGCAAGTACTTGAAAAGTCCACTGACCTCTAACTGAAGGGCATCAATTTTTTCATCCTGACAAGTGTCACCCTCACACTCATACTGGACAATCTTTCCATCTGTTTTACTGGCCACCAAGCGATGAACATAGTTATCTAGAGAAACCAAAACACAACTTCAAAATAATGAAGAGTTTGAAGACTCTGGCGAAAGACATTGAGTTGCTGTCCAGCAAATATAAAAAGCATCGGCAATTGTTAGCCTTTTGATATTTTACATTTGCATTCATTCACAACTAGTTTTGTTGTACGCCCAAAAATTAATCATATCTACCAACATCCTAATCTAAAAGCAACTTACCATTTAAAATATAAAAACGGAAAGTTTCCTGGATTAAAAAAAAAAATAGTATTGCATTGCAGATGACACAAAACTTGGAAGTACAGCGAACAGTGAGGAGGATAGTGATAGACTTCAAGAGGAGATAGACAGGCTGGTGGAATGGGCGGACATTTTGGTAGGAAGAACGAGGAGAGGCAATATAAACTAAAGGGTACAATTCTAAAGGGGGTGCATGAACAGAGAGACTTGGTGGGTGTAAGTGCAAAAATCGTTGATGGTGGCAGGGCAGGTTGAGAAAGCAGTTAAAAAAGCATACGGAATCCTGGGCTTCATAAATAGAGTACAAAAGCAAGGAAGTTATGATGAACCTTTATAAAACACTGGTCCAACCGCAACTGGAGTATTGTGTCCAATTCTCAAGGAAAAAAATTTGCAGGGCTACGGGGGAGTGGGACTAGCTGAAGTGCTCTTGCAGAGAGCCGGCACTGACTCGACAGGCTGAATGGCCTCCTTGTGTGCTGTAACCATGCTATGATTGTATTTAGTCTGATGCCCACCCCACCCCGCAAAAAAGAAAAAAATAATTTTTCTACGTTAAGAAATGCTTTGGAAATACTTAAGCTTTTTTAAAAAAATCAGTTTTCCTTCAGCTAATTTAGCCAGCAAATTGAGAGGCAAAGTAGTATTGTCCCTCCCACACTTAAATTGGTCTAGATACAGACTAGTCAGATGCGTGAGGTCTGTCAACACTTGTGATTCTCAAAGGGAGCCCTGATGCAGCCTCTCCACAGGAATCTCAAAGTACTGCCAAAGCAGAACCATGGTATCAGGGATGACATCACTGGCTCCATTTGAGCACTTCCTTGAGATTCCTGCTTCTGGATGCTGCTTAGTACTCCCTTTGAGAATTGGGAATCTTAGTAACTCAGCATAATTGGGAGAAGTATCATTGTGAATATCTCCTTAATAATATTTCAAAAGAATCAGTCTACTTTAATTTTGTATTTTAATTATTATGGCCGAATGATTCTTAAAACATCTAGAATTTGATCAATTTCAAATTTTTGAGCCAATGGCCTCACACAACAAAATAAATATTGGCCCAGAAATTCGGGTCTCCACGGGTGAGTACGCATGGGGTACTCACCCGTAGGCCCGATGGAAGTGCCGGTTTCCTGCATGCACGGGAAACCGGCACTTCCTGCTTTTTACAAGGTAAGTGGTGAATTAATTAAAATTAAAACATTTTTCCCCACAGGTTTATTATTTTTAAATACTTTAAAGCAAGGTAAGTTTATTTAGCCCCGTTAGAAAATAAAATTATTTTTTTCAAAAATTTAAATTATTGTTTAAAAGTTATTTCATGTAATTTATAGTTTATTTAAAAAATGTGATTTTTAAAAAATTTATTTGAAGTTTTAGTGCTATTTTGGGGCCGTAGTATTTATAAGTCTTGACAGCACTTCCTGTCAGACTTATGAATGAAGCATTCCCTGCTCTGATTGGCTCCCCATGGCCCACGTGATCCCAGGGGACGCATCGAACTAACTGCGCACCTGGGATACGCAAGCACTGCGCGCCGGCAGCTGGACCAGGCCCCGGATCGGAATCCCACGCGGGCCCACAGCTCAACGGCCGGCGCGCAAGGCAAGTGCAGGTCGGGGGCTTGCACCCGCGGGAAGCCCCCGACCCAAATTTCTGGGCCATTAGCAAATGTCAAACTGCAAGCAACAGGTTCCAGTCTTATACCAAGTACCAAAAGCTAACTCCATCATTCTCTCCATAAAATAGGAAGCTAATTCAGAGTTTTTAACACCACTGCTGCCCTGATCAGAGCGTGAGATACCTGGTAGCTAATTGCTTGGTTGGGAGTTAATAGGCCGTAATTTGCAGCCCCTATGGGTGCGTACGATGTGCGCACATGCCTGCAATGGCCGCACAAGGTCCGGGTTTAGGCATGCGTTGCGCATGCGCGAAAACCCAGAACTTGCGATGTCAAGAATTCTCTTGCCAGATCCCCAGGAAAAGGGCCCCCGCAGGCGGAGAGTTGGGCTACTTGCCCAACTTCTGCCCAGCTAATGCCCGTGAAATTCTTATGCCTGGTAAAAGCAGGCGTAAGGCCGGCTTTTACCAGTTTAAGAGTTTTAAAAAACAGAAAATTAAAATGTTATCAATAATTTATACATTTAAAAACTTGTTATTTTTTGCCCCTTTAAAAAGTCAATTTATTTTTCAAAAAATTAATTGTTTTAAACATCTAATTAAATGCAATTTTAATTAATTTTAAATGTGATGGTTTTAAAAAAAAAATTATTCGACATCTACGTGTATTTTTTTGGGGTATTCCCATTCATGCTTATAGGGCTTCTGTACATACGGAATCACCATAAGTATGAATGGGGATTCCCTTCTGTCATTTGTTGGTCCGGCCCACGTGATCCCAGGGGCGCTCGCGAACCGCCTGCGCCAGAGATACGCGCGGGTACCCGGAGAAGCCCAGGACCGCGAGTCTCCATGGATCCCGAGGCCCCAGGTATGCTGGCATAGATATTTGCGGATCGGAGGCATTTCCCCGCGGGAAGCCTCCGACTGCAAATTCAGGGCCATAGTAATTTAACACATAATGACTATTAGTTTCAGATATCCACAGCTGCCTGATTTGAATCCACAGCCAGAAGCATGTAGTACTCTTAATACTAGGGTACCAAGCATTAATCATTGCATCTGCATCATAAGAATATAACTCATTAATCGTAAAAGTACTGAAGTTATTTTTATTTTAAAAATATATAGCTAGGTCAATAAGATCAATGATATGACTCAGCAATTCAAAGGCTGTTTGCTTGTGAAAGAGAACGTTATTAGCATAGTTACCTCCTGCATAGTCCCAGACTCTGTGATTGGTGAGCTGCATGGCATACGTGTGTTGCGTTTCTTCAAAGTGTTTATATGCGTGACGACTGACGTATCGACCACATCCTATGTGTCCACATATCAAACAAATCCACAGGTTCTGTGGGTGAGGGGGGGGAGGGGGAAACAAGAAATTGAAATTTAAAAAAAATTACACTGAACATGAATAACCTCGAATTCTTTCCACACATTTTCTGCAATGTTAGCAGCAACACAGATTTAATGTCTCGGATGAGTGAAAGAATCTTTTATCCAGTCAGTGGTGGGATGTTCCATTATTATGTATTGAAGAATACAAGTTATCATCCAGGTTTACTGGTTGATCTTCTATACCACTGCTCACAAACAGAAGCAAAAAAATTAAAGTAAGTTTCCCTCCCTTCCTCCCTCTCTCGGATCAGTTTCCAGAACAGCAAATATAGAAGCATAGAAGATAGGAGCAGGAGTAGGCCATTCGGCCCCTCGAGCCTGCTCCGTCATTCAATGCGATCATGGCTGATCATCCAAATTCAGTACCCTGTCCCTGCTTTCTCCCCATATCCCTTGATCCCTTTAGCCTTAAGAAATATATCTAGCTCCTTCTTGAATATATTTAATGAATTGGCCTCAACTGTCTTCTGTGGTAGAGAATTCCACAGGTTCACCACTCTCTGGGTGAAGAAATTCCTCCTCATATCTGTCCTAAATGGCTTACCCCTTATCTTTAGACTGTGACTCCTGGTTCTGGACTCCTCGCCATCGGGAACAGCCTTCCTGCATCAAGGTGCATTTGCACTAGTGAGGCCCTCGGAAAGCTGTAGTAAAGTGTAAACGTTGGGAGCCAAGGCCCCTACAGTTCTAAACATTGTACGTGACCATAAGGAATGATTATGGACGTTAGGTGTTCCGCACAGTCTGAGTGACATTGGGGGTGAAATTTGACCTGGGCGGGGACGCAAAACAGGCAGTATCGCACCGGTTGCCCGTTACACGCCCCGCCCAATATTCTGCTCCGTTCACTTCAATAGACTTGAATGTGTCGTAAACGGGCTGCAAAAGCAATTACGCCGGTCTTGTGTCCCACCCAGGTACACTTTCACCCCCTAAAGCTCGCCTTTAAAACAACCTCAGGAACCTCCCCCCCAGATTTTATGATCTTGGTTAGTAATACTTTTCTAATTTGAGCGTGTGATATATAGCAGGGCTGTGCATTCATGCAGGGTAGCGTGTTATTGAAGTAGGCAGACTCCGAGCCCCCATCCTGCATAACTTTCTCACATTGGCACCATTCTCTATGACAACCACACTAACTTAGAAGATGGCTTTAAACAGGCCACTACACCCAAAGCCACTGAATGTAACATACTCAACCAGAAACCAACTGCCCCTCAACCATTGCTATTGATGACGGGTCTGTGCACAAAGATCTTGGATTTGCCAAGAGCACGAATGGCCAGGTGGCCATCTGAGGTTGATCTTAGTAAAACTGAGCTCCACGCTTTTTATTCTGAAGTGCACGGCCAGGCATGGATAATGATGATGGTTTTCCATTTGTAAATGGAAACTTCCGCACAGAATATCTTGTGTTTACCCCTTAGGGTTGGGAAAGACACAGCAAAACTGCCACAACTGGGGCAGACGGTAGAGAATGCGACAGCACGTGAGGTAACGTAGGCCAAAGCAGTCTGACAGTACCATTCGTATTTCTATAGCAAACTATGCTACAGTTGAATAAAATGGCAAATACTGCAATAAACATCTCTGCTGTGTACCACTGAAGTACTGAAACAGAACAGATTCAGCCAATAAGCAAGGGCAAATAACAATGCGACAGCAGACTCCACAAATCTTTTGTCTCAAAGAAAGTTAACCAGCACAGCGACTGAAAACGACCCAGATGGTAGCCTACTGAAAAGAAATGGAATGTGGTCCCTTCAAAGAACAAATGCAGCTTTACAAGCATGGATATCTTAACACGAAATTCAGAGCTCTTGACACAGCTTCTCTAACAGGTACATTCTAAATGGATTACTTCTTAAACCTGCTTTATGTAACACGTGTGGTCTTAAAAACAAAATAATCTTGTTATTCCATGTACATAAGAGGACAGAATAACTCTGAACTAGAAAGCATTATTTTTAATGGTAAGGGGAAATTATTGTACAGTAGCACATCTGCTTCTCCCCTTTTCCAATGAGAATACTTCAATAGTCAGGAGCAAAGTGAGGTTTTGTGGGTTATCCCCACTCTGAATGCTATGTGTGACATGTTAACAGTTTTGTTAAAAGGGTCAATAATAAAGACTGAAACAATCAAATGAAAGTTAGAAAACACTACAAAATGGTTTACATGCACAAGAAATACAGAATTGGTACATGAAAAGGATAGGGTGAGGCATACAGTCCTCTGATCTGAGGTGTGGGCTTGAATCTACTCCAAACAAACTAGCACAGAAGACAAAATAAAATAGCCCTCGGGGTGAAAGTTTGTTCATGCGAAAGGAGTTTGGGCAGTCTCAACCCAGTGCCTTCTGGCATGTGTCCACCAGACATAGCTGGCCATAGTTCAGCTCAAATGACCAATCACACTCAGAAGGCCACAGAGTAACAGGTGTGAGGAATGGAAAATGTTACACTTACGCAGTAGGGGGTGCTTTGCTCAGGATGTGGCTAAGGCACATTGCTGAGGCAGAACAGAGTTTTCTCTGCACCTGCTACAAGTGACCCACAAAGGCTTGATGAGACACTGGTGCCAAAAGTGGAAATACATTCCACTCTATAATCCAGACAACACTCACCATGGCAAGCATTCCTTTTTTTTAAAAAAAATACAAAGAATTAGTACCTGAAGTGTTTTAATCCCATTACAAGCGTTCTTTATTGTTCTTACTTACTTACCTCCTGGACTCCACACTCAAAACATTTGTTTTCTTCTACTGGCTCCGGGGTCTGACAGTATCGGCAAACTGGGCACCTAAGACAAATAAAGTGATTCTTAGGTTATTAATTAACCCAGCATGTGACATTTATCATTAGGTAAGCAAACTGCTCACTATCTTTATTTACATGCAAGTTGCAGGAATGTTGCAACTTTCATGCACACTAAATGCCAAATGCAGGTGCAAATGAATACATCTCTGAGTTCTAAAATATTTACATAATGGCAAATAACCAAGTCTTAATAGTAAAAACGAATGCTTGGAAGAGCTTCAAATCAAGATACCAAGTCATGAGGTAAAATTTGTTTATCTTGAACAAACAACTTCAAAGGCACAATAGAGGACTGCGTGGTACAGTGAGCTAAAACACCAAGGGCTAAAAGTTGAGTAGCGCCCCACTTCGCCGGGGTGCTACTTTTAGCACCCCAGAAAAATTAGCGCTCCCGCGCTGGAACTTGAGAGTGGTTGCGCCCCAAGGGGGAAGCAGGGCGCTACTGGGAGCGCCCTGCATCCCTCTTGGGGCGCTGTGAGTCAATATTGCGGCGTTATGTGCCGCAGCGCCACACGCTGCGGCACATTGCACCGCGGTATTGCAGGCCTTCCTCCCCTTCTTAAAGGGGAGGGGCCTTGTGCAGCGCGACCTGGGGCCCAGCTGGGCCCCCGGGGATCAGGAGTGCAGGCAAAAGAGCCCGGCACTCAAGAGAAGTGCCGGGCTCTTGGAGCGCAGCCAGCACTCCCCTGGGGGGGGGGGGGGGGGGGGGGGGCGGTTCAGGTGGTCTGGGACAGCAGCGCAGGCAGGTGGCCAGCAACAAAAATGGCTGCCCCGCACCTCACCTTTAAATTGCGCCTCACCGGCCACAGGTACGCCCCCAACCCCGTTGGACATAGCGTCCGGCGGCAAGTCAGGGGGCGCTCATGAAGATCGTGGCCGGGGCGATGCGCACGCCAATGACGTCATCGCCAGCGGCGCAGGGCACTACCAGTTAGTGCCACCACTAACCTCCCGCTGAATTTTGCGGGAGGCGTGGGCAGTGCCACGCCCGGGCGTTAGTTGGTTTGCGTCCTGTTAGCGCCCTCTTAAGGCACTAACGGGAGGTGCAACCAACTGAATTTTTCCCCCCAAGTTTGCCAAATTCGTCCAATTTGGAGCCATCTCATTTAACCTGGTGTGCTCTCTGCACATTTTTTTTTGCAGCTAACATTTTTTATAGCTGCAGTGTTACCCTAATGAGAGCCAACTATTGTACTAAATCCACCAACACAGATTTGCCGACCAAAGCACCAGGATTCGGTAAGCTATAAAGGTGCTCAGAGTAAGCAGCGTCGTGCACTTTGCGGTGGCAAGATAAATTAAACTGGGGTTTGTCTAGCATTTTTCTACAAATAAAAAAAATCATGACTCTTCTATTAACAGTTTCATTCTGTACCAATATAATGTGCTATTACTAGTTTTTCCCTCCATTCTTTTATAACTTGTTCCATGCATCGCACAATTCAGTTTCTCACCCGCTGAAATACTTTGACTACATATGCATATTTTTGATTGAAAGCACCCATATCTGAATTGAATTATATGTCAGCACTTAAAGCTGAAATGGAAGATCTTGCTTCATGTATCTGACAGAGCTTTTCCTTCCACAGATGAAACATTAGCTATCAGATTTTAAATGCTGTTACTACCAAGATATTTCACTGAAAGATTTTGTGTTGTTGTGTAGGATTTTTGCAGTGTGCAGAGTAAAATCTGAATACATTTTCAACAATCAAACCTTTAAACATCTTTTCCCACCCCCACCCCACTGTACATCAAATACATCACACAGCAACTATGCAGACAGTGGGAGCTGCTACATGGAGACGTTCTTACTCTTGATAACTATCCTGTATTTCCTCAGTTTAAATTCTGTGTGACTTACGTTGTGTCCTCCCAGTGTTGCAAGCAATGACTATGAAAGCTGTGATTACAGAGTATTGTTAGAACCCCATTTACAGATTCGTCCATTCTTTCCAGGCACACAATGCACGGTGGTAGCTCAGTTACACCCATTACAGGAAGACTGGCTCCCTAAAAAGAGAGAAAATATAAAAACAACATTTCTAGGGAAAACAGAAAGTCAGATTCTTGCAATCACAATGGGAGAAACAGAATGTTTTTCAAACAGAGCCCGTAACAGCTCGTAACTGGAATTTTGCTAAAGAGTTGCTGTCAAGTAGGCTCCACTGCAGCTAAGACAATTCTATTTCTTCCAGTACAAATATTCCTCTTCCTTTAACTCTATTATTTTAAGTGTCTAGCTTCCTTCTTCAGTCAGGATAGGGAGGAAGAGGATAGTCAAAGTCACAGACATTTTCGCAGTTGCCAGGGTTGCTCCATCAGCTCACTTCAATGGGGAGGGGGTTGATCTCGATTATTTTCCATTCCTTCTTTCATTCCCCTCCCTTATAGTGAGACAGGGTGCTGACAACCGACAAAACCTATCCATTGAACATTATAATTCACGCAGACCAAATGACAGAATAAACTTATATTCTTCTGGCTAGGCATCCACTGCTGCTATTTAGCCACAGTATTTGACTGCATTACAATGCTGTCATGTTAATAAATATGGCAGAATACCTACATCCTCAGATTTGATGACCTCTGCCCTTTCCACGTATACCAGCTGACAAACATCATCCTCAATAGAATTAAATTGCCGACCATTACAAGCAGTATAAAAGCTGTCTGCTTCTGCCTAAAAATGGGGAAAGGGGAGTAAAAAGATTGCACTGGTCAAAGCAGTATATTTAACACTTCTACAACCCCAAATGCACAATTCTGACCAGAACGGGAAAAAAACTAATTTCTTACCTGAGAACAAAATTTGACGAGAACCATATATTGGTTTGGGGTGGAATCTCTTATTATTTTCATGTGCTCAATCGAATCATCAAATGGAGCAACAAACCTCATAAGATCATGGCTGGTCATGGTGGCTGGGACGGTAAGGATGCACAACATGGCACTGCGCCTCACATCTTCTTTTAAGGACGTCATCTTGCTATGGAAGAAAAAAAAGACTATACTTCTCAACTCTCCTAGAAATTGCAGGACGATAATGATGAAATATTCATGAGTACCAACAACAGATCAGCATTTAGTACCAACAGTTACAGAAACAGGGTGCCAGTATTTCAGGATCTGGCATTAGTGAAAGAATTAATGCCTTTGGTGGAAACACGCTGCAACATATCCATTACCTGGATGATATGAGGCAAGCTCTTGGATAGTCTCCAGAGGTACATTCACCTTAAGTGAAAACATTACTAATGTTCTAGTTTCCTTTAAAAGCTCAAATTAAAAACGGTTCGGAGGTATATTTCCCCCCCCCCCCTCCACCCTCCACCCCCCCACCCCCCGTGTGTGCAAAACTAAATAAAATTTATTGCACAAAACTGTTTTGGGTTTGTGACAGTTGAATGAAAGGGTTTTTCTTTATTCTTAGAGGAAACTACACCGCTTAATATTCATTGGCTTCCTGGTAGCTAAGCACTATTTTGCTAAGCAACAAATAAGTTGTACGTGCATGAATTGCTGCTCATTACCTTTTTAATCGAAAGGACAGTTTCTGCTACATAACATGGGTAGATTTATAAAAATAAAACATTGATTAAACACGTCAATAGATTTTGGAGGATATCAGCAGCAATATAATTATTCATCTTTCCGGACAATAAAAAGCTGAAAATAATTACTGCAAGTATCACATGCACCTGCACAGTAACTTGTATTTTTCGTTAGCCTGGCCCCATTCAGCCCAGTTGGTAGTAAGGAGAAAATCAAACACCCATTCTCTCCCCCTACTTAATAACTCTTGAAACTGCTCCATGTAAATAGGCCATTTCCATGAAAGAGCAAGAACACAGATGCTAAAGTCAATGATGAATTCATACAATGAGGCAAGAGAGATTCAAAACTCACAAGCGTGTAGGAGTTAGGACAGCTTTCATGTGGTGTCATAGTAGGACATTCAGCAGTAAACGATTAAAAGATTATCTGACCTTTTATGTTAATACAAAAGTAGTGAACAATGTGACTACTGTTAAAACAAGTGCACGAGTTGCCACTCGATTACATTTCACTGGTATGAAAAATGTAAATTCATACATTTCCATAGAATTGCTACCACATAACATATTGGGATTCTATATATAGATGAAAAACATGCAGAATCCTGAATGAAAATAATATAAAAAGCAACCAAAACAACAGTATGCCCAGAAAACTCTCATTATTTTTGAAAGCTAAAAACCCGGGGGTTGTCTTAGTGACCATTTCCACCTGATAGATGTTACCAGCCAGCAAGTGAAGTACTAGTTTTGCTTTCTTTTTACTATTTTTGCTCCATTCCTCCTTTCATTCTCGTTTCCTTCTAAAGTAACAGAAAATGCTATAAACACTAAACAACATTTCTAAAGGGAAATGATATGGGGGGGGTCATATGCTCATCACTTATTTGGACATGTCCATTCAAAATATTAGGCCATCTTTATCGCTTTACAGATGCCGATGGATGTTGTGTATTACGAGCATTTCTGTTTTATTTCAGATTTCCAGTTTTTCTTTTTAATCTCTACTGTTGCGTTTTTTACCATTTTGTGTTTCTTACCATTTTGTGTTTCTTGCTTGGTTTCCCTAATTTGTGTCTCCCCCACTACGTACAAAAATTGAAAGAGTCAGTTTTATGCTTCAGCGAGGGGCCGCCTAGCCATTGTGAGCGGCAAGAATGAAACTGTTCTACAAGCCTACAGTATATGATCACTACAAGTTATAGCGTAGATTTTCACAATGGAGTTTGCATTCTCCAGGGGGTTCACAAAGCGATCCCGAGGAGCCAGGAGACCATCAGATCTTTGACCCCCTTATCAGTTCCCTTTCGAGATGTTGTTTAGTGCTTACAGCATTTTCTGTTACTTTAGAAGGGAACAAGCAAGAGAATGAAAGGAGAAATGGAGCAAAAGTAGTAAAAAGAAAGCAAATTTTAGTATTAGATCAAAGGAAGAGGCTTATAATGTTGCCAAAAATAGTAAGCCTGAGGATTGGGAGGATTTTAGAATTCGGCAAAGGAGGACCAAGAAATTGATAAAGAAAGGGAAAATAGAATATGAAAGTAAACTAGCGAGAGCCATAAAATCAGACTGTAAAAGCTTCTATAGGTATGTAATAAGGAAAAGATTAGCAAAAGTAAATGTGGGTCCCTTACAGGCTGAGACAGGAGAAATTATAATGGGGAATAAGGAAACGGCAGAGAAATTAAACAACTACAGGAAACTCTCGATATACAGGCACCCAAACAACCGAAAATCTTGGTTAACCGGCAAAATTCAGGAGTAGGTTCAGTTAAGTTTTTCTTCATATTAGTGGCCGTGTCTTGATTCTTGGCTGTGTAATCGGGGGTTTCTGCACTTGTTGCTAAGCAACAGGGACTCTTGCTCTGTGGCCGGGGTTCTTGCAGCTGTTGCTAAGCAACAGGGAAGCCTGGATTTGTTGCTGTGTACGGAGCTCTCGTACCTTTTAACTATAACTCTCTGTAATCTGGACTTTTTGATAAACCGGCACCACGCCGGTCCCGGATAAAAAAAAAAAGAGTTCCCTGTACTTTGTGTCTGTCTTCACAGAAGAAGACGCAAAAGACTCCCCAGAAACCAAGGGTCTAGCGAGAATGAGGAACTGAAAGAAATTAGTATTAGTAAAAACTTAGTACTGGAGAAATTAATGGGACTGAAAGCCGATAAATCTGATGGCTTACATCCTAGGGTTTTGAAAGAGGTGGTTATAGTGGATGCATTGGTTGTCATTTTCCAAAATTCCATAGATTCTAGAATGGTTCCCGCGGATTGGAAGGTAGCAAATGTAATCCCACTATTTAAGAAAGGAGGGAGAGAGAAAACGGGGAACTACAGACCAGTTAGCCTGACATCAGTAGTAGGGAAAATGCTAGAATCTATTATTAAGGACGTGGTAACAGGGCACTTAGAAAATCATAATAGGATTGGGCAGAGTCAACACGGATTTATGAAAGGGAAATCGTGTTTGATGAATCTGTTAAGAGTTTTTTGAGGTTGTAACTAGCAGAATAGATCAGGGGGAAACCAGTGGATGTGGTGCATTTGGATTTTCAGAAGGCATTCGATAAGGTGCCACACAAGTGTTATTAAACAAAATTAGGGCTCATGGGGTTGCGGGTAATATACTAGTATGGATTGAGGATTGATTAATGGACAGAAAACAGAAAGTAGGAATAAACAGGTCTTTTTCGGGTTAGAAGGCTGTAACTAGTGGGGTACTGCAAGGATCAGTGCTTGAGTCTCAGCTATTCACAATCTACATCAATGGTTTGGATGAGGGGACCAAATGTAAAATATCCAAGTTTGCTGATGATACAAAGTGGAGTGGGAATGTAAGTTGTGAGGAGGATGCAAGGAGGCTTCAAGGGGATATAGATAGGCTAAGTGAGTGTGCATGAACATGGCAAATGGAATATAACGTGGAGAAATGTGAAGTTATCCACTTTGGTAGGAAAAGTAGAAAAGCAGAGTATTTTTTAAATGGAGATTGGGAAATGTTGGTGTTCAGAGGGACCTGGGTGTCCTTGTACACGAATCACTGAAAGTTAACATACAGGTACAGCAAGCAATTAGGAAAGCAAATGGTATGTTGGCCTTTATTACAAGAGGATTTGAGTATGAGAGTAAAGGGCCCGGGTGAGACTATACCTGGAGTATCGTGTACAGTTTTGGTCTCCTTACCCAAGGAAGGATAATACTTGCCATAGAGGGAGTGCAACGAAGGTTCACCAGACTGGTTTCTCGGAAGGGGAGATTGTCCTATGAGGAGAGATTAAGTAGAATAGGCCTATATTCTCTAGAGTTTAGAAGAATGAGATGTGATCTCATTGAAACATACAAAATTCTTACAGGGCTTGACAGGGTAGATGCAGGGAGGATGTTTCCCATGGCTGGGGAGTCTAGAACCAGGGGTCACAGTCTCAGAATAAGGGGTCGGTCATTTAGGACTGCGATGAGGAGAAATTTCTTCACTCAGAGGGTGGTGAATCTTTGGAATTTTCTACCCCAGAGGGCTGTGGAGGCTCAGTCGTTGAGTATATTCAAGACAGATCAATAGATTTTTGAACAATAAGGGAATCAAGGGATATGGGGATAGTGCAGGAAAGTGGAGAGGAGGTAGAAGATCAGCCATGATCTTTTTGAGCAGGCTCGAAGGGCCAAATAGCCTACTCCTGCTCCTATTTCTTATGTGCACCTAGGACAGGGCAGACTGCGTACTGGGAGGAGACTCTTGAGAATTCTGTATTCCAATTTAATTTTTTTTGTCTTTGTTGACTTACTAGCATAATAACATTTCTTGCTGTATACTGTATTTTCTGTAATAAACAACACTGTTTTCCTTTGGGTACCTGTCACTTAGTTTCAGGAAATAGAACTTTAGGTTCTAGGCAATATTTGTGGTAGACATAACACCGCAGTGCTGGACACTCAATTGGGAGACCAGTGTTCAAACGAGAGTAGATCGAAGGCTGCACTTGCTCCTTCCCTATAGAGGAGAAGTTTCACCAGTCTCAGTCATTTTGGCACGGGTCTCTTCCCACACAATTCAGGCGAGCCACCTGGCAAGTTGATCAACAAGCAGTACTGATGGTCTCGACAGAAACATGCATGAACTAGACTCACTCCAAGTTCCCAATGAAGGACATGAGGAATGATGGGGAGTGGGGAAGAGGTGTATAAAACTACACCAGAGCTCCAACATTAGGCGATGCAAATGAAAAAAAATCAATAATTAGTCACTCCTGCCTTCAACAAGACAAACTCTCTGATCCCGATCAGACAAAAGGGATTATTTAGAATGCAGGCAGATTCATTTTCTCTGGTAAGCACTTCCTGCACTGGGAACAGTGAAGCATTCAAATCAAGTGCAAGTCCACAGGATGTGGTTGCAATCAGATACAGTTGCATTAGCGAGTCTGGGAAAAATGTTAACTTGTTAAAAAAAACTGATATACAATTTCTGCTTATAGCAGCATTTCAAAGTTGGACAAAAATCAAATGATAGTTGACCTCTCCTTCAAATACAGTGGAACCAATTAGAGAGAAAATATACCGTGCAGTAACACCCCTACTATAATTCAATGATTTGCAGACTTATAAAAAGCAGTGCATTTCATTCTCATCCTTTAGCTCATGAAAATTGGAACTCACTTCACCAATAATGCAAATTGATGCCTCCAGATTTACAATGCTTGCTCCTGGGGTTCATTCCATATCAGCTGCAGGTAGCAGTCACTCTCAGGATCACAAGCTCTTCATGAAATACGATACAATTCATCAACAGATTGGCACCCTGAGACTGGCACCTACAGATGAGCTTCAGTTTACTGGCTCCTCCCTTTATCACCTAGCTGCTGATGGAGGATGCAGGCAACACATTTTAAATTGTACAAACTACTTTCAGATGCCGCTCCCCCTCCCACATCCGCTGGAGCACACATTTGTAGGGGGCTCCAGAGGCATCTTTCTTCCCTTGGGAAATATTGAATTTTAATTAAAATTGTGCATTCGGTTCACTTCAAACACTTAACTTCACAATTCATAAATTCTTAGCTAAAAAACCTATAGGAACAATTGACATTTGGATTAATCTACAATCAACAGACCATCACTTCCTCAAAGGCTGTCTCAACATTCACTCTTTCCACTTCAGAGTTATTTCCCTCCCCCTTCACAGAGACACACCTCTAATCTACTGCCTCAGTTCATAGAGACCATCTCCCTCAATCAACCTCCCTCCCCAAAGCTAACAGACATTGTACCTCCTTGATGTACTCCTGGCTGCGGCTCCTATCTGATAGTGCTGCTTCATTGCAGGATTGGACTCCGTGCTGCAGGCAAGACTTTGATTTATCATGAGACCAGTTGCTCAGTGAGGTTTCGAAGTAGCACCATCAGGTACAAAAGACAACTGGGACTGGCAGAAAATACGCCAATCCAGAATAGAAGCAAAACCTGACCAACATTTCAAAAAAGCTATCAACTCAAAAACATATAGACCTGTGGCATAGTTACACTGAGAGCGCAGTAGTGCATAGGGCTCGTCCTAACTTAAGTTGCAGGTGTACCCAACATTTCATCACTTCTATAGCTGAAGTTATGGGGAATTACCTCATATTTCTTGTAGAGAACCTGCATGATAATGTACGAGTACCCAGTTACTAAACCTGATTATTAAATTGTTTATACAGCTGTCAGTGACATGGGACACACGTTTCTCCCTGCTCACTCAGGTTCCTAGAGTCAATCTTCATTGCCCTCCTCATTCTTCAGTTCACCCGGTCACTCTTCTCCCATTTCCTCCAGTTCGTGCTTGCAATCTTCACCCCTTTCACCCTCAATTCATGCTGGCATTTTTCCCTCCCACCCTCCCTGGCAGTTCATGGTGGTCCTCTTTCCCCCTCCCCCATGGTGGCCCTCATCCTCCTCCTTCCATCCCTTCACTGTCCCTTCAGTTCAAGCTGCCATTTTCAACCCCACCCCCAGGTCCCTTTACAACCACAATACATTAACTGATCTTTGGCAAACAGTAGTTTAGTAACCATAACACAATTGGTAACTGAAGACCCATTCACTTGTACCCAAAAGTAGGATAAATGTCACAGAAAGTCTAAACAGTAAATAGGAATTGCATGCATCTAGCTTAAATGTTGCCAATTAAAAAGCATTACTCACTCCTCTATTTAGCCATTTCCTGAAATAGAGACCTACTGATGGGAAATGGTCTAAATTGGGTGCATTAGCAGCGACATATCATCCCATCTACACTGCATGGTATTACTCCAGTGATGTTATTGAGGTCAACACATTCCATCCCAGCACGTGTGAACAGCTCTGAATGACTATTTGCCTCAACAAACTCAAACATAGAATAGGAAACAATCCAAGCCAGCAGCCCAGCAACTATCGATTATACTAAAAATTAGTCAAAGAACAAGCACACAGACAACTTCCAAGTTAGCTTCAATTACAAAGCAATATTTTATCAATGTAGTATCAAGAGCAGCAGTTGGTACTGCAGCAAAATGGCAGTATGGAACATGCCAGCAGAAGCAGTATAGTTACTAGAACTTCAATAAAGTGTAATAATGGGCATGCAACATTTTCACACTTATATCCACTTGAACTGCAAAAAATACTCGAGTATACCTATAGATACTATCCTTTCAAATTGGAGAGATCATTACACAACATTATTCTGAAGTATTGGTGGTTCCAAATCGGTCGGTGAGGTTGGCAGGCGTGGGAGCAATTTAAGGTGATGAATTGGGAGTAACACACAACATGGATATACAAAAATGCATTAGAAATAAAAGGGGGGCTTTTGGCAGTTACAAAAGACTAAAGACGGAAGAAGCCCTAGAGGAGTATAAAAAGTGCAGGGGCATACTTAAAAAAATTAGGAGGGCGAGGAGGGGCCATGAAATAACACTGGCGAGCAAAATAAAGGAAAATCCTAAGATGTTTTATAAGTATATTAAGGGCAAGAGGATAACCAGGGAAAGGGTAGGGCCCATTAGGGACCAAAGTGGCAATCTGTGTGTAGAGCCAGAGGATGTAGGCGGGGTTTTAAATGAATTTTTTGCATCTGTGTTCACTATGGAGAAAGACGATGCAGACATAGAAATCGGGCAAGGGGACTGTGACATACTTGAACATATTAGCATCGAGAGGGAGGAGGTGCTAGCGGTTTTAGCAGGCCAAAAAGTGGATAAATCCCCAGGCCCGGACGCGATGTATCCCAGGCTGCTGTGGGAGGCAAAGGAGGAGATTGCAGGGGCTCTGACACAAATTTTCAGAACCTCTCTGGCCACAGGGGATGTACCAGAGGACTGGAGAACAGCTAATGTAGTACCATTATTCAAGAAGGGTAGCAGGGATAAACCAGGGAATTACAGGCCAGTGAGTCTAACATCTGTGGTGGGGAAATTATTGGAAAAAATTCTGAGGGACAAAATTAATCTCCACTTGGAGAGGCAAGGATTAATCGGGGATAGTCAGCATGGCTTTGTCAAGGGTAAATCATGTCTGACAAATCTGATTGAATTTTTCGAGGGGGTGACTACGGGGGTGGATGAGGGAAATGCTGTGGATGTGGTTTACATGGACTTCAGTAAAGCTTTTGACAAAGTCCCACATAGGAGACTGGTCAAGAAGGTAAGAGCCCATGGGATCCAGGGTGCCTTGGCGCGTTGGATCCTAAACTGGCTGAGTGGCAGGAGGCAGAGGGTGATGGTCGAAGGTTGCTTTTGTGACTGGAAGCCTGTGTCCAGTGGGGTACCTCAGGGATCGGTGCTGGGTCCCTTGTTGTTTGTGATCTACATAAATGATTTGGATGAGAATGTAAAAGGTATGATCAGTAAGTTCGCAGATGACACGAAAACTGGTGGGGTGGTAAATTGCGAGGAGGAAAGCCTCAGGCTACAGGACGATATAAACGGGTTGGTCAGATGGGCGGAAAAGTGGCAAATGGAATTTAACCCTGAAAAGTGCGAGGTGATGCATTTTGGACAGACAAATAAGGCAAGGGAATACACAATGAGTGGTAGGACCCTAGGAAGTACAGAGGGTCAGAGGGACCTTAGTGTACATGTACATAGATCCCTGAAGGCAGCGGAGCAGGTAGATAAGGTGGTTAAAAAGGCATATGGGATACTTGCCTTCATTAGCCGAGGCATAGAATATAAGAGCAGGGAGGTTATGATGGAGCTGTACAAAACGCTGGTGAGGCCACAGCTGGAGTACTGTGTGCAGTTCTGGTCGCCTCACTATAGGAAGGATGTGATTGCTTTGGAGAGGGTGCAGAGAAGATTCACCAGGATGTTACCTGGGATGGAGCGCCTCAGCTATGAAGAGAGGCTGGACAGGCTGGGGTTGTTTTCCTTGGAGCAGAGAAGGCTGAGGGGGGACCTGATTGAGGTGTACAAAATGATGAGGGGCATAGATAGGGTAGATAAAGAGGAACTTTTCCCCTTAGTGGGGGGGTCAATAACAAGGGGGCATAGATTCAGGGTAAGGGGCAGGAGATTTAGAGGGGATTTGAGGAGGAACTTCTTCACCCAGAGGGTGGTTGGAATGTGGAATTCAATGCCTGAAAGGGTGGTAGAGGCAGGAACCCTCACAACATTCAAGAAGCATTTGGATGAGCACTTGAAATGCCATTGCATACAAGGCTATGGACCAAATGCTGGAAAATGGGATTAGACTGGACAGGGATGGATGGGCGGCGCAGACACGATGGGCCGAAGGGCCTCTTTCTGTGCTGTATGACTCTATCTATGACTCTATTACAGCACATTACAAGGCTATGCTGATAGGGTTCGATGAAGTAGGGTGGGAGGAGGCTCGTGTGGAGCATAAACACCGGCACAGACCAGCTGGGCCGAATGGCCTGTTTCAATGTAATATTGGCATAAGTGCAATTTTTCCAACAGAACACAAAGCTAAAATATACCTAGTGACAATTCTTGCAGAGGTTCAAGAGAATCTGAAGCTTGTCTGTACATGAACAGCCTTTACATATCGTACCACTTTTACATCTTCAGCTAATGACACTTTCAGCTTTCCAATTATGCCCACTTAATTAATACATTAGCAAAATGAATATATTGTACATGAATAGCAAAATGGAACCAAAATTAAGATAGTTTGCAGCACCAATGGACATTTCTTAATTCAGCAAGTTCTTGGAATAAATAACCCAATAAATCAATTTTGGTGTAAAAATGCTGGAATGCACAGGCCAGCCAGCATCTGAAAGAGAAAGATATGCTGACCTACTACTTTCTTTCCTATGCTGACCAATCTGCTGCACATTTTCAGCATTTTTCTGTTTATAGCACTGTTACAAGTTTAAATAAAATACATTAAGCTCCCCCGATAGCCTAGTGGGTAAAGTCAACACCCAATGTAGCACCAAGTTGTAAAGACCAGACGGTCTCATGTTTGATTCCTGGTTTGTGCTGAATTAGCTAATCTCCGCTGGGACAGCAGTGGAGGGGTTACAATAAGCCTCAGCAAGAGAGGGTAAAATAAAGTTCC
This sequence comes from Somniosus microcephalus, assembly GCF_052327205.1. Taxonomy (NCBI): domain Eukaryota; kingdom Metazoa; phylum Chordata; class Chondrichthyes; order Squaliformes; family Somniosidae; genus Somniosus; species Somniosus microcephalus. The sequence goes on along the minus strand of NC_141005.1, from coordinate 36,388,170 downwards.
TATTTCTGATCGCTATCCAGCGATGCTTGCTGGAAGCGAGAATGTGTGGACATCAATCGAGAACAAAATTGGACTTGGCTGTGATGCCTTATATTGTCAAAACCACCATATAGCTCACTCAAAGAATGGCCATTTGGGTCAAGTTCTGAAGATACAGTGGAACTTAGTCAGCACCTCCCAGAGGAGACACAATTGAGAAGAAAAATGACATTATCTGAGTGGCCACAGAAAAGTCTACTACTCAAAAGCACATTAGCAAATAATGGGACCGTCTCACAATGCTTTGATGATGAACATAACACTATCAATTCATCAATAAGATATACTGCTGAAGGAAATGAGTGGTACAAATACTGGACTTTCATAACAACCGGGCGGCGTGGATCAAGAAGGGGCTGAGCAGGGGACAGTAAAAGTAAGGGACTTTTTAACAATACATGAAGTTGAAGGGGAACTACATCCACAATAAAGCTGTAGTTATGAATTGAGCAAACTTTCTCCAATTGCAATACCAAATCACATTATCCCTATAGATACTTTGCAAAATAAAATCAGTTAAAATTGACTTTTAATTCATTCTTGGATGTCATTGGCAAGGCTGGCATTTATTGCCTATCCCCAGTTGCCCTCGAGAAGGTGGTGGTTGAGCCTTGTCTTGAATCGCTGCAGTCCGTGTGGTGAAGACACTCCCACATGCTGTTAGATAGGAAGTTCCAGGAGTTTGACCCAGCAGCGATGAATGGTGATATATGTCCAAGTATTTCTAAGTATGGCAACGACATTACAAAGACAAGCGCCCCATTTTCAAAGGAACCCCAAGTTTTATGGCAGGAAAGTCAACCAAGCATACTGACCCAGAAATTCGGGTCGGGGGCTTCCCGCGGGTGCAAGCCCCCGACCTACACTTACATATCGCGCTGACATATGAAGACTGGGCCTGCGTGGATTTCCGGTCTGTGGCCCGGTTCAGCTCCCGGCGCGCTGTGCGTGCGTGATCCAGCAGCGTACTTAGTACGATGAGCCGGCTGGGATCACGTGAGCACTGGGCAACCAATGGGAGTTTACAAAAGTCCATTCATGAGTTAGACATAAGACCTGACAAACTCATGAAAAGTCCGGGCGCCCAAAACACTACTTAAACTTTAAATAAAAGTTTTTTTAAATTCCAATAATTAAATTAACTATTAATAACTTTTAAAAACTACTTTAAACAATTATTCAAATTTCTGCCAAAAAATTTTTTTCAAGAAATCGGGTCCAAAAATACACTCATCTTACCGTAAATTCTTAAAAAATAATAAACCTGTGGAAAAAAATTTCTAACTTTAATTATTAGACCACTTACCTTATAAAACGAAGTCCTTACGTCTGCTTTTTACATTCGTAAAAAGTGGAGGCCTTCACGCACAGACAAACCTGTCAAAAAAAACGAAGTTCAACGCGTACGCGCTGCCTCCAACGTCGCAAGGGAACCGCCTCTTAACCCCTTGGTTCAGAGAGGAAATGCCGGTTTTCCGCGCATGCGCTGTGCATGCTGAAATCCGGCACTTCCAACGGGCCCACGCGTGAGTACCCCGTCCGTACTCATGCGTTGGGACCGGAATTACTGGGCCAATAAAAATCTGAGTGTTTCTGCTGGGTGGGTTACGTGTGTTTTGTTTTTTCCACACACGCACCCATATGCGCATGTGGTGGTGGTGGGGGGCGGCGGGAGGAAAGCGGAGATAGATTTACATTCTACAAATCCTAAAGCAAATTTTAAAGATTGAATGATTCTTCAAACACTAAAGTGCAACATGTGTAAAAAAAACTTTCTCACTCAGTTTTGTAGAGATGCATGATTCCATGTACTACTTCAACTGATGAATTCCCACTAAAGAAAGAAATTTGGTCAGGCAGCTGCTTAGATGGCGAGTCTGGTGCGCTCCCACTCTGATCCTTGGACACTTTACCATTGTCATTTGGATCAGCAGTACTTGCTTTCTCCACAGGGTCGGTGTCACATGTTGTCTTTTGCTCAGATTTCAGTGAACAGTCCACAGTATCTTTGTCTGTAAAGACATGCATTTCACATCAGGGCTGTCACAGAAAAGTCTACGACTCAAAAAAGCACATTAGCAATTAATGGAACAATCTCAATGATTTGCCGAATATGACTCTCAGATGCTTAATGAGCAATGAGGAGCAAGTCAGCAGCCATGTCAAGGTCAGCTAACCTTATGAATTATTTAAGCTCTGGGTGATTCTTTCAGCTTTCAATGCAAACAGATTTTCTGTTGCATCAGCAGTTTTGGGGGATTTTCCTTCCATTCCCATCTTTTTAATCAATTATTTCAGCAATAACTGTGAACGATCACTAGAATGGAAAACTACCTTTCATTGTCCACAGCACTTTGATTCAGACAGCCCATCTGGATCAAACTGTGCCTCTCCCCGCGCTGCTGTCCTGTGAATTTAACCCTCTGAAATCAAAGTTTAGCTCAACGGTAGCATTTTTAACATTACACCAAGGTCCTCCCATGATGGCATGGTCAGAAATTCCAAAAATTGATATAATTCACTGTAAACATTTTAAGAAGTTTGAGAGACAAGATGAGGTGATATATTAATGCAAGACAATCTCTTTTGGGAGAGGGGAGGGAGAAAATTGGCACGGGAAAACAAATGCCTTAAACTGCATGCATTTAAAAATGAACACAATAGTTAGTTACTGAATTGTAATTCAGAAATCACAACTGGATTGATACGGGCTCTGAGGAAGTTCTGGATTTTCTTCAGAGCTTTGGGAGTAGTATGTTGATATTCTGCAGAATAAAATCAATATGTAGTGGCACAGAATTTTATTTTAAATGTCTCCCTCCGCTCCCAAAGGCATTGACTCATAGCTGAGCTTCCCTTTCCTAATGCAGGGCCACCAAGGCCAATTGAAGCACCTCTACTGTCTTTGTAGCTGAGATCAGCTAACTCAGCACAGAGCAGGGATTAAACTCGAGAGCTTCCTGGTCTGCAGGACTCAGCTACACATTAGATATACCCGCTGAGCCACTGAAGGTGGTAGGTACACTGAATTTTAGCTGCAGCTTCCTGTTAAATGTTTAAAACACAAACTATTTACAAATAATCCATTTCTGCAGCATTATATCCTTTTTTTAAATTTCTCCAGAGGAACACCTGGAACCAATTTGCTCCCAGATCTCTCCAATTCTTCCACCACTGCAGGAGGGAAACAATAACAGCCTTGACGCAACTGTCTCTTCCCTTTTATGGAAGGTATCTGGCCTCTGGTCAGCAAAACAGCTGAGGGTAGAAATCAAACTTGCATTCCCAAACTGCTGTGGAACCATGCACGGGTACTCTAACACTGCCGCTATGGTAGTTATTTATAATAATAGGCAATCATAAAACAGTTTGAATTCCTATTGGGCGAATACACTTAACAAAAGGTTACATTTTGTTCCAAATACTAGCAATTTGTTTAGCATGACTCCTCTGTATTCACACACAGTATTCTATTACTTACTGTACCTTTGCTGGAGGTTATAGTTTCAATCACCATGTCTCTCATCTCTCTACGACCAATGTGTTGATGCAAGATAGTGGATTTTTCCCCAGTTGTTTTACCCTCCAGCAAGAGCTTTGCTGAACTGAGCGATTTCTTCTCTTTACTCTCATCGTCTGCCATATTGACAGCTATACAGGCAAAAGATAGAATAAAAAGTAGGCAATTACAGCAGGGTGGTCATTTGTGCCTGTACATTTCCTATTTTCTATTAAAACAATGCATACAATAGTTGAAACAAAACACAAAACAAAGTGTGCAGCCTTATTCTGGGGCTGATGTGAACTTCCCTATAACCTCTCTCTCACCCCCACACAATACAAGTCAGCAAACATGACCAGGAAGTTTCCAGTAAGTACATTAAACAAATGGAATGTGTAAACCTAAAGAATCACATGGGTCAGACCTCCAGCAGTTAGAGCTGTTCTGCCAAGATCAAATTATCTCCTACTAATTTGTAGTTACCCTGTATATTCATCCACTTCTCCTAGCAACCCCAAAGTTTATTTTTAAAACTATTATAAACCATGAGATTTTTTTTTTTTTTTTACTTTGTTCCTTAATCACTCAAATCTAATAAGGCTTTGCAAGCAGCCTTGACACCAGGCTTATTTAGCATGAATACCCCACAGGAATAATCATACTTAAGCAATATGCTTTATTGTTGCTTATTATGTGATACTCTTAATTTATCACCTGAAATCACTTCCACTACCAATGTCACCTTAGTGTTATACAATTCGAAGTGCTCTCTCCAGATACAACTCATGTTTGGAAAGACAGAATCTTTAGTTGAACTGCTGGGTGTTTTTCATTATCCAAGTGGACATAGTATGAAAATCTCACACACCCATTATGCTTTTCTGAAACCCTAGTGACAACACTGGTGAGGTAACAGTTTGATAATACAGTATGTGCTGGTCATGCATTTCCTAGTCATCCACAACAAATTCTTTCTTAATGAATTTGCTGTAAGGTTGTCACACATTTTAATGCTTTAGCACGGGCAACATTATGCACCAACGAAAAGATGCAAGTTGCTTTTTCAGCATCCATACAGACAGCAGTTTCAGGCACAAAAAATGTCCAAAATCAGCCCTTCAATTTCACATTATCTTTTGAAGGAAAGCAAACCAATAAACTGCCTGGGTATGATTCCAAAGCTGCAAAATTATCTCAGGGCTCAGATTATATTTGATTTTAGGGTCATGTGCTCATTTTGAGGCTTTCCATTGCACTGCCTGTACCAGTCATTGCAAAAGGTGACCTATGCCTAGGACTTCAGCTTTGGCACCAGCAGCAGCACAAACTCTGTCTGCAGTAACGGACCTGGCATCTGCTCAGCACTTCCACATAAATGAGCACTACTGGAACGCAGTATGAGCAAAAACACAAGCATAAATCTGCATTCCGCACTCTACTGTTCTCATATTCCAGGTGGCCTGACCCACCCTTCTTCTGCTAACTGGCTGGCGATGGATAGCTGTGGCCCAGCTGCTGCTCCAGCACCCCCTCTCTGTCATTTTAGTCTCCGCATATCCTCTCCTTGTCAGATTCTGTACGTTTAAAATCCAAGTGCCTCCCTCTTAGCTTGTGCTTTAAAAAAATTAAAATTGCTGTTGCCCTTTTAAGATACACATATGTATTGGTCACTTTATAATGTGCTGCAGAAACTAGACAGAATCTAAATGATCTTACGGGAGAAATTGGCCTTCAAGTGCCGCAGAATTTTAAGGGCCCACATTATGGACATTAATTAACAAAGGGAGAGATGGGAGTTAAAGCTTTAAAATATCTTCTAAACGGTGATAAAATTACTACATTGCTTCAATGCACCGGCCCTGAAGGTACCGATTAGAACAATTTTAATCGCTTTCTCCACCACCCCACCCACCAAAAAAAAAACCCCTCTGGTTCCTATGAACCCATTTGATTCAGGATCTACATCTGGACAATGTTTATTTTCCTTTTTTTGGGAGGAGGAGCGGGTTACTGTCACAAATTGAAGCGACTTTGATTTGACAGAACCTGCAGCACAAAGATCCCGAGCCGATTCTTTTTAACGAACACTCCTTAACTTCACAGAGAGAGAAACCCATTGGAGCAACAGCTGAGCAGCGAGGCCTGGGCTTTAAACCCCCTCCCCTGAATCCTCCTCCACCATCAGCACCAGGCCGGGCATTCCTCATCCTCCTCGGGAGCAAGTGACAGCTGAGCAGGGACACAAGACACGGGGGAGAGGCCGCAGAGCCCGAGGCCCCAGAACCCCGATCCCGAGGCCCCAGAACCCCGATCCCGAGGCCCCAGAACCTCGATCCCGAGGCCCCGGAGCCCGAGAACCCCGATCCCGAGGCCCCAGAACCCGGAGTCTAAGGCCCCCCGCCCCGAGACTCACCGAAATACTCGAAACCCTCCGGGTGGTGCGAATGGTTCGCCAGCTCCAGACGTACGGCGACCAGTGATACGCTCATATGTTAAACCCCACAGCCCTGCTGACCGGGTTAAAAAATAAATTTAAATAAAGAAAACGAACGAAAAGTTTAGAGGGGGGGGCGAAGAGATTCCGGCCCGAAATCCAAAGGCAGGCGGGCGGAGGTGGAAATGATAAAAAGCCACAAACACCCCTAGAAGCGGCGTCGTCGAGCGAGCTCCAGCACCAAATCCGCCGACTTCCGCTGAGCTCACCCCCGACCTCTGGCCCCTGACCCCGTGACGCAGCGCGGTTGCTCGGCAAGTTGCTGCGGCCCATGGCATCAGCTGGAGTTTGGACAAATGCAGCAGCAGCAACCACCGGCCGCTGCTGATGATGACTTTTATCGACACCAACACTGTGGCTTGCAAACATTGCACCGCCACACCTACACTGCGAATATGCAGTCTCCAGAGAATACAACCGCTACACCAACAAAGAGATGCCAATCCAGGCCGACTTGAACAACCTACCTCAAACAACCTCCAACAACTCATCTCAAATCTAGAAGGTCATTTTTGGACCGTCACCGAAGCCCTTCAGCGATTGCCCCTCAGCCTCGATGACCGATGGCAAAATGCTTGGAAGAACTGTGACATACGGAATGGATTCCTTATAGAGGACCCCACAGTACGACCTAAAGGATCAAACCTTCCTCGCAAACAGTGGACAACCATCAACCACCATGGTAAATGCTGCCACCTTCTCCATAGATGGAAGATTAAAGCATCCGCATCATGCGACTGTGGAGCTCCTAATCAGACCCTGGAGCACATCATTGAGCACTGCCCTCAGATGAAATTGGCAGGCAGCTTACATTGTTACACTAGAAGCTTTGGCCTGGATATTTGACTTAGATATTGACATCTGATTTGCTTTGCTATTACCATGCGAAAGAAAGAGAAAGAGACCGGCTGCTCTTGTGGGGTTGGGGCTCTTCACCGGTTAGGGGGCGAATCTGCATGCTGTCACTTATGCCATTGCGCCCGCCGGTGGCCTGCTGAGGTATTGACATTGAGAGTGGCGTAAATCCGGTGTAAATGGGCGCAAAGCGGATAGAAACTGCAGTGTAGCTTTTCAAGAGACAGTTCAGCCTGCACACTTCAGATAGCAACTGTGGGGATAGCCAGGTAAGGAAGAAATTCCAGCATTTCTGCTTTTATTTCAGATTTCCAGCATCCACAATGTATTACGGTTTTATTCACTGCCACTTCTCTACCAGGAATGTCCATCTTGAAGAAATTCTGCTCTTCTCTCCAAGGGGATTTCCATCTGTCTCTTTTACCTTATCCATCTTTATTGCTAAAAACTGTTACATCTCTAACTTTTTCCAGTTCTGATGAAAGCTCGTCGAGCTGAAACGGTAACTCTGTTTCTCTCTTCACAGATGCTGCCTGACCTGCTGAGTATTTCCAGCATTTTTTTGTTTTTATTAAGGAAGGAACAGTGCTTGGCTCTCTCAATTCACTTTAATTGCATGTCTCATCAAAGCTTTTATTATACTTTTTAAGAATTTTGACATCAGCATCTAGAAGGCAGTAAGGTATAGCATCAATCCACAGAAGAAGAATGTAGAACTTCACTGATTCAGATCTCCAAGGCTTCCTGGAGGAGATTGAAAGCAAGAGGAACAGACTCCTGGGTGGGGTGTCAACAAACCACTCAGAAATATCACTGGAAGAAAATGGCACTGGCATTGAGAGCTAACTTCCTCATCCCCAGGTCTGCAGACCAGTGCTGGAAACAGGCTCAATAACCAGAGCAGGCAAGGTAACACACTGGACACTCGCCTTTTCTTCTTTACCCACCCTGAGCACCAGCATACTCTTCATCCTCCTAAAGCAACACTTGCACTCGTAACCCTTCATAAAGCATTCTGACGAATGGGGAGGGGGAGGAGGCTCTAAGTCAGCATCCTTCACTATGGCGACCCAGCTCTCCTAATAGCAATTCATTAAATGCACAACCCTAAAACCCCTTCTTCCACATTAACAGACTGTTAGCCCCCAAATTGCTTACTTCTGCTTTTCCATGACACTTGCACACACTCAACTGCTAGTCTTCTCCTCATTAACTCGTATCTTCTTGCAGGACAAATTGGCGCTTAAATCCCACAAGAGGCAGCCCACTGGAGGTGGCATCCCTACCCTTTACCATTTCATACACTTTGAGAAGGGGGGCATGGAGCTCATAGAGTGACATTCAGCTCTTGTGGTGGGAGATGGTGCAGTCAGCAGCACATTGCTAGCGCCAGGTTAGTGACTGAACACTTACACTGTCACCGTGGCCTTCCTGTGAAGCACCACACAGCCACAACCTTCCAACCCCTCTCTGTCTCCTTAATCCCAAGAGGATAGTGCTCACCCATTCTTAGAATCCACCCTCGTGCAGATCCACCACAGCAACTTGGGGGCAGAGGAGGAGGAAGCTAATGATGAGGAGCAGCCAGAAAAGAGATTGAGGATGATGATGTGGACCAGGCCACTCAAAAATCTCAAGGGACTTCCTGGATGTCCAGTGGCTTAAACCCACGATCTTCTGACTTCGAGGCAAGAATAATACAATTGAGCAAAGGCTGACACCTAATGAAAGAAATGCACATACAGGCATCCAGGAGAAGCACGGTGATAAGAAAACCAAACGTATCTTCCCCTCCCCTCCCCTTTCAGCATTCCGTAGGGATCGCTCCCTCCGAGACACCCTAGTCCACTCCTCTATCACCCCAAACAGCCCTTCCCCTTCGCCTGGCACCTTCCCGTGCAAGCGGAGGAGATGTAACACCTGCCCCTATACCTCCCCCCCTTCCCACTGTCCAGGGCCCCAAACACCCCTTCCAGGTGAAACAGCGATTTACTTGTGCTTCTTGCAATCTAGTATACTGTATTCGCTGCTCACGATGCGGTCTCCTCTACATTGGGGAGACCAAACGCAGATTGGGTGACCGCTTTGCGGAACACCTCCGTAAGGGTGACCCCGAGCTTCCGGTCGCCTGTCATTTTAATTCACCGCTCCATTCCCACTCGGACCTCACCATCCTTGGCCTCTTGTATTGTTCCACGGAAGCTCAACGTAAACTCGAGGAACAGCACCTCATCTTCGGATTAGGCACTTTGCAGCCTTCCGGATTCAATATCGAGTTCAACAATTTCAGATCATAACCTTGGCCCCTATTAATTTTTTACCTGTAATTTTTCCACTCCTTTCCCCCCCCCCCCCCTTTCCTTTTGTTTCACTCTCCCACCTGGCAGCTATCTCTTGCCCTGCCAGTTACACTTCACACCTAATCTCAGCCTATTACCATCTCGTCTGGCTCTGAATACCTTTTATTGTCTCTTCTACTTCTTTTGTCTCTTTCACTTCTTTTGTCCGATCACAGCCCTGCCTTCGATCTATTTTCTTTTCTTTCCAGTTTTGAAGAAGGGTTTCAACCCGAAACGTCAACTCAAATTTCTCTCCACGGATGTTGCCTGACCTGCTGAGTTTTTCCAGCATTTTCTGTTGTTATTTCGATAAGAAAGTGTAGGTTGATTGTGTGCATTTTGAAATTCACTTCAACAAAATAGAATGTGAACTGACACGGAACTGTTATTGATGGAGGTTAGAGTTATACAGGAAAGGGTGCATTTATGGTGTTGACGTTTTCACTCAGATGATAATGATTGGCAGACTTATGTCGGTGCAAAGAGAGCTGATGTGTTGGCACGTTGTAGGACGGATAGCGGATTGAGGGAATGTCCCTTTATTGGTAGGTGGCGGAGGAGGAGGTAAAGCTGGCGGGTCAAAGGTAGATGGTATTCCACAGAAGACAAGACTTCATTGATGAAATTCTGTGATGCCTTTTGCAGCAAATGCTGCCTCAGTCTCCTTTCCTCCATCCTGTGCTGCTGCCCCTTCGCCATGATAATGGCATATGCCCATTTTATTTGTAGGCCATCACCGAAAGACATTGGCCCAGAAATTCGGGTCGGGGGCTTCCCGCGGGTGCAAGCCCCCGACCTGCACTTACCTACCGCGCCGGCCGTTCAGCTGTGGGCCCGCGTGGGATTCCGATCCTGGGCCTGCTCCAACTGCCGGCGCGCAGTGCTTGCGTATCCCAGGGGCGCAGTTAGTTCAATGCGTCCCCTGGGATCACGTGGACCATGGAGAGCCAATGGTAGCAGGGAATGCTTCATTCATATGTTTGACAGACCTGTCAAACCTATAAATACTATAAGCCCCAAAACATCACTAAATCTTCAAATAAATTTTTAAAAAACATCACATTTTAAAAATAAACTATAAACTATCTCCCCGTGTTTGCGTGGGTTTTCTCCGGGTGCTCCGGTTTCCTCCCACAGTCCAAAGATGTGCGGGTTAGGCTGATTGGCTATGATAAATTGACCCTTAGTGTTAGGGGGATTAAATACGGGGATAGAGTGGGATATGTGTTGGTGTAGGGGTTGCGGGGAATTGGGTGGGATATGTGTCGGTGCAGGCTCGATGGGCCGAAATGGCCTCTATCTGCACTGTGGGGTTTCTGTGATTCTGTGACATGAAATAACCATTTTAAACAATAATTTAAATTTTTGGAAAAAATAATTTTATTTTCTAACGGGGCTAAAAATAAATTTACCTTTAAAGTATTTAAAAATAATAAACCTGTGGAAAAAATGTTTTAATTTTAATTAATTCACCACTTGCGACTGCTTTTTACATGTCTAACTTCTGGAGACTTACCTTCGCGGGAAAACCTGCAAAAAAACGTAAGTTCGATGCGCACACGCAGCCTCTCCTGCGCACGCGTTCCACCTCTGAACCCCTTCTTTCAGGGGAACGGAAGTGCCGGTTTCCCGCGCATGCGCAGTGCATGCAGGAAACCGGCACTTCCATTGGGCCTACGGGTGAATACCCCGTGCGTACTCACCCGTGGAGACCCGAATTTCTGGGTCAATATTATTTGATGTTACACATCATTGTAATATCATATCTTTGCCAGAAGAGGTCGCTGTGGGAGTATTGTTAGCCATTTCAATAAGCAGTTGTTAAAAATAATGGTAGTATTGCTTATTTTTCACCAGGAAATATATTTGATCAATTTTATGACCATTTTCATTCATTCTTACCTTTAACCAAACCTGACTGCCCACTTGGGTTGTTTTTTTTTTCTATTTTTTCATTGAGTATTTCCTTCCTTTTCTTGTTTGACCAGGCTGGTAACTCTGTTGTGCAGGAGCTCCATGTTTGAAGTGATGATGTCATGTGGTTAAATATTACATTTACATAGTGACATCATAATGTGGCCAAATTATTGCATTTTGATTGGCTAAAGTTTTAACCTTCATAAAAACTGTCAAAATTTATCAGTAATTTTACTTGGATCACAAACTCTACCTTTGTTGTGATTAGTTGACTTGAACGTGGCAAAACGTATACTGGCTTTTAATCATGGAGCGATGATCTTAAACCGGGAGCTGATCTTATAAGGGCTGATCTCAAAAAGGTAATCTTACTGTAAAAATTATAGTTATAAATAGTTCCACGATTATTTTATCCTCACCTTTCTGCTGACTTGAATTATTCTATTTTCTTGAAAACACTCTGTCATCTCCCACCTCAACTACATAAACATACGAAAAATGGAAGGGAAAACATCCCATCAAACCTGCCCTATCCAGTTACGGTGCAATTCTCTATACCATTTCCCGACTCGTTAACCATGCAATTTCCTGGGAAAGTGAAAATAAAGCCTGTGGCCATTTTAAGAAAAATTCTTATGAAATGCCTCTCTGCCTCCCTAAGGCAATGAAGTAAGGCTCCGGGAGACCGTGAAAACCCATTACTCATCATCATTTGAGCTAATAAGAATTCACCATTTATAACTGCAAATGTCCTCTTCTCCTGGAAGTTCCTTTTAAAAATAAACATTAAATCGATATCCAGCTCATATCTCAGCAGTCTGTTCCAGAGGGTGCTGACTCTCTGCAAAAAGAAATGCTTCCTGGCATTGAACTTAATTCTTTTTATGAGCATGAGCTGCAGTCCTATAATCCCTATCTAGCTCAAATAACTGATACAACTAGACTGCTGTAGCGGTTCGTGTAGATCGCCACTAAATAAGAGAGTTTGACTTCGACGAACTATTAACAAGTTGTTTATTTACAGGAGCAGACTAATTACATCAGGTAAGATGGCAGGTAAGATGGCTGACTGTAGGAGCACCGTGGTATAGGTCTTGTCCCAGCGGGGACTCCACGAGGACTAACTAGAAGCTTCCCAGCTCAACTGCCAGCAGGTTCCGAGCTCAACTGCCAGCAGGTTCCGAGCTCAACTGCCAGCAGGTTCCGAGCTCTACTGTTGAAAGGTTCCGAGCTCTGACGTCATGACGTCAGAGTACAGGAGAGAAGCCTGAGTATAGTAACAGACACATACAGTAAGGTAAGTTAAAGGGAATTATGTATATCCATGTAAGGGACAACCGGTGGTACCGCCACACTGCATCTAATTCTTTCATCATTTTAAAAACCTTAATCATGTCCTCTGTAAATCTGTGTTTCTCATAACATAAATAGATCCAATTCTTGGAGCCTATCCTGGTAACTAATAGCCCTAAGCCTAGCTATCATTTGTCACCCTCCTCTGTACCTTCTCCAGAACCCAAATAGCCTGCATCCTTCCCCAAGTACAATGCCCTTTGTTTTATAGTCGATAGTCCTTGCAATGTATCCTAGAGCCCCATTTGCCCTCTCTACCACCTCACACTACTTATGCACTTTTAACAGGCTGTCAACTATTAACCCCAGTTCTCTCTCAATCTCTAATCTTTAATGCCTACTCCTGCATAGCATAAACATGCCCGGAGTTTCCCCACCCCAAATACATGACACTGCACTTGTTCACATTGAAGGACATCTGCGACACTTGGGCCGAATCAAACTTACATAAATTGGCCTGCAGCCTTATTAACTTGGTATAAATTACTTATCCCATGGACATTTTCTGTTTGCAAATTTACAAATGATTCCTGTAATGCCTCCATCCAAATCATGAATGAAAATGTTGAACAGAACCAATTTATATTGATGGAACTGTGACATAATCAAAGGATAACATCGGGAGGAAGCATCAGCATATCAGAATCGCGCAACACATCAACTGTTTAAAAAACAGCTTCCTAGTTTCCAAAGACTTCCCTGGCAGCTCATTTGGCAATGACAATATGTAACTGAGCCATGCAAGCCAGAAGGTCCCAGCTTCAATTCCCACTTAATGGTGAGCACTACAATTGACTGCACCTAAGGGAAAATCAGCCGGGACCCCCACTTTACATCACTATCCAGTGACCCCTCCTGGAAAGTGCATGCGTTTGCAAATTGGGTGAGGTCAGAATCCAATTAGATTGTGAGGTCTCCTATTGTGGAATAGCCTGCCAACAGTTAGCATGGCTCATACGTGAATGGCCACAGAAGAGTGACCAGCACCCATGGACTCATACCCCGGTAAGGAGAGGAGGAAGGAGGTAAAAACAAATCCGGTTCCACCGATGGCTTAATGTGCAATACTGAGCCATACAGACAAGCAGTGCCCAGTTCTGACGCGTAGGCTGCACTGAGTTAGCATAGGAACAGGAGTAGGCCATTCAGCCCCTTGAGCCTGTTCCACCATTAATCTGAACCTAAACTTCATTTATCTGCCTTTTATCTATATCCCTTGATACCCTTACCCAACAAAAGTATCCATTGCCTTTTGGGGTAGTGAGTTCCAGATTTTCACTACCCTCTGTGTGGAAAAAGTGCTTCCTAATTTCACTCCTAAATAGCCTAGCTCTAACTTTTAAGATCATGCCCCCTTGTTCTGGGTTCCCCCACCAGAGCAAATAACAACAGAAAACGCTGGAAAAACTCAGCAGGCCAGGCAGCATCCGTGGAGAGAGAAACAGGGTTAACGTTTCAGGTCTGGGACCCTTCATCAGAACTGGAAAAAGCTGGAGATGTAACAGATATTAAGCAGGTGCAGAGACAGGGGGGTGGGAGGGGAGGAAGGAATTGAAAGAACATACTGTGCTTTTGTAAGAGGCAAGAAAGATAAAATGTTGCAAATGGGAATGGCAAAATCATACAGCATGAAAAATGGGGGCAGGGATTATAGTTTGAAATTGTTGAACTCAATGTTGAGTCCAGAAGGCTGTAAAGTGCCTAATCGTAAGATGAGGTGCTGTTCCCCGAGCTTACGTTGAGCTACATTGGAACAATGTAATAGGCCGAGGACAGAGAGATCAGGGTGAGAGTGAAGCAAAGAATTAAAGTGACAGGCGACCGGAAGCTCAGGGTCACCCTTACAGACTGAACGGAGGTGTTCCGCAAAGCGGTCGCCCAATCTGCGTTTGGTCTCCCCAATGTAGAGGAGACCGCATCGTGAGCAGCGAATACAGTATACTAGATTGCAAGAAGTACAAGTAAATTGCTGTTTCACCTGGAAGGGGTGTTTGGGGCCCTGGACAGTGGGAAGGGAGGAAGTGTTGCATCTCCTGCATTTGCACGGGAAGGTGCCAGGCGAAGGGGAAGGGCTGTTAGGGGTGATTGAGGAGTGGACCAGGGTGTCGCGGAGGGAGCGGTCCCTTTGGAATGCTGAAAGGAGAGGTGAGGGGAAGATGCGTTTGGTGGTGGGATCACGTTGGAAGTAGCGGAAATGGCGGAGGATGATCCGTTGAATGTGGAGGCTGGTGGTGTGAAAGGTGAGGACAAGGGAAACCCTATCATGGTTCTGGGAGGGAGGGGAAGGGGTGAGAGCAGAAGTGCAGGAAATGGAATGGTCAAGGGCCGTGTCAACCACAGTAGAGGGGAATTCTCAGTTGAGGAAAAAGGAAGACATGTCGGAAGCACTGGTATGGAAGGTGGCATCGTCAGAACAGACGCGGCGGAGACGCAGAAACTGGGAGAATGGAATAGAGTCCTTACAGGAGGCGGGGTGGGAGTAAGTGTAGTCCAGGTAGCTATGGGAGTCAGTGGGCTTGTAGTGGATGTTTGTCGAAAGCCGATCGCCAGAAATGGCGATGGAGAAGTCAAGGAAGGGAAGAGAAGAGTCGGAGATGGACCATGTGAAGGTGAGGGAAGGGTGGAAATTGGAAGTAAAGTGAATGAATTTATCTAGTTCAGGGCAAGAGTAGGAAACGGCACTGATACAGTCATCAAGGTACCGGAAAAAGAGGTGAGGGAGGGGACCTGAGTAGGACTGGAACAAAGAATGTTCCACATATCCCATGAAAAGGCAGGCATCGCTGGGACCCATGCGGGTTCCCATAGCAACACCTTTAATTTGGAGGAAGTGAGTGGATTCAGAGGAGAAGTTGTTCAATGTGAGAACAAGTTCAGCCAGGCGGAGGAGGGTGGTGGTGGATGGGGACTGGTTGGGCCTCTGTTCAAGGAAGAAGTGGAGCGCCCTCAGGCTGCCCTGGTGGGGGCTGGAGGTGTGGAGGGATTGTACATCCATAGTGCAAAGGAGGCAGTTGGGGCCAGGAACCTGGAAACTGTTAAAGTGACGGAGGGCGTCGGAAAAGTCGCGGATGTAGGTGGGAAGAGACTGGACAAGGGAGAAAAAATAGAGCTGAGATAGGAAGAGATAAGTTCCGTGGGGCAAGAACAGGCTGAAACGATGGGTCTACCAGGGCAGTCCTGTTTGTGGATCTTTGGAAGGAGGTAGAAGCGGGCTGTGCGGGGTTGGGGGACTATGAGGTTGACAGCCATGGAGGGAAGATCGCCAGAGGAGATGAGGTCAGTGACAGTCTTGGAAACAATGGCTTGATGTTTGCTAGTGGGGTCATGATCCAGGCGGAGGTAGGAGGAGGAGTCGGAGAGTTGGCGTTCAGCTTCCACACGGTAGAGGTCGGTTCGCCAAACAACAATTGCACCACCCTTGTCAGCAGGTTTAATGACAATGTTAGAGTTGGATCGGAGAGAACGGAGTGCTGCAAGTTCAGAGGGAGGTAAGTTGGAGTGAGAGAGGGGAGCAGAGAAATGGAGACGGCCGATATCATATCGGCAATTTGCAATGAAAAGATCTAGAGAGGGTAAGAGGCCAGGGGGAGGGGTCCAGGTAGAACGAGAATTCTGAAAGCGGGAGAAAGGGTCAGCTGTGCGGGGGGAAGACTCCTGGCCAAAGAAGTGGGCATGGAGCCGAAGGCGACGGAAAAAGAGATCAGCATCGTGCCGAGCTCGAAATTCATTGAGGTGGGGGCGTAAGGGGATGAAGCTCAGGCCTTTGCTGAGGACTGATCGTTCGGGGTCAGAGAGGGGAAGGTCAGAGAGAATAGTGAAAACACGGCAGGGGGTGAGATTGGAAGAAGGGATGGGGTCAGAGGAAAGTGAAGGGGAAGGTGGTTCCGGAGGGGCGTTGGTGTCCAAGAGTTGATGAAGCTTGCGATCCTTGACATCAGAAAGGAAGAAAAAAAGTTTTTTGTTGACGCGTTGGATGAGTCGAAGGATGAAATGGAACTGTGGACCCGGACAGCTTTGAGATAGAGTGTATCGGTGCTGCTGAAGAGAGAGGTCGAGAGTGTTCATGTGGCGCCGCATGACGTTGAGTGTGGATCTTCAACTTCAACCTAGTTTCTCGATATCTATGTTATCGAATCCCTTTATCATTTTAACAGCCACAATTAGATCACCTTCTAAGTGTGTCCTGCTTAAAGTAAACAGCTGGGACGCTACAAATGGCCTCTGCCCCAGGTGGGGGATGGGTGGTCAGGTGCAGAGGAAGGAAATCAGAGAGGGCTCCTCCTGATTGTTTCCCAGTGGCCCTGTCTGGATAATGAATTTCAGATGAGGACATGATTGGCTCAACAATGGTACCCCTTCCATGGGTGAATACCCTGCTTGACACTGACTACCTGGGCTCTCACGTGAAGAATGGCTGTTTGAGTAGGATACCGAAGGATTGCTGGTTGCAGAGTCAGCACCGACAGGAGAGAAATTTGGTCAGGATTGGGCTTGAGGTGAAAGGGCACTGCTAGATACTCACATCAGTTGATTGCTATTGAAGTTCAAGTAATAATTAGAGAATGTGGAGGTAAAGGTTATGGAGGTAATATTTCAGTCAGATCAACAGATAAATGGAAAAAAATGCTGATTAATAAAACTCCTCCCTCACCAAAAAAGCATCCTTTAATATTCTTTATTGTTTTCTAGTTGCTGTGACTCCCTCATGTTGACTGTTCCTCCCAGTGGTTTCTTCTGATGACATCACAGATTTAACATGACTAATAGACCGGGAGTAAAGGATGAACACCCTTTCTTGTGAAACGGTTGCAAAACAAAACACAAATTAAACTAACAAGGTACCGAAAACTGAGAGAATTTTTAAAAATCTGTTTTTATAGTTTGATAGATGATTTTTTTTAAGTGCTGTCTTCCGCAGCTTATTTATAGTGCTTATTTATTTCTGCAGGAAGAGCTTATTCAAAATCAACCTGCTTTGATAAGCAGCTACTCGCAATGTTTTTCTGCTACAATGTTAGCAAGGACTGGAACAAACTGGTGATAATGGAAACAGGTTTAAGATAACCAGGAAAAGACTTGGAAATGGGCCACAATCTAATGCCTATATCTTTCAGATTGCTGATCGGGTCTAAATATCAACTTATCTTAAATAAGTGACTTATTTGACCTTTACATCCAGTGTTTTGAATTCCTAAAGATTCCCTGACTATCACTAAGCTACAGATGTTATGAGTCAGTCAGTACAAGGTCAATTAAAAACAGTACAGTGCTGAAATTCCCCAGTGCTCAAATACTCAGAAGCTTAGGATCAGATCTCTCTGGTTCCATCGGCCTGTGTGTAGCTACTATCACAAATGTTCCTTGTGTGGGGTGCTTATTGTTCAATCCTCATCAATAGACCAGCCGCAGAGACTGCATTTATGGTATTAACAAATTCAAAAGGCCTCTCTCTCTCTCCCTTCATCTTAAATTATGCCCCAAGTCAGTTAGTGCACCAGGAAATATTAGATTACCTGCCTGATGCACATCTTGACATTATAATGACTCAAATCTGTAAGAGCTCCACATCAGGTATGTATAATTATTATCCTCAGATTATTGAGCAAGAACAAACTGGATAGATTAGGGTTTAGGGAAACATGGTCTGGAACATAAACACAGGCGTGAAGTAAAGTGTGTCACAGACCATTACTGTGTCCCTCATTGGTTGGTATCTATTGGAACCCAAAACCCCATTTTGTCTCTAAAATATTTAAAAATGTTGCCGTGGAGTTTTGTTTTTGGCGACGTTCAGTCATCGGGTATATTGCTGAATAATTTTATGTTAAGTGTTTTCTATTTCTGAAGGTATGTCATCATGTATGTTGATTATATGGATTTTCAAAAAAAAAAATTTTGATTATCTCCTACTTGTACTGTTTACCAACTGTTCTCTATATATCTGCCTATTTCTCCATCTGTTACCATTACCTTTGTATACTTCTGCCCATTTGCTCATCCACCAGCTTGATTTCCCAATGTATTCCTTTCACCCAGTCAATAGCCTTGTCTGCCTATTTAACATACATCTATTCTTATTTTCATGTCAATCTACCCTTTTATACATCACTGACGCTCGTGATGGTCATCTGTCCCAAATATTCAGTAATCACTCCATGTATATTTGTGTATTCCATGGCTGACTTTTTCCGCCAAGTCCATTTCTCTCAGTTTTTGAATTGCATGTGCACAGTAGCTAGTTTTCACAATGTGTCAAATAAAATACAACCAGGTATATGGGAAACTTCCATTATAAGACGACAATTAGGTGACTGAATTGTTAGTGACAGCAGTACACTGACTATACAGCCATGTTAAGTTGTACAATTTGTATGATGTATATTATGTACTGTATAGCTCCAATATTTTTGCCTTTAATTTTACTTGGCTCTGAAATATTTGGAATAATCTACCAAGACATTTTCCTGAATTCTGTTCTGAATGAACTTTTCACCCATTCTCACCTGTCTTCTGGTTCCATTCTCACCTGTCTTCTGGTTCCATTTTCTTAGCTTTTAAATAATCTGTCACATGTAATATTTTATATACCCTTAATGAGGTCTTCCCTTTAACTAGATTTTATGGGGGCTTAAACTTCTAATCTTTCCTCAGTTTATTCTTACTGCTATTTTCTAATGCAAGTATGTATTTTGTCGGATGTTAACAAAACTGAACATGCTATTCTAAATGTGATCTAATCAGTGCCTTTTAAAGCCTTAACATAACTGCTGTAGAATTTAGTTCAACTGATCTGGGTATATACCCAAGACACTGTTAGCTTTCATTGCTTTGTGACACTGTTTGAACATTGAGTGATGCGATTACTATTACTCACAGGACACTAAGTCACCGTGTTAATTCATTTCCATTCATTGTGTAGACCATTAAAACTTGGTGTCTAGAGTCTAGACTTAATTATTAAATACTTTAATTTAAGATTTGAAACTGAGTACAGTATTGTCACTGGAACCGTGGAAAAGAACAGTTGAGTGTTTGAATTTTCTTTTCTAGTAATTTTCTGCAATGATATTGATGCTAATATCAGCACGCTGTCTACATGAGTAGTGGTCAGGAAGGATAGCGAGCCTTCTGTCAGCTGCCATAATTTCCTAAACAATATTTTTTTGGAGCTCTCCATACACTAATTATTTTGATATTTCTTTTTAGCAGTTATCCCCTCTACCCTCTTTAACCCAGCTTGACCTGAATCCTGCACTTGGCCTGGACTCCGTGTACAACACTACAGGAGATTTGAGTAGTTATTATGTATTAAAGTCAGTATGTGATGTGTGCAAATGAACACTCAAGTACCTATACATTTTCAGTCACACTATACAACACAATAGCTGCTACTTTATAGTTGGAATATTTCATTTTGTGATGGCCATCAGGCTCCTACAAATTACTCAATGCTTGCTGAATTCTTTTTCATCCATCAACATTTTTTTAAGTGAAATTTCTAATGTCAAAACAAAGACAAGCGAGCAAATTACAAAAGCTTCACTGGGGTAAAATTTACATTGACTTTGTATAAGGAAACAAAGACTGTATGTATGCAAGAGAGAATGAGGAAAGCATTACTTCCGATGTATACACCTGTTATAGTTTGTTGTGTGTTGCATTAAGTTGAGGGGAGTGGGGAAGGAAGAGACTGAGGCCAGATAAGGAGAAATGAAAGACAGATGTTAATATTAATTCAATTTTAAAAAGCTGAATTTTGAAGCAAATTATCCAGCTGTGGTTTGTTGACAGTTCGAATAAATCAATGCTCATCACATAGACCTGTGACGTAGATTCTAATTTCTAACACTTGAGACAGGCAGACAGTGACTTTCCTCTTTTTTGAATGTTGAATTTTGAAAGCCAGGGAAACCTATGAAGGGAAGGAAGTACAAAGGGCCAGGGTCCTTTGCCTTTCATCACCTGCCTTTTTGGAGGGGGGGGGGGTGAAAGAATAGGAGTGGTGGAGCGAATGGAGATAGCAGAGCAAGGGAGGATATAGTAGTTGAGCAAAAAGGAGGTAGGAGTAGTGAGGGATGGTAGAAAGGGGAGATGGTAGTGGGATGTTGAAGGGATAGGGAATACGATGGGAGCAAGGGGTTGGGGCGGGGAAGCACAAGTGATTGGGGGAATGAGATGGAAAAGGAGTTGAGGGCCATTTTGTCTGCAACCGCACCTCAAATGTAGCCTAGAGGCTTTGATTTCTCTCTTCCCTGCCTGACCACTTCCCAAAACAAGTTCATGGAAGAGAAAGTGAAGAGAAGCAGCGAGAGAAACTGCAACATGAAGACATTAGTGACAGGTCAGTAAGTGACCACATTCTGACTTACTGTGTGCAATGTCACAGATGTACCAGTTTAGTATATTAATGACACTTATACTTTCTCCTCCCTAGACAGTAGGAAGCATTCCGCTACAAATTTTTATCCGAGAATCAGGAACTTTGTATTATAGAACAGTAAATGATAGCTGCCTCCTGTGAAGAACCATCTTGCTCTCCATGACTGGGACTGGAACTGACAAAATGGTTCATTAAACAAGTTCAATCCTCTCAGCCAAGAGTTGAGCTTTACAGGTTCATCACAGAAAATTAGCATAATAGTTGATTGCATACAGGATTTACATGTACGTGCAGCAACATCATTGCTTAGATCAAATGTATAGCAGTATATGGGGTAATTATGAATCATGTTCTCTGCAGCTAGAACTGGACTGCAAAATTGCTACTGCACAACTGTCAATTAAATTGCCCATTTTAGATGAACTAGCTGTGTTCACATTGTTAAACTCATTCAGTTTTACTGCAGTATAAATTAACTAATTTTGATATGTGGCTGCTTTTAAAGCACCAAAATTTGCCGGATCTGGTTCCAGCTCACGAGCAACAGAGTGAAACAGCAGATTTAAGCAGCTTAACTCTCTGAATGATGAATTCCTGATAAGTGCGCCACTGGGATGAGATTTATAATTGTGAGGTTTGATTTCATTAGTGTCTATCATTTATTATTTTCCCTCATGGAACTTGGCATCTCAGGAGGCCATCAAATGGATAGCCAAACTAGACATCCCATTATAAACTTTTCCAGTCATACAAAAGTACTAGTATGGAACATTAAGCCAGGAAACTATGCTAAACCTTTAAAATGCTGGAATCTATTATAAAGGATGCAATAACTGAGCACTTAGAAACTAATAGTAAGATTGGGCAGAGTGAACATGGATTTATGAAAGGGAAATCCTGTTTGACAAACCTATTGGAGTTCTTTGAGGATGTAACTAGTGGAGTAGACAAAGGGGAACCGGTAGATGTGGTATATTTGGATTTTCAGAAGGCCTTCGATAAGGTCCCACACAAGAGGTTGGTGAACAAAATTAGGGCACATGGAATTGGGGGTAATATACTAGCATAGATTGAGAATTGGTTAACAGACAGAAAACAAAGTATGGGTAAACGGATCTTTTTCAGGATGGCAGGCTGTGACAAGTGGGGTACCGCAAGGATCGGTGTTTGGGCCCCAGCTATTCAATCTATATCAATGATGATATGGATGAGGGGACTAAATGTAACATTTCCAAAATTGCTGATGATACAAAGCTAGGTGGCAGCGTCAGTTGTGAAGAGGCTTCAAGGGGATCTCGACAGGCTCAGTGAGTGGGCAAGAACATGGCAGATGGATTATAATGTGGATAAATGTGATGTTATCCACTTTGGTAGAAAAAACAAAAAGGCAGAGTATTTCCTAAATGGTGAAAGATTGGGGAATGCAGATGCTGAAAGGGACCTGGGTGTCCTTGTACATGAGTCACTGAAAGTGAATGTGCAGGTGCAGCAAGCCATTAGGAAGGCAAATGGTATGCTGGCCTTCATTACAAGAGGATTTGAGTACAGGAGTAAAGAAGCCTTACTCCCATTATATAGGGCCTTGGTGAGATCACACCTGGAGTACTGTGTTCAATTTTGGTCTCCTTACTTAAGGAAGGATATACTTGCCAGAGGGAGTGCAACAAAGGTTCACGAGATTGATTCCTGGGATGGTGGGACTGTCGTATGAGAAGAGATTGAATAAACTAGGCCTGTATTCTCTAGAATCTCATTGAAGCATACAAAATTATTACAGGGCTTGATAGGGTGGATGCTGGGAGATTGTTTCCCTTGGCTGGGGAGTCTAGAACCAGGGGCCTCAGGATAAGGGATAAGCCATTCAGGACTGAGATGAGAAGAAATTTCTTAGAGGGTGGTGAATCTTTGGAATTCTCTACCCCAGAGGTCTGTGGATGCACAGTCATTGGGTATATTCAAAACAGAATGATAGATTTCTAACTAGTAAGGGCATCAAGGGATATGGTGATAGGGCCGGTGAATAGAGTTGAGGCAGATGATCAGCCATGATTTCATTGAATGGCGGAGCAGGCTCGAAGGGCCTACTCCTGCTCCTATTTCTTATGTTCTTAAAACATTAGTTCGGCTCGTTGGGGTACTGTCTCATATTCTGGGCACCACACTTTAGGAAGGACATAAAGGCTTTGGAGGGGGTACATTAGAGATTTACAGGAATGGTTCCAAGGATGAGGGATTAGTTACATGAATAGACTGGAGAAGCTGGGGTTGTTCCCCTTAGAGCAGAGAAGGCCAAGAGGAGATTTGATAGGTGTTTAAAATCATGAAGTGTTTAGATAGAGTAAATAAAGAGAAACTGTTTCCAATGGCTGAAGGGTCGATAACCAGAGGGCACAGATTTAAGGTGATTGGCAAAAGAGCCAGAGGTGACACGAGGAAAAACTTTACACAAGTGGTTAGGATTTGGTGGATACAGATTCAGTAGTAGCTTTCAAGGAGAAAAAAATTGCAGGAATGAAGAGCAGGGGAATGGGACTGACTGCAATGCGACTAACTGGAATGCTCTTTGAAAGAGCCGGCGCTGTCTTGATAGGCCGACTGGCTTCCTTCTGTGCTGTACTATTCGGATTAGTACACGTTTGGCAGTTTTTTCCCCCCTTTTTGACTTTGACTGGGTAATGTATAATTGGTCACTTCACTTCTCCCTTAAAATGTACATCTCTTCCCATTTCTTTAGATTCCCTATATCATAATTTCCCAGCTGTGGGCAACCTGGTCCTCTCCAACAATTCCTGTATGACCTGAATGAATGGATGGGAAAACACATGCAAAAGGGCAGTGTGATTTTCTCCTTCCCAGATTGTGAGGAGACTATCTAAAATCTGTTACATGGTATCAAATGGTATACACTACAGAAGGAGGCCAGTCAGCCCATCGAGTCTGCGCCGGCTCTTTCGAAGAGCAATCTAGTTATTACCATTCCCTCGCTCTTTCCCCTGCAATTTTTCTCCTTCAAGTATTTATCCAATTCCCTTTTCAAAGCTATTAAATCAGGCAGTGCATTCCAAATCCTAACCACTCGTTGCGTAAAAAAGTTTTTCCTCGTGGGAGAAGATAGAAACCTATTATTGCATTCTTCTAGGATAGTGTTTTGATCACTAATACCGTACTAAGGACAGAGGCCAATGCAGTTACAGAAGTAGAAATAGGTGGTCTTGGTGATGGATTGGATATAGAGTTTGAAGCTCAGTTCAAGGTCAAACAGAATAGAGGTTACAGGTCGTTGAGTTCACCAAGCAGCTAGGAAAGGGGAGGATATTGAGGCTAAAATGCAACATTTCTGGCAGGAGACAAACAGGATGGCTTTGATTGCAGAGATGGTGGAAGTTGTGACTCATCTGTGATTTGATTTCAGGCAGAACAGGGGTAGTGGCAGAGGGGTAAGGCTGGGTGTTTTCACACATTTGCCGTAAAACATTGTTGTCACTAAACTTTTTTTTGGTAAACATGCAGGTGCATTGTGTGTGGAAGCAGCAGCGAATTTGGAATTTGCTAGATGTGATTGCTATGGTAATGTATCGTTCCTACACCACAAGGGGGGTAAAAACTACTTCACCTTCTACATCTGAGATGCTGGGCATTACAACTCTAAGTGGTTTGTGTTACTAATGAAAGAAAAAAAGCCACAGCAGGCTCACCTCCAATTGTCCCCAAGTTCACTAATCTCCTGAGGATAGCAACCTGGAGAGAAAAGAAAACTGAACAAAAGAAATGCTTTCCAGAAGATTTTATTGATTTATTATGAATCCATAGTATCAGCAAAATAAAATAAAGCTGTGTAGCTTAGATGAACTCTATGCATGTAGCAGTTCGTAGGGAAGCACAGAAACTAATTAAGTTATGTTATGCTTGTGGTGCTTATAGTACATGGCCACATAGACTTAGACAATATTCAACAAGCTCCAAGTATTTTCATGGTAGACTGCATGTAACAAAACAAACTGACACATAAGTTTATGATTCTTCAAATACAGAAAAGTATATTGACTTAACGCCAGGCCAGATAGTTTAACCTTATATTTGCACATCACTATATTTGGCGGTTTTAATAGTCTCAAGGAATGTAGAGCAATAAAACACTCAAAATTAGGCATTATATAGTATTGTGTTCTTATATATTCCACATAATATAGGAGAGAAAATTTTGCTTGATCTAAGGAGGTTTACAATAGCACTTAAATACCTTAACAATTGCTGCAAATCCATTGTGCATTGGTAATTATGTAGAAAAATAGCTGGATTATACAAGAGCAGCAAACACCCATACGCTGGTCTGTAGTCAGTTTATCAAGAGGATTCATAAAAACCTCTTGTAAACCAGCTTCTTAAATTTACATTCCTCAAAATTAAAAGGGAAAAAAGTGCTAGAAAGTTCAATTAGAAAATACATAAACTGTTTTTGTAAGGTGTCGTGGTTAATTATCCTGCTCACTACTGCATATATGGTATTCTCAACATTGTATGGAAAACATTTATTAAAGTGGCATATTTATACCCAGTTACAATTTCTTTTGCTCACCCATTTTATCTGTACATAGAAATGTTACAAATAAATGAATATGCATGTATGTGCAAGAAGTGTTTTAATCACACAAACGTATGACAGCACATCCTCCATCCTAAGACAGAAACCTAGTTTGTCTTATGAACAGAAAAAGGTATTCTCCTCCTCTGCCCCCCACCCCACCCAACCTCCCCATGTGCACAGACAGAGAGTTAAATTAATTCAAATAATTGTAATTAACACCGGTGTTGGAGCTAATCTGAACAAAAACTCAATAATAAGTCTCTTCCTTGCTACTGGAATTCCTTGTTACTTCAAAATGGAAATGGGAGCAGAGCAGTATCTGACCAAAGAATCAATCGAGGAAAAAAGTCCTATAAATATCATTCATCTTCACTTCGAACAAAAACCAAGAGGAAATCTTTACTACTACAGAAACAAGACATTGCTGACTGGAAAAAATATTGTAAAAATATTTACATTTTCCCCTAAAAAAAACATGTACGCTGATGACAGCTAACAGTTCATTCAATTAGAGTTTTAAGAGTTAAACAAAAACCCACTAAAGGTGAACATATTAAGCAGATTCTTCCTAAATAGTTTCACGAGCTGATAAATTAAGTATGTTCCTGGTTTTGGCCAGTTCTTAGAATTGTTTAACCACACAAATCAAATAGGAACAAAATTTGATACTTTTAAGTTTTTACTAACTCCTCATATTTAAAGTCACTGTGTTAAGCCATGAAAGGGTCACTATACCAACGACATTAAGTATAAACATACGTATCAATGGCTCCACCGTGCCAGCCAAAAGTCAGTTCACTTATGGAATGATTCAAATGTAGAATGTTCCTTTCTCTGGGTACTGGAATGATTCATTTCATAAGTATGTGTCCTGTTCAGTTCCTTCTGAGCTGAGACTCTGTTCAGACTGTTGCAGTTGAGTGTCCTTTTTTAGCATCGACTGATTCAGCTCTTCTGCGATATCTACCGGTTGGATAACATGTTGTTCATCTTTTAAAATTCTTTTGGTCTCATCAGGGGCACATCCATTTGCTATTGGTTCTACTTTTCCCATCTTTTTCTCCAGTTTCTTCTTTTCTTTCTTTTGTTCTTTTGTCTTTTTCTTATCCTTTTTCTTCTTTGAATTGCTGCTTGAATCCGAAGATGGAGACACAGGTGGGGAGTGTACCACTATGGAGGGCATCTGCACCAAGGCTTTATGAGAATGAGGCTCAGCCTCATTGATAGCTTTAGCACCATGCAATCTAGGAGGAGGCTGGTACTTGAGGTCACCATGCGTGCCCTTCCACTTCTTTAATTGAGTTAAATGTTCTTTTTCAACCTCCCTTTCTGTGATAGGAAGTTCGATTATCTGTTTAAAAAAAACAGTAAAGGTATTTTATTCATTTGTATATATTTTTTTTAAATTGATATAGTGAATAGTTCTGGTCTCTTCAGTCTTTCAGATGAGGCGTTAAGCCGCAGCCCCATCTGCCCTCAGGTGGGCGTAAAAGATCCCATGGCACTATTTCAGAGAAGAGCTGGGGAGGCCAATATTTATCCCCTCAATCAACATGACAAAAACATATTATCTGGTCATCATCACATTTGTGTTTGTGGGACCTTACTGTGCGCAAACTGGCTGCCACATTTCCTACATTACCACAGTGGCTACACGTCAAAAAGTACTTCATTGGCTGTAAAGCGCTTTGGGACGTCCAGAAGTCGCGAAAGGCACGATATAAATGCAAGTCTTTGGATACAGAGGTACTAGTGAAGGTGCAAAAAGGATTTCCTAGAATGATACCAGAGCGGAGAGCTTATAGCTATCAGGAAAGATTGTACAGGCTGGGGCTCTTTTCTCTAGAAAAAACTGAGGAGTGACCTGATGGAGGCCTTTAAGATTATGAAAGGGTTTGAAAAAGTAGACAGAGATGATGTTTCAACTTGTGGGGGTGACCAGAACTAGGGGCCAAAAATATAAGATAGTCACTAATCAAATAGGGAATTAAGGAGATTTTTTTTTTTTTAATCCATTGTGGTTAGAATGTGGAACTCACTACCACAAGGAGTAGTTGAGGGGAGTAGCATAGATGCAATTAAGGGCAGCTAGATAAACATACGAGGGAAAAAGGAATTGAAGGATATGTTGATAGGGTGAGATGAAGGGTGGGAGAAGGCTCATGTGGAGCATAAACACCAGGATGGACTTGTTGGGCTGAACAGCCAGTTTCTGTGCTGTAAATACTATGCAATTGATTGTTCTCATTTCACTAAAAATGCTGATGCAGGATGTACTAAAAGCCACTAATTTTTTCTCAAGTGCTTTTTGTGGGTCCTAACCTTGGTGTTCATACTTACCATCCAGAATGTGTATACATAAAACAAACTCTCCCTTCCCCCACATATTTTTGTTGAATAACAAGCAGTCTAAAAATAAAAATAGATTTTCTAACAGAAAATGCTGCATTTTCAGGGTTTGAGATGTGCTGCAGCATTTAGTATTATAATCCTAGTATTACTGCCTCATTTTAAGTAATTTCTATCTGTAGGTCATACAGCAACAAATCTACGGTCTATATTACCCCAACTACCATGCAAGCAGAAGGGAGCTGGAGTGGCATGGAAGGGGAGCAAGCAACGGTTGGGGTGGGGGGTTCTATAAATATCCAGGAAGGACAGCATAAATGTGCAAAATCTGTTTTTTGGGGTCTACCACCACTCAATGCAAGAAGGCAAAATATAATCCTCAAAACCTTAAGGATGTTAAAATACAAACCATGTAAAGTAACACTAACAAAAAGTGGAGACAAGCTACCAGCAAAAACTCTTTCATGAAGTATTCCATCTCCTACAGAGTGGATCATTTTTTTCCTCAACCACATCTTAGATTTCCATTAAAAGCTCCAGATGGCTGCGGTATGAGCTGGGAAGTAGCCAGTATTACAGTACAGGCTCCAGACATTTCCATATTATACTGTGTACTTGATAAAGGTTATACTGTGTACTAGATAAAGGTTATGAGCAAAGACAGACGACTATTCCAACAGCTGCTATACGATCAGTAAGTAATATGGACAACATTTATGTTGAAGGAACATTAAACCAGCTAAACGACTTTTTGTGTCACAAAAGGTGCTTGAACAGACTGGGACAGATACGGCGCAAATTCATGAGGATAAATCTTTTACTGTAGCTCTAATCTGATAAGCTTTCAAAAGCAACTTATGTTGTGACCTCAGTGTTGGAAAGATTTAGTGCAGACTCATCAAAATATTAGCACACCAGAGCTCATGAAGCATTGGGAGGAAATAGTTGAGGCCACAATGGATTCACCAGATATGAAAAAGGGAAAATAATCACTTGGCCCCGCGCCACGCCCGATTTCTGGGCACTAAAATGAGTATTCGGAGGATGAATTTCGGGTGGCGCTATCCCGAGCCGAATCATCCCTGGAAGTGCAGTGACTGCCAAATTGGAAGCCAGCAACTTCAGAGTGTCCAGGGCTCCCATCTGAAACAGGCCTTAGGCCCCTGGAGAATGTTAAGCAGGGGACTAACCCCCATTTTAGGACACCACTTCCAAATTTGACAGAAACTGGGCGCAACATGCGAGGCAAGCTGCATCGGCATTTCGCCGGTTTTATGGAAATTCAGCCCAATTTGGAGTTACTCTTCGGGCGCACGTTCCAGGCGTGTCGCCCACTTCCGGAAAGAAATCAATTTCTCGGCCAAAGTTTCCACATGCCTTCGGCAATAATTCAAAAAACAAAAACACAAGTGGAAGATCCTACTGATTTTATTTCAGTTCGAAGAATGTTCCGAGTTCAATCTGGGTTCCGTCAGATTCCCCAGAGGAGTTTACAACATGAAGGGGAGCGGTGAGTCAACCAACACTTCAGGAGGTTCCAATTGTCCCTCAATATTCTGAATTATCCTGCATTGAAAATTGATCCAATTTTGAATGCAAGTAAAGGAGACTACGATAAACTATTTCATGAATGCACAAAATAGTTTTGCTTTGGATCAAAGCCAGCCAACTGAGAACACTTGCACATAAACCCATCTTCAACATGCATTTACTTAAAGTATTTCAGATACAGTGACACTGGGAACAACTCTGGTCTGGCAGCATGTCCGTAAATTGACTTTAATGTTAAAACGTCTGGCTCCTTTGTGTTTTTTTTAAAAAATTATTTGTAGCCACAGTATTTATGTAGCTGGTCCAGTTAAGTTTGTGTGTGAAAGTGAGCTTGCAGGATTAGACGCTGCGCATAACATCCCTGCAGATGAAAGTACAGGCAGACACAAACGTCGTTAAAAAAAAATATTAGCATCAAACTCTTCGATGATGACGTTGATGTGATCTACAATGATTTAACAAGGGTTTGTGTTTGCTTGCCTGCCAGCATATCAACTTTACCTACTACACCTAATAAGTACTCTCCCAAAATGCTCTTCAAATACCATTTGGACCCCTTGTTGAAGGAATACTGTCAGAATAACATTTCGCATCCTGGTCTGAATAGAAATATCTCCACCTAGTTACAATGGCACCAAAATAATTCTGACTAATCCTGAAGGGCACTTTGGTAAGTTTGGAACCAAATCTTCCCCTAACTCAAACTTTTGGCTCAATTGTCCTTTCAGGATTTCTATGATGGTTTATTTCCCCCCCACCCACATCCAAAACCAAGCCTGCACCTGTGAGATGGAACTATTGAATGACTCTGCTACCCTTGTCTTAAGGGCCATTGAACAACTTCTGCCCCTAGATGAAGTCATTCCTTCCACAGGGAGAGCATGTGGCCTCTGCCTAGTTCATTGATGGCATAACCAAGATCAGGAAAGCACTGTAAGGAATCACAGACATGAATATTACCTCTATTTTATACAAGTACATGCTATTCGGATATGGCTTTGTACAGAGTCTGTGCTAGAGCACAGGTAACTGCAGTTTGAGTCATATGTAGTTACACAATTATACACATGTGGTAAACCACTTTTATCGTTCACTATCGTTACACTATAGTTATCACTGTTGTATTGTTACACTATAGTTATCACTGTTGTATCACTATACGAGGTCGCCTCTTGTCGCGCTGTTATACCTGGGCTGACCACCTCCGACTCCGCCCATGGCTCCACCTACCTGCCCAGGTATAAAGGTAGTTGACTGGCTGGTATTCCTCCATGTTGGACCCGATCACCCACGAGGGTGGGCTCTGTTATTTAGTCAATAAAAACCTTTAGTTACGTTCCTAACTCGTCGCTTTTTATTGGACGAATTGATAGGTATATCAATACATTAGGGTGAGGAATGCTTGATGACTGGGCCGGAGTAATATAGGGTGCTGGGAAGAATGAAGTATTGCAATACATCAACAGCAACGTGTCTTCGTGGACACTGTGGGAGCTGTCTCCTCAGCAAATAGCCCTGTTTGAGAGACTGGGATGGGTGGGAAGTTGGCTCTGACTGGCAGATGTTTCAGGCACTTAGGTCACTTTTCTTGGATTATGCAACATCAGAGGATGCATCTTACTGCTGCCAGAAAAAGATGTGTGACAGAACTAATTCTGCCAACACTTGTCTGTCTGGATTGGGTGGAATTTTCTAAGTTTGCGCAGGGTAAGGTATGAGTGGTGGAGGATTTTGAGTTGCCCATCTGCTCAAACACAGGGATGAGGAAGCTCTACTCTGTCAAAGGCTTTTTCAGGGCTAGCAATTCTGCTCTTGCAGTAGTGCACAATATTGAACAGTCGTTTGGTGTTGTTTGCCAAGATGCATTCTTGGATTGACCCGGTTTCGTCTGGGTGCATTAGACCGGAGGCAATTTAGTCCAACCTAGATCCAGGATCTTGGCCACTCCTGTATGATCACAAATAACGAAAGATATGCTGCACAGGCATTGGGGTCCTTGCCTTTCTTATGCATTAAAATGACTGTGACCAATTTGAATGAGTCGGGAAGGGTATACATCACCAGCATTTGGTGAAATAATATTGTGTTGTCAGCATCAGGGGAGAGCACTTTGTAGAATTCAGCAGAGAAATCATCTAGCCTTGGTGCTTTGCTGGACTGCAGGCCTGGCACAGGATGCTGGATTTCAGAAGCAGAAATTGGAGCATCTAATGCTTGTGAAATTTCATCCGAGGGGAGGAAATGGGAAGTCAGATAGCAGCCGCTCTGCTTCTTGCTGAGTGGTCTGTACCTCAAGAGATGTAGCGGGAGACCCAGTACCTAGCAAACTCTCGTTTATCTCAGTGGGTTCACAGATGGTTTTAGGATTGACGTGATGGTTCTATTCTACGTTTGTCTGCACAGGACATGCATGCTAGAAGTTTTGCTGGCTTGTCCCCCTGCTCAAAACGATTTAGCTTTGGTAAAGCAGAGCGTCCACTCAGCACCCACAGGGTAAGTTGTTTAGCATAAACACAAAACGTTGAGCGTTTGTTCATTCCACAGATAACGACCAACCTGAATGAGGGCTCTTTCAGCACTGGCCATGCAGAACCTTTAATGGTGGGTTTCTAGTTCACCCACTATGTTCCGGATCCCTCCAAGTTTGAAGCCTCTTGCAAGGTCTGGCTCTTGAATAGGCGATTGAGTGGCCCCCTTAAAGACTGCTTTTGCGCTTTCCCATAGTACTGTCAGGGTGATGTCGGGGCGCTCAGTCTTGGAGATAACTGGGTAAGTTAAATACGAACGGAGATTATAAATTCATGGGTCCCCAAGGAGAGAGGCGTTGAGTCGACAATGTCGTGGATAAGAGGGTAGCTTGTCTAACATGAGCTGAATAGTGATCGATGCCTTGTCAGAGATGGCAACAGCATCAATGGTTCAACTCTGCACCCAAGCCAGGTGGGACTGTTTCAAAAGGTAATCAAGACGCAGTTGAAATTGTGTAAGTTGGGAGTAAACGGTGAAATCCTTTCCAAATAAGTGAAAGGTCTGCCATACATCTACAATGCATAGATCCCCATAACTCTCATGAACCATCATGGCTGCCTGTCTAGGGCATTCAGGGTTGGCACGGAGCCCATCAAAACACACACAGTTGTGGGAATAATGATGTGGGAAATATGGGGGAGTGTGAACGTACAATCCGTTGCAAAGCATATTGGACCTACTGTTTGATGGATGAGTTTTATGATAATTGCAATTAACTTCACTCACTAGCAGTGGTAAATTGAACACAGATTTAATGACCACCATACAGTCATAAAGAACTGATCAGATGGCTTTTAAACTTCCAGATCAAAATGATTAAACAAAGTTATGTTGCTGTTGGGATGGGAGGGGGTGGGGTTGGTGTAGCTGTGCCCACTATTGACCTGTTCTCTCTCTTTTTGGAGTTGGTAGACCTCCTGTGCTTTGCCAGCAATTTTTGTTTTAGTTTCAAACCTGAGCCCCAGCTCTCTCATTTTTGTGCCTTTTCCTTCCACTGCCCAGCTATTCACACATCCTTTGGTTTCTTTCATTTCTTTAATGATTCTTTCCATCACTTAACTAAGAGGACGTTACATCATCCAACAATCATGTTTCTGTTTGCCTCTTTTTTTCCTTACACTTCCCTCTTTCTGCTTCTGTTAATTGTTTGTCTCTTATTTTTCAGTTCTAAAGAAAAGCATAAACACAAAACGTTGAGCGTTTGTTCATTGCACAGATAACAACCAACCTGCTGTGAGTTTCCAGCTTTTTTTGTTTCAAATTTCCAGCATTTGCAGTTTTTTGCTTTTAATTTTTAATTTTTTTGGGGCAGCCTTGAAAACGTGTTATTGCCTCAACCCACCAATTATTTTAATTTGGGGGCGTGGCTTGGTACCACCCATGCTTATTGTTTGGTAGCCTGATTTGTTTCCTCATTTGTAGATGGAAATACAAGTTTCATCTATGACCGTTTTGGCAACCCTGGTTTCTACCAGGTCAGTACTGGGTGTGCCCGTAGCCAATAGATTTCATAAATAGACGTTGCTTTTTGGAATGTTGTACATCAACTTGTTTTACATGTTTACCATGCATTCCTGAACAAAACTGACAAATGACCTCATATCATACTGCTTCCTTTTTCATAATGAAAACAAACATTTTTACCAAATCAAAATGCTTGGGAGTTTGTCATTTTATCTAAAATTACAGAAACTATAACAAAGTACTCTTCCTTGACTTTAATAAGTAAGTCTGAGTATTAAACAATTTAACCTTCAAAAATATTAACTAGAACTTCACTCTCAGTCATCGACATCTGAACAAATTCATTGATGCATCACTGCTTTGGAACACTCCGTAATTAACTGCTAGGAGGCACTTTATATTAAATTCATGGAGCCGTAATGATTTTTGGGATGTGTTTTCAACCACAACCAACCAATATATGTCGACTGCCATGCTAATAAAAGGCCTTCTATTCAAGCAACTAAGCTATTCCATACTGTAAAGTGCAAGCCCATAAAGGATGACGTGACAAGAGTCAACCTTTTGAGGACTGAGTGTCACAGGAGCTTTTGCACTTTGGCATCAGTTGTACTATAGCAAGAGTTAAAACTTGCACCAGCACAACAACTTTCATTTATATAGTACTAGCAGGGGGTGCCCGGCGTTGCCAGGGCAATTTTGGGCCGCGCGGTCTCCCTGCCCCTGTTCCCCCTCTCTCTCTCCCCCTCTTCGTGCTGTCCTCTCCTTCCCTTCCCTCCCCCTCCCTGCCTAGCGCCTGAGGCCCGGTGCCGTTGTGATAGCGGCCGTGCGAGGCCTAGTGCTTGAGGCGCGGCCGGGCTGTCGGGCCGAGACGGACCCGAGCTGAGCTCCCCCGCGGCTGACGGCCGGCCGCTGCCCCGACCGGTGTGCGCGTCGGGCCGAGCGGTTGCGAGGCATGGCCCGAGTGAGCCGAACTTACCTGCCGCTCCGGCGGGGCGGGATCGGGAGCCGCAATGTGGGGGTTTCTTTTGCTGCTGCTGTCCCTGTGGGGATGGAAAAATGGCGGCGAAGTTTGGGGAGACTGGAGGATTAGGACCTGCCCATGACGCACTGATTGGTCAACCATCAGGTGAGTGAACTGTAGGGTTGGTCAAGCAGCACGTCACTCAACGCTAATGAGAGGTAGGATTGGTCAACCGCTAACGAGTGGATTTTTGAACGTTTTTTGTATACGGTCCAAACAATTTTTGTCTGAGGAAAAAGGACACACGCACGCACGCGCGCACACGCGCACACACACACACACACACCCACCCCCCCCCCCCCCCCCAATTAGGACAGGTGAAAAGAGGTGGTCTTTAAAGGAGAAGAGGCTTGGGGAAGGAAATCCAGAGCTTAGGGCCTAGGCAGCTGAAGGCACAGCCGCCAATGGTGGAGTTGAAAAATCTGAAATGGGCAAGTGGCCAGAATTGGAGGTGCAGAGTTCTTGGAGAGTTGCAGGGCTGGAGGAGGTTACAGAGGTTTAGAGGGGGGTTGGGGGAGGGGGGCGGTGCGAAGCGTGGAAGGTATAAATTGAGGTGTTGCCAGACTGGGAGCCAATGTAGGTCAGCGAACAGGTATGATGGGTGAATGGGGCTTGATGCAAGTTAGGATAGATGAGTTTTAGACGAGCTCAAGTTTATCTAGTCTATAGGTAACTCAGCAGATGAGCAGAGACAGGGGTGGAGACAGGTGATGTTAGAGGTGGAAGTAGACGATCTTGGTGATGGAGAGGATATGGGGTCAGAAGTTCAGCTCAGGCTCAAATAGGGCACCAAGGTTGCGAACAGTCTGGTTAAGCCTCAAACAGTCGCCAGGGAGAGTCATGAAGTCGGTGGTTAGGGAACAGAGCTTGTGGTAGGGACTGAAGACAATGGCTTTCCAAAGAGGATGGAGGAAATCCTTGCTCATCCAATACTGAATGTCGGACAAGCAGCGTGACAAACCAGAGGCATTGGAGGGTTCGGGAAAGGTGGTGCCAAGGTAGAGCTGGGTGTTGTATTTTCAGATGAGAAATAGGAGTGGACCAAGGATAGATCCTTGGGCAACGCCAGAGGTAACGATGCAGGAGCAGGAAGAGACGCCAACGCAGGTGGTTTTCTGGCTACAAAGGATAGGAATTGTACCACCCAGTTGGACAATGGTGGAGAGGTACAAAAACAGCAGCAAATAAAAATTCAACTATTGAAGTAGAAATACATTTGTTGATTTAATCTCAATTGATAGCACTCTCCCTAATGAAACAAACATCAATTTTGTAATCATATTCTGATGCTTTCCAATTTTGAGGATTCTATTGTAATCATCAAAAGTTTTTCAAATTCAATTTAATCAGTTAATTTTTAATGAATCAACACAATCCTGGTTAAATCAAGTTACTGATTTTTAATATTTAAATCTGATACTGTATCTATGTCGTTCATGGAATGAACACAGTATAATCCCATTGAGCTATTTTGAATCATGCTGTGAACAGTATTTGCACTATTAGCCAACTTCCTTTTTTAAATATATATGTTCAATTGTATTGTGAGCTGACAAATGCTAAATTGCAATCTGTTTAGACAGAATATCTGTGTAAACAAATTGTTAACTTATGGAAGTTATCTAGTAGTGCGTTAACACAAATTCAGGTCAAATCAAATTCTGATGGCCACAATTTTCATTCATTATTTGCTACTTGTTCATCCTGTGGTTATCTGGCAACTAAACCCAAAATAGCTATCTATGGGGAAGCTGAAATGTTACTCTGTGGTCAGTTTGTTTTTCCAGTCAAAAATAATACTTCTAGCATTGAAATGGCCTACAACAGCACCCATCAACAGTACTTTCTGAAAGATAGTAACACTAAGTATTTCCTCTACAGGATAAAGCTAACTAATAAAATCATTTCCTTTTCTGTGATTACACAAGGAAAATTTATGAACCACTGAAATATACAGTATAAGAGAATGTTGTAATACTGTCCACTGCAGGAAGTCTTCAGCTATCAACCCTCAAAACAAATTGGCACAACAGCTTACATAGCGTCTTTAACATAGAACAAAACGCCCCAAGGCCCTTCAGAGGCATAACGAAAGCACAAAACCTAGTTTTCAAAATATCTTAATGCACTGTTAATTCTCCAGTATTAACAGCACTGCTGAAATGTACAAAATAAACCACACAATTAAAATGAAGACATTACATGTATGGTTCGGCTATAGACAGGAAATCAGATAGCCCAACCAAACCAGTGCACAAGTGACCCGAATTACAGAACAATGGTCTTAAAATGGTTACGTGATTCGAAAGTGAAAACCCTGCAAATGGGAACCACATTGTTCTGAAGTAATGTGCAACAGAAAGTGCAGGCTCAATCCAGAAATTTCTTGAGAAGCACACAGTCCATCCAGATTCACTCATATCAACTAATCTTTGCCTGCAAAGTTCGATTAAAAAGTACATTTTCCTGATAACTGCATCAGATGTTTAGGTTTACTTTGATTTTTGTAATTAGTCGAGGCATTTCTTTGTTAATCAAGTCAAAAAAAAAATTAGAACTTAATATAGTTTATGGAATATTAAAACATATTAAAATTGTAGCAAAGAATTTAAGTTTCCCTGGTAATATCCATGCTTATCTATCCAGTAGCAGCTAGAGAATCTCCTTCAAAACAGTTCAGCATGGGTTGCAATAGAATGTAACTTGTTCCATCGTCTTGCACTTAGATGGAAAGGCTGTAATTTTGACTGAACCCTTACTTCTCTTCCCGCTCCGTTACCTCTGGAGTCCTCCAATTCTTGGCCCCGTCCTATTTCTCAGCTACATGCAGTCCCTTGGCGACACATTAGATTCCACATATACGCTGATGACACCCAGCTCTACCTCACCACCACCTCTCTCGGCCACTCCACTGTCTGATTTGTCACGCTGCTTGTCCAAATCCAATACTGGATGAGCAGAAGTTTCCTCCCATTAAATATCGGGAAGACCGAAGCTATCGTCTTCGGTCCCCGCCACAAACTTTGTTTCCTAGCCACCAATTCCATCCCCTTCCCTGGCCACTGTGAGGTTAAACCAGACGGTTCACAACCTTGGCATTCTACTTGACCGAGTGGAACATCTGACCCCATATTCTCTCCAACCCTAAGACTGCCTATTTCCACCTCCGTAATATCCACCGTCTCTGACCCTCAGTACATCTGCTGCTGAAACCCTCATCCATGCTTTTGTTGCTTCCAGACATGGCTATTCCAGACACGGCTATTCCAATGCACTCCTGGCCAGCCTCCCACCCTCCGTAAACTTAAGCTCATCCAAAACTCTCTCCAGTGTTGCAACGTCTCACCACCTCTTTCCTCCTTTTAAGACGCTCCTTAATCCTACCTCTTTGACCAAACTTTTGGTCACCTGTCCTAATATCTCCTTCCGTGGCTCGGTGTCAAATTCTATCTAATAACGCTCCTGTGAAGCGCCTTGGGACGTTTCACTATATTAAACACACTATATAAATGCAAATTGTTGTTGTATTACACATGACCAAGGTTGACCAATATCTTTCCCCCTCCCCCATACCAGTGGCCATTTAGCTGCCTTAAATTGGAACACAACAGTTTTGCCAATCTTTCTCTCCTGAAGACTTCTGACTGGATCGCACAAATTTTCAAAAAGAACATGCCACTTCAAGACAGTTCAGCAGGGATTGCAATAGAATGTTACTAGTTCCATCATCATGCATTCAGATGGAAAGGCAGTAATTTTGACCGGACCCTTACCTCTCGCACAAGAAAGCCTTCTTGCATATATCTGGGATCAATGCTGCGAAGTTTTTCCATGGTCTCATATTGGCCCTGACATTTCTTCAGTTTGTCTGATGAGCCAAGAGTATACTTCAGCAGAATGAGGCCAACGCGAAATATCACCTTTACACCTGGGTAGAACAGAAAATGGAAAAACAAATAACAATTGGCCACACTAACATCATCAGGAACAAAATGAAAATTCAGCTTTGTGAACAAGCTTGCAAAGGTCAAACATAATCTGCATTGTGCTAGGGAACTGCCACGTCAAATGAGGAACAGAATTGTTTTCAACCCTGGAACTACTGGCTATTAGTTTAATTTTGTCAAGATAGCTTACAATTTTTGCACCAATGATTGTATTTGAAGCAGATTTTAAAATAATGTTATATCACATGGAGGATGCAGAAAAGAATGTAAAAGAACTACAAAGTTTGTTATTAGAATAATGTAAAAATAATGCTGCAGTTACTAAATGGTTATGGGAGGTATCTTACATAAGAACAAGATGTAGGAGCAGGAGTTGGTCATTTGGCCCCTCGAGCTTGCTCCACCATTCAATAAGATTATGGCTGATCTGATCTTGGCCTCAACTCCACTTCCCTGCCCGCTCCCCATAGCCGTCATTGTTCAAAAATCTGTATCTCAACCTTAAATATATTCAATGACCCAGCCTCCACAGCTCTCTGGGGAAGAGAATTCCAAAGATTCACGACCCTCTGAGAAGAAATTCCTCATTTCCAATTTAAAAGGGTGCCCCCTTATTCTGAAATTATGCCTCCTAGTTCTAGATTCCCCCACCAGGGGAAACATCCTCTCTGCATCTACCCTGTCAAGCCCCTTCAGAATCTTATATGTTTCAATAAGATCCCCTCTCATTCTTCTAAACTCCAATGAGTATAGGCCCAATCTGCTCAACCTTTCTTCATAAGACAACCCCTTCATCTCAGGAATCAACCTCGTGAACCTTCTCTGAACTGCCTCCAATGCAAGTATATCCTTCCTTAAATAAGGAGACCAAAACTGTACACAGTACTCCAGGTGTGGTCTCACCAACGCCTTGTACAGTTGTAACAGGACTTCCCTACTTTTATACTCCATTCCCTTTGCAATAAAGGCCAACATTCCATCTGCCTTCCTAATTACTTACTGCACCGGCATGCTAACTTTGTGATTCATGTACAAGAACCCCCAGATCCCTCTGTACCTCAGCATTTTGTAATCTCTCTCCATTTAAATAATAAATTGTTTTTTTATTTTTCCTACCAAAGTGGATAACCTCGCATTTTCCCACATTAAACTCCATCTGCCAGATTTTTGCCCACTCACTTAGCCTATCTATATCCTTTTGGCGATTCTTTGTGTCCTCCACACAATTTGCGTTCCCACCTATCTTTGTATTATCAGCAAATTTGGCTACATTACATTCAGTCCCTTCATCCAAATCATTAATATAGATTGTAAATAGTTGAGGGCCCAACACCGATCCTTGCGGCACCCCACTAGTTACAGTTTGCCAACCTGAAAATGACCCATTTATCCCGACT
The DNA here is from genome assembly GCF_052327205.1 of Somniosus microcephalus. Classification (NCBI taxonomy): domain Eukaryota; kingdom Metazoa; phylum Chordata; class Chondrichthyes; order Squaliformes; family Somniosidae; genus Somniosus; species Somniosus microcephalus. Next base: position 36,348,445 of record NC_141005.1, on the reverse strand, counting down.
GTTTTCTGCTAGTTAGCCAATCCTCTATCCATGCCAATATATTACCCCCAACCTAGTGAGCTCTTATCTTGTGTAGTAACCTTTTACGTGGCACCTCATCAAAAGCCTTCTGGAAATCCAAATACACCACATCTGCTGGTTCCCCGTTATCCACCCTGATCATTACATCCTCAAAGAACTCCAGCAAAATTGTCAAACATGATTTCCCTTTCAGCAAAATTGTCAAACATGATTTCCCTTTCATAAAACCATGCTGACTCTGCTTGACTAGATTATGATTTTCTAAATGTCCTGCTATCACTTTCTTAATGATGGACTCCAGCATTTTCCCCAATGACAGGTGTTAGGCTAACTGGTCGATAGTTGCTTGCTTTCTGTCTCCCTCCTTCCTTAAATAGGGGTGTTACATTTGCAGTTTTCCAGTCCACTGGGACCTCTCCAGAATCCAGGGAGTTTTGGTAGATTACAACCTTTAGAAACATTCATCCAGCTGACCAAGGGCTCAAACTAGAGAGTAAAAAGCACAGCAACAGAAAAATTCTATTCTTAAAATAGACAGTGAACAAAAAAAAACTAATTGCTGAATGCCGAGGCAAAACATTCAAATTGTCAGGATTTCAAATTTTATGAATGATAAGGAGCAAAATAGGATATCAAAATGATCTCATACTGGTAATTTCCAGTTTTTTCAAATAATTTTTATGCCATAAGGTACAAAGTCCTGGAAAACAGAATAGCCGCCCAGATTTTGCAGTGGTAAGGACAGCAATACTGTCAGTGTTGACCATCATTACCCCTCTGCAACTGACCACAACTTCAGGATTTAGCTCATGCGTAGATAAATGGGGAAATCCAGTCAGTCAGTCATTCACTGCTCCATCACAGGCTGCACTATGGAACTCCCCAGAGCTGGCAATCAATTGAAATCACATACAAAGGACAAAAACTTCCCCTTTTAGGATGGAATACCTGTATCGATGTTAAAAAAAAAACCTAAAACTTTAATCCTTGTTGAAAGGTGTAACTGGGCTTTTAATGGCGTACTGACTGCTGAACAACTGTTCTGGCCCTGAAAACTAATTTTATATTTGTGGAATGTCAAATTTTTCCATTAATATGATTAAGAATGACAAGTTTTGAGATATATTTTTTTAAGTTTATGATGATTAAGGTAGTAGCTGAACTATGTATGTCCCAATCTATATTTCGCTCTAAAATTTATAAAAAGTAAATTAGGATCTGTCCATTTTACTTCCTGGTTTGCTGTCTGAGAATTCTTCAATGTGATTGGCTGCTTAGCCAGCTTGATGACATCACTGTTGCTGGATGTTTAGAATTCGCTTGATTTGGCGCCAGAGTCGAACAAAGGTGGGGAGCGCTGAAATTCAAGCCACAGAGATCGCTAGATCTTTATGGGCAACTTTCTTCGAGGTCAGCGGTGAGCGCCGTTGCTTCGCTGCTGACTGCAAATTCCGGGCCATTATTGATTTCCCTTTATCCATGAGTTTATCCAGCTTGGTCTGAATTAATCTGCAAATAGAAGTAGTTTTGGGAAACAACCTCAAGGAAAATGCTACCATTGTGTGGCTTCAGACTCACTTATGGCAGTTATTTTTAATTTTTTTTTAAATCTTGTTTATTTTATAATCATGGTGCTCATCCGTGAGGAATGTAGGTGGTGCTGGGAAATGAGACATTTCACGTTTTGTGCGCTTAGTGTTATTATCCAGCATTCTTGGCCAGTTATAGCATGGTTAATTACAGGGTAAAGCACTCCCAACAATACATCTTGGGCTCATCCTCAGCAGAACACCGCTAATGCAATAATTATATTTTCTATTTCTCATATCAGCTACCCACTGAACTCCAGAGAGACTGGGAATTTAGTGCCAATTAGTGTGGTAAACCACTGTTTGTTATTGTTGTTGTTGCACACTGTTGTGCCTATGCATGCCTCAGCTGACTCCGCCCCTGGCTCCACCCACATGCCCGGGTATAAAGGTGACTGCTCTGCAGCCCCCTGCCCTTTTGGATACCAGGCAACCACGAGAGTCATGCTCTGTTCTTTGCTAATAAAAGCCTGTTAATTAACTCTCTGTCTTTTATGAGGAATTGATAGTGTAAAAAAGGCCACGGGTCTCCCCGCCTGGTTAAGGGTCGCAGCTAGGGCAAAGTCGGATGCGTCGCTCTCCACTTGGAAAGGGATGGACTCATCCACTGCGTGCATTGTGGCCTTCGCAATATCTCTTTTTAATGAGAGTGAAGGCTGCACATGCCTCTGCTGTCAGGGGGAAGGAGGCGGACTTGATGAGGGGTCTGGCTTTGTCCGCATAGTTGGGCACCCACTGAGCATAGTACGAGAAAAACCCTAGGCATCTCTTCAGTGCTTTTTGGCAGTGGGGGAGGGGGAGCTCCATAAGGGGGCGCATTCTGTCGGGGTCGGGGCCGATGACTCCGTTCTCCACTACGCAGCCAAGAATGGCAAGGCGCGTGGTACGAAACATACATTTGTCCTTGTTGTATGTTAGGTTCAGCCGCTGGGCCGTACGGAGGAATTTCTCTAGGTTAACATCATGGTCCTGCTGGTCGTGGCCACAGATGGTGACGTTGTCTAGATAGGGGAAAGTGGCCTGGAGCGCGTTCTGGTCAACCATCCGGTCCATCTCCCGTTGGAAGACTGAAACCCCGTTGGTGACGCCGAAGGGAACTCTGAGGAAGTGGTAGAGACGACCGTCAGCTTCAAAAGCTGTGTACTGACGGTCCTCAGCCCTGATGGGGAGCTGGTGGTATGCCGACTTCAGATCAATCGTCGAGAACACCCGGTATTGTGCTATCTGATTGACCATGTCAGATATGCGGGGGAGTGGGTATGCATCCAACTGGGTGTAGCGATTGATCGTCTGGCTGTAGTCGATAACTAGGCGCTGTTTTCCGCCAGTCTTCACCACCACCACTTGTGCTCGCCATGGGCTGGTGCTACTCTCAATAATCCCTTCCTTCAGGAGTCTCGCTACCTCGGATTTAATGAAACTCCTATCCCCGGCACTGTAATGCCTGCTTTTAGTAGCGATGGGCTTACAGTCGCGGGTGAGGTTAGCGAACAAGGAGCGGGGGGAGACTTTAAGGGTAGAGAGGCTGCAGATGGTGCGCGGCGGGCGATTTAAAAGCTGCTGGCTGCAGACTGAGTGGGGGGAGGGGTCCGCCGTACGCCAATGTGACACTTTTAAGGTGGCACTGAAAATCCAACCCCAGTAGAACGGCAGCGCAGAGATGGGGCAGGACCAGAAGTTTAAAATTTTTGTATTCTGTGCCCCGTACCGAAAGGGTCACCACACAGTAGCCACCGATGTCCGCTGACTGGGCTTTGGAAGCCATAGAGATCCGATGGTGCGTCGGCAGGACCTGGAGAGAGTAACTGCGCACCGTGTCGGGGTGGATAAAACTCTCCGTGCTCCCGCTGTCAAAAAGGCAGGTAGTGGCGCGGCCGTTTACCGTAATGTCCATCATGGACCTGGACAGTTGATGAGGGAGAGATTGGTCCAGCGTCACGGAGGCCAGCGTATGGTTAAGCGAGTCGATGTGGTCGTCAGATGAGGCGGTGGTCGAGTCCGGGTCCCCCGTGATTGAAGTTGGAGGCGTCCAAGATGGCGGACAAAATGGCGGCGCCCATGATCCCGATCCCCACGCGGCTGGGGGAGCCCAAGATGGCGGACAAGATGGCTGCCCCCACGGTTCGCACGCGGCGCTGCTGGCGTTAGCGGTTTTGCCTTTGCAGGCGCTGACATAGTGTCCTTTCTTCCCGCAGCCGGAGCAGGTGGTGTTTTTCGCCGGGCAGCGTGCTCTGGGGTGTTTTGCCTGGCCACAAAAATAACATTTCTGTGCCTTGGACATCGCTGCAGCAGTTGGAGGTGGCAGTCCCATGACCCAAGGTTGCGGTGTCCACGGTGCAGAGCGGTTAGGGGAGAAAGCGTCCATATTCCTATGGGCCGCGTCGAGCGAGAGCGCGAGGGACACTGCCTTTTTCAGGTCTATTTCTCCCTTCTCCAACAGTCTCTGCCGGGAGTAGTCGGACCTTAGACCCGCAACGAAAGCATCTCGGATCAGTCCCTCCGTGTGTGCTGCGGCTGATACTTCTTTGCAATCGCAGCCTCGGCCGAGTATCCGCAGTGCCCGTAGGAAAGCCTCCACCGATTCCCCGGGCTGCTGTCTGCGGGATCTTAAGAGGTGCCTGGCATAGACCGTATTTACCGGGCGTGCGTATTGCCCTTTAAGCAGATCGATAGCCGCCGCGTAGGTCGTCGCGTCCTGGATTAGAGTATAAACTTGGTGGCTCACCTTTGAGGCCAGGATTTTCAGCTTGTTTTCGTCTAGGGTCACAGTTGAGGCTTCCAGGTAAGCCTCGAAGCAACACAGCCATTGTGCTAATTTGGTAGCCGAACCCGCTTCTTGGGGGTCTAGGTCCAGGCATGTTGGTCTGAGGGCTCGCAGCAGCGCCTGCTGCTCAGCGTTTGGCGCCGTCGGTTGATGCAGCTCCTGCTGTTCAACATTTGGACCCGACATTTTGCTTTGCTAATAAAATTGATACACTATCAATTCCTCATAAAAGACAGAGAGTTAATTAACAGGCTTTTATTAGCAAAGAACAGAGCATGCCTCTCGTGGTTGCCTGGTATCCAAAAGGGCAGGGGGCTGCAGAGCAGTCACCTTTATACCCGGGCATGTGGGTGGAGCCAGGGGCGGAGTCAGCTGAGGCATGCATAGGCACAACAGTGTGCAACAACAACAAACAGTGGTTTACCACAATTAGGACAAACTTTTCTGTGGCCTATGCGCTCTACAAATTGGGTTGCGACTGCACAAACTCATCTCACTTCTGCTAATGAAGTCAGCAGCACCTAAAATATCAGTGAAGCAATACACTATATGGCACACATGTAGACACAAATTTAGAACACTAGTAGCACTTCATGATGCTCAACACCATATTACAAGATAGTACATGGGAAAGTATTCAGGACTCCCCAGAGAGTTCCCAATCCTAGCTGTGCAATTGGAAAGATGCATAGCAAAAGCTGGATGCTTAATGAGGAAGGAGAGGAGAAAATTTTCCAAGTCAGGTCAGCCAAGCTGCTTTTATGCACTTCTTAGCAGCCAGGCCATTAAATGCATTTGAGAACTACTGGCTGTCTCCTGTGAGCTTGTATCTCAGCTTCAGCTCTATATCAGATGGATGATGCTAGTGTGAATATAGCCAACAATACAAAATAGTTTTGATTATGTACCTTCACAGAAGAACATGTCCCAAATTCTCAGCACGGACACCCATGGCAAGGTTCTTGAAAATGCGCACATGAACCACTCGGTCATGTAGAGGATGGGGTCAATTTTGTACTTGTTAAGGTGCTTATATGCCACTGGTGAAACCTTGCGCAACAAGGCAAAAAAGATCTCCCCATCCAACTGGATTGCTTCCTGAAGAACAAATCATATAGTTATGAAAGTAAGCTCTATACATTTCATCTGAAAAAAGTTTAGCTTGACACAATTTTATACAGTATTTAAACTATGTAACCTTAGATGGGGTTTCACAGATTTAAATAGTTGTGAAATGCAAAACCAATCTTTGGAATACAGTATAAAAATCAGCACACAACTACGGTTTGTGTTGGTAATGTAGGAGTCACAGATACAGGTCAAGTTTATCCTGATCTGGATGTTTTAAACTCAACATTTGGTAGATACACAATAAACTTGAGTGGTAATTAGTAGCGACGTTGAAAGCAATATTTTAAAATTATCCATAGAAAAGGTTTATTGAAAAGCCCCAACCAGTGTAGTACTGAGCTGTTTAGACCAGAAGGTGCTCCGCTCAATCCTTAGCCCGTTCTAAGTTAGCTGGGGTGCTACAATTGGCTTCGATACTCTAAGATCAAGGAAAGGGAAATTCCAGCTGGAAGCTGCATTGTGAATAGGATCAGGCTCATGTATGATCCCACTTTAGTCAAATCACCTGACCACACTCACTGTTTTCACACATTAACAGACACCTGCGTGAAGTACCAAAGGGCTGCCTACAACTATGGAATTCCATCCCACCTAGAGTCGATGTCTTCAGGAGAGGTGCATAGAAAATGGGAGAAAACATCATTCAGGTGGAATCTTATGAAAGTAATGATGCTGGATGGAATAAAGTACATCAATCAAGATGTCCTGTATAAAACATTTTGATGTAATGAGACTAGACATGTTTCAGCATGTTGTTCTAAAGTCAAAAAATATTGCTTTTACATTCCAGCACAGTCTAGTTTGTAACCCTGTTACTAGTTACAGAAACACACAATGAGGTCATGTACACTGTCCTTCTGCAGTATTGGCAGCTTGCTTAACATGCAAATTTGAGACTCCACATGGATAGATAAAATCCAATAAACCATATCTTGTTAAAGAGCAACAGCAGCAATTTGGCACTTTTCTACAACTAGATACTGCAAGTGTAAAATACTGTACATATCTGTGGAATTTATAAATATCTCATTGGAGGTACTCTTTGGATCCAGGCCAATTTCTTAACAATTAAATATGGCATTTCATTTATAGAGCTTTAGTTGGCAGTGTATTAGATTCACACGAGGGATTCCTACACAATGCCACTTTTGTATAAAACTTAATACACTTTAGCTGGAAGAAAACTTTTGGCAACAGGGGCTAGAATAGCACTGTCTGAGTGCGAAAGGAAATTAAGCTCCCTCACGGTGGAAAACAGCAAAACTGAGTAGCTGCCAAATTAGTAGATAAAGGCAACTGTGTTTAGCAACTAGACTTGGGAAACTAGGTCTCAACTGAACAGTAAAACCTTGTGTGAAGGGGCAAGAAATGTACAATGTCCAAGTGTTTGTAGAAATGGAAGTTTCGAGGTTGAATTCTGTCCTCTGTAGCAGGTTTGTCTATAAGCTTGTACTTGGGGAAGGTACGGAAGAGCCCAAGCTATACTCAACAGGCAAAATACGTATGCATTGCAGCAATATCCTTGATTATACAACTTAAAAATGCAGCCTTGTGGATGTGAAAGTCAATATTATGAAATGTGTTTAACTGAACTATTTAATTGAGACATCATGTACTTAAGATTTTCAAATGTAGGTCTTACTAAAAAACAAAACTGATTTTTAGCCAAAAGGCTGCCTACAACTATGTATTTTTTTTTTAAACCTAGTTATACAATTCTCTAATAAATCAATCTTATTAAATTAAGCCATGCGAATAAAAGCTGCACTTTTTCTTAGAGCCTGTATAGATTGTGACATTTCTGGGGCATCTGAATTACTGACAGATCAGGTGACAGCAATAAATGCTCAAAGCTGAAGTTCACGTCTCTAAATAATGCATCATAGCAGGAATTTTATCAAAATTGGGGAGGGTACTCTGCTGAACTTCCGGCGACAGAGTGGGAGAAGCTCGGAGTAAATTCTCGCCCCTAGTCTATTTCAGTCCAATCAGAAAGGGACAGGGGAGTGAGCATATAAACTGCACCCAAAGCAGAATCGTGCTGCTCCAGTTTCTAATGATGTGAAGCAGAGAATTCAAGTCAAGCAGCACATTATCAGTGAATTGAAACCAAGGGTGACTGGCAGGAAGCAGGTCTTACATGTGTAACTTATTGAGCATATAGTTACTAGTTACTGAATGTCGTAAAATTCATGGTAGCATTGTTGTTCCAGAAGGCAAAATTGTTATTTTTCTTCATGATATGATAAAAATATCCCCGAGAGGCTAGCAAATATACTAAATGAGCTGAGTGAAGGGAGCATCTTTCGACTATATTTCTCATATATTCAGATACATGTAGTCAGTCAGTTACATAGAAAGAGATCTGCACTACTGTGCATAACTACAGAATTCGCACCACTGTTCTCTTGTGCCACCCATTCCCCCCTGCGCACAACCAAAACGCTGTAATTCTGTGGTTGGCATTCCTGATTTCTATTTCTGAAAGTTAATAGTTCCTATCAGTAGAAGGTTTAAAAACTCACCAATCCAGCACTGTAATATCCTGGAAGATATTTCTCACAAATCTGAACCAGGCACCAAAAAGCTTGCTATGAAACACAAAGAAAACAATTAGATCTACTCATGCTCAAGAACAGCAGCAATACTGAAATAAGGGCATTAAATGCAAGATTAGAAAATGATGATATTTGTTGGCATTATCTTTATATTTTTAAATCTATCAAATGAAGATATTTCCTAGGTTAGTGGAATATTCTCCTAGATTGGACTCTGCCAGATCAGCTTTCAGGATTCAGACAAGTGGGGTACACAAAGACTTGGAATTGTGAACCAAGACACTAATGGCAAATTTCTACAGCAGGTTAAATATGCTAATAAAAAAAAGTCAGAAAAAAAATCATTCTACAGCTACTTTTATCATGGCTGATCTGTAACCTAAACTCCATATAGCTACCTTTTCCCTTAATACCTGTGGTTAAGAAAAAATAATCTCAGATTTAAAATTAACAATTGACCTAGCATGAACTGCCTTTTACAGGAGTGTTTCAAACTTCTTCCACCCTTTGTGTGTAGAAGTGCTTCCTAACTTCACTCCTGAAAGGCCTGGCTCTAATTTTTAGACTATGTCCCCTAGCCCTACACTCCCCAACCAGCAGAAATGGTTTCTCTCTATCTACCCTATCAGTTCCCATTAATATCTTGAAAACTTCGATCAAATCACCCCTTATACAACCCTAGTTTGTGTAATCTCTCCTCGTAATTTAACCTTTGGAGTCCAGGTATCATTCTAGTAAATCTACACTACACTCCCTCCAAGGCCAATATAACCTTCCTAAGAGGTGGTGCCCAGAACTGAAGACAGTACTCCAGGCGTGGTCTAGCCAGGGTTCTGTACAGCTGTTTAATTTATTTTTAAAAATTAAATTACTCAGAAATCCTGTTACAAGACGAGGCATACTTTGCCAATTGCAGTGAAAGAATCATGTTGGTGCATGCTGGGCAACACTGCATATGGTCAGACTGGGGCATTCAGGGAATTGCAAGTACAGGAAACTCTTTTTTATCCGGCACCAACGGGACCGGCGTGGTGCCAGTTTATCAAAAAGTCCGGATTACATAGGAGGTATAGTAAAAGGTACGAGAGCTCCATACACAGCAACAAATCCAGGCTTCCCTGTTGCTTAGCAACAGGTGCAGGAACCCGGCCACAAGATCCAAACGTCCCTGTTGCTTAGCAACAGGTGCAGGAACAGGCCACTAATATGAAGTAAAACTTACCTGAACCTACTCCTGAATTTTGCCGGTTAACAGAGATTTCCGGTTATTTAGCTGCCGGTAAATCGAGAGTTTCCTGTATAGCAAACTGAACTGCAGGTGCAAGTTTTTTGGGAGCGGGAGAGACCTCCAAATAAAAGAACCTTAATGAAGGTAATTACAGACAAAAGAATTTTATAGGTAAGTTTCAATCACGTTGTAAAAGATCTATTTTTTGCAGGCGCATCAGAAATGTTAGAAACCTTTTGATCCCATAGTTGTCAGACCATGAAAAGGTAAAAATGGCCGATGAAATCATTGTCCAAAAAAGTATTTCAAGAGCTTTGAATTGCTCTGCCATGATTTTTATTGGGTAAACCTTAGACTAGCAATTGTTGATTTGTTTGCATGTAAAATGTTTAGTAGCTCCTAACTAGTTAATTTTTCATTGAGATATCAATTTACTTGTGAAGCTATAAAATTGCTATTTACTACTGTTTTGTGAATATGAAATTTGAGCAATTGACACCCCCCGCTGGGGGCACAGGCAATTCGCAAACGTTCCTGGGATCTTGTGGGCCCTGGGGAACCAAAGAAGGGAATTTCCCCTTCACACTTTTGACAGGTCTGTCAAAAGTATGAATGGGGATCACTTTAAAAAAAGTTAATTAAATACATTTTTTAAAAATCACATTTAAAATTAGTTAAAATTACATTAAATATTTTAAACAAAAATTTAATTTATTGAAAAAAATTAAGTTTTTTTTGTTTTTTTACAGGGCTAAAAGTAAACTTACTTTTTTTTTACATGTATTTTTAAATTATAAATGATTTTTTTTTTTTATAAACGCTTATGCTTTAACCAGGCGTAAGATTTTTAAAGGTTTTCAGCGGGCGGAGGTCGTGCAGAAAGCGGAACTCTGCCCGCGGAGGCCCTTCTCCCGGCCAGGCGGAGGATCGGTCAAGAGAATTTCTGACAGATCGGAAGTGCCGGTTTTCAGCGCATGCGCTTCACATGCCTGAAACCAGCACTTGCGAGGCTCCTATGGGTGCGTACACACCTCGTACCCACCCGTGGGGGTCGGAAAATCTGGCCCATAAAGTGGCGTGTATGTTCTGCCATCACTGTGTGCAGCCTCATACATGAGGAAACAATGCCACTTATATGTGGTAGCAGAAGGCTGCCACCTGTGGAATTTCACACAAGTATGAATCGCTATTTTCAGGAAAGGGGGAACAAGGAACAATTATTTTTTTTTAAAAACACACTCCTCTCCTCAACCCTTTAAAAGTTTACTTCTTTTCCCAGAGATGTACCAGGCACCATTCCCAGTCAATTAGGTCACGTGCTCAGAGGTTGAGGTTTCTCTGCAAGCAGAGACCAAGACGCACAACAGTAGTGAGGGTCAACTCTACTTCTGATTTTTCCTTCCTCCTTCCCTCCCTGTAGGGAAGTGCGAGCCTCCACTTTGCAACACACACTGCTCTGGAGCTTCCCTATTCTACATACATTTTTAATGGCCAAACATCATTTTCTCCAAATAGACTTTCTGAATTAGTTTCAAGCAATGAGAAAAAATACGCAGTTCAGTTACCTCAGCAGGCATGTGCATTAGAAGGACAGCAGCTATTGGAGCCTGTGCCTGACAGTACCCCTCCTCCGGCCTGTAAATCGTGTATGCTTTTAGAACTCGATAAAGGTCCTGTTGCCTAAAATAAACAAAGAATCAACTGAGTATTGAGGAGACAAAAAGAAACAAGAAAAAAACCATTGCCTTGATATTTAGATCTAGTTTTGGATCTGAACATGCTATTTTCATCTTCCGCTTCCCTCACTGTGAACATTAATAGATTCAGATTTTCTTTTGGATACATGAATGAAATCAACATTAAAGTAGGTGCCACAGCTACTTCTCAGTTACCTCAGGTCTCAATTTATAATCGTCTTTACTTGGTTCCACATAACGATTCCCCACGTTCAACTCTTGAACTCACCTCAAATTTAAGCATTACAATCACATTTCCCATTTTAAAATCAAGTTGGAGAGGGCATTCACACATCAGTACCTTTTAAAAAGTTACTAGTTAACAATAAAATGCTACCTAATTTTTTTGCAGTGTTCATACAGTGTTTCATTAACAGCAAGTATCAATAACACTGGAAGAACTCGCTTGGACGAGTTACTGAACCTTAAAAAGTGTGTGAGGAAGGTGAATTAATGGGACGTCCCGAGATCGTGTAAGGGGGAGATATATATGCAAGTCTTTCTTTCTCGGTCCTGCACTGAAGTGTCTGCTGGGATTATGTGCTCAAATTTCTGAAGTGGGGTTTGAATCCAAACCTTTTTGACTCAGGTGAGAGTACTACCACGGAGCCACAACTGAAATTTAAAGCAGTAAGCTTTAAAAGAAACAAAATATAAAAGGACACTTACAAAATGATTCAGAAATGTAATTATCTACACACAAGTAGTAAGAGTACAATAAAATATTTAAGGGATAAGACACCACCAATACCCGCAAAGCACCTCCTTGTTCTTTATTACAATCTTTTTTCCAGGAGTCTACTGTAAAGTTCTGTATCCTTCTATTTGTTGCAGCTTCAAACAGAGCTGCCCCATCTCACTCCAGCATATCTGCTTACACGAAGTACCACTTCAGATGGATGGATTCAGGGCTTCATGTAGGGGTCATGTAAATAGATCATTTTTATCAAAGCATTTAAAAAAAGAAACTGTTCTACAGGTAACAATACCCTTCCCTTTAACATTGCGCTTTACATTTTTAAAAGGACCGAATACAAAAAACCATGAGCTTACCCGTGGCCTCCTCTAGCAATAAACATCTCATGAAAAGGAAATTGGCGATGCAGGTCCCTTTCTATTACATCAAGCCATGTTGGATCTCCAGGTGACCCATCCATCTCCTAAAGAAAGGAGCAACCATTATACCACCAGACTTCAACATTTTGTTACTTTGATGCAGCATAAAAATGTTTGATAAGCTTTCTAACTGTACCAACTACAACTTAGCACCATAGCAGGATATTGTATAATTAAAATACTTTAACATATACAACTGCACTTAAGCAGCAGACTACTTTACAAGGCCATGCCTATTTTACCATTCCTTTGTTGACGAGCCGGGGGGGGGGGGGGGGGGGGGGGGGTGGGGGGTGGGGGTGAGAAAGATGGAAAGACGGGTGTGTTACGGAGGTGCAAGTAGGCGGTCTTGGTGATGGAGAGGATTTGAAGTCAGAAGCTCAGCTCAGGGTCAAATAGGCCGCAAGTTTGCGATCAGTCTGGTTCAGCCTCAGACAATGGCCAGGGAACGGAAGCAATGTCTTCTCAATGATCAATTGGAGGAAATTTCTGTTCATCCAAAACTAGATGCCGGACAAGCAGCATAACAAATCAGGGGCAGTCAAGGGGATGAGAGGGGTGGTGCCAAGATAGAGCTGGGTGGAACCAGACCATGTGTTTTCGGATGATGTCGCCGAGGGGCAGCATGCAGATAGAACCAAAGTAACCTGCAGCACAGGAGGCCGCCATTTGGCCAGTCGTTCTTGTGCTGAAAGAGCAGTTGTGCTTAGTCCCACACTCCTGCTTTTTGTACCTAACCCTGCAAGTTCCTCATCCTCAAGTACCTGTCCAACCAACTCCCTTTTAAAATTATTTATGGAATCAGCTTCCACCACCTTTTCAAGTAGAGTGTTCCAGATCCCGACAACGTTCAATGAAAAAATGTCACCTCATCTCCCCTATAGATCTTTCGCCAATGATTTTGAATCTATGACCTCTGGTTATTGATCCACTCCCCAAGAGGAAATAGCTTTTCTCTATCTACTCGATCAAAACCTCATCATCTTGAAAACCTCCATTAGGTCACGTCTTAACCTTATCAACTTGCCCTGCCACCTTTAACGATTTGTGTGTATGGATACCACGGTCTCTCTGCTCATCTACACGTCTCAAACTCGTGCCGTTTATAGTAGACCGTCTTTCTAGATTAGCCCTCCTAAACTGTATCACTTCACACGTCTCTGCATTGAACTCCAGCTGCCATGCTTCTGCCCATTTCATCATCCTGAAGTCTACACCTATCCTCATCACTATTTACTACGTTGTCAAGTTTTGTATCATCTGCAAACTTTATAACGCTGCTCCCTACATCAGAGTCTAGGTCGTTTATAAAAAATTGAAAGGGTGAGAAATAGGAGTGACCAAGGATCAATTCTTGGGGGACTCCAGAGGTAACAGTGCAGCAGTGGGAAGAGAAGCCACAGCAGGTGATTTCTCTGGCTACGCCCGGATAACTTGGAATGGAACCAGATGAGGGCAGTCCCAACTAGTTGGACATCGGAGGAGAGGCACGGGAGGAGGATGGTGTGGTCAACCATGTCAAAGGCTGCAGACAGGTCAAGAAGGGGTAGTTTACCATGGTCAGTCACATAAGATGTCATTTGTGACTTTGATATGGGTTGTTTGTACTGTGGTAGGGACAGAAACCTGATTGGAGGGGTTCAAACATGGAGTTATGGTAAAGATGGGCGTGGATTTAGGAGGCGACAACACTTCGAGTAAGGGGGATGACGACAGTAGATTAGGGGGTACAGTACCTGAGGGAAGGCTATTTAAAAAAAAAAGACATCTCATCCATAAAAAGATTATTCTGTTTCAATCCTGAGCTATGCGGAGTTAGCTGAGCTCAGCCAGGGCATGGTAGGTTTAGAGAAGAGGAAGAAAAATAACTAGGGTTCCCATATAGAGCGACCCTCATAGGAAATGCACGTGAAGTGCTTTACTGGTGGATAGTTTGCCAGCACTCACTGCCAAGGATCACATTTGAACAGCAGCCACTTGGACAAGGTACCAGAGGACGAGGCAACTGTGAAACCTTACTCCAGTGAAGGTGTCAAAGACCTCAGGAGGAAAGGGGTGGGTAAAAGGTACTGTAAAACAGAGTGGTGTAAAGTCATCCATTAAGATTTCTTAATAATTTTCAAGAGTGAATATTTTAACAACAGCTGATGTAAATACTTGTTCCTGTTAATACTCACATCAAACTTCCCATGGTTTTGTTCCATTTTTACTTTACTTCCCGACAAATACTGCCAAGCTCGTCCACGCAGTGAGGGCGGAATTCCTTTCTGACATCGTAGTTTTACCTGTGCCATAGAAATAGGAAATGTTAATACACAAACATAATTAAACCCATTAAAGAAAATTAAGTCAGGGATGAGGTTCAGCCCTCTAGTACTTTAGCTCAAACAGACTAGCTTCTAAATATAATGTGAATGCACTCAACATCTTTGACTCTACCTAATCTGGTATTATTTCAAACATTTTATTACCCTTTCAGTAAACTTCCCCCCCGCTCCCCCCCCCCCCCACCCCACCCCCTTCCCCAAGTTCTGTTTTAAGTTTACTTTCCAACAATTTAATTTTATATCTGGTAGTCCTACTAGCTTGACTTACATGGACGTAAATTTCTGCATTCATTTCATCTACTGGTACCATTCAATACTTTACCAAGATCCCCTTTAATCTTCTATTTAGACTGAAGTGCTTAAAGGCCCAAAATTCCTGTGACTTCCAGCCACTTACTGACTTCATCCCAAATCTCGGTCAGAATTATTTGCATATGGGGGGGGGGGGGGGGGTGAAGGGCACACTCACCTTTTGTAGCATTACTGGGGAGCCCACCTCAATAGGGGGAAGGAAAGAGGGGAATTTCCCTGTAGTACTTGCCACAGCATGAGGGGCCATGAACTGCTCAGATAGTTCGAAATTCTGAAGTTGCCACTTTTCCAAATGATTGTTCTGGCATTTGAAACAATTGTGGGTCCCATTTCCGCCAGGATCTAGTCCTGCCACATTAGTATGCCTGAATCATGCCCCCAAAATGAAGCACAACTGCATCATGCAGGCGTACTTAGCGTTGAGGACAATTGATGTGGCTTGTCTTTCTGTTGGACAATGTCACCCTGCCAGCCTCACCTCTTTTGGCGACACCTGCACAGAAGGGGTATGTCCCCACTTCGGGTGGCAATTAGCAACATGAACAAAGGAGCAAATTCCCAGCATAACTAGGTCTTGCCCATCATTTCAACCCACCCACCCACATTGAGGCCTGTAAAAAAGGTACGGTAATAATCATGGGTGATTTTAATGTCCATATTGATTGGACAAATCAAATTGGCCATGGCAGCCTGGAGGAGGAGTTCATAGAGTGCATCCGGGATGTTTTCCTAGAACAGTATGTAATGGAACCAACCAGGGAGCAGGCTATCTTGGAACTGGTACTATGTAATGAGACAGAATTAATAAATGATCTCATAGTAAAGGATCCTCTAGGAAAGAGTGATCATAGCATGGTTTAATTTAAAATTCAGTTGGAGGGTGAGAAAGTTGTATCCCAAACCAGTGTCCTGATCTTAAACAAAGATAATGGCATGAGGGCAGAACTGGCTAAAGTGGACTGGAAAAACAAATTAAAGGTTAAGAAAGTTGAAATGCAGTGGCAGACATTTAAGGAGATATTTCATAACTCTCAACAAAAATATATTCCAGTGAGAAAGAAATATTTTAAGAGAAGGGAGCACCATCCATAGCTAACTAAGGATATAAAGGATGGTATCAAATTGAAAACGAAGGCATACAATGTTGCCAAGATTGGTGGGAGACCAGAGGATTGGGAAATTTTTAAAAACCAGCAAAGGATGACTAAAAAAAATGAATTATGAGAGCAAGCTGGCAAGAAACATTAAAAAAGATAGTAAGAGCTTCTACAGGTATATAAAAAGGAAGAAGGTAGCTAAAGTAAACATTGGTCCCTCAGAAGATGAGACTGGGGAATTAATAATGGGGAACAGGGAAATAGCAGACTCAATAAATATTTTGCATCTGTCTTCACTGTAGAAGACACTAACAACATCCCAATAATGGATAATCAAGGGGCCACAGGGAGTGGGGAACTAAAGACAATCACCATCACTAAGGAAACAGTATTCGGTAAAATAATGGGACTAAAAGACGACAACTCCCCTGGACCAGATGGCCTGCATCCCAGGGTCTTAAAAGAAGTGGCTGCAGAGATAGTGGATGCATTGGTTGCAATATACCAAAATTCCCTGGACTCTGGAGAGGTCCCAGCGGATTGGAAAACCACTAATGTAACCCCCCTATTTAAGAAAGGAGGGAGACAGAAAGCAGGAAACTATAGACCAGTTAGCCTAACATCTGTCATTAGGGAAAATGCTGGAGTCCTTCATTAAGGAAGCAGTAGCAGGGCATTTAGAAAAACATACTGCAGTCAAACAGAATCAGCTGGGTTTTATGAAAGGGAAATCATGTTTTAACAAATTTGCTGGAGTTCTTTGAGGATATAACAAGCAGGGTGGACAAGGGTGAGCCAGTGGACGTGGTGTATTTGGATTTCCAGAAGGCATTCGATAAGGTGCCACGTAAAAGGTTACTGCATAAGATAAGAGCTCAGAGAGTTGGGGGTAATATATTAGCATGGATGGATAGAGAATTGGCTAACTAACAGAAAGCAGAGAGTCGGGATAAATGGGTAATTTTCTGGTTGGCAAACGGTAACTAGTGGAGTGCCACAGGGATCAGTGCTGGGGCCCCAACTATTTACAATCTACATTAATGACTTGGATGAAGGGTTCGAGTGTAATGTAGCCAAGTTTGCAGATGATACAAAAATGGGTGGGAAAGCAAGTTGTGCAGAGGACTCAGAGAACCTGCAAAGGGATATAGACAGGCTAGGTGAGTGGACAAACATTTGGCAGATGGAGTATAATGTGGGAAAGTGCGAGGTTATCCACTTTGGCAGGAAAAATAAAAAAGCAAACTATTATTTAAATGGAAAGAGATTACAAAATGCTACAGTTCAGAGGGACCTGGGGGTCCTTGTGCATGAAACTCAAAAAGTTGTCATGCAGGTACAACAAGTAATCAAAAAGGCAAATGGAATGTTGGCCTTTATTTCAAGGGGGTTGGAGTATAAAAGCAGGGAAGTTCTGCTACAACTGTACAACCTGCTGCCATTGTACAGGGCCTTGGTGAGACCACACCTTGAGTATTCTGTGCAGTTTTGGTCGCCTTATCCGAGGAAGGATGTTCTTGCCATGGAGGGACTGCAGCGAAGATTCACCAGACTGATACCTGGGATGGCAGGAATGATGTATAAAGAGAGATTGGATCGATTAGGCTTATATTCACTAGAGTTTAGAAGAATGAGAGGGGATCTCATTGAAACTTATAAAATTCTAACAGGACTAGACAGACTAGATGCAGGAAGGATGTTCCCGATGGCAGGGGAGTCCAGAACCAGGGGTCACAGTCTAAGGATAAGGGGTAAGCCATTTAGGACTGAGATGAGGAGGAATTTCTTCACCCAGAGAGTGGTGAACTTGTGGAATTCTCTACCACAGAAGGCAGTTGAGGCCAATTCATTAAATATATTCAAGAAAGAGTTAGATATATTTCTTAAGGCTAAAGGGATCAAGGGATATGGGGAGAAAGCAGGGACAGGGTGCTGAATTTGGATGATCAGCCATGATCGCATTAAATGGCGGAACAGGCTCAAGGAGCCGAATGGCCTACTCCTATCTTCTATGTTTCTATGTTACAAGGTATTGGTGAGACCGCACCTTGAGTACTGCGTACAGTTTTGGTCTTATTTAAAGGAAGGATTTACTTGCACTGGAGGCAGTTCAGAGATGATTCACTAGGTTAATTCCAGAGATGAGGGGTTTGACTTATGAGAAAAGGTTGAGTAGGCTGGGCCTATTGCTCATTGGAATTTAGAAGAATGAGAGGTGATCTTATCAAAACATGTAAGATACTGAGGGGGCTCGACAGGGTAGATGATGTTTCCCCTCGTGGGGAAATCTAGAACTCGGGGGCATAGTCGCAGAATAAAGGGTCGACCTTTTAGAACTGAGATGAGGAAGAACTTCTCTCAGAGGGTCGTAAATTTGTGGAATTCTCTGCCCCAGAGAGCTGTAGAGGCTGGGTCATTAAATACATTGAACGTGGAAATAGACAAATTTTTGCAAGATAAGGGAGTGAAGGGTTATGGGGAGCAGGCTGGGAAGTGGCTTTGAGCCCTAGATCAGCCATGATCTTATTGAATGGCGGAGCAGGCTCGAGAGGCCAAGTGGCCTATTCCTGCTCCTATTTCTTATGTTCTTATTGTGCGGCTGCTGTGCGCCTTACCCCCCACCCCCAGCTTAGGAATTTCGGGCCTTAAACTTATTATTCTCACCCCTTACACTTGGCATCATTCTTATTACTCTTCTCTGTACACTCTCCAATGCATGCGTCTCTCTTTTGAAGCAGAACCATCAAACTTGTACACAGTACCACAAATGTGGTTTGACCTGTGCAGTATAAAGCCTCAGTAAAACCTTCATAGACTTGTACTGTTCTGGCTATGTATACAAAGATTCAATTTTTTTTAGCTTGCTATTTCATATCGTCTCAAATTTGAGAGTCACAAATCCACAAGTCTACTGTTACCCTCATGTCCCCAATGTGTCTGAGCTAAATCGACATTGTATACTTATACTGCTCTTTTGTACCACCCAATATGTATGGTTAGGATTACATTCCATTTTTCTGCTCAATCCCTTAACTGATCCAACTCCCCCTGCAAGCTGTTCGCTGTTGCTAATGCTTTCCCCATTTTTGTATTGCCTGCAAATTTAACAAGCTTGCATGCAAGATGTAAATTAATGTAAGTGCATAAAAGACTATTCATGGCTTACAGGAACATTAATACACTGCTATACAGCGTCTTACTAGATGTGAAAAAATACTTCTGTAGCAAATTAAGGTCTTGAAACCAAGCAAAGGAAATAACTGGCCTTTGCTATGTACTTCAGATGCAGAGGTTTATAAAAATCTGTTTTCAATTACTTTCTAAATGATGAAGTCACAGGTTAGCAAGAGTCCAGTAAAACCAGGATTTGGGGATGAAACAGCCAAGGAATAGATTCATTCAGCTGTTTTTCATCAAGCACAAGAAAAACAAAAAAGTCTGATGACAAAGCAACTTTTCAGTAACTAATGATTATCTTTGGAAAATTGTGAATATGAAAGACAAAAAGGATCAAGGATTATATTTAGTATTCTCCAGTGGCATAGGATATCCAAATAATCGAGACAGACCAAAGTACTTGAATTACCACAAGTACCTGAAAGTGTTATTTTTAAACCCCAAGGGAAGTGCCAGTGCTTGTATTTTCAATTGAAATCTTATAATACACAAGCGTAGGATAAACAATAAGACTTTCCACCAGTTTCTATGTCCCCTTAATGAATCTTGCAATGAACATGCAAAGTGATAATTGTATCAGTGTTAAGTTTGACTTCCAATACTGAACCAGGCAGATTTTCTGACAGGAGAGAGAGAAGTGGAGTTGGATTTTGCATTTCTTCAAGCGGAGGTGAATACATTTAACTCTCCTCGCATTCACCAAGAAATACTGCATTAGGCCAAATTAAAAGGTTACTTGGAACATAAATTCAGCTATTAGAGAAAAGATACTGCATTCTAACCAACAATAAGGAAACAAAGAGATAGTAAACGACATGTATTTGAATCTTTGACTAATCTGAAAGCCACCCGTCAGACAACCTGCCACATTTTTTTTTTTTTTTATAAACTTGACCCTCTCCCTACAGCCAACAATATAGAGTAGAATCATTGAATCTTACAGCACAGAAGGTGGCCATTCGGCCAATTGTGCTTGTGCTGGTACTGACTCTTTGAAGGAGCTGTCCAGTTTAGTCCCATGCCCCAGCTTCTTCCCCCCCATAACCCTGCAAATTAATCCTCTTCAAGTACATGTCCAATTGTCTTTTGAAAGTTCCAATGGAGTCTGCTTCTATCACATTTTCAGGTAGTGCATTCCAGATCTTAATCCTCGTTGTGAAAAAAATTCTCATTTCCCCTCTACTTCTTTTGCCAATTATTTTAAATCTATGACCTCTGGTTATCGACCCACCTGCCAGAGAAAAGAGTTTCTCCCTACTTGCTCGAGCAAAACCCTTCATAATTTTGAGCACCCCTTAGGCCTCCCCTTAACCTTCTCTGCTCCAAGCTTCTCCAATCTCTCCACATAACTGAAGTCCCTCATCCCGGTGATCATCCTGGTCAACCTTGTCTATACCCTCTCCAAGGTCTTAACATCCTTTCTAAAGAGTGGTGCCCAGAAGTGTACACAATACTCCAGCTGAGGCCTAACCAGTGATTTATAAAGGCTTAGCATAGCTTCCTTATTTTTGTATTCAATGCCCTTATTTACAAAGCAAAGTATCCTATACACTTTCTTAACCACCTTAACAACTTGCCTTGCCACCTTCAAAGATGTGTGAATACGCACCCCCAGGTCCCTGTGCTCTTGCAGCCCCCTCAAAATAGTACCATTTAGATTATACTGCCTCTCCATGTTGTTCCTCCCAAAGTGCATCACTTCACACTTATCTGCATTAAATTGCATCTGCCATGTGTCTGCCCATTTCACCAGTCTATCCTGAAGTCTGCTACTACCCTGCTCACTTACTATATTACCAAGTTTTGCATCACCTGCAAACTTCTTGTACTCTCTATACCAAAGTCCAGGTCATTTATATGCAACAAGAAAAGCAACGGTGCCAATACTAATTCCTGGGGAACTCAACTGCATACTTCTCTCCAGTCAGAAAACATCAGTTCACCACTACTTTCTGCCGCCTTAAGTGGCAGAGGGAATTCAAGGTCAATAAATGTGAGGCATTACATTTTGGTAAAAAGAATAAAAGTAATTAAACTTTGAATGAGGGAAAGCAGGGCAATGGGAAAGAGCAGAGGGATTTGGGGTTCAGGTTCAAAGACCTTAAAAACAGTAGCTCAATTAAATAAAGCCATAAAAAGCCAATTATAGCCAGAAGTATAGAATATGAAAGTCGAGATGCAATGGTGAATCTATAGACCATGGTTGGAGTACTGCATGCAGTTATGGGCTCCACACTATAGTAAGGGTGCTGAGGTAACAAGAGGGTACAGCACAAATTCACCAGGACGCTGCCCGGCGTGAGGAAATACAAATAAGAACTTGCATTTATACAACACTTATTCATGACTTCAGGAAGTTCCAAAGTACTTCACAGCCAATTAAGTATTTTGAGGTTTTGCACCTGTGGTCTGACAGTCGACCCATCATGCCACCTTTAATTTCGCACCTCAGGTGCTTGGCCTCCTAATCCCTACCCCAGCCGCTCATTACTCCTCTGTGTTCCTATACCCCTGCCACCATCCCACACTTGAATTCCCCTTGAATAAGCCCACACCTACCCTCCATTCCTCTCCTGACATTCTCTGAAGAGACCTTTGCTGCTTCCTTACAAGCTGCAGCCCCGAGTGCCCCATCCCCCTCTCGCCGACTTTGTCACCGTGTGTTCACACTCGGGGCTAAACTTGCCAATCTCCTTCCTAGCCTGTTCACTCCAGCCGCCAGTACCCCATTAGACTATGCCAGCAATCAATCAATCAATCACTGCCCCTCTCTGCATTTCTCTCCAGAAGATCCTTTCACTTGTGAACAAGGCCCTTCCCATTCATAACTTTATTGTGGATGACCGCATTGATATTCTGGCTTTCACTGGATTTTTGGCTCACAGGTGATGACATCTTGCCCCTTACTGAAGCCTCCCTGCCTGGTTAAGTTTCCACCACTTACACGCACCCCCCCCAAGCTGCCGCAGTGGTGGTATGGCCCTCATCACCAAGTCACACTGGTCTCGTTCCCCTGATCTGGCACCTTCTCATTTGAGCACCTCGCCTTTCCTTGAAAATTCTTGTTATCTATTCCCCACCCCCCCACCCAGAGTTTCTAGTCACATGAAAGTGTTAAGTATTTATCGACTAATATCGCCAACAGTAACGTCTAGACTAGTGTACAAGTCAGCCTTTCTGAAAAACAAAAATTGATAGCAAGAAAGTTAGAACAGTTCAACCTGTAAAATAATTTCAAGATTATCTGCAAATTCTCTTAACGACTTATTCTGCATGGAATCCAACCGTAGTTTAAGGCGGCTCTTTGTGTTTAACCATGACTGAACAATTACTCAGGAAGGAAAACTATTTAGAAAGTATGTCCTGAAAGTTTATTTGAACTATGCTGTAGCAGACTGCATGTTTCCCAAATGCTCACAAGCAATTTACCCAGAGATTCCTATCTTTCCCAAAGTAATGTGCAGAAAACTGCTTCCAAGTCTGGACTAGCTGAAGTGTGAAATCCCAACAATAAAATGGTAACACCCACCATTAGACAACTCATAAGAAACATTGTCAGAAGTTTAGGACTTGGAAGACAGTAATTCTTGCAAGCAGCAGTTAATCGGAGCAAGACTGGGTGTGATAACTGTACTTGCTTTCAGTGAGCCAATACCACAATAATGGACTTACAATTTCAGTCTAACTACATTTGAAACAGTTCAAAAATAGCCCTTGTGGAAATAGACTCATATGGCCGTGGCTTTTAAACATTTCCTGTTTTACACCCATTAATCGGAATCTTGCACAAGAAATTAACCCTTTTAATACTGAAAGGCATTGAAAATCTGTACTGCTCTTTTATACAAGAGCTACAGATTGATTCCCTAAATTTTTCATGTTGAACAAACTTGGAAACTTAAGCAAGGAGACTTTTAAATCAATCTGATTCTTCAAAAAAAAAAAAACTGATTTTGTATTTCTAGTACCAAAATACTGCCATAATCCACAGAGCTGAATTTTTTTTTTATTTTTAAGATTAGTTTGTGGGATGTGGGCGTCGCTGGCAAGGCCAGCATTTATTGCCCATCTCTAACTGCCCCCGAGAAGGTGGTGGCGAGCCGCCTTCTTGAACTGCTGCAGTCCGTGTGGTGAAGGTACTCCCACAGTGCTGTTAGGTAGGGCGTTTCAGGATTTTGACCCAACGACGATGGTGTGTGACTTGGAGGTGGTGGTGTTCCCATGCGCCTGCTGCCCTCGTTCTTCTAGGTGGTAGAGGTTGCAGGTTTGGGAGTTACCACGTATTTTCTAACTTCTAACATTGGTTTATTTTCTTATAAAATTACAATTGTCTTTCAAAAATATGCATCATTTCTGATAAACGTCATTGCAAGTATGAAATGTATCTCCCATATATATTTGAGACTTGTAGACAGATTACAGCTCTTTCCAACTATATGCAGTTTGCCAAACATGCAATCTAATGCAGGTGTGGTCCACCAGTCTCCAAGTTCTACTTTTACAACATTCAAATTTAGAAAATTATTCAGTATATGTACAAGAATGGGGAGAGGTTTTGAAAGGTGTGGTGTTGCTGAATTTCTGATGCGAATGCCACAAATAAATGTATAAATGGGGCAGTAACCACATGAGCCAGGCCAAGGGGTGGAAAATATGGAGATGCTGGCAGTCCATGGACAAAAAAATTAAATCTTGATTTTTTTATTTTAAACATTGCATTGAAATGTTTAACTTATTCACCTATTAGTTTTATGCTTTGGGTTACACCACTTTTTAGTTACCTTTTTTTCTGCCAAAGAATGCTTTTACAGCAATATATTTGTTGCCTAACAGGCAGTACCAGAACAGAAACTGCACACAATTGGGAATTTGAATGAAAAGGTCAATTAATTGGTCAAAACAGCCAATCAATATGGGCATAATAGTGATCTAGGGATGGTAGAGATATTTAAAAAGCTTGAAAAGGGGGACTACAGTAAATAATTAAAGACTAGAAAAAAAATGAACACAGAAGATGGTTAGAACACAGAATTTTCTATCACAACTAGTCGCTTGAAGAAGAGGACTATTAAAAAGCATGGGCAGTGAGCAGGTTTAGATTAGGTTGCTCAAGTGAAGAAAAACACCAGCGCAAACTTGATGGGCTGAACTCCAGTTCAATGCTATACTACTTTATAATTCTATAAACCATGGCATGGTAGGATGTGAACTTACGTGCAAGTGCAGGCAGTGAAACGAGAGAATAAAAAGGAAATTAAATAAGAAGGGTGGGTGAAGCTGTCGTCACACACCTCCGACTAGCATATGGCTGGTCTGTGGTCTGGTTGTAGGTACCTTCCCTTGTCTCAGTTGGTAGCATTCTTGCTACAATCTCAGAAGGCTGTGGGTTAAAGCCTCACTCCAGGATTCGAGCACATAATCCAAGGAGACACTCCAGCACATTACTGAGGGACTGCTGCATTGCCAGGGGGGGGCTGCCCTTCAGGTGAGAGGTTAAATCAAAGGGTCAGATGTTCCATCAGAGGGTCAATCTGCCTGTTCAGGTGGACTGCAAAAAGAATGAGGCATTCTATGAGCATGCTGACCATCATTCCTCCCTCAACCCACACCAGAGAGAGATAAACTGGTCACTTCCTTTTATTGCTGTTTGTGGGATCTTGTGTGGAAAATGGCTGTCTACATAAAAAGGACACTGCACTTCAAAGTAATTCATTGCATGTGAAGTGCTTCAAGAGGTTTTGAAAGGTGAAAGTGTTAAATAAGTGGAAGTCTTGATTTTTTTGGGGCCAATCTATTTTTTTTTTTTTTTTTTTAAAGTAGGGTGGGATGGTCAGAAATGATAAACAGCACACTTGCAAGTGGATTTATTAAGTAACTAGCATGATGAACACAAACTCAATAGCCAGCAACACTGACTGCACTAGAATTATAGACCACACGTGCAAACACGTTGCCCTTTGTGGTCTATAACATACCTCATGGATACTAAAAGAGTATAGGTCTGATAGAGCACTGTGTATATTAGCTTAGTTACTGAAATACTCAGTGCAATAACAGCCCAACAGGAGATGATCAATGGAGGCTCAAATATTGCAATAAGTAACTTAATCCATACACTACAAAGAATATTAAATCAATTCTGTTATGTATTGTGTGTTCTATTGTGTTCTCCTCCCACCTATGGTGGCGCTGTCACAGGAGATAAATGGTTGGGTGTTCTCTGTTAAGTTTAGCTCTCTTTGTTCGGAACTTGCCAGAACTTCCTTTCCTTCCAATAAAGCACTTCATGTTTGAATCTCCGAGTTCCGAGTCCTAAATTGTGTCTAGGTAGAAAGGTACCGGCACAACAAGTGGCAACGAGGAGCGGACAAATCTGCGTACGTTACGGGTGCAGTGAGTAAACAGAAAATTTAATTTGAAACGTGAGATGGCTACTATATTAGGAAACATCGGTGATTTTGATGAAAATGTGGAGCAATGGAGCGCTTATACAGAACGTTTTGACTATTTTGTATTGGCGAATGCGGTGGCAAATGAAACGGTCGTGCCTACCTTTTTGAGTGTAATCGGGCCGAAGACATTCAATTTACTTCGCAGCCTCGTGCAACCAGATAAGCCAGGAACTAAAACATATAAGCAACTAGTGGAAATTCTTGGAGCACATTTTTCACCAAAACCTCTGGTTATTGCTGAGAGATTTAGATTTCATAAACGGAATCAAGAGGAGGGGGAATCAGTGACGATGTTTATTGCTGCTTTAAAAAGGTTGTCGGAACACTGCCAGTTCAAGGAGGTGCTGAATGACACCATTAGAGACAGACTTGTGGGTGGTCTGCAAAATGCAGCCACACAGAAGCGCCTTCTTACTAAGGACAACCTTACTCTTGAAAAGGCCATTGAAGTTGGTGTCTCCATGGAGATGGCGGAAAAGGAGGCTCACCAGTTGAGTTCAACAGGGAGAGTTCACAAGGTGTCGTCTGAGCCTAAAGGTGCGCGGAACGGCACATGTTACCGTTGTGGGAAAATGGGCCATCACGCTAATGACTGCTGGTGTACGGAGCTGGAATGCCGAAATTGTGGCAAAAAGGGTCACATTGAACGCGCCTGTAGAGGTAAAAAAAGAACAGAGAGCTGGGAAGCATGGAAGCAAAATGTCTGTATTTGGACGAGAGAGGAAAGAGTGTTCATTCAGTGCAGTATGATGGAACAAGCAAAACAGAGGGGAGCGACACCTCTGAGGAGGAAGAGGTGCACATACTGACGGTTGCAGGTGATTTAAATGGCTACTGGGTGTCACCACTGGTGGAGGGACAATCAGTGCGGATGGAGGTGGACACAGGCGCGGCTGTGTCCCTTGTTTCAGACACTGTCTGCAACAAAATGCTAAAGCATCTTACCCTTCAGCCAACAAACATTGTGCTAAAGACGTATACCGGCGAACCTGTGGCCATGAGCGGCGTCATTGAGGTGACAGTTAAATTGAACGGACAGACTGCAAAACTGCCACTATATGTGGTAAAGGGAAATTACCCATCACTACTGGGACGTGCGTGGCTAGAGAAAATCACGCTGGACTGGCCTGCAGTCCGCATGATGTCAAAAGGGGAGTCAGGTCTGACTGCAGTGTTAAACATGCAGAACTCTTCAATGGGGAACTTGGGAGCATGAAAAAGATCAGCGTGAGACTGGACATTAAACCTGACAGCAAGCCGAAGTTTCACAAAGCCCGACCTGTACCCTATGCAATTAGGCCAAAAGTTGAGGCTAACTTGGAGGCCTTAGTCGAGAATGGAGTCCTGGAGCCTGTGAGCGTGAGCAAATGGGCCACACCCATTGTTCCTGTCCTGAAAAAGGATGGATCTGTTCGAATCTGCGGGGATTTTAAAGTGACTATTAACCCGGTGCTGTCTGCGGAACAGTACCCTCTTCCCCTCATTGATGATCTTTTTACGGGCCTGGCCAGAGGGCAAAAGTTCAACAAAATAGACTTATGCCAGACTTATCTACAAATGCATGTCGATGACAAATCAAAGGAGCTGCTGACAATTGTGACACACAAGGGGCTATACAGGTACTGCCGCCTTCCGTTTGGAATTACGTCGGCCCCTGCTCTATTCCAAAGGGCAATGGATCAGATTTTGAGTGGACTGCCAGGAGTCCAGTGCTACCTGGACGACATCCTTGTCACTGGGACAAATGAGGATCATCTTCAGAACTTGGATGCAACACTACAACGACTGAAAGAGTACGGACTCAGAGTTCATAAAGACAAATGTGAATTCTTTCAGTCTTCAGTCGAGTACCTGGGGCACGTGATTGACGCTGCTGGCCTGCATAAGGCGCAGTCAAAGGTCAAGGCGATCGTGGAGGCCCCAGCACCCCAGAATGTGAGCCAGTTACGTTCATTTCTGGGGCTACTTAACTACTATGGGAAGTTTATTCCAGACTTAGCAACATTGCTGAAGCCGTTACATCAGTTGCTATGTCAAGGCAAAACATGGAAATGGACTGAACTGTGCAATGAAGCTTTCGCCCAAGCAAAGAAAGCATTGCTGAAATCGGAGGTCCTGACACACTTCGACCCAAAGCTACCCGTGCAGCTAGCATGTGATGCATCACCATATGGTGTGGGAGCAGTCATATCCCACATCATGCCTTCGGGTGAAGAGAAACCTATCGCCTTCGCATCACGCACCTTGAACAAGGCCGAGAGTAACTATGCACAGATCGAGCGCGAGGCCTTGGGAATCGTTTTTGGAATTCGAAAATGTCATCAGTACCTGTTTGGGAGAAGGTTCACACTCCTGACGGACCACCGTCCATTGACTTCAATCTTCGGGCCCCACACCGGAATTCCATCTCTTGCTGCAAGCAGGATGCAAAGGTGGGCTTTACTGTTGTCAGGACACACATACGACATCAAGTATCGCAAATCAGACCTGCACGGCAACACAGACGGTCTCTCGAGGCTACCCTTGCCTGTTACTCCCCCAGAGCCTCGTCAGATAGACGACATCTACTTTAGACAAGTGGAGGGAGCACCTGTCACTGCAGTTCAGGTGCGAAGGTACACCCGCAACGATCCAGTCCTGTCTGAGGTAATGGACGATGTCATTCGAGGGAGAGCTATAGGAGATTCTCCTAGTTTGAAACCTTACGTTTCAAAAGGAAAATGAGCTCTCCGTCCAGGCAGGTTGTCTTCTTTGGGGACGCCGTGGCATCATTCCGCCACCTCCGAGGGAACCTATACTGCAACAACTTCATACAGGCCACAGTGGGATGGTTCGGATGAAGGAAATGGCAAGAAGCTACTTCTGGTGGCCAAGTCTCGATGGGAATATTGAGGAGAAAGCCAAAACATGTTCCCCATGTCAAAGGGTCCAAAATGT
Organism: Somniosus microcephalus; assembly: GCF_052327205.1. Taxonomy (NCBI): domain Eukaryota; kingdom Metazoa; phylum Chordata; class Chondrichthyes; order Squaliformes; family Somniosidae; genus Somniosus; species Somniosus microcephalus. The sequence continues at coordinate 36,320,000 of NC_141005.1, read as the reverse complement.
TCCACAGCTGGCAACCCTACACCCCTGGGACTGGCCTGCAGAAGTGTGGCAGCGAGTATATGTGGACTTCGCCGGTCCTTTCGAAGAGAAGATGTTTATGGTGGTTGTGGACGCTCGTAGCAAGTGGCCAGAGGTCGCTGTGATGAGGTCTACCACGGCAGAGAAAACAATTGAGAAACTTGGTGAGATGTTCAGCCGTTATGGCCCACCGGAACAACTCGTAAGTGACAACGGTCCACAATTTGTATCACAGGAGTTTGCAACCTTCCTGCACGTGAATAGTGTCCAACACATCAGGTCTGCGCCCTATCATCCCTCTACTAACGGCCAGGCAGAAAGGTTTGTGCAAACTTTGAAGCACGCCTTGAAGGCATCGCAAGGTCAGGGCTCAATCCACCAACGTCTGAACAGCTTCCTGTTGTCCTACAGGAATGAGCCGCATGCCACAACCAAAACTTCCCCCGTTTCGCTCATGATGAAGAGGCAGTTGCGGACAAGTTTTGACTTACTCAAACCTCCAAGGGCAGAACAGGTTGTCCATTGTCAACAACAAGCTCAAGTTGAAAAGAGAGAGAAAAGAGCCACGGAGAGACGGTTTCACCCTGGAGAGCACGTCCTAGCTCGAAACTACAACACTGGACCGAAATGGGTTCCTGCTACGGTGATCGCGCAGACGGGCCCTGTGTCTTACACGGTTGAGACTGCCGAGGACGTCGTCTGGAGAAGACACACAGATCAACTGTTGCTAGGAGCAGAGACAGCCACAGAGGCTCCAACGGCTGGTTGGCCTGAACTGTTTCCGAATGATACCGCAAACCAGCATCCTTTGCCACAGTGCTCTTCTCCAACACAGGAAGTCAAAGAGACTGTTCCACCTGTGCAAACTCCTGACTTTCGACTGACACAGGCACCTTCTCCATCCAGGCCTGTGTCAATGCCTACTGCTGTGGAAGCCAGCGAAGACTGCCGGTATCCTGTCAGAGAGCGGCGGCCTCCAAGACGCTTGGATCTGTAGGCTTAGTGACTTACCCACAAGACTGGGGCAGAATAAACCCCAGGGTAAAGTCAGGGTTTGAGGCAGTCTACCTCTACCCTAGGTTAGTTGAGTGCATTGAAAGTAACTTACCTGTTGAGGAATAATGTGGACCTTCCATTTAAGAGGGGAGGAAATGTTATGTATTGTGTGTTCTATTGGGTGTTCTCCTCCCACCTGTGGTGGCGCTGTCACAGGAGCTAAATGGTTGGGTGTTCTCTTAAGTTTAGCTCTCTTTGTTCGGAACTTGCCAGAACTTCCTTTCCTTCCAATAAAGCACTTCATGTTTGAATCTCCGAGTCCTAAATTGTGTCCAGGTAGAAAGGTACCGACACAACAAATTCTAGCAACAGCATAAGGGTCACTGCAACATGAAAAACATTTATCAAATAGAATTTTGGGTGGAGGCTTGATTACTGAAACATTAAGCTCCAGGATTCTCTCAAGAGATTTAGCAATCAAACATCACAACCTCCTGCACCAAAACTTAGCAAAATGTCTAAAAGAAAATTTTGCTCAATTCTCTCAGGTCATCTACAAAAGCCAACAGCAGTTCCCTCGTGGAGGCTCTAAGCTACCTTGTGACATTTAGTTCTAGTCTCGATCAGTATTTTGTACTCAGTCTTCCACCAGAGGCCAGGTCTTGCTAATAGATTTCTAGACGGGAGAGAAAGAAGAAAATATAGCTAGAAAAGGCTACTCAGCTTAGGACCCGTATCCAGATATCATAAAAATGTGGGTCTACAAATCTGCCACTGGGATTAGGCAGCCGGTTTTAGTAATATAAATATACGGAGCTGGCCAGTGCGCTTGCTTTCTGTAGCATTCCGTTTAAAAACAGAGCGCAAGGCACTTACGGAGACTGACTCTCCAGATTGAATGTAAAAGGAGAGCAACTAACAGACAGTGCTCTCCCAACACAAGATGAAATTATACGCAAATATAAAAATCTATAGACATAGAGGCAAAGTCTGAAGGAGGGTGAAAAAGAATTCCATGAACACTCAAAAAAGGGAACACTTTGCATGGTTTTCAAAACATGCAATCCAAAGAACTTCCTGTGTTGTGGACAAATATCCACAAGAAAGTATGTTCAGTTATTTTCCATTTTTAATAGTATTTAAAACATTTTATTGGGTTGAACCAGGCACAATACAGATTGCACCCTCATTAAGCCATATCTAGACAGTTTCCAGAAAAGATTGCTCAATTTGAGGCAGTTGGCCATTTTTAAACTTGTCCCCACCCTTCCTCCTCCTCCTTTGGGAAACACAGCAACATATTCAACTTCCTCCTTCCCTGATCACAGAGAACATCCTTTTAATCAAAAGTGCTTTGACTTTTGCAATAGATCCTCTATACCTGTAATCAAAGGCACTCTGAAAAACACAACTCAAGTAAGAATTGTTAATTCTTCCTTTTCTCAGATGGAAATCCTTGTTCCACAATGCTCTTATCTAGTAAACCAACTGTGAACAATTAAGACTCAAAAAAATCCAAGGCAAGTGAAAAATCATCATAATTTGATTTAGAAATTTTTTCCATGGATTCTTATATTGCCTATAATTTTGGGAAGCTACTTGTACACTTGGAGCTTTTGAATAAGTAGTAATCATAAAATAGACAGGAGAGCAATGTCCATTAGCTGCTCTCATAAGAATTAGGAGCAGGAGTAGACCATACAGCCCTTCGAGCCTACTCCGCCATTCAATAAAATCATGGCTGATCTTCGACCTCAACTCCACTTTCCCACCCGATCCCCATATCCCTCGATTCCCGTAGAGTTCAAAAAATCTATCTACCTCAGCCTTGAATATACTCAATGACTCAGCATCCTCTCCTGCTTTTATATTCAAACTGGAGAGCTAGTCTCCATCAGTTCCTTGGGCTCTGTTAAATGGAACACCACAGAAAAGCAAACACACGGGCCAGCTCCACTTATCTACCATACTAAAACCCACTGTCTTATCCCAACTGCAGATCCCTACACCTGTACAGAAAACTTTCGATTAACCGGCCCCTAAATAACCGGAACGCTCTATCCACCGGCAAAATTCAGGAGTCGGTACAGGTAACTTTTATTACTTTTTTTACTCCATTTGTTGCTGTGCAAGGGTGTAGCTGAAGCTGTTGCTAAGCTACAGAGACACTTGCAACTTGTGCCGATTGTTTTGAAGCTGTGCAACAGGGTTTGTTGCTTCATATGGAGCTCTGAGCTCCTTATCTTTTACTATAGCGTTCGGTTATCCGGAATTGATGAACCGGCAACACGTCGGTCCCGTCCGTGCCGGATACCATAAAGTTTCCTGTATTTTTATGCCTTATTTTCTGAAGATGGTAATACGATTCTACAGTCAGCTCGCCCTGTGTTAGTTCACCTGTTGTTCACGCGAGCCTACAGAGTTATGTGCCAGTGAACTATCTAAAACAAAAATGCAGTCACTATTACAACTGACCTTGTTCTCGCTCAACACACGTGCATACTTCTAAAAGTTGCTGTACAGCAGGTACTTTAGGTGAATTTTCCCATCACGAACCTGGAGACACTAAGGCTAGCCATGTGTCTCACCATCCCAGCCGAGATTCACTAATGCAGCAGAGATCAAATACTGAACCTCAGGCCTGTGATAAATACACAAGTGTCTTGTATTATTTATTTTTTAAAAGCTGTTATAAATCAGTTAAAATGGAAGTCACTCTTCTGTGACTTTTAAGTGGAGGATCAGACTCTTGTCAAACTCCAAGATTATAGGAAGAGTACTTTTGATCTAGAGTTTAAGGTAGATGTTTCCAAGTTTGTGTGTCAAGCTATGTAGCTAGATAGGCGAAGACTATTGGTAAAACAACTTGTTGTCTCACTTTGTTCAGTGGTTCATAATGTTTTATTTTAATCCAGCTATTAGGAAATTCAGACATATTCTTGGCTTCCGAATTATCAGCAGTGCTGTCTGGTGTACTTTTATTGTTGACAGCTCTTTAGTTTAGATGTTAAATTATTTGACTTCAAACTAGCAAACAAAACTCCATTATTAACTGCATTTTATGATTGTTTTTATCAAGTTTGGCTTCATCTTCAAAAGCAAAATATGTTTTATATAGAGACAGCTTTCCTCTGGATACTGGAAAAAGACCAGTAACTATCAAAATATTGTAGATCAGATGTGGCAACCCCAATGAATTTAAGCATACTAAATTTTTTAATTTTTTTTATTCATTTATGGGATCAGGAGTCACTGGCAATGCCAGCATTTATTGCCCATCCCTAGTTGCCTTTGAGAAGGTGGTGGTGAGCCACCTTCTTGAACTGCTGCAGTCCATGTGGTGATGGTACTCCCACAGTGCTGTTAGGTAAGGAGTTCCAGGATTTTAACCCTGCGACGATGAAAGATCGGCAATATACTTCTAAGTCAGGATGGTGCGTGACTTGGAGGGGAACTCAGAGGTGGTGGTGTGCCCTTGTCCTTCTAGGTGGAAGAGGTCGCGGATTTGGGAGGTGCTGTCGAAGAAGCCTTAGCGAGTTGCTGCAGTGCATCTTGCAGATGGTACACACTGCAGCCACGGTACGCCGGTGGTGGAGGGAGTGAATGTTTAAGGTGGTGGATGGGGTGCCAATCAAGCGGGCTGCTTTGTCCTGGATGGTGTCGAGCTTCTTGAGTGTTGTTGGAGCTGCACTCATCCAGGCAAGTGGAGAGTATTCCATCACACTCCTGACTTGTGCCTGGTAGATGGTGGAAAGGCTTTGGGAAGTCAGGAGGTGAGACTCACCGCAGAATACCTAGCCTCTGACCTGCTCTTGTTGCCACAGTATTTATGTGACTGGTCCAGTTAAGTTTCTGGTTAATGGTGACCCCCCCCCAGGATGTCGATAGTGGGGGATTCGGCGATGGTAATGCCATTGAATGTCATGGGGAGGTGGTTAGACATTCGCTTGTTGGAGATAGTTATTGCCTGGCACTTCTGCGGCGCAAATGTTACCTGCCACTTATCAGCCCAAGCCTGAACGTCGTCCAGGTCTTGTTGCATGCGGGCATGGACTGCTTCATTATCTGTGGAGTTGTGAATGGCGCTGAACACTGCAGTCATCAGTGAACATCCCCATTTCTGACCTTATATTGGAGGGAAGGTCATTGATGAAGCATAGAGGAAAATAAACTAATGACAGATGGAGAGAGTCCAACAGTGACTCCCAATTTATCAGGTGGGGGTGGGAAAAGAAGGCAAGGGAAATGTGGCATATAGAAAACCCCTTCCTTAGATGAAACTCTAGCGCATGTCCTTCTGATTGAGACTTAGCCTGTACAATCCAGGCACATTTTGAAACAATAAGGACTTTACTTTCATATCTTCATCAAAAAGACCACTCCAGTTTATTGAAGTCCTTTTTAGAGCTGAAGGGAGATTCTCTGCTTTAAGTGTAAATACTGTATTATTTTAACCTGCATAAATCTAATCTGTACCATGATAGTCTTCACACTGGAGTAAGCTCCAAGTACCCAAGCTCTGGAATTCCCTGCCTAAACCTCTCCACCTCGCTACTTCTCTTTCCTCCATTAAGACGCTGCTTAAAACCTACCTCTTTGACCAAGCTTTTGGTCACCTGCCCCAATTTCTCCTTATGCGGCTCGGTGTCAAATTTTTTGTCTTTTAATACTCCTGTGCAGCGCCTCGGGAAGTTTTACTACGTTAAAGGCACTATATAAATACACGTTATTGTTGTAGTAATTGATAAAGTTGCTCGACGGTACAGAAAATTCAGTATGCAGCTTACCGTGACAGTGGTTAATCAGCAGATCCATGCACCACTTGGGGGAAGTGGTATGAAACGGTTAAGAGAAATTAATTATAATTATAGAGCCTGAACCATAAAAGGTCCTTCCCAGTCACCATGGCTCAGTGCCACACTTTGTGTAACACTGACCCATTGGGGAGAAGGTTATATTTGAAACAGATTCTTGCATTTAATGTAACAAATAGTTTGAGATGGATTAGCTATATAAAACTAACATGAAACATACTGCAAGATGACTGTACTCTGAACTTCCTCTCAAAGAGAAAGAAGTGTGGCCAAGTGATTACTGCAGCAGATATTGACCATTAAAAAGTAAACTCCAACAAAGTAAGTAGATGAACCAAGAAATGGTAAATAGCAATGTAAAAAAAATGAAGCTAATACACTTTGGAACAGTTACTTCGTATATAGGTGACCACTGAATTTAGTAAACGAGAAAAATCTGGTTGTGGTCAAAGAGTCACTGAAAGTGTCCAAGCAATAAAAAGATGGTCAATGGAAATCAGACATTCAAGTAGTCAATTTTCCATTCTGCTGCTTGCTCAACGTTGAAGACAAAAACTGATCAGAATTACATACATTAATCTTCCATTCTACCACTTCGCAGCTCTGCACATTAGCAGAACACTACGCTACAATACTGGGCCAAATGCAGAAAAAATGTTTACTTATATAGACAAGCATCTAGAACCGGTCAAGCTGTAAAGCCATATTAAGCCCTCTAAAAATTGAGTTACTTAATATAATTCAATTACAAGATGGTTCAACAATCTTTAAAAGAAGAAAATTAGATTAAGAATGTTGAGCGATACAACTGGGGATTGTTGCATTCTTTTAGTACCGCTGAGTAACCATGGCTACAAATGGCTGAACTCTGGCCAAGTTACACATCTGGTTTAAATAAGATTACTTGCAATCAATATTTAACTATTGCTAGGTGACAGTTCTGGTGGTTCTTCTCCCCTCCCCCATCTCTCTGTTGGCTTCCAGATGAAGGTTATTAGACTTGTTACATATGCAGTAAGTAATAATAGTGCTTCAAAGCACAATTCTGAATATGCCATGAGTTGCAGGTTACTGTATAACATTTCTTTACGTTGGAAATGTTTGAAATTGTGTCTTGGACAACAACTGCGTATGCAGCACACCAGAAACAAAAGAACTATGAGCGCCTAAAGCTCAGGTAGCAAATATAGTTCACGCTTGCCACGAGTACAGCATTGTATAAATACGTGAGGAGAGGTTTAAGAGTCATGCATCAATGAGTTGCGCTGAAGAGCAAACCAAGGTTTCCCCAGTCAATTCCCAATTGCAGTCATGCTGTCTGTGAAGGCACTAGAACCCAACTGCCAGATATCCCTCAAAAGATGAACAGCATGGAATTAAATTAGACTAGGAACCTACCACTGTGTGTGTGCGCTGATTCAGCGTATCTCAGCCACAATGTCACAGCATTCTTGTGCTTGATGCACAAGGAAGAGAAACAGCCACAATTTCCACTCCTACTTCACATCCAGGGACTCCTGCTAGAAAGCCCATCAATCTAAACATCAGGTGAGATGGAGGAGGACTGGGTGTAACGATAATGCCCCCAGAGTGGAGTAGCCTGGCAACATCACTGTCTAGTGCCAGAAATTAAAAACAAGACAGTTGAGTGTAGTGCTAGTGGGTAGTTGGTGCTAATGGAACCATAAGTCTTCAAGAAGAGAGAAATTTGGAGAAGGAAAATTAAAGACCAGATACATCCCCATTGAGAAGGAGGGTGAAAGAGAAAATAAAAAGATGAGACACAAGTTATTGTGTGTCAGCAAAGCACAACTCCTAATTACCAACATGGTACTGGAAGCATGAAGCTAGCTACCTTCTTAGCAAAGCTACTGTGGGACACCTGAACAGATGAGAAAGTGTACACAAGATAACATCCAAAGTAATATACTTAGGTCTTATGACGTTCTTTAACTCTTAAAATTGTTACAGCCTTATAACTTTACTGTAATTTTACAGATTTTTAAATGTCTATTCCACACAAATTTAACCCCTAGAACTCAAAGTGGTAAAGAGCAGGCTTAACAGGAGCTTTGTATATGAATAAGGAATTTTCCAGAGTTTTTTTTCCCCCCCCCCATACACTGGCCTATGGTTTTTGCCCCTCCACCAGGAGACTGAGGGTAGGGGTAGGGGGAGGGGGGGGGGGGGGGGGGGGGGGAAAGAGAAAGAGTAAATTATGGTGCGTGTATAGGACAGGCTCAATAGACAAGCTTGTTTTTTCTTGTCTTTTTTCTATGTTTGTACAGATTTCTGGACTATTTTGATATTTCAATTGGGCATAGTTGAAGCTGGGTAGAGTGGGGAACCCTAGCGGATTTTCTCTTTGAACTGGGAAGTTGAGACTTACTTTAACACACATACCCAAAAACCTTAGTGTGCAGCTGAACAGATGAATTTATCAAATTTGGTCCTTTGTGTACATAAAATGTTATAGGGAATTGGATAAGTACCTGAAGGAAAAGAATTTGCAGGGCTATGGGGAAAGGGTGGGGGAGTGGGGCAAACTGAAGTGCTCTTGCAGAGAGCCGGCACGGGCTCGACGGGCAGTGTGGACTCCTTCTGTAACCATTCGAAGATTCTAGCTACTAGTTTTAAAAAAGTACTGATTATAAATATATATACAAATTTAAAAGGTGAATTTAATTACAAATACAACATTTATATGTACTAGAAAGAATTAATTTTTATTAACCTACTGCTTTCTCAGTCAGCAACTGTACAGTTTTTTTCCCCACATCATTCTCACCTTCTTGTGCTTTTTTGCCATCCATTTGTCCCAGTTGTTCAACATGTCCAGCCATTTTGATTCCCGCTGTCGCAATACCTCAGGTGGCACTTCGTGTTGCCTAGAAACAATGATTTGCAGATTACTTTTAAGACTGGACATTCACTTATAAGATTGAACACTGCTAGTTGAACAGACTCATTTTTTGAAGATTGTCACTAATCAGCTAAATAGCTACAGCTGCTAACACTTTGCAAGATTACCAAACTTTCTGAACAACCAGACAGAATAAAGTGAATATAATAGCAAAATACTGCAGATGCTGGAAATCTGAAATAACAGAAAATGCTGGAAATACTCAGCAGGCCAGGCTGCATCCGTGGAGAGAGAAACAGAGCTAACGTTTCAGGTCTGGGACCCTTTGATCCCAGACCTGAAACGTTAACTTTGTTTCTCTCTCCACGGATGCTGCCTGGCCTGCTGAGTATTTCCAGCATTTTCTGTTATTACTGAATAAAGTGAAGTGAGTTGCTTATACACCCAAAATAGAAAAAGGAGACTATAAAAAACTTAAAAATACGATATTTAATACAAGTATTGATTTGAACATTTGAAACTGTAAAATAATATTACTGACTCACAAGCACTATTGTAGGGAAAGAGACTGTACTGCTTACAGTTACTATCAATCTGTAGATTACTATAAATTGTGGCGGTGTGTTCAAAAGAAAAACTTGTATTATGCAGGGGCTTAGCACATCTCTCAAATGTCTCAAAACACTTCACATATAAATGAAAGTAGCACTGTGAAATGCAGCCTTATGTTTACTTTTCAGAACGTATTGTGGGTCCTTGTGTTTAAGGAAATTTTCTCTACCTCCTCTCTAGTGTAGTACTGAGGGAGGTCTGCATTTTACACACAGCCAGGTCCCACAAGTAGTAATGAGATGAAATGACCAGTTAAACTGTTTTTGATGGTTTTGGTTGAGGGGAATGTTGGGACAGCAGCTCAGCTTTGAATAGTGCCATGGATCTTTTAATGATTGCCTGAATAGGCAGATGAAGCCGGTTTCCTCACATTTCCTCCCAGAACAGCAGCTCTGACAATGCAGCCCTCCCTCAGCACTGCACTAGAGGAGGTAGAGAACATTTCCTTAAAAACACATAAGCATCAACAATATTTTCTGAAAAGTAAACATACAGTGTCACTATTTAAAAATCTATCAATCTACATGACAGTAAAAGCAGGTTTAGCTCCAACTGCCTAGACATCTATTGACATCAGACTTCCCCTTTCTCAAGTGGCTCCATACTACCTCATCTCTTGGTTTGGGCCATGCTCCTGGTCTGTTGAAATGTCACAGAATTGTACAGAATATTCAGTCCATCCTGCCTGTACTTGCTCTTCAATTTAAGCTGTCTACTCTTAATGTATTTACCTACGTTGTCACAATATCCTTTTATATTCTTCCCTTTCAAATACTTATCAATTTTCTGAATAGAATTTGCTTCAATAGCCACTTAAAGTAGGTCATGTTTCAATAACCCTCTGTAGGAAAGAGTTTATTTCAATTTCCTCCATTACTCTTTTGGTGACCCAGAATCCATGTGCCCTTGTTACCAATTCACCAACTAGTGGAAAGGATCCTGCATTTGTGAAGCATCTTGAAACACTTTTCTATTTTACCGGCGCTATGTAAATGGAAATAGTCTTTCCATTTGAAAGTTTTTTGCAATTTTAGAAACCTCTATTAAAGCCATCCTTAACCTTTTCTTTTTCAGGTGAAAAAAGATCAAGGTTTATGAGGCTTCCTTTGTAAATGTAACCTGGCATCATTGTAGTGAATCTTCACTGTACCCTTTCCATTGCTTTAAAATCCTTCCCATAATGGGGTGCCCAGAACTGCATGCAATACCCCAAGTGTGACCTAACCAATATCTTGTACAAATTCAACATAATGTGTCATTTTTACCCCAAAGACATCCCTTCCAGTGATGGGCCAGGCTTCCCAAGTGGAGAGTAAAAAGATTCTATGACACCGCTCTCTATTACCTCAAACTCTCAGATCCTATAATACTCGAGAGATAATATTGCCTTGGAGGTGGCAACTTTTTTTTTTTAACATAAGCAACATTTTCTACGTAATGTCCAAATTCTAGAGAAGCTGGTTGGCCATTTGCAATTCTGAAGGAGTTTCTTACTTTCCATCCATTTGACTAGAAAATCTCTCAACTTTGCTCCAACCCCTTATAGAAGGGCAGTTTAAAATGTGTTGTAGGATTATAGAACTAAGAATGTCAATTGTCCCAACGTGTTAGAGGAACTGCAACCCTCTCCACAATTTGTGGAGCAGCCGATGGGCCCAATTCTACTTGATTATTAGGAGGTCAATTGTATTACTGGAATACTGATAGCTCTTGATACCCTTCAAATGATTGTCAATACATTTGGTGACTCCCTACCTTGTACTGTTTATAACAACCCAGTTGTATGGCACTGGCATCATGGTCTGCCTAGTTCCAGGTGACCTAGCAAATGGTCTGGTCTGAAAAGATTAGGCTTCAATGTGTTAATTTCAAATTAGTTCCTTTTCTCAACTGTTGCTTGGAGCACCTTGGTCCAAACACTTTAGAATGAACAAATATGAATGATAATTTATCTGGGGAGGGAGAAAAAGTGGTGCTGCTGGGGTTCGTTGAGTGCAGACCCTGAATTGGTCAAGTGTCTTCTACTGATCATTCAGAACTCAGCATCATTTGAGGTTTGGCTCTTGCCTGGATTGTTGGATTTTACATTCCACTCCTAGCACAACCAGATGTAGTGTGTCTTGGCCCAGCACATTCCTGTCTTTGTATGTTCTTGGTATAGAGGGTCTAGAAGTGCGTCTCATTTTTAGAATTCCACTCCTCGTTAGTGAATGTTGGCATCATTATTACTGGATGGGTTTGACATTTGGAAATGGTGGTTGAGGGGCTATTTAAAAAAAAAATTACTAACCTGGTTTGTCAGGTTTTAATTTTTTACTTGAAGATTTTCTAAGCCAGTCAAAACAAAAATGTAAAAAAACATTTTTAATTTCATACTATGCAGCATAAAGGAATGTTTTTGCTTGTGCTGTTTCACATTAAGCTACAGACTACATTTATTTGCTATACAAGACTTAGTGGGAGCAATTATATTTGAAGGATGGTGGATTACATCAAATTCTATCAGTCAATTCTTTCACTCTACTTTTAGCTGCAAACAAGGATGTGCTGCTGTAAAACAGGATGCCATGTCAATTGTTGGTCCACAGAAACAAGACTAGCCATTTCCTTTGCAGCATTATATACATTTTACCATAAACTGGACTTTAAACTCAGCAAGTGGGTTAGAATCCATTATATTTTACTAAGATGCCGATTTCTGGTTAAATATTTATAGATGGGATTATAAACTGTAATTCACTCACTTTGTTGAAAAGCTGTTTCAAATTGACAGTATTCTGCACTCAGGGGATTTATAATGGGGAACAAAGAAATGGCAGACCAATTAAATACATACTTTGGTTCTGTCGTCACAAAGGAGGACACAAATAACCTCCCAGAGATGTTGGGGAACATAGGGTCTAATGAGAGGGAGGAACTGAATGAAATCAGTATTTGTAGGGAAATGGTGTTAGGGAAATTGACAGCATTGAAGGCCGATAATACTCCAGGGCCTGATAATCTACATCCTAGGGTACTTAAGGAAGTGGCCCTAGAAATAGTAGATGCATTGCTGGTCATCTTCCAAAATTCGATAGACTCTGGAACAGTTCCCATGGATTGGAGGGTAGCTAATGTTACCCCACGGTTCAAAAAAGGTGGTAGAGAGAAAACGGTGAATTATAGACCGGTAAGCCTGACATCGGTAGTGGGGAAAATGCCAGAGTCAATTATAAAAGATGTAATAGCAGAGCACTTGGAAAACAGTGACAGGATTGGACAAAGTCAACATGGATTTACAAAAGGTAAATCATGCTTGACTAATCTACTGGAATTTTTTGAGGATGTAACTGGTAGAATAGATAAGGGAGAACCAGTGGATGTGGTGTATTTGGACTTTCAGAAGGCTTTCGATAAAGGTCCCACATAAGAGATTAGCGTGTAAAGTTAAAGCACAAGGGATTGGGGGCAAGGTACTGACTTGGATAGAGAACTGGTTGGCAGACAGGAAGCAAAGAGTTGGAATAAACGGGTCTTTTTCCGAGCGGCAGGCAGTGACTAGTGGAGTACCGCAGGGATCGGCGCTAGGACCCCAGCTATTCACAATATATATTAACAATCTAGACGAGGGAACTAGATGTAATATCTCCAAGTTTGCAGACGACACAAAGCTGGGTGGGCGTGTGTGCTGGGAGGAGGATGCAGAGAAACTCCAGTATGATTTGGACAGGTTGGGTGATTATACTGCATCTGCCATATGTGGATAAATGCGAGGTTATCCACTTTGGTGGCAAAAACAGGAAGGCAGATTATCTGAACGGCAATAGATTGGGGGAAGGGGGAAGTGCAACGAGACCTGGGTGTCCTTGTGCACCAGTCGCTGAAGGTAAGCATGCAGGTGCAGCAGGCGGTTAAGGCGGCAAAATGGTATGTTGGCCTTTGTAGCGAGAGGATTCGAGTAAAGGAACAAGGATGTCTTGCTGCAGTTGTACAGGGCCTTGGTGAGACCACACTGAGTATTGTGTGCAGTTTTGGTCGCCTTATCTGAGGAAGGGTGTTCTTGCCATGGAGGGAGTGCAGCAAAGATTCACCAGACCGATACCTGGGATTGCAGGAATGACGTACGAGGCGAGATTGGGTCGATTAGGCTTATACTCGCTGGAGTTTAGAAGAATGAGAGGGGATCTCATTGAAACTTATAAAATTCTAACAGAACTAGACAGACTAGATGCAGGAAGGATGTTCCCGATGGCGGGGGAGTCCAGAACCAGGGGTCACAGTCTAAGGATAAGGGGTAAGCCATTTAGGACAGAGATGAGGAGGAATTTCTTCACCCAGAGAGTGGTGAACCTGTGGAATTCTCTACCACAGAAGGCAGTGGAGGCCAATTCATTAAATATATTCAAGAAGGAGTTAGATATATTTCTTAAGGCTAAAGGGATCAAGGGATATGGGGAGAAGGCAGGGACAGGGTACTGAGTTTGGATGATCAGCCATGATCTCATTGAATGGCGGAGCAGGCTCGAGGGGCCAAATGGCCTACTCCTGCTCCTATCTTCTATATTTCTATGCTGCTAAAATACTGAAAACTGCAGAGATTTAAGTCAATGCAGTACCTTCACTTTTAAGGTAAACCTGGCAATGGAAGAGTTGATCCTCTGTGGCAGCCTCATGCAGGTAGGTTAGCAGTACTCCAAGGCACTGTTAATTGACCAGCATGTCTACCTCATGGGTGGACTCATCCACATCCTACCAATCACTCAGGCTGGGATTCTTCCCAGTTGGTGCCAGGTAAGTCTGCGAGCCAATATCCTAACGGGTCTGAGCCAACAGTAACTCTTTACCCATTGAGAATCCCAATTTGCCAACCTGGTCACAGGTTTCTTCAGTTTATGTTAAGTGGGGTCTGCCCTTGCAGGGAGAGTGAATGTGTACTCCAGATCAAGTAAAAGTGAAACAACATACAGTACATGGATTTCTCAGTCGCTTCATTTTGAGGCTCTTAATAATGGTGATGGATTGCCAGGAGTGTCAGACCGAGCTAAAAATCTCTCTTCAGTCGGTGCATCAGAGCAACAAATGCTTCTTTATTACAAGTCACATTTATCCATCATTACACTTATTTTAAAGAGCACAGAATATATTCTACTGTAATCCCATGTTCAGCAATAAAAAATTCATTCCAATTCTCAATCTCTTCTCTTCTGATATTCAAACACTTTTTCCCAGTTTACATTAACACAAAACACTTAATCTTTCCGACCAAAAAGTTTACTTTTATTTTCTTTGCTAAACAGCTATTGCCAAAGATCCTAAAAAATACTACTGTACTTTAGTTCTAGACAGACAACAGTTGAGCGTTTCATCTTTGATTTACACAAAACTTGTACTAAGATTAAAGACTGCACCACTTTAGCTAGTGCCTGTGATACTAGAATTGGATAAAAAGCTAGTTTAAAACTAGAACGAGGTCTGATGTGACGTTCTATCGCTTCTCGAGGCCTGGAAATATACCTTGCAAAGGCATAAGAATACTTGCAGTAGCTTAAAAATAATGGGCAGATCAAAGTTTTCCGATTGTTGTCCTGAGCGCATTAAAGAACATTTCACTTAAATAGTAAGGCTACTGAAGTCAGTCCCAAAGGCAGAGGGAGCAATCCAAGATATGAGAACTAAAAGAAAAATCTAGAGCAAAGACACAAAAACAGAAGGAAATGAGGGCAACACACATCCAAACTACCCCGAGTTTATTGTTTGGTTGCATTCAAATGTTTTCAATAGGGGAGAACATGGGAAATCTAACAGCACAGTTTCACAAGACTAAATCAAGGAAAGAGGAAAAGAAGAGAATTTGTCTTAAGAAAAAGTTTGTAAAGGACTACAAGCTATAGATGGCTGCCAGAATAAAGGGCGTTCAGGATATATCTGGCACTGATGGAATCTGCTGTAATTTTCAGAATTCTCAATTGTTAAGTTTCAGATATTATTGCCACACCATTCTGAACAAAATCGTCACTTTAGGCTTGGAGCACAGATATTGTTGACAACACTCATTAGGAACATCTTAAGAGTCATAACGGCACAGGAGGCCATTCGGCCCATCAAGTCCGTGCCGGCTCTCTGCAGAGCAATCAAGTCAGTCCCATTTCCCCCACTCTATCCCTGCAAGTTTCAAGTACCTATCCAGTCTCCCCTTGAAAACATTGAGTGTCTCTGCTGCCACCACTTCTGTCGGCAGCGAGTTCCAAGTCCTCACCACTCGCTGCATAAAAAAAGTTTTTCCCTCGTATCTCTTGCCCAAAACCTTAAATCTGCGTCGCCTAGTCCTTGCACCATCAACTAGTGGGAACAGCCTTTCCATACCAGTCATAATCTGAAGAGGGGGGGGGGAAAAGAGAAAGAGAGAGAGAGAGAGAGACAGACAGAGAGAGCGAGAGAGAGGGACCGAGGGGGGGGGAGAAGAAAGAGACCCGAGGGGGCGGGGGGACGGAGGACAGGAGGGGGGGGGGGGGGGGGGGAAACGGGCAGTTAGTCAAGCCTAATTCTGCCCTTATCCAATAACCACACATTCAAACAGGGGTCAGCAGCACTTACAAGAACAGACTGTTTGACTAATCTTTCCATCCCTGGCCAGGATCAAAGCTATTAGAACTTCTCTCCAGCCAACACAACCCAACATAGCAGCAGGATCCAACTTGCAAGGGTGGCTTTCCTGGTTTGCGAGGCTGAACTACTCACTGGAGAAATGCATTGAGCCATTTGGAGTGTACCTCATATGTACAACTCATGTAAACATTTTCTATTCTTTTAGCCCCAGATACTAGTTCCAGCCAAGAGACTTGGCTGGCAACTTCCACCTAAATCTCTGCTTTTGAGTTAGCAACAATTTGGAGTAACTCTCGTCAAATTCCCAGACTTGTGCAGCATGTCTAGCGTTCGTGAGGAAGTCACTGCCATCAGGTACAGTGTTTCATTTAATATTTGTCATTTTCTGTTGCTACCATGCAGAAACTGGCTTTACTGGGTTTATCTGGGAAATCTAGATCATTGCACACAAGTTCTCATCAAACTCATTTTTTATTATCCTTAAGTAAATAATGCAAAAAGGAAACAGCTCAAGAATGAAGAGAGTTATCTGGGCTTAACATTCAAAAGGTTTCAGTCCATTAATAAAGATCAGACTAAATCTTGCACAGATCAATTGAGAACAAGTAGAAAAGTCTGCATACTGTTTCAGCAAATACCATAACCTTGCTGTAAGGACACATTAAAATGGTACCAAGCCTAAATTAAATGACGTGACTGATGTGTGTGCACAAAAAAAAAGGAAAAATTATTTATAAAGGAGAATGTTAATATTTTAGGTTCACAGAACAATTAATACAGTATAATTAGAATTTCTTACAATTTCTAACTTTTTATAATCAGCCAACAATTGCCCCATAAAGCATTCTCTGGGCTCAAACTGGCCAGAATAAGCGGCAGTTCAACTGGTTGTTCCTTCTTCCCAAGGTGGAATACCTTAGTTTCCTTCTGGTATTCGACTTCGAAACCAGTTTTTGAACTGATCAAACTTTCAGCTGAGTTTCAGTTACAATTAACTCACACTAAAACACATGACCTATTTAGGAATTAAGCATTAATCCATCTGAACTGACAGGAATAATTACCTGCTTACTGATCTGCAGCCTGAAAGACTTAAAACCTACTACAGTACAATGACAAATAAAAAGACAAAAGATACATAGAGATAGGAACAGGAGTAGGCCATTCGGCCCTTCGAGCCTGCTCCGCCATTCAATGAGATCATGGCTGATCTTCGTCTGAGATCATAGCTGATCTTACCAGTTCAGTACCCCGTCCCCGCCTTTTCTCCGTAACCCTTAATCCCCTTAGCCTTCAGAAATATATCCAATTCTCTCTTGAAAATATTTATTGAATTAGCCTTCACAGCCCTCTGTGGCAGGGAATTCCACAGGCTCACCACTCTTTGAGTGAAGAAATTCTTCCTCATCTCTGTTTTAAATGATTTGCCCGCTATTTTTAGACTGTGGCCCCTGGTTCTGTGCTCCCCGGCCATTGGAAACATTCTCTCTGAATTCAGCCTGTCCAGGCCTGCCATAATTTTATATGTTTCGATGAGATCCCCTCTCAATCTTCTAAACTCCAGTGAGTACAAGCCCAAACTATTTAATCTCTCTTCGTAGGTCATTCCCGCCATTCCAGGTATCAGCCTGGTGAATCGCCGTTGCACTCTTTCCATGGCAAGAACATCCTTCCGCAGATGGGGCGACCAAAACTGTACACAATACTCCAGATGCGGTCTCACCAGCACCTTGTACAGCTGTAGTAAGGTATCCCTATTCCTATACTCGAACCCCCTTGATATGAAGGCCAACATACCATTTGCCTTCTTAATCGCCTGTTGCACCTGCATGCTCTCCTTCAGTGACTGGTGCACAAGAACACCCAGGTCCCTCTGCACTTCCCCATCTCCCAATCTATTGCCATTTAGATAATAATCTACCCTCCTGTTTTTACCCCCAAAGTGGATAACCTCGCATTTATCCACATTATAGTGCATCTGCCACGTATCCGCCCATTCCCCCAACCTGTCCAAATCACACTGTAGCCTCCTGACATCCTCATCAGAGCCCACCCCTCCTCCTAGTTTAGTGTCGTCAGCGAATTTGGAAATATTGCATCCAATTCCCTGATCCAGATCATTTATATATATTGTGAACAGCTGGGGTCCCAGGACAGATCCTTGCGGCACCCCGCTGGTCACTGCCTGCCACTCCGAAAACGAGCCGTTTATTCCAACTCTCTGTTTTCTATCCGCCAGCCAGTTCTCTATCCACGTTAATACTTTGCCCCCAATCCCATGAGCCTTAATTTTGCATGATAATCTTTTGTGTGGAACCTTATCGAAGGCTTTCTGGAAGTCAAGGTACACCACATCCACTGGCTCTCCCCCATCTATTCTACCAGTTACCTCCTCAAAAAATTCCAGCAGATTAGTCAAACACGATTTACCCTTTGTAAATCCATGTTGACTCTGTCCGATCCTTTCCCCATTTGTCAAGTGCTCCGCTATTTTATCCTTAATAATGGACTCTAGCATTTTGCCCACAACCGATGTAAGGCTTACTGGTCTATAATTCCCTGCTTTCTCTCTACCCCCCTTTTTAAATATTGGGGTAACATTAGCTACCCTCCAATCCACGGGTACTGTTCCCGAGTCAATGGAGTTCCGGAAGACGATCCTTAGAGCATCTGCTATCTCCAGGGCAACCTCCTTAAGTACCCTAGGATGTAGTTTATCAGGCCCTGGGGATTTGTCGGCCTTCAGTCCCCTCAACTTACCCAACACCATATCCCTAGAGATACTAATTTCTGTCAGCTCCTCCCTCTCATTAGTCCCTATGTTTGCCGATATTCCTGGGAGGTTATTTGTGTCCTCCTTTGTGAATACAGAACCAAAGTATGAGTTTAATTGGTCTGCCATTTCCTTATTCTCCATTATATATTCTCCCGAATCAGACTGCAAGGGACCGACTTGGGATTTTACCAGTCTTTTCCTCCTGATATACCGATAAAAGCTTTTGCAGTCTGTCTTTATGTTTGCTGCAAGTTTACTTTCGTATTCTATTTTCCCCTTCCTGATTAATCCCTTTGTCCTCTTTTGCTGTATCCTGTACTGCCCCCAATCTTCCGGTCTGGTGCTTTTTTTTGCCAGTTGATATGCCCTTTTTTTTGATTTTATGCTGTCCCTAATTTCCCTCGTTATCCACGGTTGAGTCACCTTTTTAGGTTTATTTTTATGCCAAACCGGTATAAACATGTTCTGGAATTCTTCCATTCTATCTTTGAATGCTTGCCATTGTCTATCCACTGTCAATCCCCCCAGAAACACCACCCAATCAATCTTACCCAATTCCCGTCTCATACCCTCGTAATTCCCTTTATTTAAGTTCTGGACCTTAGTCTCTGATTCAATTTCCTCACTCTCCATCTCGACTGAGAGCTCGATCATATTATGATCGCTCTGACCCAAGGGGCCTCGTACAAGAAGATTGGTGATAAGTCCCTTCTCATTGCACAATACCCAGTCTAAAATGGCCTGATCTCGAGTCGGCTCCTCGACATATTGGTCCAGATAACCGTCCCGAAAACATTCCAGGAATTCCTCCTCCTCAGAATTTTTACTAATTTGGGTAGTCCAATCAATATGTAAATTAAAGTCACCCATGATGACAGCTGTGCTCTTATCGCACGCTTCTCTAATTTCCCTTTTTATGCCTTCCCTCACCTCCATATTACTATTTGGAGGCCTATATATCACACCCACTAACGTTTTCCTCCCCTTGCTATTTCTCATTTCTACCCATACAGATTCCGTTTCATCCGAGTTAATATCCTTCCTTTCCATTGCATTAATCCCCTCCTTTACCAGCAATGCTACCCCACCTCCCCTACCTTTTTGCCGATCCTTCCTAAATATTGTATATCCCTGGATGTTAAGTTCCCAGCCTTGCCCACCCTGCAGCCACGTTTCTGTAATCCCAATCAAATCATACTTGTTTACCTCTATTTCCACAACTAATTCATCCACCTTGTTCCTAATGCTTCTAGCATTAAGATACAAAGCCTTCAGGCTTGCTTTTTTCACACTCTCATTATGAATTAGTTTGGCCCTTTATACACTGCAACCTAAATAAGCCACCTCAGAGGTGGATGTACGCAAACGAATTTTACTGCCTATTTTTGTGAACTCTAAAATTGTCTGGAGGTGACAAAGGCATGCTTCAGTGACAGATGGCAGAGGTGGAGGCAGGCAACATTACAGAGGTGGACGGATTTGTGATGGAGTATATGGGGTCAGAAGTTCAACTCTGGGTCAAATAGGACGCCGAGACTGTGAACAGTCTGGTCCAGCCTGAGATAATGGCTGGGGAGGGGGATGAAAATCGGTGGCAGTTTGTGGCAGGGGCCACAGAAAATTGCTTCAGTCTTCCCAATGCAGGAAACTGCAGCTTATCCACAACTGGATATCGGAACCACTAATGTTCATCTCTTCAGGCTGCTCTCATATCTCCCAAGAATGTTATTGATTAAGACCAATAGCGCCACTGTGCTCACAGCCAGGAAATGGTGTGTGGCCTGTGGAGACAAATGCCAGTGGTCTGGGGAGGGGCAGGAGGAAAGGGGAAAAAATGCAATCAAGTGGCCATGGTCCCAATTTAGAAAGCACGCAGATGTTTGATTTTTAGCTCAATGAGTGAACAATTTCCCCAAGCATGTTGGCAAGCATCTTTACCTCCCAAATTAGTTTCCTACTGGCAATTTGAATTGCAAAGCAAGTGAACAGAAATTTGTACAATAACGGAGGGACAGAAACAGTGCTTGAAACAGACTTGACAGTCACTTATCAATCATAACAGATTCGCGGTTAAGGAGATCTTCGACGTGCTCCTTCCAGCGGGCACTGACTGCCTCTCTGTCCTCGATGAGTACCTCTCCGTTCTTGGCCCGCGGTGGGGTAGGGCCTTGGGTGCTTGGGCCATAGATGGTCTTGACTGCGCTAAAGAATCCACGCACGTCGTGGTTGTCGGCTAGCTGCTAGATCTCCTGCGCTTTCTCCACCCACCATCTGTTCTTTAGGTCGCGAGATTTTTGTTGGACCTCGGCCTTCAGGCTTCTGTAGAGTTGCTTTCTTGCTCTCGAGTTCTGTTGCTGTTTCCAGATCAGGAATGCCTTGCGCTTGCAGCTCATTAGCAGGTCTCGTCGAACCAGTCTTGGTCTTTCCTGGTCGAGTGACCGAGCATCTCTTCACAGGTGCTGATTATGGAGGCCTTGAGTGCAGACCAGGCGCAGTGGGCACTCTGTGTCTCGGCATCACTGGAAGTCGTCAGGTTGTTTGTGAGGCGCAGGCTGAATAGGGCTTTCT
The DNA here is from genome assembly GCF_052327205.1 of Somniosus microcephalus. Classification (NCBI taxonomy): domain Eukaryota; kingdom Metazoa; phylum Chordata; class Chondrichthyes; order Squaliformes; family Somniosidae; genus Somniosus; species Somniosus microcephalus. Next base: position 36,298,768 of record NC_141005.1, on the reverse strand, counting down.
TAGCGGGGTCTTTGAGTGCTCCAGCGTTAATTTTCCTGCGGCATTTTTTCTGTTGCCACCGCTGTTTTGGGGCTACATTAATAGAGATGACAGAGCGGATTAGGCGGTGGTCTGTCCAGCAGTCATCAGCTCCTGTCATGGCGCGGGTGATGTGGACGTCCTTGCGGTCCCTCGCTCGGACGATGAAGTAGTCCAGTAGATGCCAGTGCTTGGAGCGAGGGTGCTGCCACGAAACCTTGTACTTGTCTCTGACGGAACAAGGTGTTGGTTATGACAAGGCCATGTTCTAAGCATCGACAGGAGGGTACCGTTGGAGTTAGCTTTCCCTGCCCGCCGGGTCTCACTTAGGGCGGCAATGTCAATGTCGAAACGTCTGAGCTCCCGGGCAACGATAGCATCTCACCCTCAGTAAGCTCCCCACTGGAGTGGAGCTAATTTACAGAACAAACGAGAAACTGTTCAACCTCCGTCACCTCCAGTCCAGATCCAAGGTCGTCCCATCCTCTGTCGTCGAATTACAGTATGCAGACGATGCTTGCGTCTGTGCTCACTCGGAGGTCGAACTCCAAATCATTGTCAACACCTTCACCGAAGCATACGAGAGCATGGGCCTTACACTAAACATCCGTAAGACAAAGGTCCTCTACCAACCTGCCCCCGCCATACAGTACTGCCCCACGATTATCAAAATCCACGACAAGGCCTTGGACAACGTGGACCACTTTCCATACCGCGGGAGTCTACTGTCAACAAGGGCAGACGTTGACGACAAAGTCCAACACTGCCTTCAGTGTGCCAGTGCAGCCTTCGGTCGCCTGAGGAAGAGAATGTTTGAAGACCAGGACCTCAAACCCGGCACTAAGCTCATGGTCTACAGAGCAGCAGTGATACCTGCCCTGCTACATGCCTCAGAGACATGGACCATGTATAGCAGGCACCTCAAAGCACTGGAGAGGTACCACCAACGCTGCCTCCGCAAGATCCTGCAAATCCACTGGCAGGATAGGCGCACCAACGTCAGTGTTCTGGCTCAGGCCAACATCCCCAGCATCGAAACTTTGACCACGCTCAATCAGCTCCGATGAACGGGTCACATCGTCCGCATGCCTGATAAGAGACTCCCAAAACAAGCGCGCTACTCGGAGCTCCGGCACGGCAAGAGAGCCCCAGGTGGGCAGAGGAAACGCTTCAAGGACACCCTCAAAACCTCCTTCAAAAAGTGTAACATCCCCACCGACACCTGGGAATTCCTGGCCCAAGACCACACAAAGTGGAGGAGAAGCATCCGGGAAGGCGCCAAACACCGAGTTCTATCAAGGGACATGGAGAGAAAGCAGGGACCGGGTACTGAATTTGGATGATCAGCCATGATCGCATTGAATGGCAGAGCAGGCTCGAGGGGCCGAATGGCCTACTCCTATCTCCTATGATTCTATGTGTCTCTTCACCGGGAGCAAGCGGAAGCCAAACGCAGGCAGCACACGTCAACCCAAGCACCCCACCCACCCGTCCCTTCAACCACCATCTGCCCCACCTGTGACAGAGACTGTAGGCCCCGCATTGGACTCAGTCACCCGAGAACTCATTTTAAATGTGGAAGCAAGTCATCCTCGGTTCCCGAGGGACTGCCGAAGAGGAGATAACAGATTACATGACCTATACATACTACATTTTTATTTAAAAAGTATACTAATTTCCAAATGTTTGTAGGAAAAATACAAGTTTCAGAAGTTAACATTCCAAAATGTGCAAACATTTACCTCAGGAAATAATAAAGAAAATGGTTTAAGGACCACAACTTGCTTCCATACCATTTCACTTATAGTTGTGTGAAGAACAGAAATTTGCCAATCTAACATAAAACATTGAAGTCCCAGGGACATCACAAGGATCTACAATTGGTCTACAAGGCCGTAATGAATCTTAAATAGCATTCACATAACAAAGTTAACTAACCTTGGCCCAGAGCTTCAGCCTTTTTACCCAATGGTGCATTCACAAAGAGTTTAGTATCGGCACAATGTGGCTTTGCACAAATACTAAACTTGGAGTGTAAATTGGGTGTTGAAGCCCAAACTCACTAAGTAAAATGGGAGTAAGGCCATCTCCTCCAACGCACCTAGAATCATAGAATCTTACAGCCACTGAAAGAGCTGTCCATATTTAGTCCCACACCCTAGCTTTTCCCGCATAACCCTGCAAATTAGTCCTCTTCAAGTACATGTCCAATTGCCTTTTAAAAGTTTCTATAGAATCTGATTCCACCATATTTTCAGGTAATGCATCCCAGATATTTACTACCCTCTGTGTGAAGACATATCTCCTCCTTTCCCCTCTACTACTTTTGACAATTATTTTAAATTTATGACCTCTGGTTATCGACCCACCTGCCAGAGGAAATAGTTTCTCCCTACTTACTCGATCAAAACCCCTCATAATTTTGAGCACCTCTATTAGGTCTCCCCTTAACCTTCTCTGCTCCAAGGAGAACAATCCCAGCTTCTCCAATTTCTCCTCATAATTGAAGCCCTTCATCACTGGTATCATCCTAGTAAACCTCGACTGTACCCTCTTCAGGGCCTTGACATCCTTCCTAAAGTGTAGTGCTCGGAACGGTACACAATACTCCAGCCGAGGCCTAACCAGAGATTTGTAAAGGTTTAGCACGACTTCCTTGTTTTTGTACTCAACGCGCCTATTTACACAGCCAAGTATCCCATACACTTTCTTAACCACCTTATCAACTTTCCTTGCCACCTTCAAAGATGTGTGAATATGCACCCCCGGGTCCCTCTGTTCTTGCACCACCCTCAAAATAGTACCATTTAGACTATACTGCCCCTTCATGTTTCTCCCAATGTGCATCACTTCACACTTATCCACATTAAACTGCATCTGCCACATGTCCATTTCACCAGTCTGTCTATGCCCTCCTGAAGTGTGCTATAATTAATGCTCACTATTTACCACATCACTGTTTCACACCAGTATCGTGTCAGATCTGGACTCTGGATTCAGGCTATATTTACATTTTAACTACAGCATTGGTGCAAAGTAAAACTACTCCACACCAACACTGTAGTTGTACTGTGAATAAACCCTAATAAACACACTCCATCTAAATAACAAATGTAATTAACCTTGGTTATGTCAAATGGGCAGACATAAAGCAAACATGATATGGGGGGGAAAAATACCCCAATATTCAAATTTACTTATGATATAATTCAGGGCTACTTACTTTTGCACTCACGAACCCACCATTAAGATTATTTTCAACAATACGGCCAAATCCTTTGACTTCTTCACATACATATAACAGAAATAGCCACCTCCTCTGCGAATTGATAGGAATAATTTAATTTTGGTTTATAGTTTTCGTGGGAAATTTGAGCGATCTGCCCAATTCCCACCACAAAAATGGTCCGGAGGGAAGTAGTGCTTGAATTTGCTTCTTTGTAGACATCTCTAATTAACTCAAACTGAAAGCTGTGCTCCAAGTCATTAAAAAAATTGTTGGTTTACCTCACACCCTATAATAACTGGAAAAAAGTTCAAACGCCATTCAAGGTGCTCGAGCATCACTCAGATACACTCATCTTATACTCAGTGTGTGCGTACAATTTTTTAATATCCCTGCACGTCGCTCCCCCATTTACAGGCCAGCAAGGGGTGGCTCACATTTTAAAGCACCCAGGCTAGACATTACACCCTCTGCCTCACTATAGAGCAAACAGACATAGAATTTCACACCAGAGTGTAAGCATGTATAGAATCTCTCATCTGACTGGCTTAAATTCAAATCTGGGTTGAGGCAGCACGGTGGCATAGTGGTTAGCACTGTTGCCTCACAGCGCCAGGGACCCGGGTTCGAATCCAGCCTCGGGCGACTGTCTGTGTGGAGTTTGCACATTCTCCCCGTGTTTGCGTGGGTTTCCTCCGGGTGCTCCGGTTTCCTCCCACAGTCCAAAGATGTGCGGGTTAGGTTGATTGGCTATGATAAATTGACCCTTAGTGTTAGGGGGATTAAATACGTGGGGTTACGGGGATAGGGTGGGATATGTGTTGGTGTAGGGGTTACGGGGATCGGGTGGGATGTGTGTCGGTGCAGGCTCGATGGGCCGAAATGGCCTCTATCTGCACTGTGGGGTTTCTGTGATGTCTGTGAATACACACCTGACAATTGAAAGAACCAAATCCCTTAAAGCGATCGTGCACAGCTACAAGAATCTGCAGAGTACAGACAATTTCAGGTTTGGCTTATAACGCAAAGCAGCAGAGACAGCACACAATACATTCTATGGATATTTTAATTACATTTTTTTTTTTTTTTTAAATAAAGTGCTCCTTTCTACCCCACCCATTACTTTTTCAGGTTGTGCCATGCCATGTAGCACTCAAGAATTCCTCTTTGGTCTCGTCTGTGGCTTCCAGTGTTGGGGCGTACGCACTGATGACCATAGCGCACTGGTTTCGGGCTAGGGTGAGTCGAAGAGTCATGAGGCGCTCATTTATACCACTAAGGAAGTCTCCGAGACGCCCGACCAGTTCATTTTTTAATGACGAAGCCTACCCCATGGAGGCGACGTTCTTCGTGTTTGCCTTTCCAGAAGAAGGTGTAACCACCGCCTTGCTCCTTGAGCTGGCCTTCCCCTGCCCGCCGGGTCTCACTTAGGGCGGCGATGTCAATGTCGAAGCGTCTGAGCTCCCGGGCAACGATAGCAGTACGGCGTTCCGGTCTGTCACTGTTGGGGTTGTTCAGGAGGGTCCTGACATTCCAGGTCCCGAACTTCATTTTAAAGGGCAAGGCATTAAGCTCATGGTCTACAGGGCAGCAGTGATACCTGCCCTGCTGTATGCCTCAGAGGCATGGACCATGTACAGCAGGCACCTCAAAGCACTGGAGAGGTACCAGCAACGCTGCCTCCGCAAGATCCTGCAAATCCATTGGCAGGATAGGCGCACCAACGTCAGTGTTCTTTCTCAGGCCAACATCCCCAGCATCGAAGCTCTGACCACGCTCAATCAGCTCCGATGGACGGGTCACATTGTCCGCATGCCCGATACGAGACTCCCAAAACAAGTGCTCTACTCGGAGCTCCGGCACGGCAAGAGAGCCCCAGGTGGGCAGAGGAAACGCTTCAAGGACACCCTCAAAGCCTCCTTGAAAAAGTGCAACATCCCCACCGACACCTGGGAATCCCTGGCCCAAGACCACACAAAGTGGAGGAGAAGCATCCGGGAAGGCGCCGAACACCTCGAGTCTCTTCGCCGGGAGCAAACGGAAGTCAAGCGCAAGCAGCGCACGTCAACCCAAGCACCCCACCCACCCGCCCCTTCAACCACCGTCTGCCCCACCTGTGACAGAGACTGTAGGTCCCGCATTGGACTCATCAGTCACCTGTGAGCTCATTTTTAACGTGGAAGCAAGTCATCCTCAGTTCCGAGGGACTGCCTAAGAAGGGAGAAGAGCACTCAAGAAAGGCAGACAGGCAGCCAGTTGCAATGTTTGTGAACAACATTAGGTGAATATATTTTGGTAAATATGCTATAGTGATAATGTGTGTAATGGTGAACAAGCAGCTTTGCAGGAGCCACGGAAACAAATAGAAACCTGAACTCAAACTTTACAGAAACAAAACCAACTCTTAATGCTGACAATTTCCCCACCCAATACAGATTCAGAGAGAATTTAGCTTTGATTCTAAATCCTCCCATTCAATGCAACGCAAGGTGTCCTGGGAATAACATTGCTTCATAAAATCATTCCCAACAATCTTAGTTAGCAACTTTTACTAAGTAAAAAGGGGGAGGGGGGGGGGCAGACAGTACTTTGGTTGTGGCTTGGGGGCAGTAAACATCGATCACTGAAATGTTTATTCATTTTAGCCAAATAAAGAAGTGTAAAGGAAATTCAACTGCATGCTAATTTTGTTGACTGCAGCAGCTGACTAGGTGGGGAATTCACATCTGTCTGACACAGGTAGTTCTGTGAAGCAACATAATGGAATTCAAGATGTTGAGCTGGAAATAACTCTGATGCAGGACATCAGTTGAAGCCTAAAAACTAGGATTTAAAAAGTCTTGCCATCAGTCTCAACATTTGTGTCATGTTGAATCCCACACATTCCCCACGCTCCCAAGCAGCATTAATGAGGAGATGAAAAGCTATATTTCGAGGGGGGGGGCGGGGGAATTCATATATCCAGAGTAGCCTGGGTTCTAGGAATTTCAGGAAGACGAGTTTCCGCTTTGAATTCACATCACTACAATCGGATCTAAAGGCAAACAATAACTACTGAAAGCAAAATCCAAGCTGCCAACATGCTGGCACTTCCTCTTTCAAGTACACTTGTGAAAAATAGGCTGTTCCAGAGTGGGAAGGCAAAATGGCCAAATATATTCACTACCGACGGTCTGTGGAATAATTGGGGACAAGAGTGAATGTTCAGAGCTTCTCTACACAAACTACTCACTATAAACCAAGCACACACACCTTTACCACTACCTACACCACAAGCGGTCAAGCATAGATTATGCAAAATGTATTTTTCACAGAAGTACAATATAAAGAGGAAGTGCCAACATGGACTTAGTTCTGTTATTAATCTAGAAGTTGTTGAAGTACGAACAATGCTTCAGTTACAACAGTGACTACACTTCAAAAGTACTTCATTGGCTGTAAAGTGTTTTGGGACGTCTGGTGGTCGTGAAAGGCACTATATAAATGCAAGTCTTTCTTTCTTCATCTGGATTAAAAACTAATCTTCAAGATACTTTGTTATCACTAATATAACAAGTTAAAAACAGACAGCAGTGACCTGGAGATTCTAATCTAAGGACATTTTTTGGGGGGGGGGGTACTCATACTTTTAGATTTATTTCAAATTTAATTCCCAAGAGGTCTTTCAATTAAAAACTTAAATCAAAATGATCATGACTATTACATTACATGCTTGTCAGTCACAATGACACTCTACTCACAATTTATACCCCTCTTTAAAGATTAAAGCTATTTCAGTGGTGTAGTATCCAGCATTTCAAAATTCTCATCCTTGTTTTCAAATCCCTCCATGACCTCGCCCCTCCCGATCTCTCTAATCTCCTCCAGCCCCACAACCCCACCCGAGATATCTGCACTCCTCTAATTCTGCCCTCTTGAGCATCCCGCATTATAATCACTCAACCATTGGTGACCGAGCCTGGGCCCCAAACTCTGGAATTCCCTGCCTAAACCTCTCTTTCCTCCTTTAAGACGCTCCTTAAAACCTACCTCTTTGACCTGCCCTAATTTCTCCTTATATGGCTTGGTCAAATTTTGTGTCTTATAATACTCATGTAAAGCGTCTTGGGAAATTTTACTGTGTTAAAGGCGCTATATAAGCCGTTGTTGTTATCCATTATAAATCTCATGTTCCACGTCAATGGGCAAGAATGGAGAGATCTGGATTTAAACCTGCAATGTGTAATACATTAGCCTGTAAAAAGGATGATGTGTACTGAATATCTCGCCTTACATCTCCTTCCAAATTTGTAGGCAACTGAATACCTTATATTGTGATGGAAATGGATGATACCAAGAAACATTTGGCACCTTTAACATAGCAAAACATTCCAAAGTACTTCAGAATGGAGGTTCAGAACAGAGCAACAGTAATGAAATGAAGGGGTTGTAGCCAAATATACTATTGAACAGCCAAGGAATGTAGCAAGGTGGAAGGATTTATGAAGAAAGTTCCAGATTATGAAGGCAAGATGATTGAAGGCTTTGCCAGTGATGATAGGACAGAGGGAAAATGCACAGCAGACCAGAATTGGAAAAATGCAGGGTCAAGCAGGAATATAAGGCTGGAGGAAGTAGTGTAGGTAGGGAACAGATTTGTATCCTACAGCTTTGAACTTCAATGCGCATGGGATGGATGCCAATGGAGATCAGCAATGGCATGGGTGGTAAGTGAGCAGGACTTTGTGCAGGATAGAATGTGGATGGTAGCACTCTGGAGGAATTGGTATTTAAGGAGGGTGGGGCTTTGGAGGCTGGAAGGAGTGGTGGGATATGTTGAGTCTGGAGATGACAAAAAGGTATGTTTCAGGGTTTCAGCAACAGCAAGGACAATGGAACCCTGAGTCAACAGTACCATGGAGGAAGGGCAGTGGAGAATGAGTTCAGTCAAACAGAAGGAAGGTCTTTGACCAGATGGTCTGAGTATTGTAGGTGGGATGGAAACCAGACCAAAGGAATTTCAACAGAGAGAGGTGGCACAGAATTGAGTGGTAGGATGGTAGTTGGAGAGGAAGTTGTGGGTGAGGGAAGGCTTTTAATTAGTAGGTAAAACAAGGCTAATTGTAAAATAATGAAAGTGCTCATCTGTTCCTACTTAGTTAAGGGTTTTCACTAGGTTTACCACCATCCTCTGACATATACTCATTGACTTCCAACTTGTTCTAATTGAAAGAGAATACCACTCTTGCTGTTGACCTAGCTAACCAAGATCAAGAACTACTACATATGGTGATTTAACATTTATCAAAAGTTCAGGTTTTTTTTTTTTTTAAATTAACAACGCTCAGAAAAAAATCCTACAATTAAGAACTAAACCTTAACATTTTTGTGGTATAAGCCACATTTTTAGGCCACTACATCTTCTAATGCAATTTAATTTTAATATAGTTGAACTGACCTATTCAGTACATCTGGTTCAGTCTTTAGTCCATCAAATTAGAGATGCGATGTAATTACTTTACTAGTGACAAGAAAAAGTGCATAATATTACAGTCTTCCTATATAAACATAGCAAATGTACCTGTGGCTCACGTCTGCTATTTGCACATTACATAGTTGGCAACCACATCAAATGGCCACTTATCCAAAAGAACACAAAAGCTCTTTTGGCTAAAGTGATTGGAGAGTTAAAATATTACTTTCACGTAGAACAGGATTGTCCAATAGAAACTGCTGACTAGCTATGGCAACACGTACTTCACATGTGTGTATTTACTTAAACATCTAGCACTATTCAGTAACCAAGGAAGTAAATAACTCAACAAACCAAAAAACACTTGCACGCTGTTTTTCATCTTACCACTATGAAAAAACACACAAAAAGGTTAAAGTAACATATTATGCCATACGAATAGGAGTATTGACATCACCTGCCCAACGATAGTCACACAAGCCACTGATTCATAAGGCTATGGGTTCAATTCCCAGTCCAGGACTTGAGCACAAAAAATAGACTGACACCTCAGTGGAGTATGAGGCAGTGCTGTATTGTCATAAGCGCTCCACTTCGGATGAGGTGCTCTCGGATGACTGTTCAAGGGGATTTTGAAGCCCCTGGGGTACTACTCGAAGAGGAGAATGGAGATCTCCCACTGTACGAGTCAACATTATCCCCTCAACTTGCAACTCCAAAAACAGATTAACTAGTCTTTCATGTGATTGCTACTTGAGAGGCTTTGGTGTGTGTAAAATGGCTGCCACATTCAGCAACGCAGCAAAACTGATGCACTTCAAAGTAATTCATTGTACGAGAAGCACTTTGGGACATCCGCAGAAACTTGATAAGTCACTACATAAATGCAAGATCTTTTTTTTATTACTTGCAAAAACGTAATCATCTGGCGATAATCATTCCATTTAGCAGGTTTTGACAATGAAGAAAATGTGAAGCATCATGTCAGCGCTCAGAGGTATACTACTCTAGTCTTCTTCCCCAAGATTCACAAACAGTAATTTTTCAGACCCAGGTAAAAGAATACTAAGATGAGGTACCAAGAGGGTTGAGGAAAAATGAACAAGCAGTGAGTGAGGATGAGTTACAAGTATAATTGCCCAGGTATGTCCTGTCCATAAGAAGGAGGACAAATCCAACCCGGTCAATTACCGCCCCCATCAGCTTAATCTCAATCGTCAAAGTAATGGAGGTGTCGTCGAAAGTGCTATTGAGCGGCTCTTATTCACCAATAATCTGCTCACCGATGCTCAGTTTGGGTTCCACCAGGACCACTCTGTTCCAGGCCTCATTACAGCCTTGGTACAAACATCCGGGAAGCATCTGAGACGGTGCCGAACACCTCGAGTCTCTTCGCCAGGAGCAAGCGGAAGCCAAATGCAGGCAGCGCAAGGAACGCACGTCAACCCAAGCACCCCACCCACCCCTTCAACCACCGTTTGCCCCACCTGTGACAGAGACTGTAGGTCCCACATTGGACTCAGTCACCTGAGAACTCATTTTTAATGTGGAAGCAAGTCATCCTCAGTTCCGAGGGACTGCCTAAGAAGGGAAGGTACAAACATGGACAAAAGTGCTGAATCCCAGAGGTGAGCTGAGAGTGACAGCCCTTGACATCAAGGCAGCATGTGCCCAAGTGTGGCACCAAGGAGCCCAAGTAAAACTGAGCTCAATGGGGATCAGGGGGAAAACTTTCCACTGGCTGGAGACATACCTAGCACAAAGGAAGATGGTTGGGATTGTTGGAGGCCAATTATCTCAGCCCTAGGAAATTGCTGCAGGAATTCTTCAGGACAGTGCCCGAGGCCCAACCATCTTCAGCTGCTTCATCAATGATCTTCCCTCCATCGTAAGGGCAGAAGTGCAGATGTTCGCTGATGATTGCAGTGTTCAGTTCCATTCACAATTCCTCAGATAACAAAGCAGTCCATGCCCGCATGCAGCAAAGACCTGGACAACGTACATGCTTAGGCTGATAAGTGACACGCAAGATTTGTGCCACAGAATTGCCAGGTAATTACCATATCCAACAAGAGAGAGTCTAACCACCTCACCTTTCAATGGTATTATCATGGTCAAATCCCCCACTATCAATATCCTGGGGTCACCATTTACCAGAAACTTAACTGGACTAGCCACATAAATACTGTGGCTACAAGAGGTCAGAGGCTGGGTGTTCGATGGCGGGTGATTCACCTCCTGACTTCCGAAAGCAACTCGCCAAGGCTTCTTCGACAGCACCTCCCAAACCTGTAATCTCTACCAATTAGAAAGACAAGGGCAACAGATGCCTCCAGTCACACAACATCCGGACTTGGACATATATCGCTGTTCATTTATCATCGCTGGGTCAAAATCCTGGAACTCCCTACCTAACAGCACCATGGGGGTACCCCTTTCATCACACAAATCGCAGCAGTTCAAGGTGGCGGCTCACCACCACCTTCTCAAGGGCAACTCAGGACGGGGCAATAAATGCTGGCCTTGCCAGCAATGCCCACATCCCGTGAATTTTTTAAAAATTGGCAGAGAAAAAAAAATCTGCCCACTTAGAAAGATAGGGTAAATATTAATGGAATGAGCAAGAAATTTTGTTTTGAAATATTATATTTTTAGCATTAATTTCCTGCACTATAGGCTGACTTACTTTGAGCACGGATTATCTTTTTCAAATTTCAAAATGTGCACTCATTTTTCTACAATTCAGTATCTTCAGAAACAAATCTGCAGCAAAGTATACTATAGAATGAAAGATTTACAAAACCACACAGCATTTCTTAATTCAGTTTTAAACATTTCAATCACAATAACAGGGTTGTCTTTAATAAGGCTTAGCACGGTACAGTAGCATTTCTGTAAATCCTTGGAGGATTCCTATTCGCAATGATGGAACTAGGGCAGACAATTCAGTTCTCTTTCCTTCCTGCTGCTTCTAAATTCACTATGAAAACAATCTAACAACAATCTAGGTGACCTGGTGGAGCAGCATGGTGTGGACACAAATCCGTATTCATTATCTCTGACCCCGCGAGTTCTAGGCGGCAGGTGTGGCTCCAGTGGTTTGTCCAGAACAAAGGGTAAACAGACCACAAAGTCACTCAGAAAATGTCATTTTCAAGCACCTTTTATTTACAACCTCAACAGCAGCACTGACAACAGCCCACCGATATATTTGTGCTCCTCCAATTCTGGCCTCTTGCGCATACCCAATTTTAATCACTTCTCCATTGGCGGCCGTGCCTTCAGCTGCCAAGGCACTAAGCTCTGGAGTTACCCTCCCTAAACCTCTCCGTCTCGCTTTCCTCCTTTAAGACGCTCCTTAAATCCTACCTCTTTGACCAAGCTTTTGGTCATCTGCCTCAATATCTCCTTGTGGCTTGGTGTCAAATTTGGTTTGATAACGCTCCTTGGAACATTTTACTACGTTAAAGGTGCTATATAAATGCAAGTTGTTGTTGTACCCATTAACCCTCCAAACCAAGAGAGTATGAAAAGACAGAAGAAGAAAAAACTTCATTCAAATCTGAAGCAAAACTAATATGGAAAAAACAACAGAAAATGCTGGAAAAACTCAGCAGGCCAGGCAACATCCGTGGAGAGAAATTAGAGTCGACGTTTCGGGTCAAAACCCTTTATCAAAACTATAAAGAGGCACAGGGAATGAAATTAAGAGGCCAGGCTGGGAGAGAACAAAAAAGAGACATTAAGAGGTATTCAAAATGAGACAAGATGGTGATAGGACTAGTGGAGACAAAAGACAGCTCTAGATGTCTAGCTGTCTTTTGTCTCCACTAGTCCTATCACCATCTCGTCTCGTTTTGAATACCTCTTAATGTCTCTTCTCTTTTGTTCTCTCCCAGCCTGGCCTCTTAATCTATTTCATTTCCTGTGCCTCTTTAGTCTTGATAAAGGGTTTTGACCCGAAACGTTGACTCTAATTTTTCTCCACGGATGTTGCCTGGCCTGCTGAGTTTTTCCAGCATTTTCTGTTGTTATTTCGGATTTCCAGCATCTGCAGTATTTTGCTATCGTAATATGGAAAAAAGTTCCTTTACTATTATTTCACTAGCTCTCCTGACAACTCAGTTGTTAAAAGGTCCAGGTTCAATTCCAGGTGCGCGCAATGTTAAGATCGCTTAACCAAGGTGACATTAAGGGTGTTATAATAAGCTACAATATCCCTACATTAGGGAAAGGTCTTGCATCTGATTATTATTTAGTAATCCCTGCTGGAAATTGCATGTGTGATGTGTGGGCTTACGCTGTGATCACTTTCACTCCTCTTTCCCCCTCAAAAAAGGGGCAAGTAGCCAGTTAACACATTATCTTGGCTCACATGAAGAATGGCCACTTGAGCAAAGACTGGAAAGCAACTAGCACCTGTGAAATGGTAGCCTATCAGAAGTCAACGCTTATCCTTGGAGTGGAAGGGAGTAGGAGAAAGGAAAAAAGGGAACCAAACCAGAAACAATGTTTTGTTAAACAAGTTCTTAATCTGCTTTAGTAACTGACAAATTGGCTCAGAATAAATCTCCGATTATTCTGGCTAATCTGATTATTTTCCAGCATCATTAGAGCTGTAATTATGATTGGTTAAATTGGCTGCATCAAAAGATATTTACAGACACTGATGCAATAATTAGCTTTTTAAATATTTACACCATAAAGAACAAAGTTCCAATCAAATGAACTGTCATTTCTGGACACTAGCAGGGTATGCCTCTAGTCATATTACAATAGTTCTACAAGACTACAATGTCAAAAAGGATTTTAAGATTTCAATCATTTTGGCAGATTTTAGAATTTTCCAAAATAGAGGCATCACGGTCAGGTAAAAAAATATTCAATTTTACTGGGGTTTATAAACTGGGGTAGCATTGTTATAATAAACTATAAGTCACAATACCTATATACTCTACCACTTCCCAACTCACATCCTTGTTGCCATGGCCCTTCACCTAGGTTGCAACAAAAAAAGTTCACAAACCTTATGCCAACCGTTTTAAATCCCTTCCCAGAAAGGTCCCTTTTACAAAACTAAAACGGTCAATTATTTTAAATTTCCCAATAAAAGCACAGGCTTTCAGGCGGGTACCTATCACTATATGCCTCCGTGGCTTTCTAGCATCATAAGCAGAAACAGGGCTCAGAACATGCATTTTCCAGACCTCTTGGAGTGAAGCTCTAATTATCCCACGTCATCACCAAAACTGCGGAGAAACATTGCTGGATTTTCACTCCCGTACAAAAGCTTAAGATTTCCCATCATTTTGCCCATGGTATCTTTTTGCTTGGTATTTTCCAAGTGGCTCCGATTAGGGCTTTTTTGTGTGAAAAGCCCCTGTTTTATCTCTCCCTACCATCAGTAATAACTTCATTTATATCACCGATGGTTTAACGGATATCCTTAATGTTTAGCCGAGGTTCATGGAAGGGGGGGATTGATAGTTACATGACCATCCAGTCAGTTGTCAAACAGTGGGCCCTGTTACATGCGCTCTGCACTTAGTTCGGGAAAATAACGTGTTCACTTCAACCAAAAAAAAACACCATTCACTCAAAAAGTACTCCAGCCCGAGGGAGGGGGGGGAAAAAAAATTGGGAAAAAAAATTGGAATTTGCATCTTTAAACATGGGACCACACAAGAGAGGGAGCGAATTGAGGAAAGTTGTGTAAAAACTTCAGGGTTGTAGTTTTGCATCAGTGTCGCCGCTGTGATTTGTTTTGAAAACAGAGGCTGAACTGTGGCTTGAGAGTTGATGGGCTGCGGATCCCCCCGGCGGGGGGAGCTCAGCCCGAATGGCGAGGGTGGAGGAGGAAGAGGAGGGAGTCTTCTTTACTTACAGCTCGCCCGTGTACTGCGCCCCGCCGACGAAGCCGTACTTGTCGATCTTCTGGTCGTCGTTGACGAAGCCGTTGATCTCCGAGTCGGAGCCCAGCGAGCTGACGTCGGCCCGGAGGCCGAGGTCGGGATCGGCCAGGCTCTCGGTGGTGCCCAGCGGGCACGCCGCGCTCACATCGTCCTCCCGGCTCTTCTTCATGGCTCTGGGGCCAGTGCGGAACTAATCTCTCTCTCTCTCTCTCGTTCCCCAACAACCACCCGCACCCCGGGAACTTTCTTTCTGCCCACCCACCGGACTCGCTGCGTCGTCGCCGCTCCGGAGTTTCACACGCTCCCCGCGCCGCTCGCCTTTTCCCGAGTCCCCACCGCCTCACATCGCTCGTTCGTTTTAAAAAGGCCAACCGAACCACTTCCACAGCCGCTTCCCCTTCAGCGCGTTCCCAGCCACCGACTGCCTTTGCAAGCCCCAAAAAAAACCTCCCGACCAAATGCGCATGCGTGTCCCGGTTCGGAGCCCCGCCCACCCATCCAAAAACCTCAGAGCAAAAAAAAAGGGAAAAGTGCTCCAGGGCATTATTACTGAACTAACAATCCACAGATAAGATTATCTCCACTTTACCAACACAACAACAAAATAATCCACAGGATCTGAAGTGGAAAATTGCATCCAGGCTGACGGGTGAAAATTAAATTGACAACACATTAACCCTTCCTAGAGATAAAAAAAGACAAACCGATTTATGAATGATTTTTTTTTGTAGCTTCTTAAACAATCTTTTAAATTTCCAGAGTAAAATACTTGCGGATGCTGGAAATCTGAAATAACAACAGAAAATGCTGGGAACACTCTGCGCAGCTCTGACGAAGGGTCCTCGACTGTTTCTCTCTCCACGGATGCTGTCTGACTTGCTGAGTTTTTCCAGCATTTTCTGTTGTTATTTTAAATTTCCAATTGCCTTTAACTGTTCGCCAGTAATTTTGTATAAAGCATGGCGTGTCGCACATAGTTCTGGCTCAACCTCATCTCAAACAAAGTAGGTTGAATCATACAGCATTCCGCCCATTGTGCCTGTGCCGGCTCTTTGAAAGAGCTATCCAATGAGTCCCACTCCCCTGCTCTTTCCCCATAGCCCTGCAATTTTTTTCCTTTTTAAGTATTTATCCAATTCCATGTTGAACGTTACTACTGAATCTGCTTCAACCATCCTTACAGGTAGTGTATTCCAGATCATAACAACTCTTTCGCCAATTACCTTCAATCTGTATCCTCTGGTTACTGACCTTCCAGCCAGTGGAAACAGTTTCTCCATGTGTACTCTATATCAAAACCCTCATCATTTAAAATCTCCCCTTAACCTTCTTTGCTCTAAAGAGAACAATCCCAGCTTTTCTCGTCTCTCCACATAACTGAAGGCCCTCATCCCTGGTACCAGGATGAGGGACAATATAGGCAGTTTTTTCGTATCTTGAAGATAAATTCTTACAAAAACTGAAGTCCATGCCTCAAATTTAAAATTCTCGTCCTTATGTTTAAATCTTTCAATGGGCTCATGCTCCTTATCTCTGTAACCTTTTCCTGTGCTAAAACCCTTACCAGTTTTTGCCATTCCTCTGACCCCAGCCTCTTTGTCCCACCATTGGTGGGACCACCTAGGGCCCGATCTCTGGAATTTCCTTGCTAAACACCTCTGCCTCTCATCCTTTAAGACCCTTCCTAAAAGTCACCTATTTGACCAAGCAATCCTCTCTTCATCTCCTTCTTTTTGTCTTGGCCTTCATTTTCCTTATGCCTCTGAAAACCATCGTGGGACATTTTTCTATGTTAAAGGCACTATATAAATATATAAGATGTAATTGTGCAAAATCGCAGCATATTATTTCGTATGGAAATAATTTTGAGGCTGAAACAGGGAGTTAGCGACCCAAAAAGGGTGGGGTATGGCTTACTGTCCCGTTCCCAACAACAATGTGACCGACACTATCCTCCCAAGGGCCTACCGCTGGGCGGCCAGAGCGCTCGCCTGAGTCAGGCCAAAGGCCCTTTTAATATGCAAATAGGGGTTCTATGACGTACATAGGATCCCGATTTCCATTTTAGAACTCAACTGGGCGGAGTGCGCTTGTGTATGCTCCACACGGATTTTATCTGTTTTTCTAGGGCTGGGAAGTGCAGGAACCCTCCTCTGGAATCCAGAAAAAGAAATCTGGGATGCTGCTGTATAGGTTCCTCCCATCCAGAGAATGGACTCCACCCCCGCCCCACCAACCTGCCCCTTTTCAGGCCCAGAGACTGGCTGGGCCACCCGATTTTGGCAGACTACCCCAGGATGCTCATTTTCTGCCCACAGCCCATCAGCCGTATGTTGACAAGGCCCAGCTCACAATATGGACTGGGCCTCCCACCAGCCCTGTTGCCACTGGCTGTCCACTGCACGGAAGGAAAATCTACCCCTATGTCTCAAGTCTAATTTTTAGCACACAGCAGTAATTATTGGGATTGAGCAAGGGCCAAAAGCACCCCAATAAAAAGGACACCACCAAGAAAAATGTTATATATGACAGTAGGCATGGCACTGGCATGTCAAATATTCTTCAAACATTCTCCTGGGAGGAAGCCACTAATAAATACTGTGCATCCTATCTAAACTAAAATAATTATTTTCAAGTCAAAACTGTCCTCCAGGTTGGGTCCACTATACAAATGATGCCCAGCGGTGCCCGCCAATTACGGAAGGCTTCTTTTAATTGGTGGACACTACATTGAGTGTACTGCAGGGTCACCTGACCATGTAGCAAAGTTACATATGGGCTGCATCAGTGCAGAGCATCAGACAGAATTCAAATTGAACACGTGTACCATTTCTGTGCAATATTGCTTCAGCTGTGGCTCAGTAGTAGCAACCTTGACACTGAGTCAGAAGATTGAGTTCAAGCCCCACTCCAGAGACAAGCACACAAGAACATAAGAAATAGGAACAGGAGTCGGCCATTTGGCCCCGCGAGCCTGCTCCGCCATTCAATAACATTATAAGAACATAAGAACATAAGAAATAGGAGCAGGAGTAGGCCAATCGGCCCCTCGAGTCTGCTCCACCATTCAATAAGATCATGGCTGATCTGATCCTAACCTCAAATCTTCTATCACTCTGCATCCACCCGAACACATGTGATCTCCCGGGAGAGGCAAAAAACCAGATAAAAGACCCAATGGCCAATTTGGGAGGAAAAAAATCTGGGAAATTCCTCTCCGACCCATCTAGGCGATCAAAATTCTACCAGGAGATCACTCTGTCCCTATATTTTCTACAGTACTTACCTTCTGTAAAGGCGATCTCCACCCCAGCCAGGAACAGGAATAAAACCATCTCCTGAAATCTAACACAGAATTAGAACACAGTAGGAGCAGAACCAAGCTACACGGCCCCTGGACCCACTCCACTACCCACAGGGCCATGACCATTCCGAACCTAGACTCATGTCCAATTTCCTGCCCGCTCCCCGTAACCCTTAATTCCCTTTACTGATCTTGGCTTCAACTCCACTTTCCCGCCCACTTCCCATAACCCTTGACTCCCCTGTAGCTCAAATATCTGTCTATCTCCGCTTTGAATATATTCAATGACTCCGCATCCACAGCTCTCTGGGGTAGAGAATTCCAAAGATTCACGACCCTCTGAGAGAAGAAATTCCTCCTCATCTCCGTTTTAAATGGGCGACCCCTTATTCTGAAACTATGCCCCCTAGTTCTAGATTCCCCCACGAGGGGAAACATCCTCCCTGCATCTACCCTGTCAAGCCCCTCAGAATCTTATATGTTTCAATAAGATCACCTCTCATTGTTCTAAACTCCAATGGTATAGACCCAACCTGCTCAACCTTTCTTCATAAGACAACTCCTTCATCTCAGGAATCAACCTCGTGAACCTTCTCTGAACTGCCTCCAATGCAAGTATATCCTTCCTTAAATGAGGAAACCAAAACTGTACACAGTACTCCGGATATGGTCTCACCAACGCCCTATACAGTTGTAGCAAGACTTCCCTACTTTTATACTCCATTCCCCCCTGCAATAAGGGCCAACATTCCATTTCCCTTCCTAAATACTTGTTGTACCTGCATGCTAACTTTTTGGGGGAGAAATTCGGTTGTTAGCGCCAGCGATTAGCGCCTAAAGAGGCTGAGAATTGGGGCGTTACCCAATTTTCGGGCGGGCGCAGTGAACCCAGCGCCTCTTGCCATATTGAGTGGGCTTTTAGCGCCGATGCTAAATCTTAGTGCCCGCTCACGGGCGCAGGCAGATCATGACATTATTTCAGTGTGCAACGCCTTTTTGGCGCCCCGGACCGGAAATTCAGTGGCGCCCCTCTCTGTTCCGACCGGCGCTAATAAGGACAGCTTCCTGGAACGTTCCCAAGTGGCTCTCAGGCTTAGGGGGGCGCTCTTTAAAGGGGACTGCACTGGTATAAAAGCGGCAGCCATTTTGGGAGCACAACTTATTTGAGATTTACACAGAGTTGCAAAGTTGAACTCTGAGCCATTTCACTAGTGACCCAGCGCTGCCAGAGGACCTTCAGCCTTCATACCATCACCCTGCTGCTGGTGAGCATTTACACCCTATTTAATTTCTGTTGACCTATTATTATGGGGGCTGCTTTGGAGGGGAATGTCCTGCTGCTCGACCATCTGGAAAGGGCACAGGGACGGAGGGAGGGAGAGCCAGGAATGGCCAGACGGAGGAGGGCCAACAGACGTCGCCACACCAGACCTTATGCTGCCAGGGTATTCAGGCAGCAGTTCTCTTACCTCAACATGTCGGAGGAGCAGTGTCTTAGGAGGCTGCGATTCCGAAAGGAGGTGGTGACTGAGCTGTGCCACCTGCTTCAGGAAGATCTGCAGCCGCAGATAAGGTGCAGGACCTCTCTGTCGGTGGCTGTGAAGATAACAGTGGCATTGAATTTCTATGCGACCGGCTCCTTCCAGTCAGCAACTGGGGACATTGCCAACATATCCCAGTTTGCGATGCATAGTTGCATCCAGCAGGTTACAGATGCCCTGTTTAAAAGGCGGCGTCAGTACATATCCTTCAATGTGACACCGGAGAAGCAGCAGGAGCGCACAGAGGGCTTCGCGGCAATAGCGGACTTCCCCATGGTGCAGGGCGCCATTGACTGCATGCACGTGGCTTTGCGGGCGCCTGTACAGAATCCTGAGGAGTTCCGCAACCGCAAGGGGTTCCACTCCTTGAATGTGCAGCTGGCCTGTGACCACCGGCAGCTGATCCTGGTGGTCAATGCACAGTTCCCAGGCAGTAGCCACGACGCTTTCATCCTGCGCCAGACTTCAGTCGCTGACCTTTTCGAGGCCCCGGCTCACCCAGAAGGTTGGCTTCTCGGCGACAAGGGCTATTCACTGTGTCCATGGCTGATGACCCCGCTCCAGACACCCAGCACCCCTGCAGAAGAGCACTACAACGTCAGCCATCAGGCGACGAGGAACATTGTGGAGCACACAATCAGTGTGCTGAAGCAGCGGTTCCGCTGTTTGGACCATTCGGGAGGAGCCTTGCAGTACTCACCAGAGAGTGTCTCCCACTTCGTCGTTGTCTGCTGCATGCTCCATAACCTCGCCACCCTGCGCACCCAGCCAATGCCAGCAGACATTGAAGGAGCAGGAGGAGAAGCAGGAGCAGGAGGAGGAGCAGGAGCAGGAGGACCAAGACGGGAGAGTCCGAGAAACTGGAAGGGCCATCCGTCTGAGGCTGATAAGGAGTCGGTTCTAGGCCCCTCTCACGGACTGCTTGGTGCCATTCAAAGACCAGGAATGGAACCATTCGGATAACCAAAAGCCTATGAAGGCCACAATGATTGTAAATAGCAGACATGGCCAATGACATTAAAAATTTTTGTTTATTTTGAAAATTGCGCTTCCTTCCAATATGACAAAGCAATGGCAACAGAAAGCTTAACTAACAAACTAACACAAATGTGCCTCGCACACCCGGGAGACTATCCAAAACATGACTAACATTCAGAACACCATCCACGGCCTTGATTTCTAGAAATAGGACGTTTCAGTAGCACCTTCTACTCTTTCCCCTTTGATGGTGATCTACTTCTCTTGCGAGAATGACCCCTTCCCTCCCTGCAGCTCCTCCATAATGGGACCCCAGTGGCTGCATGAAGGCTGGGGGACGCCTGCTGACTGTCCGAAAGCGCAGATGCCCCTGATGGACGGCCTGAACAGACTCTGGGCTTGGAGGGGCCGGATGCTGACTGCTCCAAATGGGCATGGGTGGAAGCAGTCTGTCCTGCAGGTGATGGCAGCTGCAGTGGAGACGTGCCAGCGTTGGCATCAGGAATGCTGACATCCTGAGAGCGGACACCTGCTCCGTGGTCGGCCAACACACTGGCACTCTGACGGGGCAGCACCGCAGCATGCGGAACAATCGGCTGGTCCACAGATTGCTGGCCTGCTGTGGTGCTGCAAGGGCCCCGGGTAATCCTGCCTGATCCATCGAGGGTGGCAGCAGTCAGTGCTTGTGTGGCCTCAATCTGCCTCTGCATGAGGCCAGCGAGGGACTGCGTGGCAGCACTCAGCACTTGCGTGGCAGGTGCCAGCGCTTCAGTGAAGCCCTGGACAGTCCTTTCCAGTAATGTCTCCAGTACAATTCTGTTCCCTTCGGTTCCTGGCCAGCTTGCCCTGCACGAGAAAGGACGGGAAGTTCTGAAACATGCTGCCCTGAGTTGTCATCTCATGCCCCCCCATGGTGGATCAACCCTTACATTATGCCCTGAGTTGTCATCTCATGCCCCCCCATGGGGGATCAGCCCTTACATTATGCCCTGAGTTGCCATCTCATGCCCCCCCATGGTGGATCAGCCCTTACATTATGTCCTGAGTTGTCATCTCATGCCCCCCCATGGTGGATCAGCCCTTACATTATGTCCTGAGTTGAATGTGCGTGTGCGTTCCCAGAAAGGGCCATGGGTGCTGGCTGATAGATGGCCATTGGGGCATCGCGCACCCTCTGGCCATAAAGTCAGGTGCAGATGGAGGGATGAAGAAGATTGCCAACAAGCCACTCACCCTAACGACCCGAGTGAGATTGTTGAACTTCTTCCTGCATTGCACAGGAGTCCTGGGCGCCACGCTGCTGGAGTTGACTCTTTGACAAACTTCCCTCCAAGCTCTGCGGTACTCGTTCTGATGAGGCCTCCTGCCATTGTTAGGGTCAACTAAAGCATCCAATGCCCTTTCGGAAAACCGCTCCGCTCTCTGCCTCACCCTCTCCATCTGGTCAAAGTTTGTAATGCCTCAGATTGCACAGCGCCGATTTTGAGGCCTACAGGGCGATGAGTCTGGCTGCTGAACCTAAATGACCCACCCCTTTAAGAGCTGGCCGGCGCCAGCATGTCTCGTGGTCATCGATTATTGACAGCACCTGCGCTGCGCCCGTCCGCCCAGATATTGATTAGCGCCGCCAGGTTAGCGCCTTAGGAGTCCCGTGCAGCGCCTGATTTAACGCTGCAATCACCTTCAGGGGCGCAGCAACCCAATATCGCTGGAGGTGGCGATAAGTTGCGCCTGGCGATAAAATTTGCGCATCGCCAATTCTAGCGCCCCAAGCGGGGCTATACCCAATTTCTCCCCCTTTGTGTTTCATGTACGAGGACCCCCAGATCCCTTTGTACCACAGCATTCTGTAATCTCTCTCCATTTAAATAATAATTTGCTTTTTTATTCTTCCTACCAAAGTGGATAACCTCACATTTTCCCACATTACATTCCATCTGCAAAATTTTTGCCCATCACTTAACCTCTCTACATCCCTTTGCAGACTCTGTGTCCTCCTCACAACTTGCTAACCCACCTATCTTTGTACCATCAGCAAATTTGGCTACAGTACACTCTGTCCCTTCATCCAAGTCATTAATATAGATTGTAAATAGTTGAAGCCCCAGCACTGATCCCTGTGGCACCCCACTAGTTACAGTTTGCTAACCTGAAAATGACCCATTTATCCTGACTCTCTGTTTTCTGTTAGTTAGCCAATCCTCTATCCATGCTAATATATTACCCCCCACCCCGTGAGCTCTAATCTTGTGCAGTAACCTTTTATGCAGCACCTTATCGAATGCCTTCTGGAAATCCAAATACACTACATCTACTGGTTCCTCTTTATCCACCCTGCTCATTACATCCTCAAAGAACTCTAGTAAATTTGTCAAACACGATTTCCCTTTCATAAAACCATGTTGACTCTGCTTGATTGTCTTATGATTTTCTAAATGTTCTGCTATTACTTCCTTAATAATGGATTCCAGCATTTTCCCAATGACAGATGTTAGGCTAACTGGCCTATAGTTTTCTGCTTCCTGTCTCCCTCCTTTCTTGAATAGGGGAGTTACATTTGAGGTTTTCCAATCCGCTGGGACCTCTCTAGAATCCAGGGAGTTTTGGCAGATTACAACCAACGCATCCACTAACTCTGCAGCCATTTCTTTTAAGACCCTGGGATGCTGGACATCAGGTCCAGGGGACTTGTCAGCCTTTAGTCCCATTAGTTTGCCTAGTACTTTTTCTCTAGTGATAGTGATTGTTTTAAGTTCCTCCCTCCCTATAGCCCCTTAATTATCAATTATTATTGAGATGCTTTTAGTGTCTTCTACCATGAAGACCGATACAAAATATTTGTTCAAAGTCTCTGCCATTTCCCTGTTTCCCATTATTAATTCCTCAGTCTCATCCTCTAAGGAGCCAATGTTTACTTTAGCTACTCTCTTCCTTTTTATATACCTGTAGAAGCTCTTACTGTCTGTTTTTATATTTTTTGCTAGTTTACTCTCATAATCTATCTTCTCCCTCTTTATTATTTATTTAGTATAATCTCAATTGACACTCCAGAGGTGCTGTCTTTCAAATGAGAGTTTAAACCAAGGCCCTGTCTGCCCTGTCAGGTAGATGTAAGAGATCACATAGCATTAGTTGAAGAAGAGTAGGAGGGTTCTCCTGGTCCTGGCCGACATTTGACCCTAAACCAACATCACTAAAACAAATGATCTGTCATTTATCTCATTGTTGTATGTAGGACCTTGCTGTGCTGCGTTCCCCCTACAGTACAACAGTGACTACACTTCAAAAGTATTTTGTTGGCCGTGAAGCAGTTTAGGATATCCTGAGAATGTAAAAGGTGCTACATAAATACAAGTTCGTCCTTTACTTCAAGGAGCACTTTTCACCTTCTTTGTGTTTTTATTGTGTTTTTAAGATTCACATTTCCATATATATTTTATGAAACCATTGTAATGCACCGAAGAAGCTTGCAGCATGGAATAGCACAGCGCCATTGGAAAACATACAACAACAACAACTTGTATTTATATAGCACCTTTTTTAGTGCGTGGGCCCTTTAACTGGCAGCGCAGGCCATTCAAATTTTTGCACAAGCGCGGTTATTCCCATTGAAAAAGCTGGTAAGCGGCCTGCGCGGGACCTCCAGACCAAGCGGGAACATTGGTGTTGAGCGTTTTCCTTGAACTACTGCAATCCTTGTGGCGATGGTGCTCCCATGATGGTGTTGGGTCGGGAATCCAAGGCTATTGGCCTAGTGACGTTCAAGGAACAGCAATATATGTCCAAGTCATGATGCTGTGTGACTTGGAGGGGAACCCGGATAGTGTTCCCATGGCATGGCTGTCTTGTCCTTCTCGGTGGTAGAGGTTGTACTGGAGGGTGGTGCTGTCAAAGTAACCTTGGTGAGTTGCTGAAGTGTATCCTGTTTTGTTTGTGAAGCAAAACAATCTTACTATGGGCTGCCTTGTTTAGCTTATGAGATAATACTTATCGTTGCAACTATTTAGACAGCACTATTTTCAAACCATGTGTGGCATGCAAATTGCTCTATCAATTTTAACTCTAACAGCTATTTTAAAAACACTCACAATCTGCAGAAAACTGCATGCATCTGAAAAAACGTTCTGCACAAGTGTTATAAATTATGGTCTCAGTAACAAAAAACTGTTAATGGCAGTGGAAAGCAGTGCTGGAACCATGACAACAACAATTGCACTTATGTAGCACCTTTAATGTAAAAAATGTTGCAAAGTGTTTCAAGAATGCATGTGGGAAACAAGCACTGAGCCAGGAGAGGACAGAATCGAAGGGATGACCAAAAGCTTGATTGAAGAAATGGGTTTTGAGGAGGTTTTTAAAGTAGAAGAGAGAGGTGGAGAGACGGAGGAGTTTAGGGAGGTTATTCCAGTGATAAGAACCCAGGCAGCTGAAAGGTTTACCGTATTGGTGGGACAAAGGGAGGGGGATGCACAAGAGGCCAGAGTCAGAAGAATGGGTGTCTCAGGAAATTGAATAGGGATGGAAGAGAGTTTAGTGACAGGATGGGGTAAGAGCATAGAGGGAGTTAAAAAGGAGAATGAAGGTTTAAAATTTGTGGCCTTGGGCTCAGAGAGCCAATGTAGATTAGTGAGTACAGGGATAATGGACCAGTGGGACTTAATATAGGACAGGACACATCCAGCAAAATTTTGGACACGTTGGAGTTCATGCAGGGTGAAGAATGGAAGGCCAGCAAGGAGAGTGCTAAAGTAGTTGAGGGTAGGTGATTTATGCAGGATTACATCACTCAATGATTACTTCCAAACTACAGGAAATGTAGTCCACCCTTTAAAATGAAGTTCGGGACCTGGAACGTCAGGACCCTCATGGACAACCCCAACAGTGACAGACCGGAATGCCGTACTGCTATCGTTGCCCGGGCAATTGACATCGCCGCCCTAAGTGAGACCCTTGGGCAGGGGAAGGCCAGCTCAAGGAGCAAGGCGGTAGCTACACCTTCTTCTGGAAAGGCAAACCTGAAGAAGAACGCCGCCTCCATGGGGTAGGCGTCGCCATAAAAAATGAACTAGTTGGGCATCTCAGAGACTCTCCTAGCGGTATAAACGAGCGCCTCATGACTCTTTGGCTCACCCTAGCCCAGAACCAGTGCGCTATGGTCATCAGCGCGTACGCCCCAACACTGGAAGCCATAGACGAGACCAAAGAGGAATTCTACTCCAGCCTCGAACAATCCCTGACACGAGTCCCAGTGGGCGACAAGCTGATCCTCCTTGGCGACTTTAACGCCAGAGTTGGAAAGGACACAGACCTCTGGGGAGGTGTGATTGGCAGAGAGCGGGTAGGGAAAGCCAACTCCAATGGTACCCTCCTCCTGTCGAAATGCTTAGAACATGGCCTTGTCATAACCAACACCTTGTTCCGTCAGAGACAAGTACAAGGCTTCGTGGCAGCACCCTTGCTCCAAGCAATGGCATCTACTGGACTACTTCATCGTCCGAGCGAGGGACCGCAACGATATCCGCATCACCCGCGCCATGACAGGAGCTGATGACTGCTGGACAGACCACCGCCTAATCCGCTCTGTCATCTCCATCAATGTAGCCCCAAAACAGCAGCGGCAACAGGAACAATGCCGCAAGAAAATTAACGCTGGAGCACTCAAAGACCCCGCTAAGAAAGCCCTATTCAGCCTGTGCCTCACAAACAACCTGATGACTCCCAGTGATGCAGAGACACAGAGTGCCCACAGCGCCTGGTCTGCACTCAGATCCTCCATAATCAGCACCTGTGAAGAGACGCTTGGTCACTCGACCAGGAAACACCAAGACTGGTTCAACGAGAATGACCCAGAGATCCAGGAGCTAATAAGCCGCAAGCGCAAGGCATTCCTGATCTGGAAACAGCAACAGAACTCGAGAGCAAGAAAGCAGCTCTACAAAAGCCTGAAGGCCGAGGTCCAACAAAAAACTCGCGACCTAAAGAACAGATGGTGAGTGGAGAAAGCGCAGGAGATCCAGCAGCTAGCCGACAACCACGACGTGCGCAGTCAAGACCGTCTACAGCCCAAGCACCCAAGGCCCTACCCCACTGCGGGCCAAGAACAGAGAGGTACTCATCAAGGACAGAGAGGCAGTCAGTGCCCGCTGGAAGGAGCACTTTGAAGATCTCCTTAACCGTGACTCTGTCTTCGACGCGAGTGTCCTCAACTCCATCCCACAGCATGCTACCCGCCACCATCTCAGCAAAACCCCAGCCCGGCATGAGGTTGAAAAGGCCATCCGACAACTGAAGAACAACAAGGCCTCAGGAGCAGATGGAATCCCCGCCGAGGCACTAAAGCATGGCGGAGAAGCACTACTGGCGCGAATTCATGAACAGAAATCACTGCAGAATAGTACTGCTACATGATTGATAAGACAATTAAACCATAGTATATAATGTATAGAATATCTACAGTGTGTTGGTGGTGTATACGTTTGCTGTCACTCAATGATATTTTTTCCATAGACCGCTGCTAATTAATCTGTTTGCTTTCGATGTAACATGCCGTATTTTTATGATATAAGACTTTCAAAGTGTGGTTACGGTTTTCAACAAAAATGCCAATTACTTTGTGTCATATCTTCAAGTCATATTAACAGTTCCATATATCCTATTTAATCATACAATGTTAAATCTAAATTGTTTCTGAATAATTTTTTGTATCACCTCAATATTATGTAAAGGATACTGTAAATAATAAAGTGTCACACAATAATGTGCAAAATAGATCTGCACTGCTGTTTCTGTTTTGTAACTTTCCCTATTTTATTTCCCTACATTAAATTCTGTGTCCACACTGTCTTCCGCACCTGGGAGGCTGGACGGTTCTGTTTGTTGATATCCCCAATGGATATGTCCTGCTTCTTGATTGTTCCATTGAAGGAATAATTAACCAGCAAACCAGTGGAGAAAGGCCAGAACTGTTTTATTTGCAGCAATTAATCCTTAAAAAGAAGATAGCCAAGTTTTAATATTTGTCAGCAGCCTATTAATGTTAATATCAGACACTGAAAATATTGCATTATGACAGAATTGTTTTAACTATATGGCATGGATGTTTGCGTGGGTTTCCTCCGGGTGCTCCGGTTTCCTCCCACAGTCCAAAGATGTGCGGGTTAGGTTGATTGGCCATGATTAAAAAAAAATTGGCCCTTAGTGTTAGGGGGGATTAAATACGTGGGGTTACGGGGTTACGGGGATAGGGCTGGCTGTCGGTGTAGGGACCGGGTGCTAGGGTTTGGATGATCAGTCATGATCTCGTTGAATGGCGGAGCAGGCTCGAAGGGCCGAATGGCCTACTCCTGCTCCTAGTTTCTATGTTTCTAAAATCGAGCTCATCACATGTGCACTTATGAAAAGACATACCAGCATTGGAAAATGTTCCAGCAGAGGAAACAAGGGCAGTCAGCTGCTAAATTAATGACTGATGAAGAGTCTAAGGCATCTAAATCTGTCCTTTCGAAATAATGAAAGGAATCAAAGGGTTGGCCATAGGCGGGTTAATTGTGGGGTATCTGGTTTGGTCTTGGCTGTGTTGCACCACAATCGAATAGCCAGCTGATATTCACTGGTATAGGCTCACATGTGAGAAATTGCCACTTGGGTATGGTATTGGAGGTCTGCTGGCACCCCTGGATCCATACTTCAGCACAAATCACTGCCTTAAGAAGAGGAAAGAAATTTTTTTTTTTAAATTGTTAAAATATGGTTGATATAGCTAAAGGCCCTGCCACTTACAGTGGAGCAATGGGATCAGGGTACACATAGAACACCAGCATCATAGGACGAGCAAGCAAAGGAAGCAAGTTAGTACTGGAGATTGCAGAGGTAGGATAGGGCAAAGTGATGAAGGGATTTGTAGATGAGCATTAGGATTTTAACTTCAACGGAGGCCAGTGAGGATGGGGGTAATGGGCAAGCGTGACTTAGTGTAGGACAGGATATGGGTGGCAAAGTTTTGGACGAGTTGCGAGTTTGTGGAAGGTTGCAATGCTGGTGAGCAGGGCATTGGAGAATTGAGTCTAAAGATGACAAAAGCGTGAATAAGGGTTTACATAGTACAGTAGTGGGGTGAGGAAAGGGCGGAGGTGGGCAATGTTGAGAAGTGGAAGTAAACAATTTTGTTCAGATGAACAAGTAGCTAGGGAAGGGAATGTTGTCGGTGACAGAAAAGTACAGTTTTTTGTGGGTCCTGAAAACAATAGCTTCAGATTTCCCAATATTTAACTGGAAGAAATTCTGGTTCATTCATGACTAAATGTTAGACAGGCAGTGCGACCGCATAGAGGTGATTGTTGTTGGATTAGAGACGTGGTGGAGAGGTAGAGCTGGGTGTCATCAGCAAACATATTGGAGCTGATCCTATGCTCACTGATGATGCCATTGAGGGGCATCATGTAGATGAAGAGAAGGCCGAGGATGGAGCCTAAATAAAGTGAATTAGATTTATCTATATAATAATTTCTACAACAACAACAGCAACTTGTATTTATATAGTGCCTTTAACATAGTAAAACGTCCCAAGGCGCTTCACAGGAGTGTTATAAGACAAAAAATTGACACCGAGCCACATAAGAAATTAGGGCAGGTGACCAAAGGCTTGGTCAAAGAGGTAGGTTTTAAGGTGTGTCTTAAAGGAGGGTGTTGTGTATGTAATATGTGTGCTACTTTGAACCTATGGACAGGACTGCACTACTTGTTGGGCGTAGTGATACGCAGTACCACTCCTGGCCATAGGGGTATAAATAGTACTGTGGGTACTGATCTCCCCTCAGTTCCCGCCTGTGGGCATGAAGTAAAGACCTATGTATAGTCCCTACCTCCAACCAGTAAAGACCTGTTTGAGTTATACGTTTAAGTCTTTGTGTTAATTGTTCAATACAATACACATACTTAACACTGGCGACGAGTCAGGTTCTTACCCTGCGGCAGTTGAAGAGAGGTTTCAAACATCACCACCCCACTAGAAGCGACAGGCTTTAGGACTCTGAAGCCTCCATCAGCGACTGAGCACTGGAGTGCAGCAAACATCCTGACAGCTTCCAGCGACTGACAGAAGTCTTTCTGCAGTTTCCTTGTTCAACCTAGGTGGTGGGGTAAGCCGTGCAGTGTTGGCTGCAAAGACAGGGCTGGGGAAGTTGGAGAAGATAAGGGCGATCGCAATCCCTGATAAGAGCCGCGGTGAAACGCGCGAGCGGGTGAGCCAGAGGCCGGGAGCCGCTTCAAGTGCGAGGCGCAGCGCGGGCCAGCGATCGGAACCAAAGATAAGGGCCGCACTCGGGGGCTGAAGGGAGACGGCGTCGGGGGGCGGGTGAAGACCGCCAAGCGCGGGAAAACCGCCATTTTGTGGGCGGAGGACGACGGCAAGAGCGGGAAGCCGCCATCTTTGATAACAAGTAAACAAAATAAAATCTGAGAAATTGCAAATCTACAATGCCTAAACACGGGAATATTAGCACCTTTGATAGTGACCTCGAAGATTGGGCCATATATGTTGAAAGAGTAAAAAATTATTGTAAGGCCAATAAAATTCATGACCAAGATAAAGCTCTAACATTATTAAATTTAATGGGTGCGAAGACATACGGGCAATTGAAACACCTGTTATCACCAGATGAACCGGCGGATAAGACGTTCGATGAGATTGTTACTGTCCTGAAAGATCATCTAAACCCCACGCCGCTGATGCTAGCGGAACGATTTAAACTTTACGACAGAAGGCAGCTACAGCATGAAAGCAATGCTGATTATTTGCTGGAATTGCGTAAATTAGCGAAATATTGCCAGTTTGGAACGGGACTGACAGAGGCACTTCGAGACAAATTTGTGTGTGGTTTATTTAAACAGGATACACAAAAGCGACTGCTAGAGGAGAATGAGCTGACGCTTGAGAAGGCGGTCACTATGGCAGCAGCACACGAAGCCGCAGCGAGAGGCACGGCAGTAATGCAGCTACGGTCACCGGAGCTCAGTGCACACAAATTGGGTGTGAGTTCTGGCAAATGTTATCGTTGTGGAAAGACAACGCATGATCAGAACCAGTGTTGGTTTAAAAACCAAGAATGTAGAACTTGTGGTAGGCTTGGACATATAGCTAGAGTATGCAGGTCAGCGAAGAAGACCAGCAACAAGAAGTCACCGCAAGGAAAATACGCAAAGGTACACAAGGTGACCGAACAGGAGTCCGATTCAGACGCTAGCAGTAATGAACTGGCTAGCTTAAGAGTACTCAACGCTGGTAAGGGTGCAGACCTCCAGACAATTTGGGTCACTCTTCAGATAGAAGGAGTCCAAGTAAAACTGGAATTGGACACTGGATCGGCATTGACAGTCATAAATAAGAAAGATTACGGAAAGTTATTCCAACATATTCCCCTACAGGATACGGGGATTATATTGAAAACATACACGGGGCAAAGAGTGTACCCCATCGGGAAAATAGAGGTTGCAGTGGTCCACAAGGGCGAAGACAGTCAAATAATGGACTTATATGTGATATCTGAAGGAGGTTCTCCACTACTAGGACGGGAGTGGATTAGGAAAATGAATATGGACTGGCATTTCCTACAAACAATAACGAGTGAGAACTCGGTGAAGATAGTCGGCCCAGACTCTGGAACGGATGATGGTAAGCCCAACTCAGGTGCAAAAGACAAAGTTTCAGCACAGAATTCCACTGAGCAACAACAACATAGTTTAACTGTGGATTCTGAGTCTGGCAAGTCTACTGATGTGCCCATTTCTGAGGGACACCGGGCTCGAACTCAACTCCATTTCAAACTACAACAGCAATTAGAACAAATGCTTCGCCGTTGTGAGCAAGAGTTGAATGCAACGAAAGAGTTCTTTGATATAGAGTTGGAGAATCTGGAAAGACAACAGAAGCAGCTGATGGAGAAAATGGAGCAGGAGCACACAAAACGTCTGATGTCAGAGGAGTTAACGGTCAGCCAACTCCTGCATATGCTGAAGGACAGGACTCTGAAATGGGAAAAACTTGAACACGAACTTCAATATTCAAACGAAAGGGGTTCGGAGCTCTCAAAGGTTATTGGAAGAGCTGAGGTGGCAACACAGACTGAGATGACTGCAACAGAGCAGCCCTTGGATGCCAAAAGTACGCTGACTCACGTCAACGTAGAACAACAGACCGCTGAAACAGCTGCTCCGGTAGAGGGATTGCATAGTCCGATCAATCAATCTCCAAAGGAAGTTGAAGTATTAAAATCACAAATGAGGTCACTAGTAAACGACTTGCTGAAAGTCCAGAAAAAGCTGGATGCAGAGGTACACATGAAGAAGTCTCTTCAGGAAAGATGTCTGGATTTGGAACAAGAGCTGGCTAACGTCCAGCTGGGTATGGAGGAAATAGAAGACCCTCTCGCTGGCCTAGATCAGGACGACACCGAATATTACTATGTCCTGTCCTGCCCAACTTGTAACTTCAACTCCCACCATACAGAAATCATGGAGGAGCACCGAAAGTCTACGGAACATCGGGAGAAGGTGGCTCTACTACGGAAAAAGGAGGGAGAGAAGGAGGAACTGCGCATGCAGCTGGCAGCTGACAGTGGAGCCCAGAGAGTCTCCAAGAAGCAGAAAAGGAAAAGTCGAAACAGAAGATGACCCATCTGAACCATTATTACCTCTACCAGATCACACACGTGGTCCCTCCGAACGGAGCCAATTCAGTTCGGAAGTTCAAACTGTTAAATCCATGGAAGGACTATTGAATGAGTCACTCCAGCAACGTGAACCGACTCCACCACAGAGATTGAATCTGTGAACTGTTTTCCGCAGAGACTGAATCTGTGATCTGTTTTGACATGAAGTTATCTATGTATCTATGTTATTCTGTTATGTAAACCTGAAGTTATATATGTATATATGTTATTACGTTATGTTAAATGGGGAGATGACTGTAAAGCTAGGAAGGGAGGAATGTTGTGTATGTAATATGTGTGCTACTTTGAACCTATGGACAGGACTGCACTACTTGTTGGGCGTAGTGATACGCAGTACCACTCCTGGCCATAGGGGTATAAATAGTACTGTGGGTACTGATCTCCCCTCAGTTCCCGCCTGTGGGCATGAAGTAAAGACCTATGTATAGTCCCTACCTCCAACCAGTAAAGACCTGTTTGAGTTATACGTTTAAGTCTTTGTGTTAATTGTTCAATACAATACACATACTTAACAGAGGGAAGAGAGGTAGAGAGGCGGAGAGGTTTAGGGAGGGAGTTTCAGAGCTTAGGGCCCAGGCAGCTGAAGGCACGGCCATCGATGGTTGAGCGATTATAATCAGGGATGCTCAAGAGGGCAGAATTTGAGCAGCAGATGTCTCAGGGGGGGTTGTGGGGCTGAAGGAGATTACAGATTTAGGGAGGGGCGAAGCCATGGAGGAATTTGGAAACAGGGATGAGAATTTTGAAATCGAGGCATTTCTTAACCGGGAGCCAGGGGTGAAGGGCGAACGGGACTTGGTGCAAGTTAGGACATGGGTAGCCAAGTTGGATGACCTCAAGTTTAGGTAGGGTAGAATGTGGGAAGCCAGCCAGGAGTGCGTTGGAATAGTTGGATTATTTTCATTACTAATAAGTTATTAATTGGGATAATAAGTGATGAGATTTTTTTAGAATATTCCTGAAATAATTAGCAGTTTGGCAAATTATAATTTAGTTTTGGTTTAGACTTCTGGCTCCTCCTACAGGATGTTCCAACAACAGCCACAAAGATATATTTAACATTGTAAAAATACACAGTCTATTTCAGGAAAGGAAGAATATGTATATTTGGCACCAGAGTCTATGTCTGCTTCCTTAGCCATTGCTAACTGTGCATATGAGCCCTATTCTTGCCAAAAAGATCAGGGAAAACAATAGGAGCATTCTTTCTTTCCTTCTGTTCTTTTCTTCATAATGCCAAAGGACAGCAGGATCTGTCTAATGTTTTTAAAAATCTCACTGTAATATGTTCAGGAGTGTTATACAGCTGTGTTTCCTCAACGAAACCAATTCTTCTCATCAGCAGTTCCTATTATATGCCTGGTCTAGTGTCGCTGTTCTAAAAGAATCTCTCTTAAATTGTATAACGTAAAGCTTGGCAACCATAATGGAAAATATGAACTGTACTCGTAAAACTCCAGCATGAAGACTTCAAAAAGGTATTACATATAAAATTCTAACACAAGATCTGGGACTACATTCAAAGCACTTACATTCTCTTAATGTTCAGATGTCTTTTATAAACTTTACTCTTGTTGTATATAACATCATTCCAAACTTTTGTGTGTATTATTTGCTTCTATTGCATTCATAGGTGTTGTACATTTGGTATTTAATGCATAAAAAAACTTGTTAATCAAAATGTAACGTGCAATTATTGTCAGAACTAGTTATCATATTGACTTGGTTTTACACAGGGTGTGCCATTTCATACAACTGTAGTCTTTAACACATACTCTATCAGCCAGTCACTAATGTGAGCAAGATAAATGTGCAAATAAAATGTGGTTTCCCCATTTTATATTCAGTGACTTTCTCTCTCACATGACAGACCAGAAGAAAAAATAGCCGGTGGAAATTATTTCACATTGCCACAAAACTAGGACTGTTTTCCCAATTGGCCTTCACTTCAAACAACAGCTCACCTCACTTTCCAAATTAATAAAGTTGCTGTGGCTGTGACCTGTTTGTATAGTTTTCTGGTGCCCACAAGGTGCTGATATTTTGGCTGTGCTGTTGAGGGAGGACCTGAGTAAAAGCCAAGCACTTGGAGGGAGGCATGTGTCACTTGGCCTCATCCTGCACATCTCCAAGTAGTTATTTATTCAACATAGGCAAAGGGCTGTCTTTTCTGCCTGGAAAATACTGAGGGGGTGTGAATTAGTTTTATTTTTTTAAATAAAGTTGAAAAGAAAATTATCACCAGTTTCTACTTCAATGAGTTGCTGTTCAATTATTTTGTTTATTATTGAAAAATTAAAGTTGTAAGACTTGATCTTAATCAGAACAGGAACTGATACAGCTCCTCACTCAAACAGCTCATTCAAAAACCACTCTGTATTTAATGGAAAGTTTGTATGCACACTGTAAACTTTCACCAAACCACTGAGTTCAGACAGAAAATTATTTTGCAGAGGTATAACATCCCGATTTATTTTGTTAATTTCTTCCCTCTCCTAATAATAATAATAATAATAATCAACTTTATTGTTATTGTTAGTGCACAAGTGCAGTACAACGAAATGTAGGCTTGCGGCTCCCGAGAGTGTACATTTTGATTAAGACATTTAACATTCAACATTAATTTGGCTTGTAATACATAAACATAATAAAGTGCATTGGCAGATGTGCAGGCTTTAGAGTTTATTTGTAGAGTTCAGTAGGATGACAGCCCTGGGAAAGAAGCTGTTCCTAAATCTGGTCGTTCGGGTGCGAATGCATCTGTGGCGTCTCCCAGATGGCAGGGGGGCGAACAAACTGTGGCTGGGGTGGGTAGGGTCTTTGATGATGGTCAATGACCTCCGTAAACAGAGTTTCTGGTAGATGTTCTCTATGGTCGGTAGCCGGAGTATAGTCCGATGGGAGCCCATCGGTTCTTCACCTAAGTGACCATTCTTCATACCTAAACACCTGGACAGTGAGTGTTGCCAATTATTCTCCATTTTTCTTCCACTCATGTCTGTCTATTTCTCTCTATGCTCATATATGTTTCTTTACATATTTACTCAATTTGTTATTTTCACATTTTTAAAAGACACCAGATATGCTGCAAGATGGTAACCAACATGACCAGGTCAGAGCTGGATTCTGGGCCAGGCAAGGGGGTGCTGCTGATAGCAGGTGGGTACTGTCCAGGAGTTACTGCAAGACACATGACTGAGACAAACTATGGGTTGTGCCCTTGTTTGGCAAGAAGCACAGGACTCAAGTTGGAGAGGGGGAGCTGAGGAACAAGGCCTGAGGATGGAAGGTAGCACACATAGGGGGAGAAATTCGGTATCGCCCAGGTTGGGGCGCCATTAGCGGCCGTGCGCAAAGTGTAGCGCCTGGCGCTAATTATCGCCTCCGAGGGCAAACTTGGCTTTTATTGCCCCTGGAGGTGATTGGAGCGCTAAATCAGGCACTTCACACCTGTCTTAAGGTGCAAAGGCCAAGGAGCGAGGCGCTACCTCAGCTCATGTGATGTCAGTCAGCAATGGAACACAGGCACACTGGCGCCGGCCAGTTCTTAAAGGGGAGTTCTGACAAATGATCATCGACCTGAAATGTTAACTCTGTTTCTCTCTTCCCAGATGCTGTTTGACCTGCTGAGTTTCTCCTGCATTTTCTGTTTTTATCTTAAAGGGGAGGGTTGATCTTGCTCTCCATCCACATCCTGCTCATTGCAGCCTTGAATCTCGGCCTGAATCTCAGCCTGGAAAGACCTGTACATCAAATCTGCTGGAAAGAACAATGGAGAGAACCAGGGAAAGAGCTCAGCGTGCAGCCCCCACAGTCTCTTCTAAAATCGATACAAGGACAAATCAAAATCAACTTGCAAAGTGCTGCTCAGTACCCAAAACTCCTTCACACAGCGTTGAATCTCTGCAGAAGTCTCTCTCTCTCTCGCTCAGAATGCGTGGTGCAAAAATGTCACCGACAAAAAAAGGCAGGAAGTGGTCACCTTTACATAGCGCTCCCCTAGTCCCTTTCTGGCAGCATAACGCTCCCCTCAAACTGTCGTTGCTAGCGGCAGGCGGTAAGGCAGGGGGCGCCACTCAATTTCCGGTCCGGGGCGCTAAGCATGCGACTGTCGTCACAATCAGCCGGCGCAGGAGATCGTGGCGGTAGTGTTTAGCGCTGCTGCAAAATGTCGTTAATTTCGCGGGCGGCGCAAACATCGCTGCGCACGGGCGCTAGTTGCTTTGCGCCCCATTAGCGCCTTCTTAAAGCGCTAACAGGAGGCGCAAACAACTGAAATTCCCCCCCATAGACTTTGGAATTTTATGACGCAGAAGGAAGCCATTCAACCTATTGTGCCTTAAAGAGTTTTTTTTACTTCACCCCATTCTCCTGCCCTTTTCCCCTTACTAATTAAAATAGTATTTCTTTAAATGTTTACCAACTTCCCATTATTTTGCATTGGTCCAATAAAACTTTTTTTTGGAGCTACTGTAGTTGTGGGATAAAGGAAGCCTGGATCATACGTAATTATTTCTCTGCAGTTCACTTGGGGGATTTTCACCTAAATATATTTTAATGTGGTTTTATATCGTTGAAGACTAAAGCTATGTATATTTTTAAAAGCTGTTCGCACTGTTAACTGTTAACAACTATGGGAGGCAGTCAGAAAGTGGACACTTCAGGCATTTTCAATCAACTAATATGTTTAATGTGAGATCAGGTCAACCTCTGTTACAGTGCCTTCGTTCTATTTAGGTGTCTGTGGTTTTAACATCTACCTGTTTTTGTTACAAAGCGAGTTGTTGATTGGATGTAGTTGTTGATTGGATGTAGTTATATATATTTTTTTTTTAAATCGGCTTTTACAAAGTCGCTAAGTGCTGAACTGCACAAAATAGCTGGCACGTTTACTACATTTTAAGCAGCATCTTTGTAATTGACACCTATGGCGATGGCAAATGGTTAGCTCTATTTGCATATTTTAGAAAGACTTGCATTGAAATAGCACCTTTCACGACCACCGGATGTCTCAAAGTGCTTTACAGCCAATGAAGTACTTTTGAAGTGTAGTCACTGTTGTAATGAGAAACACAGCAGCTAATTTGTGCACAGCAAGCTCCCACAAACAGCAATGTGACAATGACCAGATCATCTGTTTTAGCGATGTTAAGGGATAAATATTGGCCAGGACACCAGGGAAACTCCCCTGCTTTTCTTCGAAATAGTGCCATGGGATCTTTTACATCCACCTGAGAGAGCAGACGGGTCCTCGGTTTAACGTCTCATCCAAAAGACAGATAGATGGCTGTCTGTGATAAGCAAGGATGGCGTAAGTGGTGAGGATTGTATAGAAGATGGTTAAGGGTATATAAAAGGTTAATCCAGAATATTACTTTAAATTAAACTGCAGGGAAACAACTAGGGGGACACAGGTTCACACTAGTACTGTAAAAGGTAATTTTAGGACTGATATCAGGTAATTCTTATTCCTACAGAGTGATCAATGTGTGGAATAAAGTTCCAGATGGAGTAGCAGAGGCAAAATCTCTGGAATCATTTAAGAAACAATTGGATTCTACAATGGGAGGACATTAGGATCCCTTTGAATGGATGAACCCCAAGCACACACCGCTGCCATCAGGAGAAAAGTGAAGAAAAATCAAATTTTTTTTAAAGCGTAGTCTTCACAAATTATAGCCCAGAGACAAGAATTGATACAATTTTATTAAAAATATTCAACAGAAAGCTAAACACAATGCAATAATCTCATACAGGAGCAGGGAAGATAGTTTCACCAAATGTGGGCTTTGTGGATGCAGAGCCACCAGAAGTCAAACCCAAAATTTAGTTTAATCTCTACATATTTGCAGACCTTTTGATAGCAGTCTATCATACTGAAGGAACTACGTGTAACAAAAGATGGAAAGTATTAAACTTTTAAAATTAACTTTTTAAAAAAAAACCTTTTAACATGTACAGAGAATTATTTTCATGTATGCTACAGTTTCGTTCTTCTAAAATAAAGATGTTGCAAGTCTGAATTGTCTGTTAAATGAGTTAACAATTTTAATGTTTTGAAAC
Organism: Somniosus microcephalus; assembly: GCF_052327205.1. Taxonomy (NCBI): domain Eukaryota; kingdom Metazoa; phylum Chordata; class Chondrichthyes; order Squaliformes; family Somniosidae; genus Somniosus; species Somniosus microcephalus. The sequence goes on along the minus strand of NC_141005.1, from coordinate 36,260,548 downwards.
TTAAGAATGTATAGTTTGATTTCCATTCCCATAGGTGTGTAGAAAGACAGTGCCAATTGCAGCAACATGCTACTTCTTTCGACCTCCTCGTTCTTTGAAGGCGAGGTGGATAACTGAACCACTGGTCACGTTGTAGTAGGCCAGAGAGTTTGAATCTTTAATAAAGATGCCCTAAAACAAAAACAAAAACATTATAGTCAGACTGCAAATAGAGTTTAACAAACTAGAATTTAGTTTCTTTCTCAATTGGACAGAAGAGTTATTTAATCGTCTTAATAGCAGCACTAAAGATTCATTCCAGTAAAACTGCAAGACCAGTAGCAATTCAAGTGGGAGGCAGTAAACACAGTAATAACATTTCAAACTACTAATCAGCTTAAAGTGTAGAATCACACAAAAACCTTAATGTTATGCATTGAAATCCAAATAAAGGTTGTGCAATATTATGTACTAACTCAATGGAATATCAAGTCATTCCTTACTCTTGGTCTTCAGGTAATGAAATGTGAAGCTAACAGTTACTAAGTTTTAAAGTTAATATATAAAGCTAAAGACTCTCCAAAAGTGTTAGTAACAACAGAAGCATGTATATAAATGTAACTAGAAGCATTTTGTCTGAATTACAACTAGATGTTGTACATTGCAATATATACCTCATATTGAAGCTTCTGTTTACCAGCAGGCATTCCTGTAGCCTCATGGATTTTCACCTTGACAACAGACACCTAGAAAAAATAAACAAACTGATATGTGAACGACATTTGATTACAAGTCAAAACAAGATATTGGAAACTCATGTAAATGACTGATAAAGCCAATTTTGGAATAGTGTGTGCAATCCAATAAGGAATTCAGGAGAAACTCCTTTACCCAGAGAGTATTTAGAATGTGGAACCTGCTACCACATGGAGAAGTTGAGGTGAATAGCATAGATAGATGCATTTAAGGGGCAGCTAGATAAGTACATGAGTGAGAAAGGAATAGAAGGATATGCTGATAGGGTTAGATGAGGTAGGGGAGGAGGCTCGTGTGGACCATAAATGCCAGCATGGACCTGTTGGGCCGAATGGCCTGTTTCTGTACTGGAAATACTATGTAAATAACATAATAGCAAAATATCGCAGATGCTGAAAATCTGAAATAACAACAGAAAATGCCGGAAACGCTCAGCAGGTCAGGCAGCATCGTGGAGAGAGAAACAGAGTTAACGTTTTAGGTCGATGACCTTTCGTCAGAACTGGAAAAAGTTGGAGAAGTAACAGATTTTTAAGCAAGGGTGGGGCAGGGAAAGGGAGGAAGTGAAGAAAGAACAAAGGGAAGGTCTGTGATAGGCTGGAAGGCGGGAGAGATTAAAAGACAAAAGGGATGATGGTGCAAGGCAAAAGGAGATGGGTAATGGGACAAGTTAAGAAACAAAAGATGACTCTAGATGAGGTGTAAATGGCAATGGCAGAATCATCAACTGCTGCCATGTGAGAGAAAAAATAAAACATAGGGGCCAAGGTTATGGTCTGAAATTGTTGAACTCGATGTTGAGTCCAGAAGGCTGTAAAGTGCCTAATCAAAAGATGAGGTGCTGTTCCTCGAGCTTACGTTGAGCTTCGTTGGAACAGTGTAAGAGGCCGAGGACAGAGAATTCAGAGTGGGAGTGGAGCGGAGAATTAAAGCGACAGGTGACTGGAAGGTAGGGGTCACGCTTACGGACTGAATGGAGGTGTTCTGCAAAGCGGTCACCCAAAATGCGTTGGTCTCCCCAATATAGAGGAGACCGCATCGTGAGCAGCGAATACAGTATATTAAATTGAAAGAAGTACAAGTAAATAAATCGCTGTTTCGCCTGGAAGGAGTGTTTGGGACCTTGGACAGTGGGAAGGGAGGAGGTAAAAGGGTAGGTGTTGCATCTCCTACGCTTGCACAGGAAGGTGCCGTGGGAAGGGGAGGGAGTGTTGGGGGTGATTGAGGAGTGGACCAGGGGGTGGCGGAGGGAGCAGTCCCTTTGGAATGCTGAAAGGGGAGGGGAAGATATGTTTGGTGGTGGGATCACGCTGGAGTTGGCGGAGGATGACATATTGAATGTGGAGGCTGGTGGGGTGAAAGGTGAGGACAAGGAGAACCCTATCGTGATTCTCGGAGGGAGGGGAAGGGGTGAGAGCAGAAGTGCGGGAAATGGAATGGACATGGTCGAGGGCCATGTCAACCATGGTAGAGGGGAATCCTCGGTTGAGGATAAAAGGAAGACATATCAGAAGCACTTGTATGGAAGGTGGCATCGTCAGAACAGATGCGGTGGAGGCGGAGAAACTGGAAGAATGGAATAGAGTCCTTACAGGAAGCGGGGTGGGATGAAGTGTAGTCCAGGTAGCTGTGGGAGTCAGTGGGCTTATAGTGGATGTTTGTCGATAGCCTATCCCCAGAAATGGAGACAGAGAAGTCGAGGAATGGAAGTGTAGAGTCGAAGATGGATCATGTGAAGGTGAGGGAAGGGTGGAAATTGGAAGCAAAGTGAATGAAATTGTCTAGTTCAGGGTGAGAGCAGGAAACGGCACCGATACAGTTATCAAAAAGAGGTGAGGGAGGGGACCTGAGTAGGACTGGAACAAAGAATATTCCACATATCCCACGACAAGGCAGGCATAGCTAGGGTCCATGCAGGTTCCCATAGCAACACCTTTGATTTTGGGGAAGTAAGTGGAGTCAAAGGAGAAGTTGTTCAATGAGAGAACAAGTTCAGCCAGGCGGAGGAGGGTGGTGGTGGATGGGGACTGGTTGGGCCTCTGTTCAAGGAAGAGGCGGAGCGCCCTTAGGCTGACCTGGTGGTTCTCTGCATCACTCCCACTCTGAATTCTCCGTCCTCGGCCTCTTGCATTGTTCCAACGAAGCTCAACATAAGCTCGAGGAACAGCACCTCATCTTTCGATTAGGCACTTTACAGCCTTCTGGACTCAACATCGAGTTCAACAATTTCAGATCATAACCTTTGTTCTTTCCTCCCCTCCTCCCTTTCCCTGCCTCTGTACTTGCTTAAAAATCTGTTAGCTTCTCTAACTTTTTCCAGTTCTGATGAAGGGTCATCGACCTGAAACGTTAACTCTGTTTCTCTCTCTACGATGCTGCCTGACCTGCTGAGTGTTTCCAGCATGTTATGTTTGTTATTACTTTGTAAATAAGCTGGGTAACATGCTTGACAGGGCAAATGACATGTGGAAGTGATAGCCTTGAAAGGTCAAATATTTGTTCATTTTTTATGTATTATTTTGTTACATGAAATCAATTAGAACCCATATTGCTGTTCTTACATATCTCACATTTTCATAGCGTATCCATACCTGATCTGTTAGAGGAAGGGTGAAAACGAGGACCTGGCCATTCAGCTTCCATTCCGACTTATCCTGCATGTTAGGTACCTGTATCTTGACTGTGACTGGACCCTTAAAGAAAAACAATTGAGCATTGTTGGGAGTTGCAAATTTTCTTTCTGAATAAAAATTTAATCTTGTACATGCTCTATTAAAAATGCAGTTACTTCCCGATATGCATGTAACAGCATTACACACCTACAACTTTTCAACTAATTCAAAAAAGGTAACAGCACCAAAAGCAAAAATGTAATGTGCTCTTCAAATTACTCTGAGGAACTGAGAATGCCAAGTGCTAATTTTGAAGTACAACGCAGGATATTTGAAAGCAAGCCCCAAAATGAAATTAAACTGTTGGTAGAATGCACAGTAAACCAAAGCCATGAAAAGGGCACAGATATGTAAATGTTGGAATAAACTAAAAAATAGAAAAAAATTGCATAAAAATGTTTAGTCTGTACTAATGTCTGCAATTTGGCCATTTTCTTATGGTGCATATTTGGCATAGTTGTACAATAACTAACGCACAAACAGAAACTTTTTTTAGGAGGAAAAACAAGGAATGGGAGTATACGTTCAACACAAAGACACAGAAGGATGTGGATGAAGAGACACCTCGGGGTTGAAATACATAAATCCCCGAAAGAGAGTGCAGGTAGATAAAGCCATCAAAAAGACCAACAGCATTCTAAATAGATGTTTAGAGTACTAAAGTAAATAAAAATGCTAAATTTGTACAAAACTCTGGTTATGTCACAGTTGAGTAATGTGTGCAGTTTCTCATTACAGAAAGGGTATTAAATCCATAGAATGTGTATGGTGTAGATTGACCAGAATGAGGGTAGGGATGAAAAACTAGAGTTATGAGGAGGGAATTGAGATACGAGAGACTATTGCCACTGCAGCAAAAAATGGATTCAATAGCAGTTTTTAAAATTATGAAGGATTTTGATAGAGTGAATCGGGAAAGACTACTTCCTTCAGTTGGGGAGTCCGTTAGGGGGGTCATCAATTAAACATTCTAAGTTAAAGGAAGTGTTTCGGAGAAATTTATTTATGCAGTGTTGTTGGAGCATGGAATGCTTTGTCAGAGAGTGGTTGAAGTAGAGATCATTACATTTTTTAACAGAGAATTGGATGAATACTTGAAGCAGAACAAGATATGGGGGGGGGGGGGGAAAGAGATCGGAGCAGAAGATTAGTTTTAGATTGCTCTAGCAGAGTCAGCACAGACACGATGGGCCGAATTCCCGCCTTCTGTACTGCAAACTTCTATGGTTCTGTATTTTTTAACTTAAAAAACAAGATGGATGCGAGAAAGTCACTTTTAAGTTTGAATAAAAACGAACAAAATTCTAATTTATTAAAATAAGTAGTTATTATTTATGGGTTCATAAATGTATTCAGGTATTGCACATTTCTCCCCTAACATAAGAAACCATGAGTGTGGTGAGGAAAAAAGCCTAAATTTGGTGAAAATTCAATATAATGTTTTGTTATTAACTAGTGGCAACTTAAGTGAATAAAAATATTTGCTAGCCAACTCATTTTAACAAAAACCTCTCAGAAAATAAGTTTGGCTTAAAACGCCAAAAGTATGCTTTCAGATTATGATACAACAGATAGAATCATGAATATTACATTTTCGAAGGAACCCAGCATTTAATGAAGGGTGGTCACATGAGAGTCAATTAAACACTAGTGACTGTGCAATGGACTGAGGTTAGACAAGCAAGTTCATGGACACTACCCTAGCACATCTTTAAATTTAACATTATTTGGCTTGATTTTTAAGCAGGGAGTATAGTATACCTTGCTTCTTCGTAGAAACTCTTCCTCTGGGATAAGATTATCCTCGCTTTTCATCTTTTTGGTTGCTGGCTCATCATCCAGTGGTGGAGGAGGACGAGGAAGCGAAGGAGGAATTGGGGCAGGAGCCACTGGAGGTGCAGGTACAAATGCTTATGTAAAAGTGTGAGAAAGGAGTCATTTTAGAACTTCAAAGTGCTTTTTTTGAAATAATACCCTGTCTAATATTAAAATAAAAATATATAAATGAACCATGTATGTGGCCCTCATTTTGTGCAATACACTTTAAGGTGTCATACCGTTCCACGTCAATTTTGTGCCTTTTGTGTTATAAAGTATTAAAAAAGCATCATGAAACCGAATCACTTGCAACCCAAGGCTCAGAATATGTCTCGTCTCTAGCGAACCAAAGCATTATACTGATTGACCCAAGAATCAATTTCAAGAATGCAGAGCAATTACATTTCATCACCTTAAAGGGACAGAAACTGTCATTTTAGCATCAACATATGTTGTGCATGACATGGTATAATGTCCCTGTCCTCAAAAAACAATGCATTCTCTAACTTACTGTAAGCAACATTAGAAGGAACGACTGAGCATCTGTATAGAAACATAGAAGATAGGAGCAGGAGTAGGTCATTCGGCCCCTCAAGCCTGTTCCGCTATTCAATGCGATCATGGCTGATCATACAAATTCAGTACCCTGTCCCTGCTTTCTCCCCATACCCCTTGATCCCTTTAGCCTTAAGAAATATATCTAACTCCTTCTTGAATATATTTAATGAATTGGCCTCAACTGCCTTGTGTGGTAGAGTATTCCACAGGTTCACCACTCTCTGGGTGAAGAAATTCCTCCTCATCTCAGTCCTTACCCCTTATCTTTAGACTGTGACCCCTGGTTCTGGACTCCCCCGCCATCGGGATCATCCTTCCTGCATCTAGTCTGTCTAGTCCTGTTAGAATTTTATAAGTTTCAATGAGATCCCCACAGTCAATTAAGTACTTTTGAAGTGCAGTCACTGTTGTAATGTCAGAAACGTGGCAGCAAATTTGTGCACAGCAAGCTCCCACAAACAGCAATAACATAAAACAATCAGATAATCTGTTTCTAGTAGTGTTGGTTACAAGATAAAATGTTGGCCAGAACACCAGGTGAACTCCCAGGCTGTTCTTTTGAAAAGTACCGTGGGATCTTTTACGTCCACGAGAGGGCAAACAAGACCTCAGTTTATCATATAGAATCATAGAGTCATAGATTTATACAGCACAGAAAGAGGCCCTTCGGCCCATTGTGTCAGCGCCAGCCATCAAGCTCTATCTATTCTAATCCCATTTTCCAGCACTTGGTCCGTAGCCTTGTATGCTTTGGCGTTTCAGGTGCTCATCCAAATGCTTCTTGAATGTTGTGAGGGTTCCTGCCTCTACCCCCCTTTCAGGCAGTGAATTCCAGATTCCAACCACCCTCTGGGTGAAAATGTTTTTCCTCAAATCCCCTCTAAACCTCCTGCCCCTTACCTTGAAACTATGCCCCCTGGTTATTGACCCCTCTAAGGGGAAAAGTTCCTTTCTATCTACCCTATCTATGCCCCTCATAATTTTGTACACCTCAATCAGGTCCCCCCTCAGCCTTCTCTGCTCAAAGGAAAACAACCCCAGCCAGTCGAGTCTCTCTTCATAGCTGAAGCATTCCAGCCCAGGTAACATCCTGGTGAATCTCCTCTGCACCCTCTCCAATGCAATCACATCCTTCCTATAGTGTGGCGACCAGAACTGCACACAGTATTCCAGCTGTGGCCTAACTAGCGTTTTGTACAGCTCCATCATAACCTCCCTGCTCTTATATTCTATGCCTCGGCTAATGAAGGCAAGTATCCCATATGCCTTTTTAACCACCTTATCTACCTGTCCTGCTGCCAAAAGACGGCATCTCCGACAGTGCAGCACTCCAACAGTACTGCAATGAAGTGTCAGCCTGGATAATGTGGTCAAGTCTCTGCAGTGGGGCTTCTAACTCAAGAGGTGAGCGTGCCACCACTGACCCAAGGCTGACACCTTACAGCACACTGCTAGTTTTTCTTTAACTTTACCTGCTGGTACCACCATTGGTGGTGGGCGGGGAGCTAAAACTGGTGGTGCCGACGGAGGCATTGGTACTACGTTGATTCGAGGTCCAGGGATCATTGGTGGCATGGGAGCTGTCAAAACAGGTCCAGGCGCTAAACGGATAACAGGAGACATTGGTGGCCTGGGGAGGACAGGCATTGATGACATAATATTCCGCACAGGTGGAGGCATCTGAATAATAAAAAACAGAGCAACATTACAATTGTACTTTAGATGTATAAAAAATTACATCTGTACGCACTTCCTGTCTACAAAACCATAAGTCTTCTTGTCACATTTATGATAACTTTTGTGCCAACTTTTCCCATTCTCACCTATGTAAACTTGGCAATGAGGCACTTTTAAGTTTTGCTATTTAACTATAAATAACAAAATCAAAACGTTATATTAAAAATAAGCATTGAAATTTTAGAACCATGTCCAAATTATGTCTGGGTGCCCTGATCCAATTACCCCCGACCTTCTAACCCCACCGCAACTCGATCTTGACTTCCCCATATGTAATGTCACGCAAGGTCAACTATACTATAAAAAAAGTGTTGCAAGACTGACTTCTAGCTGTGTTATTGAAACATTACAAGTCAAAATATGCAACTGTCACATTTTCTTATACATTTAGGAGGGCAGCTGGTTAGAGGATTTTCAACAACTGTTGTCAATGTTCCCCGTAATGTTTTTTGGGCTGCGTGGCCCCTTTAACGGGCTGCATGGCAGATTCAAAAGTCCACGCATGCGCATTTTTTTCCAATTTAAAAGCCAGCTCACCGGCTGCGCACGACTTCTGGAGCCCTGCGTAGCTTAATGGGAACATTGACCAGTGTTAAACATTTTGTGCTCATGCGATAGTCTCCTGTATAGGGTTTTAAATAATTTATTATAATAGATAGGAAATTCAAGTGAATTCAGGTAGCTTTCTTGGTGGCTCCTTCTCATTGATTTCCTCTGCAGATGCTGGTAGAGGGAATTAATAAAACTTTAGTTACTTTACATCATTTATCTCATTTACTAAGTATGTACTGCAATAGAAACTTGGATCAGAAACAGTCCTATATTTGAAACCTCAACAAGAAGGGTGGAAGGTGGTACTAATCATAAGAACATAAGAAATAGGAGCAGGAGTAGGCCATTCGAGCCTGCTCCGCCATTCAATGAGATCATGGCTGATCTTCTGCCTCAACTCCATTCACCAGCCCTATCGCCATATCCCTTGATGCCTTTGCTAGTCAGAAATCTATTGACTTCTGTTTTGAATATACCCAATGACTGAGCCTCCACAGCCCTCTGGGGTAGAGAATTCCAAAGATTCACCACCCTCTGTGTGAAGAAATTTCTTCTAATCTCAGTCCTGAATGGCCTACCCTTTATCCTGAGGCTGTGGCCCCTGGTTCTAGACTCCCCAGCCAAGGGAAACATTCTCCCAGCATCCACCCTATCAAGCCCTGTAATAATTTTGTATGCTTCAATGAGATCACCTCTCATTCTTCTGAATTCAACAGAATACAGGCCTAGTTTACTCAATCTCTTCTCATACGACAGTCCCATCTCAGGAATCAATCTCGTGAACCTTCGTTGCACTCCCTCTATGGCAAGTATATCCTTCCTTAGGTAAGGAGACCAAAATTGTACACAGTACTCCAGGTGTGGTCTCACCCAGGCCCTATATAATTGGAGTAAGACTTCTTTACTCCTGTACTCAAATCCTCTTGTAATGAAGGCCAGCATACCATTTGCCTTCCTAATGGCTTGCTGCACCTGCACATTCACTTTCAGTGACTCATGTACAAGGACACCCAGGTCCCTTTGAGCATCTGCATTCCCCAATCTTTCACCATTTCGGAAATACTCTGCCTTTCTCTTTTTTCTACCGAAGTGGATAACTTCACATTTATCCACATTATAATCCATCTGCCATGTTCTCACCCACTCACTGAGCCTGTTGAGATCCCCTTGAAGCCTCTTCGCAACTGACACTGCCGCCTAGCTTTGTGTCATCAGCAAATTTAGAAATGTTACATTTAGTCCCCTTATCCAAATCATTGATATAGATTGTGAATAGCTGGGGCCCAAACACCGATCCTTGCGGTACCCCACTAGTCACAGCCTGCCATCCTGAAAAAGACCCGTTTATCCTCATTCTTTGTTTTCTGTCTGTTAACCAATTCTCAATCCATGCTAGTATATTACAAATCCGGCCTCGGGTGACTGTCTGTGTGGAGTTTGCACATTCTCCCCGTGTTTGCGTGGGTTTTCTCCGGGTGCTCCGGTTTCCTCCCACGGTCTAAAGATGTGCGGGTTAGGTTGATTGGCTATGATAAATTGACCCTTAGTGTTAGGGGGATTAAATACGTGGGGTTACGGGGATAGGGTGGGAATATGTGTTGGTGTAGGGGTTACGGGGATCGGGTGGGATATGTGTCGGTGCAGGCTCGATGGGCCGAAATGGCCTCTATCTGCACTGTGGGGTTTCTGTGATTCTGTGATTCTGTGATTACCCCCAATTCCCTGTGCCCTAATTTTGTTCACCAACCTCTTGTGTGGGACCTTATTGAAGGCCTTCTGAAAATCCAAATACACCACATCTACCGGTTCCCCTTTGTCTACTCCACTAGTTACATCCTCAAAGAACTCCAATAGGTTTGTCAAACAGGACTTCCCTTTTATAAATCCATGTTGACTCTGCCCAATCTTACTATTAGTATCTAAGTGCCCAGTTATTGCATCCTTTATAATAGATTCCAGCATTTTCCCAACTACTGATGTGAGGCTAACAGGTCAGTAGTTCCCCGTTTTCTCTCTCCCTCCTTTCTTAAATAGCAGGGTTACATTTGCTATCCTCCAATCTGCAGGAACCGTTCCAGAATCTATAGAATTTTGGAAGATGACAACCTATCCACTATCCCAATGGCCACCTCTTTCAAAACCCTAGGATGTAGGTAATCCCGTCTGAGATTTATCGACTTTTAGTCCCATTAATTTTGCTAGTACTGTTTTTTTACTAATAATAATTTCTTTAAGTTCCTCATTCTCGCCACATCCTTGGTTTTCTCGTATTTCTGGGAGTTTTTTTGTGTCTTCCTCCGTGAAGACAGAAACAGAGTATTTATTTAATTTCTCTGCCATTTCCTCATTACCCATTATAAATTCTCCCGTCTCTGACTGTAAAGGACCTACATTTACCTTCGCCAGTCTTTTCCTTTTAACATACCTATAGAAGCTTTTACAATCCGTTTTTATATTTTTTGCTAGTTTGTGCTCATATTCCATTTCCCTTTCTTTAACAATTTCCTGGTCCCCCTTTGCTGATTTCTAAAAAGATCCCAATCCTCAAGCTGACCGCTTTTTCAGGCAACTTTATAAGCTTCTTCCTTTGACTTAATACTAGCTTTAATTTCTTTTGTTAGCCATGGTTGGATCACTTTTCCTTTTGGGTTTTTATGCCCTAGAGGAATATATGTTTGTTGCAAATTATGCATTATTTCCTTGAATGTTAGCCATTGTATGTCCACCTTCATACCTTTTAGTGCAGAATCCCAATCTACCATGGCCAACTTGTCCCTCATACCCTTGTAGTTTCCTCTGTTTAGATTGAAGACCTTAGTTTCAGATTGGACTACATCACTCTCAAACTTAATGTAAAATTCAATCATATTATGGTCACTTGTCCCTAAAGGCCCTTTTACCACAAAATTATTGATTAGCCCTTTCTCCTTACACAGTACCAGACCCAGAATAGCCTGTTCCCTGGTTGGTTCCTCCACATACTGATCCAGGAAACCATCTCGCATGCATGCCAAGAATTCGTCCTCCACACCATTAGTGGTAATTTGATTTGCCCAGTCAATATGTAGATTAAAGTCCCCCATGATTACCGTATTGTCCCTGTTACATGCACTGCTAATTTCTTGATTGATACTGTGCCCTACGTTACCACTACTGTTTGGTGGCCTATACACAACTCCCACCAATGTTTTCCGCCCTTTGCTGTTTCTTAGCTGCACCCAAACTAATTCCAGTTCTACATCACGATCTGCCGAGCCAAGGTCTTTTATCTCTGCCGTACCGATCCCTTATTAACAGCGCTACGCCACCTCCTTTTCCTTTTTGTCTGTCCTTCCTAAATGTTGAGTACCCTGGAATATTCAGTTCCCAGCTTTGGTTACCCTGCAACCATGTCTCTGTAATGGCAATTACATCATACCCATTTACTTCTATTAGTGCCATTAATTCATCCACCTTGTTGCGAATGCTACGTGCATTTAGATAAAGTGCCTTCAACTTTGCCTGTTTAATATTTTTCTGCACTTTGACCCTCTTTACTGTTGGCCTTTGTTTCTGCTCCCTACTAGTTTTGCTGACTACTTTTCTAACTTGGACTTCCAGCTTTGTTTCTCTCCGTTCTGGGTCCATACTTAGGTTTCCAGCCCCCTGACAAACTAGTTTAAATCCTCCCCAACAGCACTAGCAAACCCCCCTGCGAGGATATTGGTCCTGGTTCTGCCGAGGTGTAACCCGTCCAGCTTGTACAGGTCCCACCTTCCCCAGAATCGGTCCCAATGCCTCAGGAATTTAAATTCCTCCCTCTACACCATCTCTCCAGCCACGTATTCATCTGCTCTATTCTCCTATTTCTGCTCTCGCTAGCATGTGGCACTGGGAGTAATCCTGAGATTACTACCTTTGAGGTCCTGCTTTTTAATTTATTTCCTAGCTCCCTATATTCTGCTTGCAGGACCTTGTCCCTCTTTCTACCTATATCGTTGGTACTGATATGGACTACAACCTCTGGCTGTTCACCCTTCAGAATGTCCTGCAGTTGCTCAGTGACATCCTTGACCCTGGCACCAGGGAGGCAACATACCATCCTGGAGTCACGTCTGCAGCCACAGAAACGTCTATCTGTTCCCCTTACGATAGAATCCCCTATCACTATTGTTCTCCCACTCTTTGTCCTCCCTTCCTGTGCAGCTGAGCCACTCGTAGTACCATGGACTTGGCTCTTGCTGCATTGGCAAAAACAGGAAGGCAGATTATTATCTGAATGGCAATAGATTGGGAGAAGGGGATGTGCAACGAGACCTGGGTGTCCTTGTGCACCAGTCGCTGAAGGTAAGCATGCAGGTGCAGCAGGCTGTTAAGAAGGCAAATGGTATGTTGGCCTTCGTAGCGAGGATTCAAGTACAGGAGCAAGGATGTCTTGCTGCAGTTGTACAGGGCCTTGGTGAGACCACACCTTGAGTATTGTGTGCAGTTGTGGTTGCCTTATCTGAGGAAGGATGTTCCTGCCATGGAGGGAGTGCAGCGAAGATTCACCAGACTGATACCTGGGATGGCAGGAATGACGTATGAGGAGAGATTGGGTCGATTGGGCTTATATTCGCTGGAGTTTAGAAGAACGAGAGGGGATCTCATTGAAACTTATAAAATTCTAACAGGACTAGACAGACCAGATGCAGGAAGGATGTTCCCGATGGCGGGGGAGTCCAGAACCAGGGGTCACAGTCTAAAGAAAAGGGGTAAGCCATTTAGGAAAGAGATGAGGAGGAATTTCTTCACCCAGAGTGGTGAACCTGTGGAATTCTCTACCACAGAAGGCAGTTGAGGCCAATTCATTAAATATATTCAAGAAGGAGTTAGATATATTTCTTAAGGCTAAAGGGATCAAGGGATATGGGGAGAAAGCAGGGACAGGGTACTGAATTTGGATGATCAGCCATGATCTCATTAAACGGTGGAGCAGGCTTGAGGGGCCGAATGGCCTACTCCTGCTCCTATCTTCTATGTTTCCCCTGAGAAACCATCTCCCCCAGCAGTATCCAAAATGAAAAATCTGTTGGAGAGGGAGATGGACCCAGGGGACTTCTGCACTACCTTCCTAGTTCTTTTACTCTGTCTGGCGGTCACCCATTCCCTGTCTGCCTGTGTACTCTTTACCTGTGGTGTGACCATATCGTTAAACGTGCTATCCACGAAGATCTCAGCCTCGCGGATGCTTCAGTGACTCCAGCCGCAGCTCCAGCTCCGAAACGCGGATTTCGAGTAGCTGCAGCTGGAGACACTTCCTGCACACGTGTTCGCCCTGGACACCGAAAGTGTCCCCGACTTCCCACATAGCACAGGAGGAGCACTCCACACTGCCTAGCTGCCCTGCCATGTCCTACCCTTAATTTACTCCCTTTACTTCCTCTAAATTAAAGAATATTAAATACACTATGGACCTTACTTCACTTTAAACACTACTCACTAAACTAGAGACCTTACTTTTTATTTTAACGACTGGACTGTAGAAATACTCAGAAGGGGTTACTTACCAATCAGCTCCATCCCTTTTTATTTAATATTGAAAACAAACCAGCTAATAATTAAATAACAAGCCTGTGGCCAATTTGGTTTAAATGTAGACTCCTGACTGTGGCACAGGAGTTATACATTGGTAAGGCAACAAGACTTTTGTGTACAGTGGCCCGGAATTTGCAGTTAGCAGCAAAGCGAAGGCATTCACTGCTGGCCCCAGAGTACGCTTCGCACAAGGATCTCGCGATCCCAGAGTTGAGAAATTCGGGTTTTCCGACATTCAATTCAAATCAGCGAAGTATGGTGGGGATCCCCTTGTGCGAACTGCTGTGACGTCAACAAACTGTCTGTGCAGCCAATCAAATCGCAGAATTCTCACAGACAGCAAACAAGGAAGTGAGCAAGCTCTTAATTGGGGCTCTCACATGGGGAAAAGTCAAATTTGAAATAAAGATAGACAAACTTACCTTTTCTTTAAAAAGTTTAACATTTTTTATTTTTATTAAAATGGACAAATTTTTGCACGGCACAAAATTTAAATTAATTTTTCCAGGCCCTTAACATTTGTTTAGCAGTAATAACACTGTTAAAAGCCCAGTTACACCTAATCCCTTTGGGTCTAACTTTTAGTGGGGAATTTAACAGTATAATTACTGCAGAAGAGCCGAAGTCTTCGTCAGTTTCCCTGATTTGAGAGGATTACACAGATTGCTGGCTCTGTGGGGGGAGGGGGGGGCGAGGAGAACAGCGCAGCCTGTTTCGGATCTGTCAATGACAGACCGAACTTCAAGATTTCAAATCCTGAAGTTGCGGTCAGTTTCAAAGGCAGAATGACAGCGAACGCTGCCAGTTCGTCGCCATCCCGACCACAAATTCTGGGCCATTATTGTTGCACACAATCCTGAGCACCTCAGTGTAACATCATGTAAAAAGAAATGCTTGTTGTAACCATTTCCAAAATATTTGCTAAACTTACAGAAGGTGGTCGGGGCATTGATGTGATTGGTGGAGCATTCATTGAAGAAGTTGATCCAGATGAAGGAGGTGGGGGTTGTGGTAAATCAGGTTTGCTGGGTCCGATTTTCTCTTTGGTGTCATCCTCTGGGACCAATCCCTTGGCCTTGTGGATGGCTTCAATCTGCTCCTGCAGTGTGATGTTGGCTTGTGCAGCTTGTTGTGTACGTGCCATACTGCCAGAATGACCATCCCAAGTAACCTTTGTCACAGGAGAGAACAATGAATATAATCAGAGCTTATTGCCTTGTTTGTGTATTGTACAATTACAACCAATAAACAGCATGTCTGCAATACTGAATAATCACTTCAGAGCAGAATAGTTTTAAGTTACTCTGCCTTCAGTTTTTGAATTAATCTAGATGAACTAATACTCTAGTTTGAGGCAATAACTTTCATTTTTGAACGTTTTCCCAAGTTGAACAAGCAAACCACATCCATTATCAGTGCTCCACACTGTACTGTCACAGCACTTTCCAGTTTAATTTCCTTTACACACTGTACTTTGAAAACAGTATGCCATCCTTATAATTTGGAAAAGACATTCAATGACAGCATAGTTAATCATTTCCATATAATCATTACTGTTTCAGTGGGAGAGAACAGTTGCCGAGTGAATTTATATTTGTGTAAACTGCCAGATGTGCGTTTGTTTGCAGCTTATGCAATGGAAAGGCTATGGTTGCTGCTGTGAAATTGCAGTACTAAGAAGCAACAGGAAATCTTCTCCAAAACACCATTTAAACAATGAGCAAGTTACCCGAGCCTCGCACAGTATCGGGTGTTCATACCTTCTCTTCTGGTTTCTGAATTTCTTCTTCACCAATCTTCTTACCGATGGCTGTTTCTTCCACACCAAAGATATCAGTACGTCGTTCAGCCAGCTGCTTCAAACTACTTTCAATATCCAGACCTGATGGAGAAAACAGCTCTAATCAAAAGATGGTTGGGTATCTATCCTAAAAATTGATATAAATATGATACTGACAAAACTTTCAGAATTTCTCAAAAATGATTGTTGTTGGGACTGACAGGAACAGAAAGTTTTGCTCCAGTGACATCAGGGCGGGCAGCATTCCTATTAATAAATCAACGGAATAAAACTTATCACATCAGGCTACACAAAACTTCGATACAAAAGCAAATACCGCGGATGCTGGAAATCTGAAATAAAAACAAAATGCTGGAAATACTCAGCAGGTCAGGCAGTTCTGACGAAGGGTCATCGACCTGAAACATAACTTTGTTTCTCTCTCCACAGATGCTGCCTGACCTGCTGAGTATTTCCAGCATTTTCTGTTTTTATTAAACAAAACTCCTGTTCTTACGCTGCCATTAATTTGGCTATTTTAAAGCACAGAACAGAGCAACAAGGGGCAACAAACAGCTAGAGTGTAGAAATATTCAAGATTATTCAGTAGAACATACTTTATCTTTAAGAGGACTAACTGAAAGATCAAAGCGCTTGCGATCCACCACATGTTGAGTTCCTAATCTCACCAGTGATGCTGTGAGGAGGTTCTCCACAGGAAAGGACAGACAACATTAAAAAAGGTGCTCTTGCGTAACCTATACTGGCTGGTTACAAAGCAGCTCTGGCAGAGATGTGGGGTAGTTTGCATACGTGTACTCGCAACCAGGTGTGATATGGGAAGAGCAAGGGGAAAAACTGGATTTGTACCCACAAAAAAGCTTTAAGAAATATAAGCGAACAGAAAATAATGTTGCATTTTAAATCAGTATATACATTATATAGTAACAGATGGCAATAAGTAGACTCAACCATAAGTGTGTGAGGGGAAGGATTTACCTGAAAACAATAATTACAGTCACAACCTAGAAACAAAACACACAACTTTTTACGTTGATGAATAAATCAGAACTATTAATGGAAACAAAGTTCCCATTTTGGGCAGTGCTTCCTACAGCATCAGTAATGATACTTGCCTGGAGCATACACTTCATCTTCACTCTGCTTCTCTCTAATAGAGCGTTCACGCTGCTCCAACCAGCGTGGATCCAGCAGCCCAATACGCATGTGCTCTTGCATTTTGCTGGCAGGAATCTTTTCCCCAGTGATTGGAGAGATGAGATACTCGTCAGGTGCAGGCGTACCAGCCACTGGTTTTGAAGCTAAAAGAACACAAGGAAACCATGTATGTTTACTTTTACTTTAAACTATTCAGTAACTGAGTAAAAGATATAGAAATGGGTGCACATATTAGAAACATAGAAGATAGGAGCAGGAGTAGGCCATTCAGCCCCTCGAGCCTGCTCCGCCATTCAATGAGATCATGGCTGATCATCCAAACTCAGTACCCTGTCCCTGCCTTCTCCTCATATCCCTTGATCCCTTTAGCCTTAAGAAATATATCTAACTCCTTCTTGAATATATTTAATGAATTGGCCTCAACTGCCTTCTGTGGTAGAGAATTCCACAGGCTCACCGCTCTGGGTGAAGAAATTCCTCCTCATCTCTGTCCTAAATGGCTTACCCCTTAGACTGTGACCCCTGGTTCTGGACTCCCCCGCCATCGGGAACATCCTTCCTGCATCTGGTCTGTCTAGTCCTGTTAGAATTTTATAAGTTTCAATGAGATCCCCTCTCATTCTTCTAAACTCCAGCGAGTATAAGCCCAATCGACCCAATCTCTCCTCATACGTCATTCCTGCCATCCCAGGTATCAGTCTGGTGAATCTTCGCTGCACTCCCTCCATGGCAAGAACATCCTTCCTCAGATAAGTACAAATTCACAAGACATTAAGTAGATTGGTTTCTATACATTGCAAAAGGGAAAATACAGAAACTGCGAGCTGCCAGCTGAAGCACGGGTCAGAAATAGGGCTGCAACATTGTAGTTCTGGTTTTGTGTGACACAATTCTTAGTCATCTTATTTGTCTTTGCATCTATAAAGTACAAATGATGCCTCAAGCAGTAAAGAGACATTAAGCAACATATGCCTCTCTGTTAAAAATTATTCAATATTAAAGTAACTTCGGGGGTTGTGCAGCTGCTTTACCCAGCATATGAAATAGTAAAATACGTATACATGTATAATACTACAAAACCAGAGCTGGTGCAGAAATGCTGAATATTGGAGATTTACACTTGAAACAACACTGAAGCTGTTGTTGTGTCCTTAAACACCAAGCACTTTCTGAATAACCTAAATGACAACTGTGTAACTGGTGAACACTAGACCTACACTAGTGAAATAAATATTCTGAACTTATACAAGCGCCTTATCTCGTTTCTCAAACATCTTACACTTTCACATAAACTTAATTACTCTGAAGTACAGTTACTGCTGTTATGTAGCTGGTCTTATGCGGATCATCGTAAAAATCCAACTGGCTCACTAATGTCCTTCAGGGAAGGGGACCTGCCACTCCTACATGGTCTGGCCTGCATCTGACTTCAGTGCCACTCTACATGATTGACTCACAATGCCCTTGGGGCAACTAGGAATGGACAATAAATGCGGCTTTGCCAGCGTCACCTAAATCCTAAGAACAAATATTTTTTTAAATCGGTCAATCCCACAAACAGCAATGAGACGAATGGTTTGTTTTTCTGGTTGTTAGTTTCAGGAAGTATTGGTTAGGACACTGGGAGGGCTCACTTCTCTTTTCCCAATAGTACCACGGAGTCTACTTGAAGAGGCAGATGGGACCTCAGTTGGATGTGAAAGACGGCATCTGTGACAATATAGCACTTCCTCATTGACGTGTCAGCCTAGATCGGTGTTGACCAATACGTTAGCCACTACTCCCATGCATCTAATTAGGAATCCAGATGTGGCTAATTGTATTTCTGATTAGTAAATTAAAAAATGAGTAATAGACACTGCAGTTGGGCATGTGACCACAACACTCATCCGCAGGATGCATGCTTGCGTACTTTAACCTTTTTGTGTGTTTGCTGGTAAAATGGCAAGACGAAAAGAGTGTGCAAGTGTTTTTTGATCTTTGTGAGTGCTTTACTTCCTTGGTTACTGAATGGCGGTAGATGTTTGTTAAGTAAATATACACGTGAAGTACATTTACCTACATCGAGAGAGTGCATGTAAGGCATTTTCTACTAAAATTGGTGCATGTGGCTAAAACAGTGTCGCCATAGTCACGCCTGTGGCGAGTCAGTAATTTCACTGGCCTATATTATCAAGTCCTGTAATGGGGCTTGAACCCATCACTTTCTGGCTCAGAGTCAAGGGTGTTACAATCCGAGTTAAGCTGACACAAGCTGGAAAGGGGGCGGGGGGGCTCGAGGGAATGTCTTGCAGTCCAATCACTTGGAGCAATGGAGTGGCAGCAGATAGGAACTGGAAGTGGTGCTAAATGTTGGGGAGGCAGGATAAGCTGGGAGCTGTACCAAAGGGGATGGAGCCTCAAGCCATGCCGAGGGCAAGAGTTGCATCATAAAATTGGGGGAAGTTTCTACTGTGCATGCTGATAAAATTATTGAGAAATCATTGAGATTTATGTTGGACAGATCAAACGAATAGGGAAAAGAAGATATGATACAAGACAGTCAGGGGAAAATTTGGCATTTAATGAGTAGTTACAATATCAAGGTAGCACTAGATTTAAGAGAAATATAGAGTGAGCAATTTAATGATAGCTTTACATTAGAAACTAGGCTTTACTGCAAATTAATTCAGGAAAATAGTCAATTTTGTCCCATGCTCCATTCCATTAAATTCTTCCAGGCTAACAATGCACCCTGGTGAACATGACCCCATCAGATGAATCACTGGCTTTCAGACCATGACCACATATACAACTTAAACTTCCCACAGTTTTTGCAGACTCACCTTTGGGATCATAGTCCTTCCTAATGATAACCTGGTCTGGAGTAGGAGGAAGTGGTGGAGGCATTGGATTATCAGGAGGAGGTGGTGCTTTCTGACCTTCGTCTTCTTCATCTGATCCCTAAGAGAAACAGTTATACATAGATATATAAATGTGTAAAAATATTCATTTCATCAAAAATAAGTTAAATCGGAAAGTTGGCATTTTCCCCCATTGTTTTTCCTGTTTTGCTCCTACTTTGGAGAAAGACTTACAACCCCCACATATCTAGCAATAACATTCCTGATCTAGTCTTTGGGATATGGATGACCCACACCGTAATAATTTTTTCCCACTGATTCTGGGGAAGCCTTTTGTCTAAAGGCACTGCTAAACTGAAGACTCATTATATGGCGATCCACATGCACAAAAAATGATGTGCCATGTGATTATTTTAAATTATGCACGTGATTGTATGTCATGCAATGTTCAAACAACAAACTGAAGTTTAGGCTTGAGCTCTCTCTGAAGCAAACTAATACCTAATCATACGGAGGACACCTATTCACTAATGCTATTCCCTCTGCGGGCTGTCTCATTCTTTGGATATGGTTCCAGGTATATGGTTGCTTGGTGGTGCCTCCAGAGCCAGTATGGAGTCAAATATCCAGCTGAGAAAAGTTATAAACCTACAAATGAATCCAGTCATTTAAAAAAATACTTGAAACGGAATCCATAAACAAAAATATCTAGACCAAAAACAAAACCCATCTTTGTTCTGCATTTGGATCAGCTTGTTTTTTTTCCAAACTGACATAGGTAAGAGTGTATCAGGTAGATCAAGTTTGTTTGAAACTTTGAGCCACTTAATTAAAATCTTAAAGCTTATCTTAAAACTCAATGATGATTTGATATAAACATTTACTTGGTACCAGAATCAAAACAAAGCTATATTTTGAAACACAAAGGCCAAGTAATTCCTTTCGAAACACACTATATATGGTTTATATTATTAAGTATATATATTTTTTTTTTTTTTATAAAAAGGAACAGGAATTTATGACACCACTAAGATCAAATATCTAAAATTTCTATGGGTTTTCCAAGTTTGTTACAGGTAAAATTTAGCATTAAGCTAATACCAGGTTTTCATAAAGGCTTAATTATTTCAAAAATATATCCATCCCGTTAATGACTAGCTCCTTGAGTTGGTTAGCTCACTTGTCATGACTGAATGAAAGAGACATATCAGTGTCTATTATGACCTAATAACGTGAATTAACACCAGAGTTGAATACGATCACTGTCATTACTTATTTCACTATTCACAAGACTCTTCTTTTAAAAACCAGATTGAACTATACAGAGTATGAGAGTAAGCTTGCAGGGAACATAAAAACTGACTGTAAAAGCTTCTATAGATATGTGAAGAGAAAAAGATTGGTGAAGTCAAGCGTAGGTCCCTTGCAGTCAGAATCAGGGGAATTTATAATGGGGAACAAAGAAATGGCAGACCAATTAAATACATACTTTGGTTCTGTCTTCACAAGGAGGACACAAATAACCTCCCAGAGATGTTGGGGAACATAGGGTCTAATGAGAGGGAGGAACTGAATGAAATCAGTATTTGTAGGGAAATGGTGTTAGGGAAATTGACGGGATTAAAGACCGATAAATCCCCAGAGCCTGATAATCTACATCCTAGGGTACTTAAGGAAGTGGCCCTAGAAATAGTAAATGCATTAATGGTCATCTTCCAAAATTCTATAGACTCTGGCACAGTTCCCATGGATTGGAGGGTAGCTAATGTAACCCCGCTATTTAAAAAAGGTGGTAGAGAGAAAACGGGGAATTACAGACCGGTAAGCCTGACATTGGTAGTGGGGAAAATGCTAGAGTCCATTATAAAAGATGGAATAGCAGAGCACTTGGAAAACAGTGACAGGATCGGACAAAGTCAACATGGATTTACAAAAAGTAAATCGTGCTTGACTAATGTACTGGAATTTTTTGAGGATGTAACTGGTAGAATAGATAAGGGAGAACCAGTGGATGTGGTGTATTTGGACTTTCAGAAGGCTTTCGATAAGGTCCCGCCTAAGAGATTAACGTATAAAGTTGAAGCACATGGGATTGGGGGTAAGGTACTGACTTGGATAGAGAACTGGTTGGCAGACAGGAAGCAAAGAGTTGGAATAAACGGGTCTTTTTCCGAGTGGCAGGCAGTGACTAGTGGTGTACCGCAGGGATCGGTGCTAGGACCCCAGCTATTCACAATATATATTAATGATCTAGACGAGGGAACTAGATGTAGTATCTCCAAGTTTGCAGACGACACAAAGCTGGGTGGGCATGTGTGCTGTGAGGAGGGTGCAGAGAAACTCCAGTATGATTTGGACAGGTTGAGTGATTGGGCAGATGCATGACAGATGCAGTATAATGTGGATAAATGCGAGGTTATCCACTTTGGTGGCAAAAACAGGAAGGCAGATTATTATCTGAACGGCAACAGATTGGGAGAAGGGGAAGTGCAACTAGACCTGGGTGTCCTTGTGCACCAGTCGCCGAAGGTAAGCATGCAGGTGCAGCAGGCGGTTAAGGTGGCAAATGGTATGTTGGCCTTCATAGCGAGAGGATTCGAGTACAGGAGCAAGGATGTCTTGCTGCAGTTGTACAGGGCCTTGGCGAGACCACACCTCGAGTATTGTGTGCAGTTTTGGTCGCCTTATCTGAGGAAGGATGTTCTTGCCATGGAGGGAGTGCAGCGAAGATTCACCAGACTGATACCTGGGATGGCAGGAATGACGTATGAATAGAAATTGGGTCGATTGGGCTTATATTCGCTGGAGTTCAGAAGAATGAGAGGGGATCTCATTGAAACTTATAAAATTCTAACAGGACTAGACAGACTAGTTGCAGGAAGGATGTTCCCGATGGCTGGGGAGTCCAGAACCAGGGGTCACAGTCTAAAGGTAAGGGGTAAGCCATTTAGGACAGAGATGAGGAGGAATTTCTTCACCCAGAGAGTGGTGAACCTGTGGAATTCTCTACCACAAAAGGCAGTTGAGGCCAATTCATTAAATATATTCAAGAAGGAGTTAGATATATTTCTTAAGGTTAAAGGGATCAAGGGATATGGGGAGAAGGCAGGACCAGGGTACTGAGTTTGGATGATCAGCCATGATCGCATTGAATGGCGGAGCAGGCTCGAGGGGCCGAATGGCCTACTCCTGCTCCTATCTTCTGTGTAACTAAGCTTGGCATCATAGTAGCTACTATTTTTCTTCTTTTTCCTACCCTACCAAAGGACAACACCGATACCTTTGCATGCTACTCAATGATTCCTATTTTATAATCTGTAATCAATTAAATTTTCAACAGGTAGGTCAGTTATTCTGGCAGGGGGGGTTGCAAAATTGGTAGTTAACTTGCTAGCATCCCCTTCTTGAGTAATCAAACAGGACTAGGATCATAAAGTATCTTTACATTAATCACCAGGATCATTTTTAGTATCATACCTCGTCCATATCCTGTACTTGTGTATCTTGATCCAACTGTGATGGAGCCTCTTCTGGCTTATCCTCTGTTTCTTCAACCTCATCATCAGATTCCACTTCCATTTCAACCTCCTCACTCTCCCCAAACTTCTCATATCGCTCCTGCATCAAAATACGAGCTCCAAGCTCTTCCGGGGTAGTTGGTGGAGGGAAATGCCCTGTAATTAGAAAAGTTAATTACCTGATGAACTTAATTACTATTACATATCTTGTTTTTCCTACCTCTCCTATCCACCTCTCCCCCAACAAAGGAGCTTGACTCCCATTACAGTATTTTCTTCTTCAACCAGACGAAGTTGTTCTATTCCATTAATGGCCAACAGGAGCGCACTTCTGGAGATCAGAACTCAGTCATTCAAATTTACCTACGAAAAGCATCACACACAAATTACTTTGAAAAGCAGTAACCATTGTTATGCGGACAAATTTGGCAGCTACTTTGTGCATGGTAAGATCCCTGGTTGAGAGAAGAATATACACCAGAACTCCTAGTATCCTTTGAATAGTGCCATGGAATCGTCAACAACTACCTGAACAACCGGAACAGGCAGATGGGACCTCAGTTTAACATCTCATCTGAAGAACAATATCGCAGCAATCACTCAATACTACATGATGTCAATGTAAATTATGCATACAAGTCCTGGAGCAAGGCTTGAACCTGCAACCTTATGACTCTCAGGCTATCAACTAAGCCAAAGTGACAGATGACAGAGCAGCGCCAATAAAATATAGCTTTTTTGCCAGAACTATATTGATAGATGCAATATATTCTATGCTTTGTGTGGACTACAACAACTATCTGTATTTATATAACATAATGTAGAACAACATCCCAAGGGTCATCAGAGGTGCAAGGAAAACAATGGCTCTCATCAAAGAATCGATTAGGAGGCATGACCAAAAGTTTGTTTGAAGAGATGGGTTTTAAGGAGGAGCTGCATAGCATAGGATCTAAGTGGCTGAAGACACTGCCAAAACTGTGGGGTGAAGGGTCGGAGTGCAAAAGAGGCTAGAATCAGAGAGAGAGAGTTCAGTGGGGGGGGGACTGCATGGCTGGAGGAGGTTAGAGAAATAGGGAAGTGAAAGTCAGTGGCAGGATTTAAACACAATGGCCCGTATTTTGCAGCCCCTAAGGGTGCATATGTGGCCGTAAGGGCCCCGCAAGTCCTGGGTTTAGGCGATGTGCTGCACATGCGCGAAAACCCTGAACTTGCCATCTTGACAGATCGTAGCCATCCCCGGGAAAAGGTCATCCGCGGGCGGAGAGTTAGGCTATTTGCCCAATTTCTGCCCAGCGAATGCCCGTGAAATTCTAATGCCTGGTAAAAGCAGGAGTAAGGCCTGCTTTTACCAGTGCAAGAATTTAAATGAATATAAAAATACATTTTTTTCAATCATTTAAACATTAAAACACCTGTAAAATAAGGTCGATATTTTTAGCCCCTTTAAAACATTTAAATTTGTTCTTCAAAAAATTAAATTTGTTTTAAATGTTTAATTATATTGTATTTAATTCATTTTAAATATGTCATTTAAAAATGTATTTGTTATGTTAGTGTTTTTTATGTGATTCCCATTCATGCTTATGGGGGATTCCGTACATATGGAATCCCCATAAGCATGAATGGGGATCCCCCTTCTTTAATTGGTTGGGCCGGCCCACATGAGCCCAGAGGCGTTTGCGAACCACATGTGCCCCTGGGATACGTGGGCCTCTACGCATAGAGGCCCAGGAGCGCGAGTCTCCGTGGATCCCGAGGCAGAAGGTAGGTTTGTGGATTTTTTGCCGGTCAGAGGCATCCGCCCACGGGAAGCCTCCAACCACAAATTCAAGCCCATTGAGTATTTTAAATCTGTGGTGCTGTTGGACTGGGAGCCACATAGGTTGGTGAGGACAGGAGTGATGGGTGAACAGGTCTTGTTGCAGGATAGGTCTCGAGCAGTTCAGATTTGGGTGGACTGAAGTTTATAGAGGGTGTAGATGAGAGGCCGGTTAAAAGAGCATTGAGGATATCTTCATAAATGATGGTTTCACTGGTAGATGGGCTGAGGAAGGGGTGACGGCAGGTGATGCTATGGAGGTTGAAGTAGGCGGGCAGTCTTTGTGATGGGAGAGGAATGGGGGTTAATAGTTCAGCTTGGGGTAGAACAGGACACTGAGGGTACAAGCAATCTAGCCGTAAACAATAGGCAGGGAGGGGGTTGGAGTTACTGTCGAAGATACAGTTTGCGCCGGGGCCAAAGATGATGGTTTGGGTCTTTCCAATGTTTAGCTGGAGAAAAACACTGCTCATCCAAGACTGGATGTTGGTAAAGCAGTCTGATAGCATAGGCAGCAGAAGAGTTAAGAGAGGTGATGGAATCATAGAGCTCGGTGTCATTAGTGTACATGTGTATCTGATCCCATGTCTGGGATGATATAAGGGCAACATGTAGATGAGAAGCCAAGGATGGATCTTTGATGGACTCCTGAGGTGATGGTGCAAGGCTGCGAAGAGAAGCCATTGCTAGCGATAGTCTGGCTACAATTGAATAGGTAAGAATGGAACCAAGCAAGGGCAGTTGAATTAAATTGGACAATGGAGGAGGGTGAAGTCATAGACTGCGTTGAAGGCTGCAGACAAATCCAGGAGTGATAATGCATCACAATCACAGAATACCATTACACGACTTTGGTTAAAACCATTTTCGTAATATAGGAGGGGTGGAAATCTGATTGGAGAGTCTCAAACAGGAAGTTCTGGGAGAAATGAACACAGATCTGGGAGGCAAAAACATATTCAACGGTCTTGGGAGAGGAAAGGGAGGTGGCAGATGAGCAGTAGTTAATGAGGACATACGCTCGAAGGTTGAGTTTTTCTGAGTAGTGGGGTGGGCAACAGTAGTTTTGAAAAGGAGGAGGGACAGTGCCTGAGGAGAGGGAACCATTTACAACGTCAGCTACCATGGGGGCCAGGAGTTCAGTGGGAATGGGGTCGAGTGAGGAGTGGGTCAGTCTCATGGAGAAGCTGAGCTTGGAGGGGGCATGGAAAATGATGGGGAGAAACTAGAGAGACAGGGGCGGGGGGCTGTTGGGGTCACAGCTAGGATAGATAGGGAACTGAGGAAAGGTTTGGCTTAGTGAGGAAGGGGGGGGAAAAGCAGCAAAAATAACTGAACGATAGGTTCCATCTTTCCATGAGCTCCTCGTACTGTTGGAGGTGAGGTTGGAAGAGGTTGGGGAGAGGGGTCCAAGAAGGTTCTTGGTAGTACAGAAAAGGAGCCTGGTCCATCCAAGCCCTCCAAGATGATCCTAGTGTCATGGAATGTTTTGGCAGAGGACAGCGAAGCCCAGTAGAGCTTTACATGATTGAGACAGATCTGACAACGGACGGTTAAGTCATTTGTGTGCCAGATACACTCAAGTTTGCATCCTTGGACTTGAGGGAGTGAAGATAGCGGTTGTATTGGAGGAATGACTGGGAAGAGAGACACTGAGCTTTTTGCTGGGGATAAGGGCATTGAAGGTGGAAGTGAAAGACTGGCTCAAAACATCAACAGTTGCAGAGGTATCATACAAATAGAGGGGCACAGGTTAGGTTGACTAAATATTTTCATCATAAATCTAATACAATCAACTGCACATGAAACAACAATAGTTTGCAACTGTAAATACTTACATGCATTTATTCAATTAATGCAGGTTTGACTATATGTTGTTAATGCATTAGAATGCTTGCCAACTAAAAATACTGCTTCTTTTCATCTCCCTTCAAAATATCAGTTCTAAAGGCCATCGGCTCCTATTTCCTTGTTCAATGTCGGGGCCATTAATACTATGTTCACCCTTTCACATTTCTTAACAAGTACAGTATCAGCCTCCTCTTTGTAGTCAGCTCACTTTTCTTTCCTCTCACCAAACTCTTTGTCTGTATATGCTGTATAAATTACCCAAATTGTATAGTAATTTGGATTGCATATAACATTGTAAATGGGGGATCTGTTGTGTGATGGCACTGTCATAGGCTTGCATGGAATTCAAATTGGGACATTTGAAATTGCTTGTTGTAGACAGGGATTCATTGTAGCCATATAAATTATACATGGAATCCACTGCATACCAGTACTTTTAGGTGCATCTCATTTATTCTAAAAAGTTAAATAAATATCGCCATACACCCAGTCAGTTTTTTCCCTTATTTGAACCATCTTCCCATGTAACAATAACTTGAATTTAAAAGCTTAAAATGAGCAACCTCAAAGCTATAGGAACTCAACTGTTATTTTTCATTGACATTTCAAACCAATTTACTGTAATTGCAAATGCACATTTAAACAAAAATATTCAAAGCAAAGGATGCTGGAAATACTGTGATTGTACAGTGGAAAATGGTTAATTTTAGAACGATGTGCGTTTATCAGTGTTTAAACCCAAATCAACTTTACATCCTACAGTATGGTAATAACATTACCTTGTTCATTAGGCTGGAAGTCAACAGTTTCCACCACCACAAAGTCATGCCAGTCAATCTGTGCATAGGCTACTCTCTCCCTTTCCCGCTCTTCCTCCTCTTTCCTCCTCTCACGCTCCTGAAATTTGGCCCATTCAACTCGGTATCTAACCTGTCATACAAACCAAAATTATTTGCATGTATATTGATCCACATTCCTTTTGTGCATAGGTGACAGACTTCCTAGTCTTCTACACTCCTGAAGATGAAAACTTGTATAAGCACAGGAAAAAAATGAACTTCATCAAATAACACACAGGCAGCAGAGGGGTGAAGAGAGGTGGTGCAGTGGTAGAGCTAGGAGTCATTAGCGTACATGTGGAAGCTGATCACATGAAGGAATAGAGAGCCATATATTCAAGTTTGCAAATAGAGAGTTGCATGTCCAAGTTTGCAGGTGATACAAAGTTAAGTGGCACACTAAATAGTATAGATGGGAGTAGAAAGTTGCAAAGGGACACTAACAGATTAAGTGAGTGGGCAAAATTGTGGCAGATGAGAGTTCAATGTGGGGAAGCGCGAGGCCATCCACTTTGGACCTAAAAGATAGATCAGAGTATTTTTTAAATGGGGAGAAACTAGGAACTGTGAAGGAGTAGAGTGATTTAGAGGTCAAAGTACAGAAATCACGAAAAGCTAGTGGACAGGTACAAACAAATAATTTAAAAAGGCTAATGGAATGTTGTCCTTTATATGAAGAGGGCTGGAATACAAAGGGGTGGAAGTTATGTAACAGTTATAAAAAGCTCTGGTTAAATCCCATTTAGAATATTGTGTTCAGATCTGGGCACAGCACCTCAGGAAAGATAATATTGGCCTTGGAGAGGCTGCAGTGCAGATTCACCAGAATGAGACAGGGGCTAAAAGGTTTAAATTATGAGGACAGGTTGTATAGACTAAGCTTGTATTCCCTTGAGTATAGAAGATTAAGGGGTGATCTAATTGAGGTGTTTAAGATGATTAAAGGCGTTGATAGGGTAGGTAGAAACTATTTCCTCTGGTGGGAGTGTCCAGAACAAGGGGGCATAACCTTAAAATTAGAACTAGGCTGTTCAGGGGTGATATCAGGAAGCACTTCTTCACACAAAGGGTAGTGGAAATCTGGAACTCTCTCCCAAAAAGCTGTTGAGACTAGGTCAACAGAAAATTTGAAAACTGAGGGTATAAAGTGATACGGAATCAATGCGGGTAGATGGAGTTAAGATACAGATCAGCCACGATCTAATTGAAACGTGGAACAGGCTCGAGGGGCTGAATGGCCTACTCCTATTCCTATGTTCTACATCCGAGATGATATCACCAAGGACAGCATGTAGATGAGGAAGAGGCCAAGGATGGATCTTTGGGGGACTCCCGAGGGGGTGCAAGGGCACCGAATAAAAACAAATTATTTAGGAACCTTTTTCAAAGCAACAACATTCCAGAATCTAAAAAGGACATTAATCGTCCAAACTTATGATTTAAAAGTTATTACCTTATAATATGCTATTATACATACCGTATATAAATTACAGATGTTTCAATTATTTAAGCAATTAGTGTTGCTAGTTATGTTTTGTTTACTATGGTAATATTTATTGTCTCACCTGATCTAAAACTTCTTTAGGATTTTCTGCCTCTTTTTTCAATTTCTGAAGCAATCCCTTTGGCGGTATTAAGATCTGAAAAAAATTAAAATGTTAAGCTTTTCCCCCCTTATGAAAGGCTCACGGTTAAAATCAGTATACATCTGATTTTAATACCGCAACTCTGGCATATCTGGCTAGGTCAGAAGAGTTGCCCATCAGTCGTGTACTGTATTCACCAGTACATCATTAACAAGTCCTCTTCAAAACAAATTCCAATACTGGCCCTACATCTTCCCAATTAAAAAACCACAAAAATATTACCAAAAATTGAAAATTTAAGGTGAACTAAATTTTGCTGCAACAACTTTGCTTTTATGTGGTGAATCATGAACCTTGAAATTACTTCAGTATAAACTACAAATTCAACTAAATGTTAAATTATCCAGCTTTCCACTTACAACTCTTCAATACTGCATTGCTGTCTCTCTGACACTGGGGTTTTATCAAGAGTTTTATTTTTTACCATCGGAGGTGTGCTAAAACTATGTACTCCCTACTACCTTTTCTCAAGGCCTCAACTGAAGATAAAAGTAACTGTCCGTGACAATTGGAAAAAATATGAAAGCTAGATACTTAAATAGCTATGTCTGCAATGGTGGCAAGTGTAATTTTTAAAAAATACCATCGTTATGTTTTTAAGCTGCCTTGTGGCACTGCCCACAGGTCAAAGAAATAGCCTATGTTACTGTAATAGCTTACTGGAATTGACGAGCACTTTTGTGTTCTCCTAGTCTTCAGATTGCAGAAGAATAAATGTTCTATTGAATCGCATGATCGTGTTACAAATCAGGATTATCAAATGTGAAGGTTAAACAGTGGCTTGAAGTCAATATAGCAGATTTGACCGGGTTAAAGAATTTCAAAACGTATACATTGTACATAAAAAGATCAACACTTTGGTAATTCTCTTAGTAAATACTACCAGCAGCCTAGTATCTACAACAAATGTATACTTGAAGTTTTGTCTAACAACGCTAGAGCTGTGGCATTGTGACACAAGAACTCAAGAGCTGGGCGCATACTGCCCGAGATATACCTCCTCGATCCCATCTGAAGTTCAAAAGTGGGATTCTATGGTCAAACGGTGTCTGCCATCATTGAAAAAGGTTATCAAATTAAAGTGATAGCTCCTGGAGCTCCACACAGATGCTAGATCCAAGTCCATTTGCATGTGTTACCAGGTCCTTCACCTTAAACTGACAAAACAAAAGTCTCTAGCGATTTCAATAGATACTTCAATAAAAATGTGTATGTACAGGACTTAAGTGACATTTTGCATGCCAGTGATGTGTATTCACTCCAAGAAGAAGAAAACAGGTCAACAGAGAAACACGGAGATTTTTTTCTCTCAGCATGCAGTAATCGCACTTGAAGTAGCCAGTCACATCTTATATAAATATATATATGAAGAATACATGGACTTTCTTATTCTTTAAGATGCAATAGATCTCCTTGTTCATCACAAACATTTACAATGGTAAGAGGAGAAAGTTTTGGATTACAGATCACGTTATATATGTTAAATAAAAACTTCCATTTCTAACCGTCTGTATCGATCCTCAACATTTGTTTCCCTTATTAAGCACTGCTGCACAATTGTAGACACATTGCTTGAGTGCCTTCACACACCAATCCTATCATGTGCAAGTACATTACTTTGGCTTGATCCACAGTACTTAACAATTACACATTTACATGTAATAGGTTGTATTTGTAACTTATACCTTTGTATACTGCTCCACTAGTTTGGTGAAATAGTTGAACAGACTGTGCTGTGGCCGCAGGAAGTCAAACTGATAGTTACGCTGTTCTTTCTGCATCAGCTGCGTCAAAAACTGTCGCCCGTTTCTTGCAACGAATTGAGCAGTGAGCTTCACAACATCCAGGTCAAAGGCCGAGATGGATGGGGGATCAGCAATGAATTCAAATTCAGGTGGGGGTTCTTTCGGGACAATCGTTTCCTGAATCACCTGTGCTTGCACCTGTTTAATATACATAGGAGAGAAAAACAATTCTCAGAATTTATACGTTCTCGGACACAATTTAATGGAATTATAAATTGCTTACTTGAAACTACGACAAAAATATGATTTATTGAATGATAATTTATAAACAATCCAAAAAGGAAACAGAGGACATTTCATCTTTAAATGTTTATGAGGTAACAAATCATATTAAATGTGCATAAACAGCATTTGTCTGCATTAAATAAAGACAGTTGCACATTTTTCTCTCTCCACTGTCTCTAAATTGTCAGACTGTTTGTCCGGCATCCAGTTCTGGATGAGCAGAAAATTCCTCCAACTAAATATTGGGAAGATCGAAGCCATTCTCTTTAGTCCCCGCCACAAACTCCGTTCCCTAGCCACCAACTCCATCCCTTTCTCTGGCAACTGTCTGAGGCTGAAGCAGACCTTTCGCAACTTTGGAGTCATATTTGGCCCCGAGATGAGCTTCCGACCACATATCCACGCCATCAACAAGACCACCAACTTCCACCTCTGCAACATCCCCTGACTCTGCACCTGCCTCAGCTCATCTGCTGCTGAAACCCTCATTCATGTATTTGTTACCGCTGGATTTAACCATTCCAAAGCTCTCCTGTCCGGCCTCCCATCTTCCACCCTCTGTAAACTTGAGCTCATCAAAAATTCTGCTGCCCGTATCCGAACTCGCACCGAGTCCCGTTCACCCATCACCCCTGTGCTCGCTGACCTACATTGGCTGCCGGTCCGGCAACGCCTCCATTTTAAAATGATCATCCTGGTTTTCAAATCCCTCCATGGCCTCGCCCCTCTCTATTTCTGTAACCTCCTCCAGCCCTACCACCCTCCGAGATCGCTGTGTTCCACCAATTCTGCCCTCTTACGCATCACCTATTTTAATCACTCTACCAGTGGCAGCCATGCTTTCAGCTGCCATGGCTCTAAGCTCTGGAATGCAATTCTTAAACCTCTCTGTCTCTCTCCTTTAAGACACTCCTTAAAAGTGACCAAACTTTGGCCTCCTGTCCTACTATCTCATGTGTCTCAGTGTCAAATTTTGTTTGATAATGCTCCGGTGAAGCACCTTGGGATGTTTTACTACGTTACAGCCCTATATAAATGTAAGTTGTTACTGTTACTATCAGCAAGGATACTTACTTTCTGTGGCAGCTGCTGTTGTTGCTGCATAACCTTTGGTATAGCAGCTGAAGGCTCTTGTCCTTTCCCCTCCTTGAACTCATTAACTTTGTGCCGGTAATATGCATGGTAAGGATCATTCGGATTCAAGAAGTTAAATTTGGAGTTGTTTATTTCATTCTGACGGATACGGGCTTCAAATTCTGGACCATTTCTAATCAACACAAAATAATTTGCACATTTAAACTCAGAGGATCACGCAGTGCAGCAAATACAGGCACACATTTGTCTGAATGAAGTACTCACCTGGCTACAAAACTAGCAGTCTTGTCAACAATGTTCCTGACCTCAGGAGGAGGGTAGATAATGCCAACGATGGGTTTGGAAGTTGGGATTTCTTCCTTTGTTTCTTCTGGCAACTTTAAAACAAAAAGAAACAATTGTCATGAATCTCTTCAAGCACCTTAAGATTTCTTTCAATTCGAAGTTTATGCCTGATGACAAAAAAGCTGGCTTGCTCCCATGTCACCCTGTAACCAAGCACTCCAGAGTGGCCCAGTGACTCCTGCTGATTTTTTCTCGCTCACTCACTACTTTCTTTTGGCAGAGAATCAGAACACACCACGAGGAAAATGGTACTTTTGTTCCATCACTAAATGAACCCCCCGCAGCACATTAACCTGCTAATACCCTTTGAAGGAGTGTTCATGCTATGGTAGGATAGTAGCAATACATTCACATTTTACGGTGACTTATGCTCGTCACCAAGCTGTTTGGAATAAATTACTGGTAGCTGCTATCCACCTGAGAGCTCAAGCCTATGTATGTCAGTTGTCTCATCATCGTGGTTGGGGGCAGGATTGGGGTAAGCAGATTAATTTGGCTTCAAGATCACACATCTGGCAATGGGAGATTGGAACCTAGTTGACTCTCTGTGGCAGTCTAAGTAATCCAATATCTGCGCCAGGCAGGTCTACAGTACTCCGGAGCACTATTGATAATTGACCTGCCAACCTGTCTCATTGATGGGCTGGGCCTGTCGCTGGGGTATGGAATTCTTCCCATCAGCTGCAGAAAATCCTACAAGCCAATGCTCTAATTTGTAGGATGACCTAACTGGTCAAGCAGCAGAAAGTATATCAGTGTTTCGTGGTTGTAGGCTGTGTGATTTTAGACCATTAAAATTTAGCAGTATCCCTACACACACTAGAGGGTGTTTAGGTAACTTTTGCCTAAATTCTTTGGGTTTAGAATACGTGCGTTCTTAAGGGAGTTTATACATATCCCATATATTGGGCACATGGAAATTACTTATGTGGGATTCCTGGTAGTTTGGACTCTTAAGCAAAGTGATAGATTTTCACACATTAAACACCCAGGCTGATTAAAAATAAATTACTTTGGGAAATGTGTAGAGCACATCTAGACCATGTAAACTCCAGAATATATAATTCCACTACAACTTAGTTGTCTTGTAATATATTTTCTTCAGCTCAGTCTTCCCCAGCCAAGACTAATGGACAGCATTTTCTGACAACATGCAACAGGATTTCTATCACTTCTGTTCTCAATATGATTGGTAGCAAGTGCAGGACAACATGCCGGGTTGATGCCCTCCAATTTTCCTTCCCTCCTCATTGGAAGGCAGCTAGTCTCTTGTCTGCATCTACTCGAATGGCAATATCATAATACTGTACTAGCACTCACCACAGAAGCTACACTGCAATCTTCTAATCTCAATCATTATTTTACCGTATTCTGTAACTCCTGTGTAATTTTACCCCTTTTATATTTTAAATAATGCATCGGCTCACAGATTTACATGCATTGGGTCCAGGAGCAAGGTATAAATACTCATTGCAGTCCGACAATGGGGCTTATTTTAATGCACCTCACTCTGCAAAAATAAACACAGCTCCTTGTGACTCAAGACTGTGATAAATCACAGACATTTCCCCCCCGGTGCGTGCATGTTACTTTAACAATGCGTCCATCGGATTGTTCCTGGGCTCAGCTGGTAAGCCGCAGGGCAGGATAGTAAACGCTGGCTCCCAATCAGGGGCTGCGAGCCTCTCATTCGGGGCTGAGTGCGTGTCACAGCCGATCCAGGCCTGGCGAGTGTGTGCGGGGAGGCCTCGGGACTCGCGGCAGCCCGGAGACTCCACGTTGCACTTGTAACGAACAGCGACGGTTGCCAATTTTTTTTTTCTTCCCGTTTTAAACTCGCCTGATTTTCGGCCTGAGGTGGCGGCAACGCCTGCACCGGTCCGGCCGGCATCGTTGCTGCGCCTCGGAAGCAACCGAGCGCCGCAAATCCGCCAGAAAACTCGGTGTAAACAAGATGGCGACGGCGGACTACACCATCTAAATACAGGGGGGTAGCAGATAGAGTTCTTCCATCATCAGGTTCGTGCCTCCAATCACGCTTACAGGATTAAAATGTCTGAGCATTTGGTTTGCTTTTTTCTTTTGATCATATTATCTTTTCTCTGAATCCAGGTTTGAATGGTCTGGCCCTTTTTTGTTCGGAATCCAAGTTTGAAAGGTCTACCTATTTTTGTGCTCGGAATCCAGCTTTGAATGGCACAGCCCTTACGTCATTGTGACGATTTCACGCACGTCGAATGCGCAAACTCGCGTTACGTACGTGCGTGCGTCCATGACAGCACGTTATAAACATTGAGAAGGAAGCCAACGGTCGGCCGCAGGTAACATTGGGGGGGGGATCGACCCAATGAGTATTCAACGGGTCATTGCTTCTCTAATTCGGAGGAAAGAACATTGTAATGGCGGCCCACTGGGGGAAATCAGCGACTAGAAGCTCCTCCTGAAGATCAGGAGAGTCAGTGTACCTTCCCCCCTTCATTAAGTTCCTCACTTCTCTCCTGAAGGCGCTGACTCCTTGCTGGCACCGTCTGATGCCTCACCCAAACCAACTATGCTTCAGGTGGCAGTGAATGTCAGCAACTTATTTAATCACGGGGGCACTGCAGGCAAACGCATGCTTGTCCTCGCTGGCATCCACACACAGCCACTTGAAATCAGGGGGTTAATGGAAATCAGCAAACAGGAGCAGGAACCTTATCTAATTCCCTTCTCCACCACTCCTTTCTTCCCAATTCCGCTAGAAAAATGTAAAGAGTACATAACATAGAAATGACCAAGCTACTTTTTTTTGTTTCGTTTTCAATGAAGGATGCAGAGCTGTGTGTATCCTGTTACAACATTCTGTTAGAGTTATCTACAGAAAGCAGTTATAATGGTTGGAATTTCTGTATATAACCCACGATTTAAGTTATTTGTATATCCATGCATCCATTAGATTTATTTAGTCATGTTCTGTTGTTAAAACCTATCTAGTAACATTGGACAATAATTTAAAAGTAACGTGAAAATATCCTAAAAACAAATCCTGTACATGATTTTTCTGTTTCTGAAATAGAAATATTAGTACTAGTGTGTACTGTGAAGATATTCGTACTGTCACACATGGTACTGGTGTGAACTATGAACGTTCTCACACTGTCACTTTGGTTTAGACAAAATTCTGTCGGAAATTTTTTGGAAACAACTGTCAACACATTGAATATCGTTATACTAATGTATGTGGACTGATGCCTACACAGAGAATCTGTAGATCATTTTGTTCATTAAGTACTGTGAAAAACATTTTAAATCTGGTTGCGGATATTTTATAAGTGTAGGAAAAAGTAAGCAAGATGCCATTCACATTAAATTAGGATTTAAAGGTGGTATTTGTTTATAAACTGTTAAAACGGCATCCTTAATCTAATTATTTTCTGTTTCTTACAGATTAATTGTGCTTGTGGAGCTATTAAATTATTGCGGTGGCAGTTACTTTATGATGAAATAGCAGTTTGAAATTACAATGAAAAAAAGTTTGTAAGAAGACACATATAGTGCCTCAATATCAGGACTTTTAAAATGACACTTCTTCTAGGAAATCAAAACTGTTTGGATGGTTTGCGCAAGGATGTCACAGATGTACAAGGGATAATCATCGATGTCTTTTCACGAGTTGGTGCAGTTCGCTATCCATCGTGGAAGTTTCCAGATAAAACGTCATGTGATTTGGATCTTGTTACTTTATTGGAACGTTTTGATTATGTGGAGGACGACCCAGAATACACACAGCATTCTCATATTGTGCTATTTGAATTGGTGATTGACAGGTAAGACACAAGTTGTTCTTTGGTTGTTCTCTCCAGAAAGCACTGACCCATTCTGGTTAGAATTCAACGGGCAAGAACTATGATACATCCAGAGGCCATTCTTCATGAACATAGTGTCAGCAGATATTTACATCCTTCTAACCAGCTCATGCCCATTATTCTTATGCCTCAGTTTTGTACTAATAATAGTGACTTATTTTTCATTAATTGAGGGAACGCTCAATAAAGACACACCAAAGACCCACGTCTACTTGCATTGCTCTGTTGCTGATGTTTCCAGTAATAGTTGAATTTTTCAGAGATTGTTTTGATTTTTTTCTTCTTAAGAATAATGTTTTTAAAAGTCACTCAAACTATTTTGGAAGTGTTGTGTATGTACCTTTAAGAGAGAACTGCTTTTATACTGTAGTACCAGCAGTGACCACACCTGTATATAAAGCCGTAGCAGGCTTCTGTACTTTCAGTTCCAGCATACCCTCTGTTCAGTAAACACCTGTTATTACCGTTCTCCTGCCCGTGTGTTATTGATACGCGGACACTACAGTGGCGACGAGCAGGTTCGAACTCACCTGCAGTACTGCATCACCTCACGGGGATCCATCCCTGAAAAGAAGCTTCTTGGAGGTCGAAGCCAGAGCAACGGGCGTCGACCGTGGGCAATCGCCCAGTGATCCATCGGAGTTCAGTGAATCGCAGGGGAAGCTGTGGAGAGCTGGACTTGGCTCCCCAGTCAAGGTGTTCCAGCAAATCGTGCTGG
This sequence comes from Somniosus microcephalus, assembly GCF_052327205.1. Classification (NCBI taxonomy): domain Eukaryota; kingdom Metazoa; phylum Chordata; class Chondrichthyes; order Squaliformes; family Somniosidae; genus Somniosus; species Somniosus microcephalus. The sequence continues at coordinate 36,223,409 of NC_141005.1, read as the reverse complement.
TAGCAGGTAGTGCGCTGACCCTTCCGGACTGCGGCGGGCTTGAGCTCGATCGAGCGGCTCTGCAATGGGGCTGTGCAGCGTCGTCTGGAAGGAAAAGAGAGAGAGAGGGTGGAGCGCACAGGGCGCGGTCGGTGCTCAAGAGCCAGGCAGCGTTAGGGAAAATAAAAGAGGGGAAGGAAAAGAGACGCGCAGTGGACAGCGTCGAAGAAGAATAAAAGTAAGGAATTTAACTAACAAAAGAGAGACGCGCCGAAGCCGCGGGGCGCCACCATTACTATTCAGAACGCTAGGAGCAGCATTGGCAGCAAGGGGAAGAAGGAAAAGCGCGGGAGGCGCCATTTTAATCCATTGGGGAAGAAGGAAAAGCGCGGGAGGCGCCATTTTAAACCACCCAAGATGCCGAAGAGTGGCAGTATCACTGCTTTCAACAACGAAATAGAAGACAGGACCACGTATGTGGAAAGAATTGAAGTGTACTGCAAGGCAAATGGGGTGGCCGATGAAAAGAAGGTGTCGGTATTATTAAATTTGATGGGCGCGAGAACATACGGCCTATTGCGGAATTTAATTACCCCAGCTAAACCAATGGAGAAAAGCTTTGAAGAGATTGTCAATATCTTACAGGAACATCTAAACCCTACACCGCTGCTGATAGCAGAAAGATTCAAGTTCCATAAAAGAAACCAGCACAAAGATGAGAGTAATGCTGACTATCTTACGGAACTACGCAAGTTATCGAAGCGCTGCCAGTTCGGAGCAGGACTGGCAGATACCTTAAGGGATAAGTTTGTCTGCGGGCTCCAGAGTGAAGGAACCCAGAAAAGACTACTTTCGGAAACGGACCTTACGCTAGAAAAGGCTTTCAGTGTGGCAGTATCCTAAGAAGCAACAGCACGGGGAGCTGCAGAAATACAACAGAAACCGCAAGAATATAGCACCAACGAAATGGCATATGGAGCAGAAAAGTGCTATCGCTGCAGCAGAACAACCCATGACCAGAAGGACTGCTGGTTTAAGGACAAAGTATGTAGGCAATGTGGAAAAGTGGGACACATAGCACGAGTCTGCAGGTCGGAAAAGAAAACCAACACTAAAAGAACTACTAAGGAAAAGTACAAGAAAGTAAAAAAAATGACAGACAGTAGTTCAGAAGATCAGGAGAGTGATAATGACTCCGGGAGCAGGAGACTAAGTTGTCTAAAGTTACACAACATGATCACAAAGGAGGATCACTGAACCATTTGGGTCACCCTCATGATAGCAGGGTACCAAGTAAAGATGGAATTGGACACAGGATCAGCCCTAACAGTCATGAATCGACGAGACTATGAGCGGCTATTCTCACACATACCCTTGAAGGACACGTCCATTGTATTGAAGACATATACAGGGCATAAAGTCTACCCCAGAGGAAAAATAAGGGTGCCCGTTAAATACAACGGCAAGGAAACACAGAAACTGTATCTATATATCCTACAAGATGGAGGACCACCATTATTGGGACGTGAATGGATCCGAAAAATACAATTGGATTGGCATTCCATTCAGGCGCTAACTGTGGCTGACAAAAAGGATGACGACGTCACACCTGGACGACTGTCAAAAATTCTAACTGACGCGAAAGAGGTGTTCCAGCAAGGACTTGGGACTCTAAAAGGAGTAACGGCAATGATAAAAATTGAAGATAACGCAAACCCAAAATTTTTTAAGGCCAGACCGGTACCGTACGTGATCCGCCCAGCCGTCGAAGCAGAGCTGGAGAGTCTGGAGCGTTCGGGTGTGCTGTCCAAGGTGGACTGGAGCGAGTGGGCCACACCCATCGTTCCTGTAATGAAGAAATCATTGAGCAGCACGCCTGGGGAGCCGAAGAAGGTTTGCATCTGTGGGGACTTTAAGGTAACTGTGAACCCAGTCCTGCACACAGTACAATATCCACTTCCGTGGATAGAAGATATTTTCGCCTCACTATCTGGAGGGAAACGCTTTACGAAGATTGATCTGGCCCAAGCGTATCTACAAATGGAGGTAGAAGAAGCATCTAGAAAATACCTCACGATAAACACTCACAAAGGTCTTTACCAGTACAACCGACTGGTATTCGGGGTAGCATCAGCTCCGGCAATTTGGCAGAGGGCGATGGAACAAGTCCTGCAAGGGATCCCGGGGACCCAGTGTTATTTGGACGACATCCTGGTTACGGGCGAAAATGACAGTGAACACCTTGCCAACCTGGAGCAGGTGCTCACTAGATCACAAGAATATGGGCTACGAGCCAACCGCCCCAAACGCGAGTTTTTCAGGAAACAAATCTCGTATTGTGGCCACATGATTGATGAAGAGGGGTTACATAAGTCCCCAGACAAGATTGAGGCAGTAGTCAAGGCTCCAGCACCAGAAAATGTGTCGCAACTGAGGTCGTTCCTCGGGTTGGTGAACTACTACCATAAGTTCTTGCCAAATTTATCTACAATTCTGCACCCACTGAACGCCCTGCTGCAAACTGGAGTAGCATGGAAATGGAGTGATGAGTGTAAGCGTGCCTTTCAGAAATGTAAATGCCTAATCACTTCAAAAGAAGTATTGGCCCACTACAATCCAACACTACCGATTCGGTTGGCATGTGATGCGTCTCCCTACGGCATTGGAGCGGTGCTGTCACACAAATTCCTTGACGGTTCAGAGAGGCCAATAGCCTTTGCGTCGCACTCGTTAACCTCAGCCGAGCGTAACTACGCCCAGATTGACAGGGAGGCCCTCAGCCTGGTGTGGGGGGTGAAGAAGTTCAATCACTATCTGCACGGGCAGAAATTCACCCTACTGACTGATCACCAGCCTCTTGTCTCAATTTTTAACCCAAAGAAGGGCGATCCGGTGATGACGGCGCAACGGCTGCAAAGATGGTCCCTTTTTCTGGGGGCACATCAATACGACATAGAGTACAAGGGTACGAAACAGCATGGAAACGCTGATGGGCTGTCGCGCCTGCCGTTGCCTACGGTGGAGGAAGCACCTGCAGTGGACCCTGTTGAGATATTCCATTCGACCATAGTCGAATGTCTACCTGTTACAAACTCAAGTATTGAGAAGGAAACCCGAAATGACCCGACACACTCTCGGGTCTATGATTTGACGGTGAAGGGATGGCCAGCACATGGCGACTCACTGTTGCTAGCATTCTCGCCAAGGAGAGAACAGCTGTCAGTGTGCCGGGGGACCTTGATGTGTGGATCCCGAGTGGTAATTCCACCCAAGTTGAGAGATAGAGTGCTCAATGAGCTTCATGAGGGTCATCTGGGAGGGGTAAAAATGAAGAGCCTAGCCAGGGCATTTGTGTGGTGGCTGGGAATCGATAAAGAAATCGAGGATATGACCAAGAGATGCACAGGATGCCAGAAAGTCCAAAACGCTCCACCACAGGCCCCGCTACACCCATGGGAGTGGCCCTCATCTCCATGGCAACGGGTACACATTGATTTTGCTGGTCCATTTATGGACTCAATGTTTTTAATCGCCGTGGATGCACATTCGAAATGGCCAGAGGTCATCAAAATGTCCTCCACCACCACGGAGAAAACTATTGCAGTCTTACAGACCATCTTCGCCAGGAATGGCTTGCCAGAACAGATTTGCTCCGACAATGGACCACAGTTTGTGTCCGAGGATTTCCGGAGGTTTTTGAGGAATAATGGGGTAAAACATTACACATCTGCCCCATATCATCCAGCCACAAATGGATTGGCTGAGAGGTTTGTTCAGACCTTTAAAAAAGCAATAAAGGCGATGTATAACGACAACATACCACTACAACACAAGGTGGATAATTTCTTGTTTGCTTACCGGAATGCGACACATGCAGTCACCAACCAAGCTCCAGCCATAATGTTCTTTAACCGAAGGTTAAGATGTTGCCTGGATTTGCTCAAACCAAACATAAGACGAGATGTTGAGGATAAGCAATTCCAGCACATCAATGAGAAGCCAACCAGGAGCTTCAAGATAGGGCAACCAGTCTTGGCCTGCGACTACCGAACAGAAAAATGGCAGCCAGGAACGATATGCACACAGCAGGGACCACTAATGTACACAGTGGACGTTGGAGAGAGCAGCGTGAGATGCCATGCTGACCAGATTCTAGAGTCACAGGAACAAGTCAAACTCATACCACGAGCATGCGCACCTGGTGATGAACCCGAAGTACAGATTGCGTCTACCTCAGAATCAGTGGTATTGGAAGCTGACGAACTAACCAATGACAATGAGCCAGAATCGACTCCGCCGCAAGAACAGGATACTCGAGAAAGGCGCTATCCAGACAGGATCAGGAAGCCTCCTCAAAGACTGAATTTATAAATGATTACTTCAGTTGATGTATATAGTACAGAAAAAATTGTAATTGTAATTAGTTATTTAATTGTTAAATGAATGTTATGTACTGTTTATCTAAAAGGGAAGGAATTGTTGTGTATGTACCTTTAAGAGAGAACTGCTTTTATACTGTAGTACCGGCAGTGACCACACCTGTATATAAAGCCGTAGCAGGCTTCTGTACTTTCAGTTCCAGCATACCCTCTGTTCAGTAAACACCTGTTATTACCATTCTCCTGCAGTCCGTGTGTTATTGATACGCGGACACTACAGGAAGTGCTAAGATTGTCACTGAAATCTTTCTTTTAAAGTTGCAGCATCTCTGTTCACAGGCTCTTGTTAACCCATACCACATTAAAAACAAACACTTGAGATTTTCTAAATTTCTAAGATTATTTTTGTGGTATTGATTAAAAGTTATTGGATTTTATTTAATAATCCAAAAATCTTCTGAATAACTATTTTCAAGAAGGTGATAAAACAAACGAGGTAACTCCAGACCTATTCATCTTGTGTTAACTTTTCAGAAGAGATCCTGCCTCCTTAACCTTTTTTATGATATCCCAAATGGATATTGGAAAGACCTGTGATAGAGAATACCTAAGCTTCCAGAAAGCCAAAGCCTACAATAACGTCATGCATGAAAGACTGCTACATCAGCTTAAGGGAATGGCTATCCTAGGGAAAACTTAGAAGTGGAGAAGGAATTAGTGGAAAGAAAGGAAGCAGGGGAATGATGCCAGGATGGGGAGATGTACTGAATGGAGTGTCCCAAGGTTTGGTATTGGGGCTCCTGCTGTTCCTAATCTACAGTAACACAATGCTGTCAAATTTTCAAATGATACTTAAAATGGGAGGAGGGAAAGGAGCAGTCGAGTCTGATGATGAACTTTGACAATATTTGAAAGTGGGTACTTCTAGGGTAGATTGTGGAATGTTTTCCCACCTCATTTAAAAGGGAATTGGATATGTATTTGAAAAGGTACAATATAAGAGAATGAAAGGCAAGGGAATGAGATTAGATAACTCCATTTGAAGAGCTAGCATTGAACAGGTGCATTAGATTGAAATTACAATGAAAAAAGGTTTGTATGCTCTGCTATAATTTCTTTAAAATGGGGTAATACTTAAGCTAGCTACGAGAAAGACTGATTTAAAAGCCAGCCACTTGCAGAGCAGCAATCAAGAAGGCAAACAAGATACTGAGCTACACTGCCAAATTAACAGAGTGTAAATCTGAAGCCAAGATGTTGCATAACACTCTGGTCAAGCCATACATCGAACACTGTATTCAGCTCTGATCACTGAGGCAAAACAGAAACATCCAAGCAGAGAAGGGCTGCACGGCTGATTCTTAGTGTCAGAGGAAAGTTATGAATTTTTATTGGTTTACCAGTTGTCTTGACACAACATCACAGGATACAGATCAGGAAGGGCCATTCAGCTGATATTAGTTCATCCATCTAGAAAGACCCTACATTTCTCCCATTGCAGAAACTATTTTTTTCTTAAATTATTCCAGGGCTTTTGCCTCCATTACTCACGAAGTCCAATCCATGTATTGATAACTCTTTGAAGAACTTCCTGACATCAGTCCTAAATTTGTCTTTTACTAGTTTGAACCCATGTCCCCTTAACTTGCTCTTGCAATTTGTTTGAAGTAATTTTACAGATTTATCTTTTCCAGGTGGTTTACTGTCTTGTACACCTCTATGATTGCTTCTCCATTTCCTCCCTTCAAGGTTGAAAAGCCCAATCTTCTCCAGTCTTTCCTCATACCTCGACCGCCAACTAGGGATCAACTTTTTGGCAATTCTCATAACTGCATCCAGCACTCAAATGTCTTATTTGTGTCTTGGTGACCAGAAACAGACACAATACACAAGGTGTAGTCTGACAGGTGCACATTACAATTTCAGCAGGACTTCTTATTTGTACACTACTGTTTTGCCCAAATAGTTTAGTATGCAATGTACTTTGTTGATTTTTCTGCAGTGGTTGCACACGGAAATCCATCACCATGTTTAAGAGTCTTCAAACCAACCTACTGAGTGGGTTTCAGCCTTGGCTCAATAGTAGCACTCTCGCCTCTGTCAGGTCATGAGATGAAGTCCCACTCCAGAGACTTTGGTACATTGTCTAGACTGACACTTCAGTGCAGTACTGAGGGAGTGCTGCACTGTCAGAGGTGCCATCTTTCAGATGAGATATTAAACTAATGCCTCATTTGCTCTCTCAGGTGGACATAAAAGACCCCATGGCACTATTCAAAGAGGAGTGCAAGGAGTTCTCCTGGCTAACGTTTATCCCTCAACCATCATCATTAAAACAGATTATCTGGTCATTTATCTCATTGCTGTTTGTGGGACCTTGTTGTGCACAAATTGGTTGCCGCATTTCCCTACATCAAAACAGCGATTATATTTTAAAAGAAATACTTCATTGACTGTGAAAAGCTTTGCGATGTTGCGAAAGGTCCTATATGAAGGTCCTATATAAATGCAAGATCTTTCTTTTCCTATTGAGAACTCTACACATATAGAGTTGCTGTTTTCCTCATACAGAGCGCACATTCTCTTCCCAGGAGGGTAGACCCCACTTAACTAAGTGCAGAAAGCTATTTTGCAGGTTGGCAGAGCTAAGGCTATGGACACCCTATTTGCGCAGTGGTACTGCTAGAGTTTAGCCAGCTTACCAGTACAGAAGGCCAGTGCTGCATCATTCTGAGTCCCAGCTACTGATTCTGAAGAGCAGAATTACATTTTAAAAAACTTTTTGATAAATCCTGCTCAATAGAGGAGTTGGGTCACTTTATAGTTTGACAAGGCATAACCACAAAATAAACAGTGACAAAGTCATGAATTAACCTAGTCAGGATTGTAAGTGGAATTAAATGGCATCAAATTATAGATCACAAATCATTGCATATGTATAGAATCTCAGAAATTTACGGCACAGAAGGAGGCCATTCGACCCATTAGGCTGGATTTTCATTCAGGAGTCGGGTTGGAGGCGGGACTACAACTTTCAGGGTTGTATTCCCGCCTCCATCGAGATGCGGCCAATCCACGCGATTTTAACTTGATTGGCCTTGTTGAGCCCGCCCAGCGGGCTCAGCAGGCCAATTAAGGGCCACCCGGCAACAGGTGACTCACAGACTGAAATTTCATCTGTCAAGAGGTTTTGACAGATGAAATATCAGTGTTTCACAGCTGTTTGAAGCTGTCAAACACTGACAGTCTTACTTCTAACCTGAGTCCTTCTCCACAGACTCAGTTAGAAATCTCTCCCGCACAGTAAGCTGAAGGCTGTCACTTTTGACAGTTCGCAGCCACTTTGCTTTCTGTGCCGGTGAGATGAGGGACTCCCAGGACCTAAAGGAAGGAAGGCTGAAAAGGTAAGAAAAGGTCATTTAAACTTCTTTAATCACTTTAGACACACCAAACACACTTACCTTTGCACTCATGCACACATCACTCACCTGAACACCGACATCTCGACCCCTCCAAGTCCTTCAACCCGACGGCCTGCCTCCTCTAACTTGGCGTGGTTTGGAGCTGTCGGGAATCCCACACTTCAGCCTTAAAAATAGGGATTGGCTAAAAACTGCCTGTTAACTACCTGTTAACAGGCAGTTAATTGGCACTAATCCCTTCCCGCCTTGGGGAGGCGGGTCCCAGTGCGGGGCGGGTACCCGCCTCCTTTAAAACTGGCATAGAGGCGGGTTTGGGTGCGGGATGGGTTCGTGCCCCCCGATTTCGAGATTTTAACCCCCCACACGCCTCTAATCCCGACTCCACAGCCCAATGAAAATCCTGCCCATTGTGTCTGTACCGGCAAAATGTGGTCCACAAAATTCAAAGTGCTGATCCCATGTAACCAAAAACAGTATTCTCTCAAATGATTTTTCTTATCAAAATAACAACTGAGAAACAATGTACATTCTTTAAAAAAAAAAAAAAAGTTTTCATTTTTAAAATGCCCTCAATGGGTGTTTTGTTACTCTCTATTCAGGGGTGAAAATTTTCTTTGTGTGATATGGGCAATTAAATAGCAAACACCTTTTTATAAAGAATGGGTTTATAATTTCATTACACATAATGCACAGACGAACTCTCTCCACATGTGGATTTATTGCTGTGCATTTTTTTTAACTTTCCTTTGCAAAAGGTTTTAAATTTGTGTTGGGCCCCATTACCTGGTCCTGCTGAGCTCCAGTGTTGAGTCAGCTTATGATGGAGGTGAGGCAATGGTTAGATTGCTTTTTGATTTTAGTGGAACAAGAACATGTGTGGTCCAGCTGTGACATTCTCAAACCTGTGTGAAATAAATTATGTCACACTTGCATTTGTTAACATTAGTGATTACACCATGTATTAATGGAAGCTTTGTCAAGAGCTGGTAGTGAAATATGATCAACAATACCAGTTAAACTATTTATCAGATTTGATTGGCGGTGACATGAAATGTTATCTATATCGTATGTTAAAATGTCTTTAAAATGTGATTATGATTTTCCACATCTTCACACTTATAATGTTGATCTCCACAGTCCCAGATTACATGTACAACAGTATAAATAATTTTAGCCATGATTTATCTCTTCCAACATTGTGTGATTTAAAAAAAAAAGTATTCTGAAAGTCAAGAGTACACTTTCATATTTTGATTAAGTAGATTTCCATTGGGAATGCTTCTTGACGAATTGCCAGCGTAATTAGTTGTGCTTTAACAAATCTCCAAGCTGTAAATATTTATATGCAAATGTAACCCCACTATTTAAGAAAGGAGGGAGAGAGAAAACGGGGAACTACAGACCAGTTAGCCTGACATCAGTAGCAGGGAAAATTCTAGAATCTATTATTAAGGATGTGGTAACAGGGCACTTAGAAAATAATAATAGGATTGGGCAGAGTCAACACGATGAAAAGGAAATCGTGTTTGACAAGTCTGTTAGAGTTTTTTGAGGTTGTAACTCGCAGAATAGATAAGGGGGATGTGGTGTATTTGGATTTTCAGAAGGCATTCGATAAGGTGCAACAGAAGAGGTTATTAAACAAAATTAGGGCTAATGGGATTGGGGTAATATACTAGCATGGAATGAGGATTGGTTAACGGACAGAAAACAGAGAGTAGGAATAAATGGGTCATTTTCGGGTTGGCAGGCTGTCACTAGTGGGGTACCACAAGGATCAGTGCTTGGGCCTCAGCTATTCACAATCTATATCAATGATTTGGATGAGGGGACCAAATGTAATATATCCAAGTTTGCTGATGATACAAAGCTAGGTGGGAATGTAAGTTGTGAGGAGGATGCAAAGAGGCTTCAAGGGGATATAGACAAGCTAAGTGAGTGGGCAAGAACATGGCAAATGGAAGATAATGTGGAGAAATAGAAAAGCAGAGTATTTTTTAAATGGTCAGAGATTGGGAAATGTTGGTATTCAGAGGGACCTGGGTGTCCTTGTACATGAATCACTGAAAGTTAACATGCAGGTACAGCAAGCAATTAGGAAAGCAAATGGTATGTTGGCCTTTATTACAAGAGGATTTGCGTATAAGAGTAAAGACGTCTTACTGCAATTATATAGGGCCCTGGTGAGACCACGCCTGGAGTACTGTTCATCCCTGTTTGGCATAAAAATAAAACAAAAAAGGTGACTCAACTGTGGCTAACAAGGGAAATTAGGGATAGCATAAGATCCAAGGAGAGGACATATAAATTGGGCAGAAAAAGCAGCAAACCTGAGGATTGGGAGCAGTTTAGGATTCAGCAAAGGAGGACAAAGGAATTAATTAAGAGGGGGGAAATAGAGTATGAGAGTAAGCTTGCAGGGAACATAAAAACTGACTGTAAAAGCTTCTATAGATCTGTGAAGAGAAAAAGATTGGTGAAATCAAGCGTAGGTCCCTTGCAGTCAGAATCAGGGGAATTTATAATGGGGAACAAAGAAATGGCCTACCAATTAAATACATACTTTGGTTCTCTCTTCACAAAGGAGGACACAAATAACCTTCCAGAGATGTCGGGGAACATAGGGTCTAATGACAGGGAGGAATTGAATGAAATCAGTATTTGTAGGGAAATGACAGCATTGAAGGCCGATAAATCCCCAGGTCCTAATAATCTACATCCTAGGGTACTTAAGGATGTGGCCCTAGAAATAGTAGATGCATTGCTGGTCATCTTCCAAAATTCTATAGACTCTGGAATAGTTCCCATGGATTGGAGAGTAGCTAATGTAACCCCACTATTTAAAAATGGTGGTAGAGAGAAAACGGGGAATTATAGACCGGTAAGTGGGGGAAAATGCTAGAGTCCATTATAAAAGATGTAATAGCAGAGCACTTGGAAAACAGTGACAGGATCGGACAAAGTCAACATGGATTTACAAAAGGTAAATCGTGCTTGACTAATCTACTGGAATTTTTTGAGGATGTAACTGGTAGAATAGATAAGGGAGAACCAGTGGATGTGGTGTATTTGGACTTTCAGAAGGCTTTCAATAAGGTCCTGCATAAGAGATTGGCGTGCAAAGTTAAAGCACATGGGATTGGGGGTAAGGTACTGACTTGGATAGAGAACTGGTTGGCAGACAGGAAGCAAAGAGTTGGAATAAACGGGTCTTTTTCCGAGTGGCAGGCAGTGACTAGTGGGGTACTGCAGTGATCGGTGCTAGGACCACAGCTATTCACAATATATATTAATGATCTAGACGAGGGAACTAGATGTAATATCTCCAAGTTTGCAGATGACACAAAGCTGGGTGGGCATGTGTGCTGTGAGGAAGATGCAGAGAAACTCCAGTATAATTTGGACAGGTTGGATGATTGGGCAGATGCATGGCAGATGCAGTATAATGTGGATAAATGCGAGGTTATCCACTTTGGTGGCAAAAACAGGAAGACAGATTATTATCTGAACGGCAATAGACTGGGAAAAGGGGACGTGCAACGAGACCTGGGTGTCCTTGTGCACCGGTCGCTGAAGGTAAGCATGCAGGTGCAGCAGGCGGTTAAGAAGACAAATGGTATGTTGGCCTTCATAGCGAGAGGATTCGAGTACAGGGGCAAGGATGTCTTGCTGCAGTTGTACAGGGCCTTGGTGAGACCACACCTTGAGTATTGTGTGCAGTTTTGGTCGCCTTATCTGAGGAAGGATGTTCTTGCCATGGAGGGAGTGCAGCGAAGATTCACCAATGGTGGAGCAGGCTAGAGGGGCCAAATGACATACTCCTTCAAACTGCCATTAGTGCGGGCGGACAGTATACAAAAAACGTTCAAAAATCCGCTCATTAGCGGTTGGCCAATCATACGGGGGAATCTGCTCATTAGCATTGAGTGACGTGAAGGTTGACCAATCCTATGGGGGGAGCGCGCTGCGTGACGGGGGGCGTTTCATGGCGTGTGTGGGCGGGGCCTAATCTTTCAAACTGCCGTTAGTGTGGGAGCACGAAAAACCACAGACAACCACGCAGCGATAAACTGATAAACTGCGACCATACAACAGCCAGAAAAACATCGACCGAAATAAATCCAGCAGCGGAGCAGCGTCGGAGGCCCGCAGTGGGAGCTCATCAGGGCTCACTTGGGCCGGGCCTGAGGCGATACGCTGCGCGCGGGGGCTCCGGTTCACCGGAGCGGCAGGGGTCCATCGGGCCGGGCCTGAGGCACTCCTTCCCCCCCTCTCTCTCCAGGCTAATCCCGAAATAAATCCAGCAGCGGAGCGGCGTCGGAGGCCAGCAGCGGGACCTCATCAAGGCTCACTCGGGCCGGGCCTGAGACGATACGCTGCGCGCAGGGGCTCCGGTTCACCAGAGCGGCAGGGGTCCATCCAGCCGGGCCTGAGGCGCTCCTTCCCCCCAGTCTCTCTCTCTTCCCCCCAGTCTCTCTCTCTCTCTCTCTCTCCGCCCCAGTCTCTCCCCCAGTCTCTCTCTCTCTCTCTCTCTCTCTCTTCCCCCCAGTCTCTCTCTCCCCCAGTCTCTCTCTCTCTCTCTTCCCCCCAGTCCCTCTTTTCCCCCCCAGTCTCTCTCTCCCCCCGTCTCTCTCTCTCCTTCCCCCTCTCTCTCTCTCTCTCCTTCCCCCTTTCTCTCTCTTTCCTTCCCCCTCTCTCCTTTCCCCTCTCTCCTTCCCACACAGACAGACAGACAAACTCATTTATATATATAAAAATTATTTCTACTTTTTACATAACAACATGCCCTCAAAAAACCCTCGGCACCGCCGGGCACTCCAGCTAGTGTTCTTATAAGGATGTGTACATGGCAGTTGACTCCTGACCGTCATTCAATAAGATCATGGCTGATCTGCTACCTCATCTCCACTTTCCTGCACTATCCCCATATCCCTTGATTCCCTTAATATTCAAAAATCTATCGATCTCTGTCTTGAATATACTCAACGACTGAGCCTCCACAGCCCTCTGGGGTAGAGAATTCCAAAGATTCACCACCCTCTGAGTGAAGAAATTTCTCCTCATCTCAGTCCTAAATGGCCAACCCCTTATTCTGAGACTGTGACCTCTGGTTCTAGACTCCCCAGCCAGAGGAAACATCCTCCCTGCATCCACCCTGTCAAGCCCTGTAAGAATTTTGTATGTTTCAATGAGATTACCTCTCATTCTTCTAAACTCCAGAGAATATAGGCCTAGTCTACTCAATCTCTCCTCATGGGACAATCTCCCCTTCCCAGGAATCAGTCTGGTGAACCTTTGTTGCACTCCCTCTATAGCAAGTATATGCTTCCTTAGGTAAGGAGACCAAAACTGTACACAATACTCCAGGTGTGGTCTCACCAGGGCCCTATATAATTGCAGTAAGATGTCTTTACTCAAATTCTCTTGTAATAAAGGCCAACATACCATTTGCTTTCCTAATTGCTTGCTGTACATGTAGGGTTGCAAAGGGGTGGAAAGTTTCCGGTAAATTTCCGGAAATTTTCCACGGGAAGTTTAGCTTGGGAATTTTGGGAATTTTGCCCAAAAAAGCACATGCTAGCATAATATTGTTTTTTTTGTATTTCTTTCTTTTTTTTCCCACAGGTCCTCTCTTAAAATTACTAACAGAGATGGAATGTTAATTATTAAGGAATTTCTTAATCAATATATGTTTATCTTCTTACTTGGCTTGTTTTAATAATTACAAGTTTTGTGTGTGACTGTGAACAAATGTGTCCTGATTGGTTGGATGAGTGGATGAGCGATTAGCTCCCTCTATTTGTAATATTTGCATATCGAATTGTGATTGGCCTGCAGGCATCTGTAAGACTGCTATAGTTTTTATAAGATCCAGGTTAGGGGTCCTGAGGGAAGTCATTTTGTTTTCTGCTGATGTTGTGATGATGCAGTAAGTAAATCAGACTTTATACCAAATAAACCAGTTACTTGTTGAACTCTGTTGTCCTTCAATTTAAAATATACAAAATAATACACTATTGGTGATGTAGCATCGTGTGTGTACAGGTCATGCTTCCATCACATGGAGCATCAGCAAAAATGTACTCACCCTGTTGCAATCGTGCTGATCGACCGCAGTTCGACACAGAGATGAATGCCCTTTATTTCTCTGCATAGAACAATGCCACGTTTACCGTCGGATGTGTGGAAGCATTTTACCCCAGGCATTAAAGATGGAAAGACTGTGTACATGTGCAAACACTGTAGAAAGCCATATGTAAAGAATGCCACAAAGATGCAGCAGCATTTATCCAAATGCAACAACTTCACTCAAAGCTCACAGCAGTCAGCCCAGAGTTGCTCTGCTTCCATTCAAGAAGATGATGGTTCTCATTCAGCATCAGGCTCCTTATCAGCAACTCCTGGCCCACTTGGAAGGTTCTTTGATACAATGGATAACCATAGCCAGAAGAATGCAGATGAGTGCCTTGCTTGAGCTGCATACGCAACAGGCTCACCCCTCATGCTCACAGCCAATGTGTACTGGAAGAGATTTTTCAATGTTATTCGCCCTGCATACTGTCCTCCCACCAGACATGCTTTGTCTACTTATTTGCTGGAGGCTGAGTATAACAGAGTCCAAGGAAAGCTCAAAGAAATGGCAGACTGTGTTGCAGTTATCTCAGATGGGTGGTCAAATGTACGAGGGGAGGGCATCATAAACTACATCGTCTCCACTCCTCTCCCAGTGTTCTTCAAGAGCACAGACACGAAGGACAACAGACACACAGGCACATACATTGCTGATGAACTGAAAGCGGTCATCAACGATCTTGGATCACAAAAGGTCTTTGCAGTAGTTACTGACAATGCTGCGAATATGAAGGCTGCTTGGGCTCAAGTAGAGGAGGCCTACCCTCATATTACGTCTATTGGGTGCGCAGCTCATGGGCTTAACCTGCTCCTCAAGGACATCATGGGTTTGAGAACCATGGAAGCACTGTACAAGAGAGCCAAGCAAGTTGATAAGTATGTCAGGGGAAAACAGGTAGTTGCAGCAACCTACAACTCCAAGCAAATGACAAAGAACAAGAACACCACACTGAAGCTGCCCAACAACACTAGATGGGGTGGTGTTGTCATAATGTACAACAGCCTTCTGGAGGGTAAGGAGTCGCTGCAAGAAATGGCAATATCCCAGTCTGGGGATATGGAAACCACCATCAAGAAAATACTGCTGGATGATGTGTTTTGGGAGAGAGTGGTTAGCAGCCTTAAACTACTCTCACCAGTAGCATCTGCAATTGCTCAGATTGAAGGAGAATGATGCTGTCTTGTCAGATGTTCTCAGGCTTTTTACTGATTTAAAAGAACAAATCAGCATTGCCCTACCCACATCCCTGCTGCTCAAAGCAGAGGAGAAGGCAATTGTTCAATTCATACAGACGCGTCAAGAATTTTGTGTCAAGCCGATTCATGCTGCAGCATACATGCTGGACCCAAAGCATGTTGGGAGACCATTACTTTCTGGAGAACAGATCAACAGCGCTTACAGTGTGATTTCTACCCTCTCACACCATCTCAATCTGGATGTGGGCAAAGTTCTGGGAAGTCTGGCAAAGTTCTCTACCAAGCAAGGTCTTTGGAATGGGGATGGGATATGGGAATCATGCAAGCATATCAGTGCACATACCTGGTGGAAGGGACTTTGTGCATCTGAGGCCCTGTCACCTATTGCATCGGTGATACTCCAAATCCCACCTTCATCAGCGGCCTCTGAACGAAACTGGTCACTTTTTGGGAATACGCATACAAAGGTGCGCAACAGGCTGACTGAGAGTGGAGAAACTGGTGGCTATCCAGGCGAACCTACAACTTATTGAGCCAGCTAGACACTGACACAGAGGAGGAAATGGACACGTCAGAGCCAGAGTCAGAGAATCAGGAGGAGCAATGAGGAGTAGAAGACAGGGACAAAATAAGGACAAATTACAGGCTAAATAAGCTGACGCTCTTTTTATTTTATTTTAGATGGGTCTTTTTTGTGGGGGTTCAATAAAGTTCAAAATTATAACCTAAATAAAGTTTTGAAAGCCTGTTTTTATTTGTATGGAACAGTATGTCTATTTTGACGACAAAGATAATATAAGGGTCAGAGACAAAAACCATCAGTGTGCAAAAAAACTCAAAATTCCCATAAATTCCCGAAAATTCCCATGGAAAGTTTCCTCTTTTAAAAATTCCCAGAATTTTGCAACCCTACATGCATGTTAACTTTGTGATTTATGTACAAGGACACCCAGGTCCCTCTGAATACCAACATTTCCCAATCTCTCGCCATTTAAAAAATACTCTGCTTTTCTATTTCTCCTACCAAAGTGGATATGAAAACCAAAAATAAAAGAAGAAAGACTTGCATTTGCATTTATATAGCGCCTTTCACGACCACCGGATGTCCCAAAGCGCTTTACAGCCAATGAAGTACTTTTGAAGTGTAGTCATTGTTGTAATGTAATGTAGGAAAAGTGGCAGCCAATTTGCGCTCAGCAAGCTTCCACAAACGACAATGTGATAATGACCAGATAATCTATTTCAGTGATGTTGATTGAGGGATAAATATTGGCCCAGGACACTAGGGAGAACTCCCCTGCTCTTCTTCAAAATAGTGCTGTGGGATATTTTACATCTACCTGGGAGAGCAGACAGGGCCTCGGTTTAACGTCTCATCTGAAAGACAGCACCTCCGACAGTGCAGCACTCCCTCAGTACTGCACTGGAGTGTCAGCCTAGACTTTTGTGCTCACTAAAACTCTGTCCTTATTTCTGATTGCTTGTTAGACTGAACCAGATGGTTTACAACCTAGGTGTCCTATTCAACCCAAGCTGAGGTAAAAATCACATATTCTATTCATCACCGACTGCTTACTTCCACCTCTGCAGCATCTTCCCACCTCTCTCCTACCTTCGTTCCACCACCACTGAATTCCTTATCTACACTTTTGTTACTTTCAAAATCATTTTCTCCAACGCACCTCTTGGCCTCTTCCCACATTCCTTCCTACACAAACTCTTAACTCATTCAAAACTCCATTGCCTGCATTCTGCCCCACATGAAGTCCTGGTCACCTTTCACGCCTGCCCTCACTGGATTCCTTTGCTATCTATCCTACCTCATATCAAATTCAAAATCCTCAGTTACAAATTCCCCATGGTCACCCCCACCCTATCTCTGCCTTCATAGCGAGAGGATTCGAGTACAGGAACAAGGATGTCTTGCTGCAGTTGTACAGGGCCTTGGTGAGACCACACCTTGAGTATTGTGTGCAGTTTAGGTCGCCTTATCTGAGGAAGGGAGTGCAGCGAAGATTCACCAGACTGATACCTGGGATGGCAGGAATGACGTATGAGGAGAGATTGGGTCGATTGGGCTTATATTCGCTGGAGTTTAGAAGAATGAGAGGGGATCTCATTGAAACTTATAAAATTCTAACAGGACTAGACAGACTAGATGCAGGAAGGATGTTCCCGATGGCGGGGGAGTCCAGAACCAGGGGTCACAGTCTAAAGATAAGGGGTAAACCATTTAGGACTGAGATGAGGAGAAATTTCTTCACCCAGAGTGTGGTGAACCTGTGGAATTCTCTACCACAGAAGGCAGTTGAGGCCAATTCATTAAATATATTCAAGAAGGAGTTAGATATATTTCTTAAGGCTAAAGGGATATGGGGAGAAAGCAGGGACAGGGTACTGAATTTGGATGATCAGTCATGATCTCATTAAATGGCGGAACAGGCGCGAGGGGCCGAATGGCCTACTCCTGCTCCTATCTTCTATGTTTCTGCAATCTCCTCCAGCCCTAAATCCCAGCTTGTGCCCTTTGGTCCTTCAACTCTGGCCATTTGTGCAGTATTCACTCCCTCCTCTGCATTATGGGTGACCAAGATGACTTGGCCTTACTCTCTGGAATTCCCTCCCTAAGTCCCTCTGCCTTGCCACTTCTCTGCCTACTTGAAAAGACTCTGTGAAACCTATTTTTTTTTTATCCCACTTTCAATTATCTCTCCTAACTCTTCTTCTGGTGCTTTCTGTAGATTTCACCTCTGTGAAATGCATTGAGACATTTTCTACATTTAAAATGCTATAGAAATGAACGTTTTTACCATATTACTGATACACTTTTTACTGTAATACTATTTTAACACAGTGCTGATTTTTGACCACCAGATGACACTGTTGCATTTTGAAAATCCCTTGTTAGAGCTGCTGAGTCAGTGGTGGACCAGCGCTGCAGGAAAAACAGCAGGATCCAGAGAAACCAAACAAAAAGACGCAACACTACTTGCTGGGTTAACAATATCATGATTCTGAAAAATGAATTCTAAACAGAAAATGCTGGAAGTACTCAGCAGGTCAGGCAATATCTGTGGAGAGAAACAGAGTTAACATTTCAAGTCGGTGACCGGGGAATGGGATGGACACTGTCTTCTGCCCTCACTGCACTGCTGCCCTCACCCCTTCCTCTCCCTCCCAGAACCACAATCGAGATCCCCTTGTGTTCACCTTCCACCCCCCAGCCTCCATATTCGATGGCTCATGCTCCGCCATTTCCACCACCTCCAGCGCGATGCCACCACCAAACACATCTTCCCCTCCCCATTCAGCATTCCAAAGGGACTGTTCCCTCCGCGACACCCTGGTCCACTCCTCCATCACCCCCAACAACCGCGCCCCTTCCCACGGAACCTTCCTATGCAAACGCAGGACCTACCCTTTCACCTCCTTCCTTCACACTGTCCAGACCTCCAAACATTCCTTCCAGGTGATACAGCGATTTACTTGTACTTCTTTCAATTTAGTGTACTTTATTCGCTGCTCACGATGCAGTCTCCTCTACATTGGGGAGACCAAACGCAGATTGGGTGACTGCTTTGCTGAACACCTCCATTCAATCCGCATGTGTGACCCTGAGTTTCCGGTCACTTGTCATTTTAATGCTCTGCCCCACTCCCACTCTGACCTCTCTGTCCTTGGCATTCCAATGAAGCTCAACGCAAGCTCAGAGAACAGCACCTCAACTTTCTATTAGGCACTTTACAGCCTTCTGGACTCAACAGCGACTTCAACAATTTCAACTCATAACCACTGCTCCCATTTTTTCAGACAACAGGTGCTGGTAATGATTCTGCTGTTGCCATTTACACCTCGTCTAGCCCCATCTTTTGTTTCTTTACTTGCCTCATTACCATCCCCTTTTGCCTTGCGCCATCAACAGCAGAATCATTACCAGCCCCTGTTGTCCGAAAAAATGGGAGCAGTGGTTCACTAATGTCCTTTAGGGAAGGAAATCTGCCGTCCTTACCTGGTCTGGCCTATATGTGACTCCAGACCCACAGCAATGTGGTTGACTCTTAACTGTCCTCTGAACTGGCCTAGCGAGCCACTCACTTGTAATAAACCGCTACGAAACAAAATAATAAGAATGAAACCGACGGACAACCCAGCATCGACCTCGGCTACGGACACGGCAACGGCACACCCAGCCCAGTCGACCCTGCAAAAGTCCTCCTCACCAACATCTGGAGACTTGTGCCAAAACTGGGAGAACTGTCCCACAGACTAGTCAAGCAACAGCCTGACATAGTCATACTCACAGAATCATACCTTTCAGCCACTCAGTTGTACCAAACCGCTACTGTTGGACTGCAGCGGTTCAAGACGGTGGCTCACCACCACCTTCTCAAGGGCAGTTAGGGATGGGCAATAAATACTGGCCTTGCCAGTGATGCCCACATCCCATAAACGAATAAAAAAAAATCCCTTTTGTCATTTAATCTCTCCTGCCTTCCACCCTATCACAAACCTTTCCTTTTATTCTTTCCTCCCCCCTTTCCCCGCCTCTGTACTTGCTTAAAACCTGTTACATCCGTAACGTTTTCCAGTTCTGATGAAAGGACACCGAACTGAAACGTTAACGCCGTTTCTCTCTCCACAGTTGCTGCCTGACCTGCTGAGTGTTTCCAGCATTTTTTTGTCTATATTTCAGATTTCCATCATCTGCAGTATTTTGCCTTTGTATCTGTAAAAAGAATATTTGAAACAAATGAGTTACAAGAAAAAAAATCCACCAAAAGCAAAAATAATCGTAAGGAAAATAGCATTTTTAAGGTGAGCCTGATGTGTGACACACGTGGAAACCTATTTTTTCAATTGTTCATGGGATGTGGGCGTCGTTGGCAAGGCCAGTATTTATTGCCCACCCCTAACTGCCCTTGAGAAGGTGGGGGTGAGCCACCGTCTTGAACCGCTGCAGTCCAACAGTAGCGGTTTGGTACAACTGGGTGGCTTGCTAGCCCATTTCAGAGGGCAGTTAAGAGTCAACCACATTGCTGTGGGTCTGGAGTCACATATAGGCCAGACCAGGTAAGGACGGCAGATTTCCTTCCCTAAAGGACATTAGTGTACCAGATGGGTTTTTACGACAGTCTTCATGTTTCGTGGCCATGTTCAAGAGTCTCCAAATCAAGCTATTGATAATTCCACACAGGTAGTTTCTGCCTTAAGGCTTGCTCTCCCTCTCTCTGCAGGGCGGAGCCCACTTATTAATTTCAGAGAACATAAGCACAGGTTAATAAGATTTGAGGCTGAGGGATCACCAGGTGTGTGCAAGGGTAGCATTTAACCATCTAAAACTGCTGCACTGCCTACCAGATTACTTTGGTGATACCAGCTATGAGCAGCATCTCTGTGTATTGCAGAGTACCTCCATTGAAACAATGGGAAGTTTGACTTCAAACAGAGCCTGAGGGTTACTCCAGAGGCATCTAACCCATTGAAAACCATGCTACACGTTGGGGTTGCAGACTTTCTAAGTTGTAGCATGGTTTCCTGGGGTGGGCTAGCCTTGCAGCAGCTCGCAGGCCAATTTGAACTTGTGCCTTTTCTGCCCCGTTTGCAATGGAGCCACTCAAAGGACGGTCCCCACTCCTGACATCACCAGAGAGGCCTAACCATGGAATCTCTACTCCATGTCAGCATGAAAACGGATGTTTAAAAAAAAAAAAAAATTAAAGAAATTTACAGTGAGTCTATTGTTTTCTTCTATAAATAGATGGAGTTTACTTGTAATGAAAAGTATTTCCCCGTGACTTTCCTCCCCTGTTGGGTGCAAAGAGGCTGCAGAGAGATATAGGCAGGTTGACTGAGTGGGCAAGAACACGGCAACTGGAATACAGTGTGGGGAAGTGTGAAGTTATCCACTTTGGGAGTTAAAACAAAAAAGCAGAATGTTTTTTGAATGGTGAGAGACTGGGAAATGTTTGCATTCAGAGGGAGCTGAGTGTCCTTGTACATGAATCACAGAAAGTTAACATGCAGGTACAGCAAGCAATTAGGAAAGCAAATGGTAAATTAGCTTTTGTTACAAAGGGATTAGAGTTAAGGCCTAGAAATTGGCCTGAGGCGCCCAAGCGGTGCAAAGTTCGCCTGGGCGCTGGAATTTGCGCCGTGATCGCCGCATTAGCAATCACCGCAAATTCAGTTGAAGTGCCCCTAGAGGGAGACGGGGCGCGGCTTGAGGTGCTCCGCGTCCCTCTTAGGGCGCTGAAAGTGAATTTCGCAGCGCTACGTGCCGCAGCGCCACACGCTGCGGCATGGCACGCTGCGGTACTGCAGGCCTTCCTCCCACTGTTAAGGGGGAGGGGCCTGCAACAGCACGAGCCCCGATCGCGAGTGCCAGCAAAAGAGCCCGGCACCAAGGAGAAGTGCTGGGCTCTCGGGAAACAGTCGGCAATGCCGCGGGGGGGGGACCAGGAGGCCGGGGACGGAGGTGCTGGCAGGCGGCCGCCCCGCACCTCCACCTTAACTTGCGCCTCTGCCGGCACAGTAAGGCCCCGTGAACCGGGCGCGGGTAGCGAACGGCGCAACTGCGGCGTTCGCTACCAAATATCGCGAACGGGGCGCGAATGGGGCACTGCGCACACCGATGACGTCATCGGTGGCAGCACAGCGCAAATGTCTAACGCCACCATTAGCGCCCCTGCTGAATATCGCGGGAGGCGCAGCCAGTGGCGCTACAGCCACTGACTGCCTCTTTAGGCGCTAACAGGTGGCGCTACTCACCCAATTTTTCCCCCTAAGAGTCTTACTACAATTATACAGGGCATTGGTGAGGCCACACCTGGAGTACGGTGTACAGTTCTGGTCTCCTTACCTAAGGAAAGACATACTTGCCTTAGAGGGAGTGCAACGAAGGTTCACTAGACTGGTTCCTGGGATGAGGGGATTGCCCTATGAGGAGAGATTGAGTAGACCAAGACTATATTCCCTAGAGTTTAGAAGAATGAGAGGTGATTTAATTGAAACATATAAAATTCTTAAGGGGCTTGACAGGGTTAATGCTGAGAAAATGTTTCCCCTGGGTGGGGAGTCTAGAACACAGGGTCACAGTCTCAGAATAAGGGGTCAACCATTTAGTACTGAGATGAGGGGAAATTTCTTCACTCAAAGGGTTGTGAATCTTTGGAATTCTCTACCCCAGAGAGCTGTGGATGCTCAGTCGTTGAGTATATTCAAGACAGAGGTTGATAAATTTGGGGGAATTAAGAGATATGAGGATAGTGCGGGAAGGTGGAGTTGAGGTAGAAGATCAGCCATGATCTTACTGAATGGCGGCGCAGGCTCGAGGGCCAAATGGCCTATTCCAGCTCCTTTCTCTTACGTTCTTATGTTGAGGTCTTTATATTACAGTATTGTATGGACACATTTCATACATAGCTTTCTTATCACCCTGTAAATGCTGTCTCCTATAATTCACATCGAATGATTCTGACATCTAATTTGCCTAAACACAGATAACAACAGACAAGGAAACCCCACCAACTATAATATCAGCAGAAAACTGGAAAATCATAAATGGATTGCTTAATTAGACATTAATTAGTAACTTATTTAATAGGATAACGACGTGGCAGCAGCTTCTTTGCCAAATCATTAACCAAATACAAAACTATTTTGCAACATACGGCCGGTATTACAAAGTGGCCAGTTGTAGTTATCTTTGACCCCAGGGTTTGGTTAACCCTACAAATAAAACAGGATTGTGTACTTTGTAACAAATTCTGTCATATTTACAAAAAGCTGATTTAAAAAAAATCTTTTAAACTTATTGGCCTAGAAATTGGGTTGGGCGCCAAAGTGGGGCAAAAGTCGCCTGAGCGCAGGATTTAGCACAGCGATCGGAGTGATACCGATTGCCAGAAATTCAGTTGCAGTGCCGCTCGAGGGACACGGGGCGAGGCTCGAGGCGCTCCGTGTCCCTCTTAGGGCGCTGAAACTGATTATCGCAGCGCAACGTGCCACACCGCCACATGCTGCGGCACGCCACGCTGCGGTACTGCAGGCCTTCCTCCCCCTGTTAAGGGGGAGGTGCCTGCAACAGCGCGAGCCCTGATCGCGAGTGCCGGCAAATGAGCCCGGCACCAAGGAGAAGTGCCGGGCTCTCGGTAAACAGCCGGCAATGCCGCGGGGGGGGGGGGGGGTTAGGAGGCCGGGGACGGAGGTGCTGGCAGGCGGCCGCTGAAAAAGCGGCCGCCCCGCACCTCCACCTTAGCTTGCGCCGCTGCCGGCACAGTAAGGCCCCGTGAACCGGGCGCGGGTAGTGAGCGGCGCAACTGCGCCGTTCGCTACCAAATATCGCGAACGGGGCGCGAATGGGGCGCTGCGCACACCGATGACGTCATCGGTGGCGGCGCAGCGCAAATGCCTAACGCCACCATTAGCGCCCCTACTGAATATCGCCGCAGACGCAGCCAGTGGCGCTACAGCCACTGACTGCCTCCTTAGGCGCTAACAGGTGGCGCTACTCACCCAATTTCTCCCCCATAATGTTAAAATGGAATTATATTGGAGTGGGCATAAAGTGTTAAAAGTGGTCACTGTTCCATGTAAACTGTGTACTTTTTTTCTGTAGGCTGGTGCTACTGCTGCAGAGTTTCACACACTACGTTGACATTCTTGCGAAGGAGCAGAGTATCCCTTTCTCTAAGTCAGTAGGTCCATCCATGTCTGTTGGCCTGGTGGTGAAGAAATACTGGAACAGTATGCTTAAACTGGGGACCCTCCACCAGCAGGTAGGCACAGGGTTCTCACAATTCAGGATTCATTTTCACTACATTTGTAAAACTGCTCTGCTTTCAATTCCTTGTTTGAAATCATAATAAAAATTGAACAGGCAGACACAAAGAAACGCAATTGAAGTGCTCTGTAATCTGACCCTTTTTTTCTCTTTACTTTGTAATTGTTCTACCTTCCCCTTCAGGCATTAATTTCTCTTGGGGCTTGGGTTGGGGGGGGCGGGGGCGGGTGGCTGAATGTGGATTGTCCTCGTCTGTGTGGCTCATGGACACTGCCCATTTGCCCTTATCAGTTTATTCTGTTGCACCAAACTGAATGGATTTAGTTATTTCAGTCAGTGGACCAATATACAAATGACAAAACGTAGAACAAATTTGTTAACAACTACTTCAAATTAAAGATAAAGTAGAATAGGGACAGGGACTTTTATCAAATTTAAGGTTTTCATGTCTCACTGCAGCCATTGCAGCCTATATACATAGGACAATAAAAATCATGATCAGCTCAAGTAAGCACGATCTGTTAATGTGCCAAAATAACAACAGAAAATGCTGGAAAAACTCAGCAGGCCAGGCAACATCCGTGGAGAGAAATTAGTGTCGACGTTTCGGGTCTAACCCTAATTTCGACTCTAATTTCTCTCCACGGATGCTGCCTGGCCTGCTGAGTTTTTCCAGCATTTTCTGTTGTTATTTCGGATTTCCAGCATCTGCAGTATTTTGCTATCCTGTTAATGTGCCAATTGGCTCAGAGATCTTTGAGCTAACGGTGAAACAATTAAAGACAGTTCCATTCACTAGACAGAGAGAAAAGCTACCAATCAACAGCAACCAAGGACCACAAAACTATCCAATTAAATTAATCATTTTTTCCAAAACCAGCAAGCTGCAACTACCACAAAACAAACCAGATTTTGCTCAAATAATTTCTTCCTGCTATTTATGGCCACCACATTTCTTCTTTGTTTGGGTTAGTGTACACAACTGAAAATAACATTTATAGCAGAAGTATATTTAAAAATAGGCACAATTCTGAAAAGAGGTCGCTAAACATACCTGTAAAATTGGTCATTTAATGTTGGAAATGCCTGCAGGAAGTCCCCCCCTCCCCCGCATAGGCCTGTCCATCAGTCTGGACGTGGGAATTTTCAGCTGCTATTGACAAATTCTGTGTGTATAAGAAAAAAGACTTGCATTTATATAGCACATTCCAGGATGTCCCAAAGCGTTTTGCAGCAAATGAAGTACTTTTGAAGTGTAGTCACTGTTGTAATCTACCTTATCTGAGGAAGGACGTTCTTGCCATGGAAGGAGTGCAGCGAAGATTCACCAGGCTGATACCTGGGATGGCAGGAATGACGTACGAGGAGAGATTGTGTTGATTGGGTTTATACTCACTGGAGTTTAGAAGATTGAGAGGGGATCTCATCGAAACTTATAAAATTCTGTCAGGCCTGGACAGACTAGATGCAGGAAGGATGTTTCCGATGGCCGGGGAGTCCAGAACCAGGGGTCATAGTCTAAGGATAAGGGGTAAGCCATTTAGGACTGAAATGAGGAGGAATTTCTTCACCCAGAGTGTGGTGAACCTGTGGAATTCTCTGCCACAGAGGGTGGTGGAGGCCAGTTCATTAAATATATTCAAGAAGGAGTTAGATATATTTCTTAATGCTAAAGGGACAAGGGATATGGGGAGAAAGCAGGGACAGGGTACTGAATTTGGATGATCAGCCATGATCTCATTGAATGGCGGAGCAGGCTCGAGGGGCCGAATGGCCTACTCCTGCTCCTATTTTCTATGTTTCTATGTAATGTCGGGAAACGTAGCAGCCAATTTGCTGTTTTAGTGATGTTGGTTGAGGGATAAATATTGGCCAGGACACTGGGGAGAACTCCCCTGCTCTTCTTCACATAGTGCCAGGGGGTCACTTACGTCTACCTGAGAGGCCTTTTCTGAAAGATGGCACCTCCAACAATGCAGCACTCCCTCAGTGCTGCACTGAAGTGTCAACCTAAGTTATGTGCTGAAGTCTCTGGAGTGGAACTTGAATCCACAACCTTCTGTAAATGCGTCCTTGAAGTCTTCCCAGTAACCCCACCTTGGCAACCCCTCTCTCATCTGAAGCTTGTTTACCATTTCCAGTGCCCACATCAAATTCCAGCAAGTGCAGCTCTTCCCAAGCTACCGTAGGAGTTATAGTTTTCACTCTGGTTCTGTGAATCTACAGAACCCAGAAAACACTGTGACAACACAAATCTAATGGCAGCTTGACCGCTTGGGAAGAGTTGCACTTGTTAGAATTTGATGTGGATACTAGAAATGGTAAACAAGCACCGGCCATCACTTCTGATGGGAGAGAAGTTGCCAAAGTGGGGTTACTTGGCAGACTTCAAGGACACATTTTCAGGACAGTTTTGTTGGGGTTATTAGTCCATCCACACAACACCCCTGGCAGGTAAAAACTCATGAAATTCTAGTCCTGAAACTTAAAAAAAAAAAAAAAAAAAAAAAAATTCTTGCTTGCTTCTTTACAGAAACATTGCTACAAATAATTAAACATCACCCACCCTGTGTCAAAATCCTGCTTTATGCACTTGTTACTGTTTAATTTGAACAGGAAATATTGCAACTGTCGGAGCAGATTATTTAATCTGTGTTCTTATCTTAATAGAAAAAGTTGGTGGCAGAAGACCTTTCTAAACTGCAAAGCGACCTGATGAATTCCAAGGCAGAGATTGACAGGTTGAAGAATTGTTCATCTGTACCTTCTAACTCATCGCCATCCCCCAGCAGCATCAAATCTACCGGGATGATTCATTCACAAGTCTCTGCTACACCCGTGCATGCTGCATTAGGAGAAGCACCAAGAAACTCTACTTCTGGTATAGCCACAGACACCCGGAGCATCGGCTCACAGACAGTGGAATCGGCTCTGGTACCATGTGATGCCTGTGCCCGCACACAAGCGACCCTTAAAAAGGTCAGCAATTCCATTGTCACCATTTGCCATAACCAGAACATCCCGTCGGCTCTGAGCAGGTTTCAGGAAGTGGTGAAGGAAACTCTGGGGGATGGTATGATGACAGCGACTGACGTGGCCTATTGGGCCTCCGAACAGAGCAAAGACCTGGCACGCATAAACAAACATCTCACTGAACTCATGAGCTGCATTAACCCACTCAAAGCTGAGCTGCAGGCCACAGCAGAGCAACAAAGTCAAATGAAAAAGAAAATAGACAATTTTAATAAAGAACTCGAAAAGGAAAAAGAGCAGCAACTCTTGAAGATAAAAGAGTTTGACAACCAAATGGAGGAAATTAAACAAAATAATTCAGAGACAGTATCAAAACTTGAGAGTGATAAAGAGATGCTCAGGAAAGGTAATCCCAAATTTGACATGGCACATTTACTAGGTGGTGAGGAAACAAAATATATTTTTAAATGATGTAGGCATCATTTGACATTCATGTCAAGGATGTATCTTCATTCATGATTGAACTGTACTGGGCAAGTCCACATGGCTTAAAGCATCACTATATATTTTAAAAACCATTTTCACCTGTGAATTTAACATTTAAAAATTTGATCTCAAAAAATCTCCACTCTTACCCTGAAATGACGGACTGCTTCCCCTTTCAGTCAGTCACTGTGTCCAACAGGGCAGAGCTGGGGTGTGAAAAGTTGTGAGCTATTTTCCTTTGCTGTCCTTATATTAATTCTATCACTCTGTTTTAGGAAGCGCTACATTAGAAGAGAGGCTATCAATCCTGAAGGAGGAAGTCAAGGGGCAGCACGTACTCATAAGAGACCTTGGTAAGTCTGCAATACACCATTCCTGGTATTTCTTGTACCTTTTGGGGATTGAGCAATAATTTAGTTGTGGTGGGTTGGGAGGGAGCAGCAGCGAATGGAATTTAAGAAATATTCACTCTTATGTTTTAAATTGAGGGATTTTCATCTTGTAGTTGGACTTTTCGGAGTCTCCGTGGATCCCAGGATTACATGACCTCATTAATTCCCTCAGCACTGCTTTGATCATAGCCCAGTTGTCCCCATTAGCTTTCATCTTGTTAATAGTCCCTCAGGCATTTCCTATGATGTTTTGCTATTCATCTGGTTACCAGCTTTCATCCTGTACAGTAGTTTTTACATCAAGCAGCTGGCAACATAGCCACTGAAATGCCAATAGGAGCCTTTATGCCTGGCAACTGCAGAACACCACCACTTTCAATATGCCTCAATACATCCCCGCATCAAGCTCTTTAACAATTACAAGATTATGGAGGCAAGTTCCAGGAGACATGCTGGTTTGACTGCACAGTGATTGGAAAGAAACCCAATGTTTACAAACTCCTTTAAACACTGGTTGTGGGTTACGTGTATAGCCTGAATAAGTGGAATGGTTTTACAATACAACTTTTTATAAATACATACTGGACACTGCAGCTTTAAAGACAACAAATAGGAAAAAGTTAAAAGGTAAGGAGGAGAAAATCAATTTTACCAAATAAATCCAAGGAATGCAGTTATCCAGAATTGTGCAGGGCACAGACTCCTGAAGAAACACTTTAGGATACTTGGAAAACTGGGACAGTATCAAGTTTCTGTGTCTCCAAGAGGATGATTGTTTCACCATCATTAGTAGAATCATCTATATGTTCCTGATCTCATTCATGCACCCCCACACTCCCATAGTGGCTGGGGGATTGTCATAGCGCCTTTAATGCGGACCAGCACTCCTCTTCAAGAATGATCTCACTAATACTGAAAGTTGAATCTAATGTTCCTTTTAGTTTGGATTTTGGGAGACTGTCGTCTGTGAGCCAGCTCCTGGCATTTACACTGCAAGATCTGGCAAACTCTTAGACCTAGTTTATCATGGGTCCATGATTCTGTCTCCGTTAAGGGAGCCTGATTTAGTGATGTATGGGTCAGAAACTTGCTCATGGACATCGATCTCCTAGAATTTGAACTACATAAGCACCAGTATAAAAGTGGCAAGATTGTAGGAATGTGGTTTGGATTCTTAATTCTGTTGCTATTTCTGGACAGAGCTCTCTAAGCAGATGCTGCTGGAAGAAATGAGAACCAAAATGGCAGACAGGAGTGTGGTGCTGACTCTTGAAGATCAAGTTAGATTCATAACCAGCCAACTGGAGAGCACAACGCAGCAGCTCAAAATGATTAGCAGTGAACTGGACAAAGAGAATGTGAAAATCAATAGCATGCTGAGACATGAAGAGGTAAAGTACCTGGCAAATAGCAATGTATAAAGCACACCACCTTTTATGAACATGTACACATTTAGTCCAAATTTGATCCAGCATTAAGTATAGGGTCCAGCTCCATTTCCTCATATCAGTACTACTGCATCAAATGCTGGTTTACACCAGCCAACAGGTGGGTGGGGGCAGGGGAATGGGAGGAGGGGGAAAGGGGAAAGGAAGGCAGAGAAAGGAATATACATTGTGGATTATATATTACAAAGCTCCAGTCCTTGTAAAGGTGAATTTATATGAATATCATTTATTATGTTTCCAAGTTTCACCGATCCATTTTCTTTACCTGGTCCATCTCTGACTTTGCTCACTCCACCTCTAGCAGTGGGCTTTCTACAGATATCTACTGCAAGCCCATCGACTCTCAACCAGCTGGATTATGCTTCTTCCCACTCCATTTCCTGTAAAATCTCCAACCCTTTCTCCTAGTCTCTTACCACATTTGCTCTGATATCTTTGCATTCCACACCAGAGTTTCTAAAATGTCCCCCCTTTTCCTTATCTAAGGCTTCCCCTCTACAGTGAGACTTGACCCTGCCACCTCATTTTCTGGGTCTCTGCTTTTACCCCCTCCCTATCTCTGACAACAACAGGGTGCCACTTGACTTCATCTTCTACCTTTGCATTCATCAAATCGTCTGTCATTTCCACTAGCTCAAACATGATCTTGCCACTAAGCACATTTTCCCCGACCCTTTCTGCTTTCCGAAGGGCTGGTCACTCTATAATACCCTTGTTCGCTCTTCCATCACTCCTACCAGCCCCCTGAAACCGTCCCATTCAAGCCAAGAACATGCAAACCTGTACATTTGTCTCCTACATTGCTGTCCAGGGCCTCAAATACTCCTTCCATTTGAGATAGCAATTCATGTATACTTCCTCTAATCTAGTGTATTCATTCGCTGCTCACTGTTTTATCTAAACAACAACTACAACTTGTATTTATATAGTGCCTTTAATGAGGAAAACGTTCCAAAGCATTTCAGAGGCATAATCAGTAAAAAAAATCTCTTCTACTGAGGAGATGAAATGCAGATTAGGTGATTGCTTCACTGAACATCTTTGTTCTGTCTGCACGTGACCTTGACCTCCCTGTGACCTGCCCTTTAACTTACATTTGCTTTCCCACTCTGACCTGCCTTTGGTGTTCTGCACTTAAATGAAGCTCAACGCAAGCTTCAGCAACAGTATCTTAGTTTTCTACTGGGCACTCTGCAACCCTCTGGTCTGAACATCGTCTTTAGTCATTTCAGACCTAGTTATATCTCCTATTTTCTTTAAAGCAGGGGTGCTTGTAATGTGGGGTGGGTCTGCTGGTATTCAGGGAGAGGGGAGCAGTGTTGACATTTGGGATGGAGACTGCGATAGCAGTGGGAGGTCTGAGCTAGTGATGTTGATCTACCTTTTCTTGGGATTAGCGCGTTTTGGTAGCATTTTATGCTTTCATTTCAGATCTGCTGCAATTGCAACCTTTTTTCCTCTTTCTCACCTTGGTTGTGTCGGCTGCTCCCATGTCTTTTCATTCTCCACTATATGCACATTCTTTTGTCCTTTTTTTGTCCATGTCTGATGATTGTTCATATCATCTAATGGTTTTCTATTAAGCAGTTTGCTAATTCAACCCATTAACTCCCTCTCTGTGATTGGCATTACTGTTGATTCTTTCCTTTTCCCCCTTCGCTGTCTTTTCCAACCTTACTAAAATGGCTGCTTACCTTTTAGTCTTCAGTTCTGATGATCGGTTTGCACCTAAAATGTCATATCCTGTCTTCTCTTTACATATGCTGACTCCCTGAAATGTATTTCCAACATTTTCTGTTTTTATTTCACATTTCCAGTATTTGCAGTTTTTTTCTTTATCCTCGCACCTATTAGGACTAGTGCCATGGGTGATCCAGCAACATACTCAGTAGATACAGTATAAGCGATGATATCCCCATATTGGTCCATAAAATATACCCCAATATCACTGCTATAAATCACAAAAAAAATCAATGCTTTTTTCTACATTAAAGACGCTATAATAAATGCAAGTTGTTGCTATCTGTTTCTGTCCCCTAACCGTACTAACAGCTGTCAGGTGTGCTTCGAGGCAGTGGCACATCTTATGGTTGAAATAATGTCATGTCAACCCCTGACTGTTTTAATATTATGTTGCAAACCATTGCAATCTGCATTTTACTATTTGCTTACAACAACTTGCATTTATATTGTCTAATATTAAAAAACATCCCAAGGTGCTTCAGGGAGCCATGTGGAAAAATCAGACGCTGAGCAATAGGAGAGATTAGGAGGGTGACCAAAAGCTTGGTCAAAGAGGTTGGTTTTAAGGAACATCTTAAAGGAAGAGAAGGAGGTGGAGAGGCAGGGGGTTTAGGAAGGGAATTCCAGACTGTGAGATCTAGGCAGTTGAAAGCATTAATGGTGGGGTCTTGGGTGAAGAGGGTTGCCCAAGAAGCCGGAGTCAGAGGAATGGAGAGTTTGGGGGGGAGATGTGGTAGAACTAAAGTAGATCATGGGGGGGGGGGAAGGCTATTGAGACCTTGATACACAAGGATGAGAATTTTAAATCTGTGGTGTTGGGGGACCGGTAGGCAATATAAATCCACGAGGTCGGGTGGGGGCGGGGGAAGGAAATTATGACCTTCAGGGATTTTGTGCAAGTTAGGATATGGCCAGCAGAGTTTTAGATGAGCTGGAATTTATGGCGGGTGCAGGAGGGGAGACCAGCCAAGAGAGCAGTGGAGTAATGAAGTTTGAAAGTGCTAAAATATTTGTGAGCGGTTGATGGCTGGGGCAGGAGCGGAGACAAGCGATGTTGTGAAGGTGGAAGTTGGCGGTCTTTGTAAAAGAGCATATGGGGTCAGAAGCACAGCTTGGGGTCAATCAGGACAGCCAAGTTGTGAACAATCTGGTTAAGCTTGAGACAGAGGGAAGGGGGATGGAGTCAGTGGTGAGTGCATAGAGCTTGTGCTGGGGTCTGAAGATAATTGTTTCCATCTTCCCAATGTTTACCTGGAAGAAGTTATGGCTCATCCAAGGTTGGATGTCAGATGAGCAGTCTTACAGTACAGAGGAAGTGGAGGAGTTGACAGATGTGCTGGAAAGGCAGTCATTGGTATACATGTGGTAGCTAACCCCATGTCTAAGGATGATGTTATCAAGGGGAAATATGTAGATGGGAAGGAGAGCAAAGATGAATCTTTAGAGGACTCTGGAGATGATGCTGCAGGGATGGAAAGAGATGCCACTACTAAAGACGCTCTGGTTATAATCAGATGGGTAAGAATGGAACCAAGCAAGGTCAATCCCACCAAGCTGGGCAATGGCAGAGAGGCAGGTTGTCTGTGTCAAAGGCTGCTGAGAGGCTGAGGAGGTCATTCATCATAGTTACTGTTATACAGAATGTTGATCCTGACTTTGGTTAGGGTTGTATTGGTACTATGGGAGGGGAAGAAACTTGATTGGAGGAATTCCAACAGGGAGTTGCTGGAGAGATGAGCATGCATTTGGGAAGCAACAACACATTTAAAGAGGTTGGAGATGTGGTGGTAGTTTGCGATGATAAATGTTTGAGAGTGGATTTTTTGAGGAGGGGGTGATGACAAGAGTTTTGAAAAGGAGGGAGAACGTTTCTGACGATAGAGAATGTCAGCTAGCATAGGGGTCAGGAAGGGAAGTTGGGTGGGAGAATCTCATAAATAAGATGATCTTGGAGAAGGCAGGGAAAAGGGAGATGGGAGATTAACTAGAGAGAGATAGGGGTTCAAGGCTAGAATAGAAGGAGAGCTGGCTGGAGATTTGGCTTGGTTGGAAAAGGAAGGGGTTGAAATAGCAGAACAGATAAACTTTATCTTGGTTATACCAAGAAAGGGGCATTATGGTTCACATCTAGTGGCCTGAGAGAATATCGTTTCCTTCTGAGAGCAGGGAATTATAATAAGTTTTGTAATACCCTTCATACAACAGCAGCAACAACAACAACGTAGCCTGAACATACAGTATTCACAAGGTAACCGTTACAAAGTACTGTATTGTTAACTGGAAAGATTTTATAAAAGGGCATTTTTATAATGCAGAGAAAACATTTGTGGTTTTAATTGTGTTTTTTTTAAATTAATCAAGTCTCTAAAAGCTAAGATTAAAACTCTGCTACAACGAGTTGATGATCTGGATGAAGAACGTGAAGAGCTGAACACCAGATTAGCCGAGTCTGAGGCTGGAATAGACCAGCTGGAGGAGCAGCTGAAGACAGTCAATGTAGAGAAAAGCAACCTTCAGGACCAACTCCAAGAACAACTGGTGGGTGCTCAGAGCGTGAGGGAAGTTTTAACAATGCTGAAAGTCCTCCACGTAGCAAACTGCAAATACTGACTTTCTTAACATGGACGGTTTTGTCTGTCTCCAAAAACATGCTCTGAATGAGAAGATGGGTTGGATTCTTGCTCTTGGTCCTCTGCAATGCTGCTGTACAGCTAACTTCAGGCACTTGCAGTCACGACTGGGGCGACTAACATTTTGATATTTCCCTCCTTTCCTGTGTGGAAGCATTTGGATTTCACTTGATGTCTCCCCACAGCGGAATGGCTTTGGAATTATGAAGATGATCCCACATAATACTCCTCCATATAGTGTCCTCCAGCTTCAATGCATTGTGCCAACATGACATCTCTAAAAGTATATTAAATGACATCTTAGAAAATTG
Source organism: Somniosus microcephalus (assembly GCF_052327205.1). Lineage (NCBI taxonomy): Eukaryota > Metazoa > Chordata > Chondrichthyes > Squaliformes > Somniosidae > Somniosus > Somniosus microcephalus. The sequence goes on along the minus strand of NC_141005.1, from coordinate 36,189,535 downwards.
ACCAGGAGTAAAGCTGTACTTTATTCTCCCTGCACCAGCAACAATAACTTGCATTTATATGGCGCCTTTAATGTAGAAAAGCGCCCCAATGCATTTCACAGAAGCTTGGTTAAAGAGGTGCGTTTTAAAGAGCATCTTTAAGAAATTGATAAGGTTCCGCACCAGAGATTATTAGCAAAAATAAAAATGCATGGATTTGGAGGTAACCTTGGGACATGGGTTGGTAATTGGTTGGGAGGTAGGAGACAGAGAGTAGGCATAAAGGGAATATAGACTGTGATTGGTGCAATGTGACAAGTAGTGCTCCCAGGGTTCTGTACTGGGGTAGCTGTCTTACCTTTTCACCGCGGCCCATAATTTGCGGTCAGCAGCGAAGCAAAGGCGCTCGCCGCTGGCTCCGAAGAAAGGTGCCCACTCTCTGTGGTCATGACCTAATTTTATTCACTTATTGCTGTTGCACAGATGTAATCAGGATCTAGAATTTGTTAAAATCTGCAAAGTGCATATCCACCCCTGGACAGGCTTTGTTCCTGCTCGAGTACAATTTAGACAAAAGCTAATATTGTTTTCCTTTTTTCCTTTTTTTATTAAAGCATCAAACAGAACAGCTACAGCAAGAAAAACATGGCCTGGAGAAATCCATGGCTGAGCTAAAAAAGAATCTGTCCCAGCTAGAGAGCCAGGTTCAAGAATACAAGGAGCAGCGGAGGCTTCTAGTGGCTTTCCCTGACTTAAACATGCCACCTGAAACACAGTGCGAGAGTAAGAAATTTCTATCATTTTAACATTTTGTATTAATCTAAATTATCCTATTGGGGAAACACTGTGTGTATGTAGATAAACCTGTATAATCCCCTTTTAACTGCTGTATTCCCCTCCCCCCGCAAGACAGTTGCAAGCTGAGAGGAATAAGGCATGTTCAGACTTGCCTGCTGCTGAGAGAAGGAAAACCAATCAGGTTCCAGCAGGTGACCAATCCGTGAGTCATCACAGGCTCGTGGGCTTTACGAATTCAGTACTGTATTGTGAGAGTTGGAGTAAAGACCTATTTCTTGTAGCTCGCTGTGTTGCCTATTTCTTTACGCGGGAGACTGTAGTCTCCCACATTGGTGACCCCGAATGTCGGCGGCCGAAGCCCCCGACTCACGTAGCCCTACAGAGGCCAGCAACGACCCGACGGCAACCAGCAGCAGCCCGATGTCGGCCGGCGCCACGTCCTTGAAGCTCCCCACCTTCTGGGAACACCAAGCACCAGCTTGGTTCGTGCACACGGAGGCCCAATTCACCCTTCGCAGGGTTCAAGACGATGAAGAAAGGTACCTCCACGTAGTCTCAGCACTAGCAAGCTCCACCGCCGCCGAAGTTCTCAACCTGCTGGGGAACCCACCACAGACCGGCAAGTACTCAACCATTAAGGGCCGCTTGCTGCAGGCTTACGGCCTGTCCGGGGAGGAGAGGGCCCGTAGGCTTCTTTCACTACCAGGCCTCGGCGACTCTACCCCGACCCAGTTGATGAGCCGGATGCTTGCGCTCCTGGGCTCTGAACCGCAGTGCTTCTTGTTTCGGGCCCTTTTCCTCAGTCTGCTTCCTCAGCAGGTACATACTGCCCTCGCGTACAACTGGCAGCCGCCGCGGACAAAGTCTTCGCCGTCGCCCAACTCGGCTGTGCAGCCGCGAGGCCCCCCGACACCACCGAGCGCGCGCCACCACGCCAGGCCGCAGAACTATGCTACTACCACGCGCGTTTCGGCCACAAGGCCCAACGCTGCAGAGCACCCTGCTCTTTCGATCAAACCAAGATGGCCGCCCGGCCCAACGCGCCAGCCCCGCGCCGCCGTCTAGGCCCGCTCGACCGCACCCCCGCCGCCACAATGGCCATCGGCACCACAGGTAAACTGCTGTACATAACCGACTCCCTTTCAGGGCGCAGATTCCTTTGCGACACCGGAGCCCAATGCAGCATAATTCCTGCCTCCCAGCTCGACATCCAGGCAGGCTGCAGCGGCCCACCCCTCGTGGCGGCAAATGGCGCAGCCATCGCTACTTTTGGAAAGCGACGGGCCGAGGTTTGTTTCAACGGCCAACGATTTACGTGGGATTTTGTGACGGCCTCGGTGGCACATCCCTTGCTGGGCGCCGATTTTCTTTGCGCCCACGGACTCCTGGTCGACGTCCGCGACAGGCGCCTGATCAACGCAGCAACTTTCGCTTCACTGGCCTGCCAGCAGAGCAACAGCCCAGCCCTCGTCGGGTCCTGCTCTGCCCCGGCGGATGACGACTACACCCGCCTACTCGCAGATTTCCCGAGGCTCACACAACCGACCTTCTCAGCCGCGGCAGCCAAGCATGGTGTCGAGCACCACATCGCCACTACGGGACCACCAGTGTTCGCCCGAGCCAGACGCCTGGACCCAGCCAAGATGGCGGTGGCCAAGGAAGAATTCGCCATGATGGAGAAACTGGGCATCATCCGCCGCTCGAACAGCCCCTGGTCGTCCCCCCTCCACATTGTGCCCAAGCCGGGCGGTGGCTGGCGCCCCTGCGGCGACTACAGACGGCTCAACGACGCCACCACGCCCGATAGATACCCCATTCCGCACATCCAAGACTTTTCGGCACACCTAGCAGGAAAGTCCATCTTTTCCAAGGTCGACCTGATTCGTGGCTACCATCAGGTCCCCGTCCACCACGCAGACGTCCAGAAGACGGCGGGCATCACCCCCTTCGGACTGTTCGAGTTCCTGCGCATGCCCTTCGGGCTCAAGAACGCCGCACAGGCCTTCCAACGGCTCATGGATTCTGTCCTACGGGACCTGAGCTTCCTGTTCGTCTATCTGGACGATATCCTCGTGGCCAGCACCAGCAAGGCCGAGCACATCGCGCATTTGCGCTCTCTTTTCCAGCGCCTCAGCCAACACGGGCTAATCGTCAACCCGGCCAAATGCCAGTTCGGAGCAGCCCAAATTGACTTTCTCGGCCACAGAATCTCGCCAAGGGGTGCCATTCCCCTACCTTCCAAGGTGCAGGCGGTGGCGGACTTTCCCCAGCCCACCTCGGTCAAGGCGCTGCAGGAATTTTTGGGGATGGTCAATTTCTATCACCGTTTCGTGCCCAAGGCCGCCTCACTCATGCGCCCCCTCTACGAAGCCACCAGGGGCAAAACGGGCAAAGAGCAACTCACCTGGTCCAGCGAGATGGCGACAGCCTTCCACCAGACCAAAAGCGCCTTGGCCAACGCCACACTACTGGCCCACCCCATCCCGGGCGCCAAGACCGCCCTCACCACGGACGCCTCGGATTACGCCGTTGGCGCTGTCCAGCAACAGTGGGTCGAAGGCGCGTGGCAGCCACTGGCATTTTTCAGCCGACAGCTGCGCAAGAACAAGCAGGCCTACAGCACGTTCGACAGAGAGCTCCTGGCCCTGTTCCTGGCAATCCGGCACTTCCGTTTCCTCCTGGAAGGCCGGCCGTTCACCGCATTCGTGGACCACAAGCCGCTCACTTTCGCCATGGCCAAAGTAACCGAACCCTGGTCTGCGCGCCAACAGCGCCAACTCAACTTCATCTCGGAGTTCACCACGGACATCCGCCACGTCGCCGGCAAGGACAATTTGGTTCACGACTGCCTCTCAAGACCCTCGCTCCATGCAGTGCACCTGGGCGTCGACTACGCCAGCATGGCGAGAGACCAGGCCGCTGACGCGGAGATCCAGGCCCTCAGGACGTCAACCACCAGCCTCACTCTGGCCGACATCCACTTCCACGCAGCCGGCACAACCCTCCTGTGCGACGTCTCAGTCCCATCGCCTAGGCAGGTCGTCCCATCCGCCTGGCGCAAGCGAGTTTTCGACATCATCCACGGCCTCTCACATCCAGGGATGCGTGCGTCTCAGAAACTCATGTCCGCCAAGTTCGTCTGGCCTGGACTCCACAAGGATGTGAGAGACTGGACCAACACGTGTGGCGTGTCAGCGCGCTAAGGTCCAGCAGCACACCAAGGCGCCATTGGAGTGTTTCCCGGTGCCCGAGAGGCGTTTCGACAACGTCCACGTCGATCTGGTAGGCCCCTTGCCGCCGTCGCACGGTTTCACACACCTCACGATCGTCGACCACACCACCAGATGGCCCGAGGCGGTTCCCCTCGCCTCCACCACCACGACCGACGTCGCGCGAGCATTCGTCTCGACATGGGTGGCCCGGTTCGGCGTGCCGACCGACACATCCTCGGACAGAGGCCCCCAGTTCACCTCCCACTTGTGGAATGCCATCACCGCCGGCCTCGGCACCAAGTTGCACAGGACAACAGCCTACCACCCGCAGGCCAACGGGCTCTGCGAGCGCTTTCATCGTTCCTTGAAAGCCTCCCTCCGCGCCAGCCTGGCCGACTCCAGCTGGATCGACAAACTACCCTGGGTCCTCCTGGGATTGCGCACCGCGCCCAAAGAGGACCTCCGCGCCCGAGATGGTCTACGGCCAACCGCTCAGAGTACCAGGCGACTTCCTCCCCCTGACAACGGAGCCGTGGTCGGCCGCCAGACAGCTTTCCCTGCACCAGGACGCGGCCCAGCAATTCCGTCCAGTGCCCACTTCGCAACACGGCCCGCAGCCGTCCTACGTGCCTCGGGACTTACGACATGCGGAGTTCGTCTTCGTGCACCGGGACGCGCACAGAGGCCCGCTGCAGGCACCATACACCAGCCCCTTCTCAGTATTGGAGACGGGGGACAAAGCTTTTCTTATCGACGTCGGCGGGAAGCCGGACCTTATTTCAGTAGACCGCCTCAAACCGGCGCACCTGGACTTCAGCTGCCCGGTTCGTCCGGCTCTTCCCCCACGGCGGGGCAGACCTCCCGCGTTGGCGGCGGCCCCACAAGAGGACCAAGACACACCAGAACCTTACTTCCCGGCCGCCGCCCCACCTTCGCCGGCAGCCCGTCCAGCCAGCCCACCGGCAGACCAGCCGCCAGACCAGCCGACGAACCAACCGGCCGACCTCCCAGACAGCCCTCCTCACACGCCAGATGGCTACTACAGCCGCTTGGTCAAACCTCCGCAGAGACTGACTTTTACAGTTAACGAGGATTCTGGGGGGCGTATGTGGCGTTGCCACATTGGGGAAACACTGTATGTATGTAGATAAACCTGTATAATCCCCTTTTAACTGCTGTATTCCCCGCCCCCTGCAAGACAGTTGCAAGCTGAGAGGAATAAGGCATGTTCAGACTTGCCTGCTGCTGAGAGAAGGAAAACCAATCAGGTTCCAGCAGGTGACCAATCCGTGAGTCATCACAGGCTCGCGGGCTTTACGAATTCAGTACTGTATTGTGAGAGTTGGAGTAAAGACCTATTTCTTGTAGCTCGCTGTGTTGCCTATTTCTTTACGCGGGAGACTGTAGTCTCCCACACTGTTTGTATTAAAAACATAAAAAATAGGAGCAGCTGTAGGCCATTCGGCCCTTTGAGCCTGCTCCACCATTCAATAAGATCATGGCTGATTATTAGCAGCACAAAATGAACATCTACTGAAAATGTGAGAATAACAGTATTCAAAATGAAACTGTTGTATTGTTTATGTTATCTTTGTTGCTTTAAATAAGAAAATCTTTTGCCAGTTTACCATGAGATACATTTGGCCATTAAGCAATTTAGGACATAACAGGCCATTCCCATTATAAAAGTAGTGTCAAACTCAAATCTGCGACATCTACAATCTAAAAGGACAAGGGCAGCAGGTGCATGGGAACAGCATCACCTCCAAGTTCCTCTCCAAGTCACACACCATCCTGACTTGGATGTATATATAGTCATTCCTTCATTGTCACTGGGTCAAAATCTTGGAACTCCCTATCTAAGAGCACTGTGTGAGTACCTTCACCACATGGACTGCAGCGCTTCAAGAAGGCGACTCCTCGCCACCTTCTCAAGGGCAATTAGGGATGGGCAATACATGCTGACTGTGCTAGGGAAGCCCATATCCCAAGAATGAATTTTTTAAAAGTGTTGCAGATGAATACAGTCAAATTAGACAGGTTTCCTTAAAAGAAACCATATTCTCCCAATGTCTCAGTCTCTGAGCCATACAGATCATGAAGGCTCAAACCCTGATCTGGCAAGTTAGCTGATTTGGGTGGGGGAGGGCAGGGAGTGAAGCTACATTCCCTGTACCCCAGGATCAGTGAGGGGAAAATCAGGCAGGGTTCACACTCCTATTCATTATACAGCCTCCTTTATTGCAAGTGTATGTAGATGTGGTTGAGCACAGGATCAGGCTCAACTGTTCTGTCCCGCACAGTTGGATATCCTGTTGATATCCAGGGTGAAAGCTCACACAGTGAAGCAGCCAATTGGGTGGGGTACTGGAGGGTGACTGCTACCCATGCAACTGTACCCCACTGAGGGAGTCAAAGTCTTCAGAAGAATGGAGGGGTAAATAATGAGGGAAAAAAATGAAACATACACTTAAGAAGGAAAGACTCGTGCCTTTCACGACCACCAGATGTCTTGAAGCACTTTACAGCTAATGAAGTACTTTTGGAGTGTAGTCACTGTTATAATGTAAGTTATCATGTAAGTTGTGTTTATCATCAGATAACTTTCACTTAAGTTTAGAATGTGCTTGCAATTTATCAGATGTGATATTCTCTCTCATAGGCACAGGTGACATTGCAGTGGACATGGAGAAACAGTTACAAGCAAACAGCTTACGCATCAATATTCTGGAAGAGGAGAACTCTCGATTGAGAAGCACTCTTACAAAGCTGCAGGAAATGACACAACAAGGAGCTATAAAGGTGGGGTTCAACAGAAATCAAACAGCTAAACCATTCAGCCCCCTTTCTTTATATTTTTCCTAGTTCCTTAATTCCATAACTAATGAAGTATTGTAGCTGAAGGTATTCAAGCAATCAGCAGGAAAGCCTCCTCCTGTTTTGAGGTGGTGCTGCACCCTCACCGGTAATCTTTATTTTGAGCAGAAACTATTTCTTGGCATGATACTGGTAATATTTGTAATTCATGTGGTGAAATGATATGTACAACATAAGTTATTCAATTTAGACATATGAATTTTTGGTGTTAATTCATGTATAGTTTTTTTTTCTCTTTGTTTTAGCTCATTCCTCAGACGAAACTTTGGTCATCCTCAGGGCTGTCAGAAGATGGACCAAAACCTGATGGCAGTGCAGGGAGGAATGGGCATGATACAGAGTAAGAGACCTACGTCCAAATTGGGGGGGGGGGGGGGGGAGGGGAGGGGTGGGGTGAAAAGAAGGAGACTTTTAACTGATTAGTATCAGTTCATATTAGTCTAATCTAGGATCTGACTTTCAACAATACTTAATTAACTCTAGCTGTTGGCAAAGTAGTAGTGTTGCTAACTAGTTTAAATAGAAACATAGAAGATAGGAGCAGGAGTAGGCCATTCGGCCCTTCGAGCCTGCTCCGCCATTCAATGAGATCATGGCTGATCATCCAAATTCAGTACCCTGTCCCTGCCTTCTCCCCATATCACTTTGATCCCTTTAGCCTTAAGAAATATATCCAACTCTTTCTTGAATATATTTAATGAACTGGCCTCCACCACCCTCTGTGGCAGAGAATTCCACAGGTTCACCACTCTCTGGGTGAAGAAATTCCTCCTCATTTCAGTCCTAAATGGCTTACCCCTTATCCTTAGACTATGACCCCTGGTTCTGGACTCCCCGGCCATCAGAAACATCCTTCCTGCATCTAGTCTGTCCAAGCCTGACAGAATTTTATAGGTTTCGATGAGATCCCTTCTCAATCTTCTAAACTCCAGTGAGTATAAGCCCAATCGACACAATCTCTCCTCATACGTCATTCCTGCCATCCCAGGTATCAGTCTGGTGAATCTTCGCTGCACTCCTTCCTCAGGTAAGGCGACCAAAACTGCACACAATACAAGGTGCGGTCTCACCAAAGCCCTGTACAACTGTAGCAAGACATCCTTGTTCCTGTACTCGAACCCTCTTGCTACGAAGGCCAACATACCATTTGCCTTCTTAACCGCCTGCTGCACCTGCATGCTTACCTTCAGCGACTGGTGCACAAGAACACCCAGGTCTCTTTGCACTTTCCCTTCTCAATAATAATCTGCCTTCCTGTTTTTGCCACCAAAGTGGATAACCTCACATTTATCCACATTATTACAGTGCATTTGCCATGTTTCTGCCCAATCACCCAACCTGTCCAAATCGTCCTGGAGTTTCACGACATCCTCCTCACAGCATACCCTCCCACCCAGCTTTGTGTCGTCTGCAAATTTGGAGATATTCAATTCCCTCGTCCAGATCATTAATATATATTGTAAACTGCTGGGGTCCTAGGACCGATTGGGGAATGGCACTCAAAGGGTTGCAATCAATCCTACCCAACTTGCTCCGCAGACCATCGTAGTTTCCTTTATTTAAATTGAGGACCCTAGTCTCTGAGTCAACTACTTCATTCTCCATCTTAATGAAGAATTTGATCATATTATGATCGCTCCGACCCAAGGGGCCTCGTACAACAAGATTGCTAATTAATCCTCTCTCGTTACATAATACCCAGTCTAAGATGAGGTATCTGGACAAGCGGTACGAGTAGTCATAACCTTACAAATCATCAGATATAAAATGCTTCTGTTGGGCTTCACTATTGGCTGACCTTTTACACTCAAGGGAAAAGCATCATCTCAGCTGGTCATGCAAATCAGTATCGGGATCAAATTCTATACCCCCCTCCTCGGTGGACTTATGTTAATAACACGAGACAATTAGCAACTTAGGCCTGGCTTGAATGTGAAAATTAAATTTGGTGTCCTCCCGTGATAAGTCTACTTTTCTGAAATACAGTGATAGAAGACGAACTAATTGCCTCAACCCTTAAACATTGGCCCCTCTACCCACAGCCATGTCAATGAACCCAACATAACTCTTCCACAAGCAATATTTGATCAAAATATACAGCAATTCAGAAAATCGGAGTTTGTCTGTAAACTCTTGAATAACAAACAAACCCAACCCTAAGAGTAATAGAGTGCATCGAAAACATGATTGTGTGAGTTATGAAATTAAGTGTTAAGTTCGTAAAACATTGGAATTGGTTATTCCAACTGGTAATTTATTCAAAAATTGTATTTTCGTATCAGATTTCATTGTTTTCCTTTAAGGATTTAAAACCAGAATAGGAGGTGAAGGCAATATGATGAGGTTATGCTTTGGTTTTCTGATTGGCTGGGATGGAAGTTTATGCTCATGATTCTCTGCTCCATCCAGAATCCATGTATGATTATTCTATTACAGACTCCTCGTTCCATCCCACCTTTTATTGATGGCTTATTTAAATAAACACATTCCTTCCCCCATTTTCCCTAGAAAAAAAAGGTATGGTTTTAATTATCTCTCTAGTCCTCAATCCCTTTGCCCAATAGATATTGGTCCAGCTCACTTTGAAAGGTGTCAAATTGATCCAGATCTTCTCTGGGAGTTTCTTCCATATATGCACTGGATCACAAGAAGCCAGTGCTGAAGAGTAGGGGCTGTGATGCAGGGCTGGAGCAGGTAGCAGAGGGAGGGAGAAGTGAGGCCAAGGAAGAATTTGTAAACGAGAACTTTCAATTTGGATTGTTGGTAGATGTGGGTGCAGGACAAGTGGGACTTGGTGCAGGACATGATGCAGGTGCCAGACTTTAGGATGAGTTGAGAGTTTGTGAAGGTTGGAGCTCAGGATCATGGCAAGAAAGGTGTTGGAGAAATGGAAATTGTAAGTAAAGGAAGTGGGGATGGGTGTTAAGGATTGGTAGAGGCAAGTGTAAGTGGTTCTGTTGAGGGACGGGATACAGGATTTAAAATATAGCTTTGTGTGAAACAGGGCATTGAGTTTGTGAACCATATGGTTCAGCCTGAGCAAACAGCAGGGCAGGGGAATGGAGTTTTTGGTGGGAGCCAAATAAGATGGCTTCAGTCTTCCCCATTGTGATGAACACTAGGAGGGGCCATTGAACTCTAACACGTTCCATATACATATGTCACAAAATTTTACTTGTGCAGTATATAAAATAAATATGGATAAATGCAAACCGTATCTGGAAAATGAAAGTTTTTAACTGAGTTAACAAGGGTTTTAAAATGTAATTTTGGATCGGCTTTCTCCACTGAATGACTCTGCAATATTCCAGGAACATAAATAACAAAAATAAACTATTTACATGTCAACTTTACAGAGGGCTGATGAGAGCTACAAGAAACCCAGGAGTAAATACTAGACCCATGTCCAACCATCGGCCTGGGAGTGAGCCAAAGGGGACGAGCCCTTCTACTGAACGAATAAAAGAACCTCTAACAAGTGTCTTTAACCCACCAGAAACATCTGCCATTGGTATTTATGCAAGACTGAAAAAGGCTGGGGCCTTACCTGGTATCAGAGCTATATCTGACAGCACGAGGAAGAACTACAGAAAATGACATTAGGATTAGGTAACATTGTGAGCCATTGTATACCATAGAGGATGTGATTTGTGAAGCACTGCAGTACCACTTTTTTTAAATTAGCAACTTTCAAGCCTTGCAGTCCAGCTACTACATTCTCTGATCAAAAGTTCAGAATGGAAGAATCACTGTCTAACAAAAGACTAAAAATGAGGTGGGGGTGGTGTAATTGCCTCAAATCAGTCCCTCACAATCATTTCTTTATCATGCAACTGAAAATATGACACACGTCAAAATAAAACCAGGAAATGATTCTTCCACATATATTGAAATCTACTGCCTGTATTTCTGGAACATTTCATCCCAGTGCCTCGCAACAGCTACTTCTAGTGCAATAACAAACCAGAAGATTGAAAGGAGAAAACACACATTAGTCCCATACCAACTCCACAGTAGTCTACAGGAGGTCTGCATATCACAAGGACCTAAAAACAGAGTTGACATGAAATTGTTGTCGTGTTTAGTTTGACATTTACATTGTTGTCGTGTTTAGTTTGACATTTACTAGCTTAGGAATTTTAACTAATTCACTGGATATGGCAATGCAATGGGATAATATTTGTCAATCAATTTATAAAAGCAATCATTAAAATTTATAGGTAAAATTGGCTGCTTGTGTTTACATGACATCTTGGAAACTAGTTGTTAAAGCTAAATTGAGCAATTTTGCTTGCAACAGATGTTAGTTATTGGGAGCAGTAATTGAGAGTTAGAGCTATCCAGAGCTGGCTGGCATCAGCATCATATGTGCTATAAACACCATGAGACATTTACCAAAGAATACACTGGTTTACCAATACATAGATTAGCTTGTATATACTAGAATACATATAAACTAACAATGCCAGACACCAGCCTGTAACCATCCTGCAAATTCAGCTGTCATGGTTCTGCAACTCTGGTGTTGGAACAGCATTTTTATACATACAATCTCATTACTTTCTGAACAAACATTTCAGTTGAGCTTAATTAGAATGAGAAGACGATAAACGTGATACTTAACTATTTTAGATTCTGCATTTTGAACTAAAATTTAATGTTCTACAATGCAATTTAAGGGATGGAAAATGAGTCACTCTGGAAATTACTTCGCACTTTATACCAACCAGTTAGATAACATTAACAGGCTACATGTCAACCGAAATGATACACAGACCTGAGATCAGTGAAGGAGGAAGGAAAATATAAAAAGTAACTTCACTTTAAAAAAATGAACTTGACAACTTCTTTTGATGGCGATCAGTGGAAGTTATTGATAATTTAGGGGAAAGATTTCCTGTTCACTATTCGTAGTGAAATAGTAATTGTGTTCCTTGTATCGTAACTATTCTTTATACTGTACTCACAATTTTACTATAAAAAGCATACTGAGGAAATTTCCCCCTATTTAGTAGAAATGAACAAATGTGTTTTATCAAGGAAGTTGCAGGGTTATTTACTGCTGCATATACTATGTTAAAAACAAACCAACCCCGTTTGCAGTACAATGAAGACATTAACCACTTTTTAATCAGGCACAGGCTTTTTATTTATGACTATTGGAACAACAGCTACAAAGAAAAGGTCACAATGCATGTGTCCAAATTTCATTCAATTAAGAAACATTAGGTTCAGAAAGTTTAGCAACAGATATAACATGGAATCTAGGAGTTTAAAAAACCCCCATCTTTCTAAACTATTAAATTTACTAAATAACACTTTTTGTAACATACATACAAGTTACATTTTGTAAACTCATTATTGAAGCAACATGCAAGTAAAATAGTAGATGGTGTCCAGTTTTTGATTCATTTAAAGCCCCTCGTCTAAAGTTTAAGAAACATAATTAATCATAATACAGTACTGTAAAATAAATTAACTTCTACAAAATGTTGTGGTAAAACAGACAAATAGTTAAAGAATAAAATAATTCTATTACAAAATTCAAGTTAACACATCTATATTGAAAAAAAATTCTAAAACATACTACATTAATGCATAATGAGTTTGTCAGTTGTCTACTGACTAGTTACTATCCTCCTGGGGATGGGGGGGGGGGGGGTAAATGGGCTCCGAGGTCGAGTTAGCTCAAAGATAACAAGCCTAGCGAGACAGGAAAAGTGTCAATCCTCCTTGGCAGACTAAATCATTAACCAAACCAGGCAGGTCTTTAGGGCATTGCTAATGATTATCCAGCCAGCCTTATTCATTGATGGTATCTGGAGGGATAGGATTTTCCTACTTGGCTCTAGATAATCCTGCATGAAAATGCCCCAATGGGCAGGATGATCCTAGCTGAAGCACCTGGAAGCTCACCATTGCTCTGCAGGTAAGCAGCATAGCGTTAGTTGGTTACTTAGGTGTGCTTAAATCCTAGTTCTTGCCAACTTGAACTCAAGTTCTCTGGGTTTAGGTAAGTGGGCTGTGTCCTTCAGGGAAATTAACCTGTTATTCGTAATTATTATATCCAATGCATGCCTGGCATATACCCTATGTTTCATATATCTATAGCTTCTGTGCCAATGATCCATAGAAAATTTAGCCATTGATCCACATAGAAAACACTAGCCTTGCCATATGCATCTGCTACCTTACTCTATATTGCCAGCTCATATATATGTTTACCATAAACAAACATTGAATCACTATTGTTAATGGTGTGCGAAATGGTTAAATTTCCATCAAGTGCTACAATCCCCATGGCTGCTAATTTCTAAGGAGTGTGGATCCATAACTGAAATTTGACAAAGTGTGGCACCTGGCCAGAGAATGGTAGTTTGAGTTTAACATTTAGCTGATGTCAAGGAAAAATTTCAGCTAGATCGGAGAAATTAATTTCCAAAATACTATGGAGTGAGAAAAAGACATCAACGCCTGAAGCTCATTCTGACAGACCATGCTCAATTCGTCCTACCACGAGCTCTACCCAAACCACTTAATCTCCTAAGGAAGCAACTGACCAGAAGGAAATTCCAAAAAAGGTAATTTTTCTCCAGCCACAAAAGCTACAAATTTACTATCTATGCTTATAATTCTGCTCATTGTTTTCCATGGGTTATTCATCCATGATCCTAGCAACACATGAACCCTGCCTGTTTCTTGGGTTGGCATGAGCGGGTAGCGATGTGAGGAGATCTTTGTTTTCCATTTATATAAATGATTCAGACATAGACATATGAAGAATGATATAAAAGCTTGATTATGATACCAAATTAGGGGACATGACAAATACTGAAGAAGAATAATGCAAGAAATTGCAGGAGGACATAGGCAAGCTAGGAGAGTGGGCAGATAGATAGCAGATGCAGTTCAGCACAGAAAATATGAAGTTGTAAATTTTGAGCGAACAGTGAAAGGAAGTATATCACAAATGGTAATGTTCTTAAAGTAGAGGAACAGAGGGTGCAGATACATAGATCTTTAAAGGTGGGAGTACAAGTAGAAAAGGAAAATAGGATAGAGTTTTATATATAATGGCAATTAATGCAAAAGCAAAGAAGAAATCTTGATTTTAGGCTACATTTGGGAGTATTGCATACAATTTCAGCACCTATTACTGAAAGGGTATAGCTAATATTCACTAGAACAATACTAGAAATAAAATATAGATGATATGAAGAAAGATGCAAAAACAGGAATTTTTCACAGGCACATAGGTCAATAGGGATCTAAGAGGTTTTTTTTTTATTTTTTTTTTTAAATGAAATGTTTTGAGGGTAAATAGTGAAATATTGTCTCCACTGGTTTGTATAATGGTAACAAGGAGCCAAGACACTCTTATCACAAGAACTAAGGATTTATTTTCATACAGAAAGTTATAATAAAGTCAAATGCTATTGATGACAGATACTATTAACTTCATTTAAAAGTAAACTGGTAAGTATTTGAAAAGGAATAATATAAAAGGCTATAAAGGAAAGGACAGTGAAATAGGATTAGAGTAAATAGCTTCACTTAAGGAGTTAGCACTGATCCTTCGCATCTATCCTTATCCTTTTAACCTACTTATTGAGATATTTGTCCAGATTTTTAAATCAAATCACTCATTAATGCTTTTGCTAGGCGTCTACTGCCCATTTGCACTGCTCTTTAGTGGCGAGCAGAACCTCTAGGCTTAATTTACAGTTGATAATTTTGTACTTGTATCCTCTGCTTACATCCACATTAGCCATGCCTCTGGGCACTTTAAATACTTGAACCACAACCCTTCCATCTCCTGTGTTCCATTGAAAACCATTTAAATGATTTAAACCACTCTTAAGTTAGAGCGCTAAGGGCATGAATCATTCTAAACATTCTCTGGTCTCTTGAGTGCATCAATGTCTGTTTGAAGGTAGGGTACCCCAAAATGCATAGTATTCTTACTAGTTTGTTGTACTTTGACTGTTAAAAATACTGAAAACTTGGAGAGTTGGAAGCTGTGCATTGCATGAACTGAGGAAATGAAAAAGGATATGACAAGCAGGAACAGCAACCTACAACACTTTGGGAGCTGGTGCGGAGAGACACAACGTTTGAGTTCAAGTATTTTTCATGGAACAAGAAAAAAGTTAACATTTTGTTACTACAGTCCTCGCCTTGTTAGAAGCCTCTCCTCACACAATGCAAGAACATTTTACAATGCAAAATGCACTTTTGGAATTGGATCATTAATATCTAGTCAAAACACATGCACTCAATGATTACATTTCAACCCTTTTTGGGAAACATTTGGGCAGATTCAAACTGCTCCAAAAACTCAAATTCCACATCCATTATATTAGTTGCTAGAAAAACTACACAGTGGGACTATTGCAAATGAACCTGTATTTTTAAAATGCAGACAAGAACAGTGATGCAGCCAACTGTATCATTGTATTTCTACATTACAAGCACCGGATCACTTTACAGCAGTAAAGTGCCATACATGCAAGTGAGGAAGATCAGAGTTAACAAGGTTTTTATTTATTAGGTGAAAAAGTTTTCAGGCTTAGTAAGATCTACAAGCTTCTCAGTAACTCGTGGTTATTTTTTTTTGTTTTAAGAATGCGGACAGCAATACACAATTTTGTCAGGGGATACTAAACTGGTTCATTTAGACACGACTGTTAATACACCAGTAGTTAAACCACGAGCTTGGTTCCCAAAGCACACCACCACGAGCTGACAGAAGCTTTGGAAGGTTTTAATTCTCCAGGTGCAGATCAGTCCTGTCAACTATCTGTGGAGAAACACATCTTCCCACTTATAGATGCTCCATCAATAGCCTCTGTGATTTATAGGTCAGAAGTATTAATGAAGACTCAATAACAATCAGCAGCGCATTTTCAAATTAGGAAAATATGTAAACTTTGAGAATAAATAAAGTAAATAAATAAAGGATGGGGGGATAAAAGGAGCTACTTCAGCATGAACATAAGGAAGACCACTGAATATGTTTAGCCTTTAAAGGTTTAACCACTAAATCATAAAGGCCATCTAATTAACTCACTATTCATGAGTATCCCAAAAACAGGTGACATCTGCATCACAGATTTATACGTGGCATGCTTCACAACATCGTGTTTGTGCAAGTCAATAAGCCAAGCATTCCAACAGAGTAACAGGAAATATCTCACCCTGAATGTTAAAGTCAAGTGTTCACTTGATTGCCACAAATTTAATTGGTTGTGCAGAATGGTATGAATAAAGTGCAATATAAAAAGTCTTATGGTGTACATAAATGGAGCCATGGAAGTCTCTTCTGTTTTTTCGGTTCTTGAGTGAAGAATAAATTCAGCTGTTCCCACATGGATCACCTTTGATACAAGACAATAAATAGAGGTTAATTTGGTTCTATTGTCTCTTTTATACTTCTCCCCTACCCTTTCCTGAACATAGTGTCTCGTGGTTCAGTACGGTCCCTTTGGCAGAACCTATGTAACTTGTGGCCATTCTTCACGTGTCCTACATGTGACCATGAAGGCCATCAAAGCAAACCTGATGCTGTCCTCGCTCAACTTGCGCACTAGCCAGGTTCACTGGGTAAGAATAAAGAATTAACCTAGGAATGCTGAGGCTAACTGTAGTAATCCCAATACTCAATTTCTGGCCAAATTAGTACAATATACAGACTGAGCCTGGTCTTGGTCTATATGGCTCAGTAACATACTCCCATCTACCAATGAGCCAACAGAGAAGCCATTTTATTACAATTTTTCAAATTCAGTAGGCTAAAAATCTTTGACTAATGAAATAAGCACCCAAAAAATGCAGAGTGGATAGGGGACATGGTCCTTCCCCACATAGCTGGAAAAGAAAAGCAGCCAGATCACCTAAACTGCTCTTGCACATCCTCTGGCCACTAGCTGGAGAGTGGTAATGGTATAGTCTAGGAAGCAAATCATCTACTTGGCTGGCTTCTTAGCTGGTAAAGGTTTCTGCCATTGGGGTGGAATTTTAAGGTATTGCCAAGATCACTACTACTTAACTTTAGGGAACAGTACAATACAATTTGATTATTGAAAAAAAAAAACATTTGCAGTACAACAAGTATTAGCTTTCTCTTCTTCTCAGTCTCTACCAACGTATCCTTAAGGCTGAACACATTTTTAATTAAAAACTGTTAGAGGCCACAGACAAGTAATTTACAGCATCTACAGATGATCATTCAGAAACTACAGCCTCACATAGTACTTTTCAGAAATTGTCTTTCAAAATTGTATTAAAACATATATCAGCATTATTACTGTGATAGGTTTCAATACATCAATTCTACACATTTCTGTCTAGAAGTACTTTGTTTAAAATCAGTTTGCTAACTGGTACATTTTTCTGCGTATAAAGAACACTTACCTAGTACATTTCGCTTACACAGGGGGCAAGTTTGTTGAAGTAGCAGCCAAGGATCAACACAGTCCCTGTGAAACTCGTGTAGACAAGGCAGCACTCGTAAACACTACAAATAAAAGTTACATTAAATATCTTCAAAGCATTTTCTACCTTTACCAAAAGTGCTTAACCCAATGTTCTAAAGTATAAAGTTTTCATCTCAGAGCAATTTGAATCAAGTGACTTATGCTCAATTATACTGTTGAAGCACGCTATTAAATAACCCTCAATCACATTTCAGCGTGGCTTAATGACCGATTATTAATACGTGACATTAGCTCCTACAATAGCTCATCTAGTTAAGGCAGTGGGCAGCTGAATCACACAGACTAAAGAAGGTACAAAGGAAAAACTAAACGCTGTAAATCTGAAAAAGAAATAGATAATGCTTCAAAGAGTGCCATGGGATCTTTTATATCCAAACAGACAAATGGGACTTTGATGGTTTAATATCTCATCCAAAAGACAACACCTCCGACAATACAGCACTCCTTCAGAACGGCACTGAAGTACCAGCCTAGATTATGTGCTTAAGTCTCTGGAGTGGGGCTTGAACCCACAACCTTCTTACTCACAGATCCACTGAACCACAGCTGATGCTTGTATTCATTTGTATTTAAAGACACTGTGGCTCAAGAAACTCACTGACATATATCTTACAGTAAGAAAGAGACCCAAGCAAAAATAAACATAAGACAGTGAAAGAGAACTCAAATAAATGTTATTTTTAATCATCCTCTTATTCAAATCACAAACTGAAACACACCTGATTTTTATGGAATTCTTCCAAGCACACTGCACAGCTCTCAAGTTCTTGGGACGGTGTTTTCCGTCTTTTATTTGGATAATATTTTCTAGTTTTCAATGCTGATAGTTGCTTTAGGATTTGTTGCTTCAAGCTCATCTGTAAGCAAATAATAGAATGGAGGGATCAATATTAATGCCTTAAAAATAGTATTTAGTCCTTTAATAAGTTTTTAAAGCAGATTGCATTAACATTACTTCAAATAAAGTGAACAAAATAAGATGCATTTTATAACAGAAATATAGACACTATTTTCTAATCAATTTTGTTTTCGAACAGTTATGATTTAAAGTCCATTTTCTTCGACTCAGCAACAGAATATGAAAACTAATAAAATGCAACAAAAATTACATCACAAGAATCATTTCGGTTATAAAATACATTTTCTTAGCAGTTATATCTTCAGCAGAATCGACCCTGTTTAAACAGGGAAGGGACACAAACCTCCATATCTTCAGCGCTTGATTCGTAGTGTCTATATTGCCACTGAGCCTGCACAATGACTCCAGTACATAAGATTAAACCCACCAATAGGATAGTGTTCCACAGCTGCTGCAGATATTTCTGTAAAAATGGAATTAATTTCTCATTATAACTAGACAATTTGGTAGATTACAATTTAATACACATTTATTGTCTGCTTAGAATCTCAAAGGCAATTTATCTAATTTATGAGCCCTCGTGAGGCTTTAGTTTTCTTCATTCTATCACTGCAATTGCAAAATATAGATCACAAAAGGATTTTTCTTCTTTTGCGCTTTTATTTCTCATCCAAATTTTAAAGTTATTTGCTCCAAAATGTTTAAGCTTTCCAACTGAACACACTTTATCAACTAAGGCAGTGCTTAAGTGACCAGATTTCTGACCTCTGCCAATGTTAAATCTGAACCAATTACTAGTTGCTTGATAGCAACATAGGCGGACATACCCTCTGACTTTCCCTTTCTCTTACTGAAAGGGGAGGGCTTGCACCAGAAAACGAAGAATCGGAGTGAAACTGAAAGGAGATTATTACATTCCTTACCTGAACCTGTGAGCTGTTCTCTCCTGTACAAATCACTCCTTGCCATTCCCCATACAGACCACCTCGTGAACGCCCACAGGTTGACCACAATGTTAGTGTTACTCCCTGATACAAAAAAAAACACACGGATTTCCAATCCAAGACTCCTTTTTAACAATGCTGATTCTTTAAAGCATTTAAAAAGCACTTCCTGAGAAGCCTGGGGCACACTATCTCACTTCATTATTTTGGAATTGTTGAAACTCTACTTTTCACTCTGCCCAGTGATTTGGGAGTAGGTGGTTTGTTTTTGGTAGTCCCAAACCAGAGGGAATACATAATGGAAATTTGGATGCAATCCCAATTCACAGTCCCCACAAATTCCTGCTATATGCTCCAAGTTTATTAACCGCTTCACAGAGTGCTAAATACAAAAATATACCTTGATTTTTGTCCCATTTTTAATGCATTCCTTCTGCCCCTCTTTAGCTCCAACTGCACCATGTGATATTCCCCAACCAAGAAAATGGGCAAGCTACTTGGTTACAGGCCTATGGTCACTTGAGCTCACTACCACAGGCTGCATGAGAGCAGTCTACAATGGTGCACAATGGAGAAGCACCTGGTTTCTGCTTAATTGACCAAGACAATCTCAAACCACTGATGCTGAATAAGGTTTACATTAGGATATTAATATGTCATCACTGCACTGAATGAATCAATTCAATTTGATGGTTCACAAAGTTTAATAAGTTAGTCCAATGTACAGTATACTTTTAACAGAGTATTAAACCAACATTTCTTTGAAAATATTATAATGCCAAAAGACTTCTGTACAGTGAAATTACCCTGGATTTTGATTTAACCGTAAATTCTCCACACTGGCAGCTTTCTTGATGGTCCAACGAGTTTAGTCAGGGAGTAGCTAAACCAGAGGTTAAGAAAGCTCAATCTCTGGTTTGTGATGAGTTAGCTGACCTCAGCCAGGGCAGCTGGTAGGGCTCTACAATTTACCTCAGTGCCCTGGGTTAGAAAGGAGACAATTGTCCAGGGTTGTTACTCCTGATATTAGTAACCACTCATGGACATTTGCTTGGGTGGGTATTGGGGAAGGCAGGATCAGCCTCTGTGGCAATGTTCCTGAGGCTGAATAGCCTGCCCATGCTCATTGTCAAATATCACACATATTCAACCGGCACTGTTGGAACGGTACCACAGCAAGGAATCAACATCTTCAGAACAGAAGGGAAAAAACTGTCCGTGCAAAAGCAAGAAAATAAAGGAAAAGTTTTTGTATCCTCAAACGAGTGCCATCCACTCAATACCCCGTGGCCTCCCAAAAGTGAACAAAACTGACATGTTTAGTACTTTAACACAATAGCAAAATACTGTGGATGTTGGAAATCTGAAATAACAACAGAAAATGCTGGAAATACTCAGCAGGCCAGGCAGTATCCGTGGAGAGAGAAACAGAGTTAACGTTTCAGGTCTGGGACCCTTCATCAGAACTGGAAAAAGCTGGAGATGTAACAGATATTAAGCAGGTGCAGAGACGGTGGGGGGGGGGGGGGGGGGAGGAATTGAAAGAACATACTGTGCTTATGTAAGAGGCAGGAAAGATAAAATATGTTGCAAATGGGAATGGCAAAATCATACAGCATGAAAAATGGGGGCAGGGATTATTGTCTGAAATTGTTGAACTCGATGTTAAGTCTGGAAGGCTGTAAAGTGCCCAATCGAAAGATGAGCTTCATTGGAATAATGTAATAGGCAGAGGACAGAGAGATCAGAGTGGGAGTGAAGCGGAGAATTAAAGTGACAGGCGACCGGAAGCTCAGGGTCACCCTTACGGACTGAACGGAGGTGTTCTGCAAAGTGGTCGCCCAATCTGCGTTTGGTCTCCCCAATGTAGAGGAGACTGCATCGTGAGCAGCGAATACAGTATATTAAATTGCAAGAAGTACAAGTAAATTGCTGTTTCACCTGGAAGGGGTGTTTGGGGCCCTGGACAGTGGGAAGGGAGGAGATAAAAGGGCATGTGTTGCATCTCCTGCGGACTGAACATCGAATTCAACAATTTCAGACAATAATCCCTGCCCCCATTTTTCATGCTGTATGATTTTGCCATTCCCATTTGCAACATTTTATCTTTCCTGCCTCTTACATAAGCACAATATATTCCTTCAATTCCTTCCTCCCCTCCTAAACCAACCCCCCCCACCCCGTCTCTGCACCTGCTTAATATCTGTTACATCTACAACTTTTTCCAGTTCTGATGAAGAGTCCCAGACCTGAAACGTTAACTCTGTTTCTCTCTCCACGGATGCTGCCTGGCCTGCTGAGTATTTCCAGCATTTTCTGTTGTTATTTATGTTTACTACTTTGTCCATATATAACAGACACGGTCTGCATTGTACTGACTGTAAAATCCCAGTGTGAATTTTGGATAGTTCACAAGCTGCAAACCTGGGGTGTGACTTATCGAATATTTTTACTGGCCAGCTGGCTGGCCTCAATCAAAGTCATGGATACATTTTATGATTATTCAGCAATCATACATACTACAGGCTCCAAACATCTTAAATAAAATAAAATATGACATACCAGATTGTCCTGAATTATGCTTTTAAAGGTTATTTTGGCAGATGCACGAAGACCGCTGCAATTCAAAAGGATTTCAATGAAAGTTAACTTTTGCATGTCTAAGATTTGTATATTTATCAATCTAAGTGAAAGTAAAATTAAAGACATTGTATCCAAGCAGCAATATGCACACACCACCATCCCTCCTATCCTTCTTTTAAGGTACCCGTTGCATCATTAAAGAATAGCAGCAGTTCATTGCCGCTGCAGTTCTTCAATGGAGTAAAGTGTGGCAGCGCAGGGAATAATGTACCCTCAGCTTTAAAATGAGTAGTATTTACCGAAGACATTGATGTGGTTGAGGTTAAATATGATTGCACTTCAAAGAAATTCAGCGTGTGAAGTTATTTGAGACCTTTCTAAGAGGCGTGATAAGGTGCTATATAAATGAAAGTTTTTCCTATTGCTTGGTAAATTGTATGTTATGATTTATATAGCTTTAGGTTTGAATGCTGGATTTTGGGGCCAACATGTCCAAAAATACATTAATGAACCAATTTTACATGAAATGTGGGGGGGGCAAATAGACAAGGCCAGCGTACTTTTTTTTTTTTTTTTTTAAACTGTAGTTAACTTTTGCCGCTATTATTCACTTTTCAGGATTTTATTATATCTGGACTTAAAAAAGAGCCAAAGTTCCGAGGCTTTGTGGTGCTGCGGTGTGCCTTGCTATCCAATAGGAGAGGGATTCCTACTCATCATTCTCCGCAAGGCAAGTTCCAGATATCAGCCATACTATCTGGAGAAGATGCAGAGCAGCAGGCAGACATGTCCTCAAAGAGAGGGGGAGAAAAAGCACGATCGGTTCAGCCAATCTCACTCACCTCCTAGGTGGACTTAGTAAGGTCTGGGTGCTGATTGTGGGCCCTTTATAGCATGGGATGGTAAGTGCTGCAGAGTCCACCACACAAGAGGGAATGGGGAAAAATAATGACACTGTACCAAAAAAAACTCAAAGAATTCCAAATTCATTTTTAACAACATTAACTAATAAAAAATAAAATACACAGCACTCCTGTGTTAATTTGTTGATTTTATGAGATGATCTGTAAAACAAAGCCATAAGGTGTGCACTATTTCTAGTTGTTAAACAATTAAATAACAAAACTGAAGTGCTGCAATGTGTTAATGGTTTCTTTTGTGTTAAAATAAATAGATTTTAGCAAAAAATATTTCACAGCATAATATTACACAATATCTTGCACTGACTACACTCTGTGATGGCTAAATGAAAAAGATACGCACTCTATAAAAATGAACAGAATCACGCATTGTCTTACCTTAATAGGGCTCCCAGAAGTTTGGTTACATTTTCAGAGCTCTGCATTACAACCACAGGTTTAGAAAGCACCTGGGAGATGTCCATCTTATAAAAAATACAAATAATAATTATTTCACTATGTCAAGAATTCATTTGTGAATTATGAAATGCTCAGAAAAAGACAATTTTAAAAATATTTTTCAGAGCAAAAGATAAATACGTGCGGTAAAACAATTCACATCTCACTATTACCATCTGGTTAGAACAAAAGAAATTGCAGCTACCGGTACTCTTAGTAACAGAAAGGCTAGGTTGGCCGAGAAATAGTTTCAGCCTTTACTATGAAGCCCTAAAACAAACTGAAATTTGAAGCCTAAATAACAGTAAGTTTAAAGGAATCAACACAAATATTTTAATCATTCTGAATAGACTATCTGATTGTACAATATATGTTATTATGTATAGTATGGGAGCAAATACTTTTTTGAATTACCTCAGTTAAGGCGTTTTGATTTAAAACCAGAATTAACAGGGCAGACGCTCCCAGAACAAGTGCTCTTTTCATCTGCAACAAACAGAAGCCATCTTTTACTGGAGAGGTCAGACAGCAATTATGGCACTAAGCATGACTAAATTGCATCTATAAAACATCAGAACAATCAGCAGCCTATATTTTGCTGCAAATGGAAAAAATGATCCTTCCGAATTCCGTTACTAAATTATGAGCCATCACCTGCCATAATTTTCTATTGTAACCTTAAGCGGTAGTATATTATGTAAATTATATTATTTACTTGGAAAAGATCAATAGATCCTCTAGTTTTATCATTTCTGAATAATGAAGCTTAAAAGTAATGTACACCAAATTCAGCATCGTCACCTCTGGTCAGGTTTCAGTGACAAATACAATATGGAAATGAGCAGCTATCTGTGAAACTGGGCCAGGTCCCAGGGTTAGGGTTACCAACCCTCCAGGAATTCCCTGGAGTCTCCAGGAATTCCCTGGAGTCACCAGGAATTAAGGGTTAATCTCTGACGCTGTTGCAAGCAACCCAGAAGAAAATTCATAGGGGCATTAAAGAAACAATTGTGTGTTTTTTCCCCCCATTTTCTTTGAGCACTTTTGGTTTTTAGTTATAAAGATATTGGAGATGGGGGGGGTGGGTGGAGGCTGTTTGACAGGGTGGGGCGGTTGGAGGCTGCAGGCGATTTGATGAAACTTCCAGGAATATATTCAACCAGAGTTGGCAACCCTACGCAGTGTGGGGATCTACAGCAATAGGGCATTCCTGCACCAGCAATGATCCAAGAGACAGGCCTGCTAGAAGGACAGGAATGCATTTCCCTATTCATTTTTTTTTTTAATGATCTTTTCCTTAAGTTTGTTTTATTATAAAAGTCCTTCCATTAGTGTGATTTCTGCTCCTATTGCAGGAAGAGATCACTTCTTTATAACTGCATAACTCCTGTTGAAAATGTTCTTTGAAAGAGTTACAATAAATTTCATGGAAGAAATGTATTTTTTAAAATATAAATTTATAATAAATATTCTAAGAATCAAATTCAATCTTAGGAAAGCATAATTCAGTTATCAATATAAATGCTATGTGCAAAACTGTTCCTTACTTGTAAACACAAAGTTACTCTGCTCAAAATCTTTGCCAAGCTAAAGCTGCATTGTCCGCAAAGTGAAGAGTCAGTCAATATAAAATGTAGCAAATAAGCTAAAACTGAAAAAGCAAATATCATCTTGGCAACCAGTTGAATATAAAATCAAAAAGAGAGTCTCCTATGGTGGACGAATATATGATCGTTAGTAAATCTGTTCTGCACAATAGCTAGCTTGCCAGTTGTCCGTGGTGTTGCAGGCGCACACTTTATATTTCTGTACAGCTTACTGAGTACCTTAATTTTAGGATTCACCTTATTATGTCAAGTGTTCTTGAATTTTATATTTCTATCAATTTCAGTTTATGGAAGTGTGCAGCTTTAAATGCACCAGGAAAACCAACATTACAAGTGGGTCAGCAAAGAAAGAGCCTCATGAATGCAACAAATACATCTGCCTTTCCAGAGGAATGTGGTGAATAGCAGCTTTATAGAAACATAGAAGATAGGAGCAGGAGTAGGCCATTCGGCCCCTCAAGCCCGCTCCGCCATTTAATGAGATCATGGCTGATCATCCAAATTCAGTACCCTGTCCCTGCTTTCTCCCCATATCCCTTTAGCCTTAAGAAATATATCTAACTCCTTTTTAAATATATTTAATGAATTGGCCTCAACTGCCTTCTGTGGTAGAGAATTCCACAGGTTCACCACTCTCTGGGTGAAGAAATTCCTCTTCATCTCTGTCCTAAATGGCTTGCCCCTTATCCTTAGACTGTGACCCCTGGTTCTGGACTCCCCCGCCATCAGGAACATCCTTCCTGCATCTAGTCTGTCTAGTCCTGTTAGAATTTTATAAGTTTCAATGAGATCCCCTCTCATTCTTCTAAACTCTAGCGAATACAAGCCCAATCTCTCTTCATACGTCATTCCTGCCATCCGAGGTATCAGTCTGGTGAATCTTTGCTGCACTCCCTCCATGGCAAGAGATAAGGCGACCAAAACTGCACGCAATACTCAAGGTGTGGTCTCACCAAAGCCCTGTACAACTGCAGCAAGACATCCTTGCTCCTGTACTCTAATCCTCTCGCTATGCCTTCTTAACCGCCTGCTGCACCTGCATGCTTACCTTCAGCGACTGGTGCACAAGGACACCCAGGTCTCGTTGCACTTCCCCTTTTCCCAATCTATTGCTGTTCAGATAATAATCTGTCTTCCTGTTTTTGCCACCAAAGTGGATAACCTCGCATTTATCCACATTATACTGCATCTGCCATGCATTTGCCCAATCACCCAACCTGTCCAAATCATACTGGAGTTTCTCTGCATCCTCCTCACAGCACACACGCCCACCCAGCTTTGTGTCGTCTGTAAACTTGGAGATATTACATATAGTTCCCTCGTCTAGATCATTAATATATATTGTGAATAACTGGTGTCCTAGCACTGATCCCTGCGGTATCCCACTAGTCACTGCCTGCCACTCGGAAAAAGACCCGTTTATTCCAACTTTGAACTTACATGGCACATTTTTTCAAGCAGCAACTGATGAACATTGTTTGATTTAAATATGTTGGAAATCAATTAAAATACAGGCAGTTCCACAGTGACAACACAAGAGCACTGGATTTCTGACTTGGAGGCCCAAGTTTGAATCCCCATCTCAAATGGTACATACACTTGGGCTTTTCCTAGAGTAAGAACTTGCCAGTGGCCTCACATGTTGTCTTTAGATAAGAGGGATAAACAGAGTGGAGAAGCAACTCATTGAAAATAAATTCCGAGTGACAGATTTTGCTTAATGAAGAAAAGTTAATAAACTCTGTCTTTCACCAGGGGACTCGTTAACAGGTTTAACTGCAATTAGTGTCACCTATAATTAAAATATTTATAAATAAACTTGTGACAATAACCCCCAATTAAATTTGGGGTGATGGGAACTAAATGCACACCCATGACTCCACATATTTAGACAGCTCTGCAATGCTATAAGTGCTACAGCACTCTTATGTGCCCCAAATAGGATTGCGTATACTGATTTAGGGATTGTCTTTTTAAAGTGTATATCTGTAATAAACAGGAAGGGACTCATTACTCCAGATTAGATTTTTCTGCATTAATTGTGCAGCTGCTTCAAAGAGTTATTTACCAGAAAATTAAAAAAAAAGTGTACACAATTTAAATTAAATGCACATAATTCAAGGCTGTTTATTTTACCCAGAAAAATATTTATTTTGAAACTAATTATAGACATAGTCTGCAGTACTGTTGCTGCTAATGTCTGAGAATGTACAAATAGGCAGGGTTATTGAAAGGCTATTCAGAACATGGAGAGACTGAAGATAATCTCAACAGGGAGGACGATGGTATAGCTTGAGTGCAGATCAGAGAGGTCATCACATAAGTATGAAAGGAACATAGGATTAATTCCTACAAAAGCAAACCACACTGTACTATATGAATTAGAGACTTGGCTTAGTAAACTGGGGTTTAACAAGGTATGACTGTAATTTTTCAAGACATATTGTATTACTTGCCTTACTAACAACTGCTGCAGCAAATGACTCCTGCTTGCTGCTCCCTTTTACTTCAACCTGCTCTTCATCAACAGGCACAACTCCAATCCACTTCTCTCCAACATTTGGCCTGATGTCCAACTGTTCATCTTTAACCTTAAAAATAACCAATAACTCTGCATTCTCATCATCTAATTTTAACATAGTTTTATTAAAAGACTACATCTGACACAGGGGAAAATTACATTCCCAATTTCTTAAAGCATGATTTATAAATGTAACAATATCATGCTTTTTTGGGAGAAAAAAAAAGTTATGCAGCTTTAGGAACTTTAAGCTCACACACTTTACATGGAAATACTTAGCCACTTTGTAATATGACTGTCCTCCCATTCAGAGAACTTTTAATCATTCCCTTGTAGTTTGGTCGTATATTTAGTCCAAACAGTAAATGAAAAATAACTGAACTTTTCCAATTGGCCACCAATCTAAATTTAATCTGGTGGCCATAAACGAGTGTAACGTGGACTCACAATATACCACATGTCGATTCAGGAGCCTGGCCATCCACTGATGGTTCATGTCCTACTTTTGGTCAGTCCAGGTGTATCTATCAGATCAGGGGAAGGTAAACATTGTGCAATATTGTAGGCTGGTTAATTGGGCATGTACAGTTATATACTGTAGTGCTTAGCAGCAACTTCCAATAATACATGAACACCGCAGCAATTCATCGCTTTATACACCTCTATGTTTGTGGGCCTAAAATTTTAACAGTCAGATCCAGTACTAGAATGCTAGCAAAAACAATATATTAAAATGTTAGCAACTTCTTACACATGCAATTCACAATAAAGTAGAATGTCAAGTTCCAGCAAAACTGGAAAAATACCAGTGTCTACGCTGCAGACACAATAAGATAATGCCTCAAAGTTAGGATTTTCAACAGAATAGAGACCAGTACCGTAGCAATGGACCAGTTACAAAGGAGGCATGACTGGTCTGACAGACAATCAAGTGTGGTCAAATAGGTTCCGTTTGTAGACATTTTTTGCAAGCCATCATGAACTACACAACTGTGTATAAAAAGTACAGATTTTTTAGTTTCTACTATGCTGGCAGTCCAACATTTAATAAAAACACTGCAGACCAATAGCATCTCTGCACTACAGTCCTGGTGGTAACTGTTCTGCGTTTTCTAGGAAATATGGACAGTTCTTGTATATATGATAGCTCCCTAACCAATTAAAATGAAATAACATACTCGGTCTCTAATAGCCCAGCTGGTTCACTGAAATCCTACATTTGGGGATTTTCAAGATGGGAGACTAGCATGGTTTAAAGGGGAAGGGGGTATACAGGTGTCTGAAAGAGCATACCATCAAAATGTAGGAACAGAATGCAGCCCTTCGAGCCTGCTCTGCCATTCAATAAGATCATGGCTGATCTTCTATTTCAAATCCATCTTCTCACACTATCCCCATTTCACTTGATTCCCTCAGTATCCAAAAATCTATTGGTCTCTATCTTGAATATGCTCAACGACTGAGCATCCACAGCCCTCTGGGGTAGAGAATTCCAAAGATTCACAACCCTTTGAGTGAAGAAATTGCCCCACATCTCAGTCCTAAATGGTTGACCCCTTATTCTGAGACTGTGACCCCTAATTCCAGATTTCCCAGGCAGAGGGAACACCTTCCCAACATCTACCTTGTCAAGCCCTTTAAGAATTGTATATGTTTCAATGAGATCACCTCTCATTCTTCTAAACTCTAGAGAATATTGACCCAGTCTACTCAATCTATCCTCATAGGACAATCCACTCATCCCTGGAATTAGTCTAGTAAACCTATGTTGCACTCACTCCAGGGCAAATATATCCTTCCTTAAGTAAGGAGGCCAAAACTCTACACAGTACTCCAGGTGTGGTCTCACCAAGGCCCTAACCCTTTTGTAATAAAGGCTAACATAACATTTGCTTTCCTAATTGCTTGCTGTACCTACAAGTTAACTTTCTGTGATTTGTGTACAAGGACACCCAACCCTCTGAATACCAACATTTCCTAGTCTCTCACCATTTAAAAAATATTCTGCTTTTCTATTACTTGTCATTCTGTAGCTCGCCATTAAAAACATTGTTCCAATTGGATGAAAGGCCATACAAGAGTACAATACTCAACTATCCAATTTCTTCCATCTGTAATTGAAACACATTTTGAATCACCTGGATTGATTAATATTGCATCGTTATCAGATTACCATTTGCAGAGGATAAAACTAAATTGCACTTTCAACAAGATTGACCATAATTCACTCATTTAAAAAAATCAAGTGCAACAAATTCATGGTCCCACGACTGATGTGATGCAATGTTTTGCAACTAGAAAACGTGATCATTGAAAAAAATTGTCAATAACTGGCATTTCTCAGTCTGTTGGTGTAAACAAATCATTCGGGAGTGGTGCTTTGAGTATTTTGAAAAGTGGGCTGAACGAAGCACGTTATTTGGTCAGGTCACTGATGATCTGGGTATTCTGCATTCATATCCAAGGATTCTTGTGGGGGGTTGGGGAGGAGGGGCGGCTGATGCAGATTCTGTAGAAAGATTAAAGCATCGACGATAACGTTTTATGCATCTGGCATCCACAAATGGACGCAATGCAGCACTTACTAATATTAAGCTTCCTTCTAAGCTGTCCTGGTTATGTTTGGGAAAGGCGCGCAGCCCCTGGTTACCTTGGCCGGGGCTGTCAGAGCCGCTGCCAAGCGCTAACACGGTCCCCTGCAGCCGGTAACTGCTGCCCGACTTGAAGCCAAACTCGGCAGACCAGCCTCTTCGAGAATCCATCAGGAAAACATCCACCAAGGCTACTTTCTCGGCTGCCACCGCGCACCAGTGGAAGAAGTAGCCGGCGAGGAGCGAGTAAAAGCCGAGCCGCTTCCAAGAGCCCACCGCCATTTTCTGTCCCTCGCCCATCGAGAGACGTCACCTGTCAATCAGAGCGCGACAGCTTCCGGGTCAGCGGCTCCGGTGACCGGATCCTCCGCGCGTTACCGGGGCAACGCCGTCAGCCGCCGAGACGGCCTGACTCTGGCTGGCTGCTGGTGCCATAAAGATGACGAGCGTCAGAAGCAGTCAAGGAGGATAAAAGATCCTCAGTGCAATGTGTGTTGGGACCAGGGAACCTCAAACGCCTAAATAGGAACAGCTCGCTCTATCTTGCCTGCTCCTAGTGTCCGGGAGCCTCTAGGTCGCCCTCTCTGGTGGATGAGGAAGGAGTCTGGTTGGATCACTGTCCCATTTTAAATAAATATTTTGGGGACATGTGATTAAAAACTGAGCAACATCACAAGATCACCCCATCTGACGAATACGGTTTTGGCCCATTTAATTTTACTGGTTAGGTATGAAGATTCCGTTTATCGGCTTTACAAGTTTGTACATTTACAGGGGTGTCCTAACGGAGCCTGGGCCCTGAATATGCTGTTACCTGAGTATTTTTCAGTATGTCTCTAGCTTATATAAATGATGATTTCACACATTGAGGAAGAAAGAGCGTTGATAGAATGGGGGCGGCGGGACGGGAAAAACCAGTTGCAAACTGCGAAAAACAGTTACATAGATTGCAAAATAATTGAAGCATATAATTAAAAAAAAGTTATTTTGCAACTCTCAGTGGAGCTAAGAGGGACCTGACATCTGAAACACTGACACCTTTGTTGTAACACATTTATGGGGTGTTGATTACTTTGGCTGGGGAATGTTTTTAACTGTTCTCGTAAAAACCGAACGGTTAGTGCCTTTGGTTGTGAGTTAATTATAGCTTTGAGTTCTTGTATAAGCAATTAAAAACTGTCCTATTGTTAATGACAGAGGGTGATCAAATTGCCAGAATGTTCGTCAAACCAACCTAATGCGCTGCGTAACTTTGTATTGACCATGAAAATTTCGTTTTGTGCTTTTACAATACAGTTGATTCCAGATAAATACACAACTGATGCAAGCATAATTCCAATGAAAACATAGATTCCTATGTATTCAATCTCTTCTCATTTACTCCCATTAAATAGAATTCCTGACAAAATTCTGAAAGTTATTTACAAAAATATTATCAGTTGTGCTTTTGCATTTTAAAAATGTTATTTCACAAGTTATTTATTTTAATGTGACTTTAAGGTTAAAAAGTATATAGTGAATGCAACTTCATTTAATTTTTGATCCTTTACACATTCACATTTCAATTGTTTTTAGATTAAAAAGGGTTACATCTATAAAGTTATTTGTCCTGTGACTGATTTCCTTCACCATGCTGGCTTGCATTTACTTTTTACAAAATAGTAACAGATCAGGCTAGAACTTGACAGTGCAATCTGATTTATGCAAGTTTCTAAAACTATCTATCACATGTGGCCCCTTTTTATACTGCATGTTTTACATGTTTATATAACAGTCACCATAATCCAAAAGTGATTCATTATATGAGTTCTTTGAGATGTTTTGATGTGATAAGGAGCTATATAAATTTAAGTATTATTTGTTAACAATGTGTCAGCTGGTTTCAATTGTACCAATTCACGAATGTAAGTTATTTGTCATACCAGTATGCAAATTTTCCAACAATGGTCATTTATAGTATTGCAGTGAAATAATCATACTGTTTGACCCCCCTCTACTGCCTCTTTGTTGTCAGACTGTTTGTCCAACATCCAGTCTTGAGTGAGCCACAATTTCCTCCAGCCAAACATTGGGAAGACTGAAGCCATCATCTGCGACCCCTGCCACAGACTCCATACCACTAATTCCTTCGCTCCTCCCTGTCTCAAGCTGAACACGGTTGTTCATGATCTCAACGTCCTATTTAATCTGAGCTTCCAACTCCATATCTTCTCCATCCCAAAGACCGCCTACTTCTACATCTATAACGTTGCCTGTCTCCATCCCACCTCAGCCCATCTGCTGTTGAAACCCTTATCCATGCCTTTGTCCCCTCCAGACTTCACTATTTTCCATGCTTCCCAGGGCAGGCTCCCATCCTCCAAAATTCAGCTCATCCAAAACCTTGCTGCCCATATCCTATCCTGCTCAACCATCGCCCCTTTCTTCACTGACCTACATGCTCCCAGACCCCCAACACCTCAATTTAAAAATTCTGGTCATTGTGTTTAAATCCCTTAATTAGCCCCACCCATCTATCTTCTATATATCTATATATATAAAAGGATCGATCTGTCTGTCTGTCCTTCGGTGTGTCTGTCCGGCTATACACTCTAAAGTTATAGAGCGTACCTACACGTGCGTTACATCAAAAGAAAGCTTACGATTCCGGAACGGTCATAAGCGTATTTATGTTTTGGCGAGACAAAAATTGCGGCCGTGGTATCCAAAAAACGTTCAAAATTCCGCTCATTAGTATAGAGTGACAGCATAGAGTGACATTAAGGTCGACCAATCGTACGGTCGAGCGACCCGACGGTCGACCAATCGCTGCGTGGCGGGGGTGGGTTCGTCGCGCGTGCGGGCGAGCCCTCCTAGAGTCGAGTGACAGGATGATTGACCAATCCTACGCTTCGGTGACATGACGGTCGACCAATTGGTGCGTGTGTGGGCGGGCCTAATCGTTTTGAACCGAGGTGAGTGTCAGCCATCTTGATTCGTAAGTTTATTTTTTTTTCCCACTTTCTGTACGTGTGGAGGGGATTTTATGCAGCACAAATTCAGTACTTAGGAGCCCAACTAGCTCATTATATTATTTGCGTGTAATAAATGAGTCCAGTATGTCAATTTTTTCTCGAGGTCTGATGCCTGCAGGCCTCAGGCCTCAGGCCTCAAGCCTTGAAGCCTGGGCATCTGTTTGCCAGCATATCTTCTAACTTTATATCTTCTTTCCTTAAAAAAAATTCGGCTTTTGTAGTTAGGAGGGATTCTTTTAAAAAAATACAAATTTCCGATGTTGTACTTTGTAGCTCCTTTTTTTAAAAATAAAGACATTTTGCAGTATTTTATTTTAAAAAAAAGACATTTTGCCTGCTTCCAACCGACATGACAAAATGGCCTCTGGCTTCTTCACCCGCCCAGAAGGCTGGCCGACAGCTTTTTTTTTCTTTACTTCCCCCCCCCGCCCCCATACCCGTTGCTCGCGCGTCCACTGACTCAGGCCGGGAGCACGGGGTCTCCTGGGCGGTTGCGCCTGCAGCGCGATATCACGAGCGGCGCCGGAGGGAGAGGGGGGAGGGTACCCATTGCTCGCGCGTCCACTGACTCAGGCCGGGAGCACGGAGTCTCCTGGGCGGTTGCGTCCGCAGCGCGATATCACGAGCGGCGCCAGAGGGAGAGGGCCGGGGAGGGAGAGGGCCGGGGAGGGAGAGGGCCAGGGAGGGGGAGAGGGAGGGCCGGAAAGACTGAGGGGTGGGTGGGAGAGGGAAGGAGTGAGGGGTGGGAGAGAGAGGGAGGGAGGGAGAAAGTGAAAGGGAGTGAGTGAGAGGAGGGGTGGGAGAGGAGGGGTGGGAGAGGGAGGGAGGGAGAATGTGAAAGGGAGTGAGTGAGAGGAGGGGAGAGGGGGAAGGAAGGAGAAAATGAAAGGGAGGCAGTGAGAGGAGAGGAGGGAGGAGAGGAGTGGGGGGAGGGAGGAGAGGAATGGGGGAGGGAGGAGAGGAGGGGAGAGAGGGGGGAGGGAGAGAAGGGGGGGGAGAGAGGGGGAGGGAGAGGGGGAGGGAGAAGAGAGGAGGAGGGAGGACATCAATGCCCGAGCTCAGACGTTTAGCTAAGCGCAGAGAGACAGAGACTCACCTCAGATGGTGTCCACCGGGGCTGCGCAGAGTCTCCGTCTCCTCACACAACACACACTCTCCCCTCCCCCTCCTCTCTCCCCTCCCCCTCCTCTCTCCCTCCCCCCTCCCCTCTCCCCCCTCCCCTCCCCCTCCCCCCTCTCCCTCCTCCCTCTCCCCCCTCCGTCCCCTCCTCCCTCCCCCTCCCTCCTCCACCCCTCCCCCTCCCCCCCCTCTCTCTCTCTTCCCCCCAGCCGCTCTCTCTCTTCCCCCCAGTCGCTCTCTCTCTTCCCCCCAGTCACTCTCTCTCTCTCTTCCAACAACAACATACCCTCGAAAAAGCCTCGGCACCGCCGGGCACTCCAGCTAGTATATATATAAAAGAGTTTGTCTCTGTCTGTCTGTCTGTCTGCCTGTCCGGCTATACAATCAAAAGTTATAGAGCGTACCTACACATATGTTATATCAAAAGAAAGCTTATCATTAGGGGAGTCTAATAGGTGTATTTACTTTTTGGTCAGACAAAAATTGTTCGGACAGTATACAAAAAAGGTTCAAAAAACGGCAAAATTCCGCTCATTAGCGTTGAGTGACGTGATGGTTGACCAATCGTACAGGGGATAGCGTTGAGTGACGTGATGGTTCACCAATCGTACAGGGGATAGCGTTGAGTGACGTGATGGTTGACCAATCGGTGCATCGCGGGGGGGGGGTTCATTGTGTGTGTGGGCGGGCCATCCTACAGGGGATAGCGTTGAGTGACCTGATGGTTGACCAATCGGTGCGTCACGGGGGGCGTTTCATTGCGTGTGTGGGCAGGCCTAATCCTTCTGAGCTGAGGTGAGTGGCCGCCATCTTGATTCCTAACTATTGATTTATTTTTCCCACTTTCTGTGTGTTTATTTTGAAATACAGATTTCCAGCAAAAAAAAAGTTGGTTTTAAAAGAAAAAAAAATCCTTTTGCAAAGGGGACTCGGGCTTTCCCCCCTTCGGTGGTGGATGAGCTGCCTGCAGGCCTCGAAGCCTCGGCCTCTCCTCGCCAGCCACGCCCGAGCTAGGCACCGCCCGTCCCGCTGGGCCCGATTCCAAACCAGCGGCCCGCGATCGCCGCCATCTTGGTAAAGGCTGGCGTGGCGGGACTGAGCCGAGCGTGGCCATCGCCACCATCTTGGTAAAGGCTGGCGGGCGGGAGACAGCGAGCGCTGTGAACGTCGGCGGCGGCACGGAGCGGGACCTGAGAGTCGGGCCGGGCCTCACGCGCTCGGCCGCGCACCGGCCGGCCCTAAGGCGCTGATCCGCACATGGGGGCTTCGGCTCACCGCGTCCGAGCTCGGAGGAAAGGGAGAGAGAGAGGGGGGGAGGGAGGGAGAGAGAGGAAATCAGGGAGAGACGGGGAGGGAGAGGAGGAGGGGGAGGGAGAGGAGGAGGGGGAGGGTGAGGAGGGGAGAGAGGGAGGGTGAGGAGAGGGGGAGGGTGAGGAGAGGGGGAGGGAGGGTGAGGGAGGGAGAGGAGAGGGGAAGGAGGGAGAGAGAGTAAAGCAGGGAGAGACGGGGAGGGTGAGGGAGGGAAAGAGTGAGGGGGTGGGAGAGGGAGGGAGCGCTTGCCTTCTTCCTTCTTTCCTTCGCAGGGGTCCATCGGGCCAGGCCTGAGGCGCTCCTTCCCCCCCTCTCTCCAGGCTAATCCCGAACTTAATCCAGCAGTCTCTCTCTCTTCCCCCCCATCTCTCTCTTTTCCCCCAGTCTCTCTCTCTCTCTCCCTCCCCCTCTCTCTTTCCCTCTCTCTCTCCCCCCACAGTCTCTCTCTCTTTCTTCCCCCCAGTCGCTCTCTCCCCCCCAGTCTCTCTCTTCTCCCCCCAGTCTCTCTCTCTTCCAACAACAACATGCCCTCAAAAAACCCTCGGCACCACCGGGCACTCCAGCTAGACCCTAATAACATAGCCAAGATCAGAAACTGTTTGTGTGGCTGCAACCTTAAGTGCACACCGAAGCACTTATGTGCTATGCCAAAACACCACACCTTATATATGTAGGCCAGGACACTGTCCTCTCGGATCTGGGCTCAAACCCAGACCAATTGATGGATGGAAATCAATTGCTTTAAGAGTGTTAAATTTGCACAGTTTCAATCCAAATTCTAATAGGTCATATTTTGAATTAGGCTGGTCAAAATTTAGGATTAGACAAGCCTAGCCCCACAGGAACAGAATCAAATTAAACGGGTGACATCACTAAGATTCCAGGAAGTGTTTTGCCCACCTAAACTGATTTAAATAAAAACAAATTAACTAAATAACAAGTTAAATTAAAATGGTAAGCAGATCCTGGTGGGCACCACAGTACAAAACTGATCATAATTCAAAATTACATTGCACTAAATTATCAGTCTCACTGAAAGAGGCCACATGGATGATTTGTGTAGAAAAACAAGATACGTGGGAATGTTATTTTGATGTTAGGGGTTGCTGAAACAGATTGGAGCTCAGCCCTTTTTTAAGTCGTCTTATAACTGAACTGGGAATGTTTGATACTGACACTGGATGTCAAAAGTGGAACAGTGATCCATTCCTCAGCACCAACATCCTTCATCTTGATGAGGGAAAAATATACTGTTGCCTTTCTGGATTTTTTGACTATTTCTCCACAGAAAGGATTTGGAAAATACGTTACTTTTAATGCTCGGTTTTTAAAAAGCAATGTGTATTCTCGTGGATTTTTTTGAAAAAGAAGCACCTAGACAAAAGTTGTTTCTTTAAGAGAAGTACTTGTTTATTAAATTCCTCATTCTTAATTACATTAATCATTTTCTTAGGTCCTTCTGGCACTACTCACCATTCCCTGCCCGGTAAATGATCTAGACGAGGGAACTAGATGTAATATCTCCAAGTTTGCAGACGACACAAAGTTGGGTGGGCGTGTGTGCTGTGAGGAGGATGCCGAGAAACTCCAGTATAATTTGGACAGGTTGGGTGATTGGGCAGAAACATGGCAGATGCAGTATAATGTGGATAAATGCGAGGTTATCCACTTTGGTGCCAAAAACAGGAAGGCAGATTATTATCTGAATGGCAATAGATTGGGAGAAGGGGAAGTGCAACAAGACCTGGGTGTCCTTGTGCACCAGTTGCTGAAGGTAAGCATGCAGGTGCAGTAGGCGGTTAAGAAGGCAAATGGTATGTTGGCCTTCGTAGTGAGAGGGTTCGAGTACAGGAACAAGGATGTCTTGCTGCAGTTGTACAGGGCCTTGGTGAGACCACACCTTGAGTATTGTGTGCCGTTTTGGTCGCCTTATCTGAGGAAGGATGCTCTTGCCATGGAGGGAGTGCAGCGAAGATTCACCAGACTGATACCTGGGATGGCAGGAATGACGTATGAGGAGAGATTGGGTTGATTGGGCTTATACTCGCTGGAGTTTAGAAGAATGAGAGGGGATCTCATTGAAACTTATAAAATTCTAACAGGACTAGACAGACTAGATGCAGGAAGGATGTTCCCAATGGCCAGGGAGTCCAGAACCAGCAGTCACAGTCTAAGGATAAGGGGTAAGCCATTTAGGACAGAGATGAGGAGGAATTACTTCACCCAGAGAGTGGTGAACCTGTGGCATTCTCTACCACAGAAGGCAGTGGAGGCCAATTCATTAAATATATTCAAGAAGGAGTTAGATATATTTCTTAAGGCTAAAGGGATCAAGGGATATGGGGAGAAGGTAGGGACAGGGTACTGAATTTGGATGATCAGCCATGATTTCATTGAATGGCGGAGCAGGCTCGAGGGGCCGAATGGCCTACTCCTGCTCTTATGTTTCTATGAGAGGGGACTGCCTAGCAGGACTGACTCATAGGAAATGTGCAAATGAGATAGAGACTAACACATCTTTTGATGTTACTTCATTCTATGTAAGAAGTACCCTGTCTCTGCTTGGCAAATCTCCCTGATGGCGTGAGAAACTGGCCGTGAATGCACATCTTACAACTCCAAAGTACAGCATGCTGGAGGTCTAATGCATTACATAAGAACATAATAATTAGGAGCAGGAGTAGGCCATACGGCCCCTCGAGCCTGCTCTGCCATTCAATAAGAATATGGCTGATCTTCGATCTCAACTCCACTTTCCTGCCCGATCCCCATATCCCTTGATTCCCCTGGAGTCCACAAATCTATCTCTCTCAGCCATTGTTTATTATAATTGATGTAAACCACACTTATGTACTCAATCTAGTTGATTAACAGTAAATATTTAAAAATTCTTAAACATGCTTGATTAACATTTTATATTTTTTAATGCATGCCACATATATCTTCAGTTTTTTTTAAGATTGGTGTTGCTTCCTGTGCTTTCAATGGACTGTTGATATCATCAGCAGGTAATGTAATCCTGGAAAATTTAAAAAACTCAAGGGAAATTAAATTAAATCTGCAGAACATATTCCTACATATTCCTACAAGCAACAACACGATAAATAATATTTTCAATTTTTTAAATTACAGAGAAGTAATAGTGCTGAAAATCTTAGGCATCAGCACTTTTAACACAATTTTCATTTCTGGTTCACTCTAGACTCATTTATATGGTAATTTGATTTTTCATTGGTGAACCAGTACTGATTGGGTTGATTTACAAATAGAGCCAAAGCTGTAGTGCAGGGCAGATTATTTGTGCATCCAGTTGGGTTTTATTTTTGATTTATGTAGACAGATGAGACAACCATTTTGAACGATGTAGCAACCATTTCATTATTCTTGCAAGTTGACAGCCATTTGTGTTGTGACAGCAGCTATATTAAAATATGATCTGCAATTAGATAGAAATAACTTGCATTTATATAGCACCTTTCACAACCTTAAGTACTTTTGAAGTATAGTCACTGTTATAATGTAGGGAAATGCAGCAGCCAATTTGCACACAGCAATGTCCCACAAACAGCAGTGAGATAATTGACCAGATAATCTGTTTTAGTGATGTAGGTTGAGGGATAAATATTGGCCAGGACACCTGTTCTTCTTTGAATAGTGCCATGGGATTTTCTACATCCACCTGAGAGGGCAGATGGTCCTCAATTTAACGCCGCACCCGAAAGATGGCACCTCCGATAGTGCAGCACTCCTTCAGTACTGCACTGAAGTGTCAGCCTGGATTACATGCTCAAGCCTTTGGAGTGGGGCTTGAATACACAACCTCTGAGCGAATGCTACGTCTGAGCCAAGGCTGACACCTCAAGTTCATGTGTCAATTTTAAATTTCATATCAACCCTATCAAGAGTGGCACTGGGAAAGATCCAGGATCACAAGCACCCACTTAGCTTGGGTATGGTATGCACATATCTGATCCAGACGGAGAAAGAAAGAACTTAGCACATGAACAAATCCTTTTTTTTGCATCACAACACACTCCATTCCCATTCAAGTGATTAATTCTCTTTGGAATATTTTTCCTAGTGGCATACCACATTGACACACCAACTTAGAGTTGTTAACAACAACAACTTGCATTTATATAGCACCTTTAGAGTAGATAAATGTTCCAAAGTGCTTCACAGGAATCTAATTTAAAAAATGGACGCTAAGCCAAAGAGATATTAAGACAGGTGACAGAAGCTTTGGTCAAAAAGGTGGGTTTTAAGAAGAGGCTTAAAGGGAGTGAGCGAGGCGGACAGATTTGTGGAGGGAATTTCACAGTGTGGGACTTAGGTGGCTGAAGGCAGTATTGCCAATGCTGAGGTGAAGGGAAAGGCGGAAAGCTCAAGAGGCCAAAGTCAGAGGATTCTGGAGTGCTGGAGGAGGCTACAGAGGTTACAGAAATGGAAAGGGATAAGGCCATGAAGGGATTTAAACACAAGATTGATCATTTTAGGCTACAGGATGATATAGATGGGTTGGTCAGATGGGCGGAGCAGTGGCAAATGGAATTTAACCCTGAAAAGTGTGAGGTGATGCATTTTGGACGGGCTAACAAGGCAAGGGAATACACAATGAATGGTAAGACCCTAGGAAAGACAGAGGATCAGAGGGACCTTGGTGTGCATGTACATAGATCCCTGAAGGCAGCAGAACAGGTGGATAAGGTGGTTAAAAAGGCATATGGGATACTTGCCTTCATTAGCCGAGGCATAGAATATAAGAGCAGGGAGGTAATGATGTAGCTGTACAAAAAGCTGGTAAGGCCACAGCTGGAGTACTGTGTGCAGTTCTGGTCACCACACTATAGGAAGGATGTGATTGCTTTGGAGAGGGTGCAGAGGAGATTTACCAGGATGTTACCTGGGCTGGAGCGCTTCAGCTATGAAGAAAGACTGGACAGGCTGGGGTTGTTTTCCTTGGAGCAGAGAAGGCTGAGGGGGGACCTGATTGAGGTGTACAAAATTATGAGGGGCATAGATAGGGTAGATAGAAGGGAACTTTTCCCCTTAGTAGAGGGGTCAATAACAAGGGGGCATAGATTCAAGGTAAGGGGCAGGAGATTTAGAGGGGATTTGAGGAAGAACTTTTTCATCCAGAGGGTGGTTAGAATCTGGAACTCACTGCCTAAAAGGGCAGTAGAGGCAGGAACCCTCACAACATTCAAGAAGCATTTAGATGAGCACTTGAAACGCCATAGCATACAAGGCTACGGACCAAGTGCTGGAACATGGGATTAGATTAGACAGGGCTTGATGGCCGGTGTGGATGCGATGGGCCGAAGGGCCTCTTTCTGTGCTGTATAACTCTATGACTCTAAGTGTTGGGGGACAGAAATCTATGCAGGTCAGTGAGGACAGGGGTGATGGGTGAGCGGGACAGTGCGGGAATGGATATGGGCATTTGGAAATCTACAGAGGGTGAAGGAAGGGGAGCTGGCCAGAAGAGGATTGGAATAATCGAGCCGGGAGGTGAAAAAGACATGGATGAGATTTTCAGCAGCAGATGGGCTGAGGTGAGAGGGAGGCAGGCAATGTTATCAAAGTGGAAGTAGGCAGTCTTTGTGATGGAGAGGATATAGGGTTAGAAGCTCAGCTTGGGGTTGAAAGAAAAGAAAGACTTGCATTTATATAGCGCCTTTCACAACCACCGGACGTCCCAAAGCACTTTACAGCCAATGAAGTACTTTTTGAAGTGTAGTCACTGTTGTAATGTAGGAAACACGACAGGCAATTTGCATACAGCAAGCTCCCACAAACAGCAATGTGATAATGACCAGATAATCTGTTCTTGTCATTATGTTGATTGAGGGATAAATATTGGCCAGGATACCAGCAATAACTCCCCTGCTCTTCTTCAAAATAGTACCATGGGATCTTTTACGTCCACCTGAGAGAGCAGATGGGGCGTCAGTTTAACGTCTCATCCGAAAGACAGCGCCTCCGCAGTGCCGCACTCCCTCAGCACTGCACTGGATTGTCAGCCTAGATTTTTGTGCTTAAGTCTCTGGAGTGGGACTATGAACCCACAACCTTCTGAC
The DNA here is from genome assembly GCF_052327205.1 of Somniosus microcephalus. NCBI lineage: Eukaryota > Metazoa > Chordata > Chondrichthyes > Squaliformes > Somniosidae > Somniosus > Somniosus microcephalus. Next base: position 36,148,186 of record NC_141005.1, on the reverse strand, counting down.
TCAGAGGCGAGAGTGCTACCCACTGAGCCACAGCTGACACTTGAATAGTGGTTGAATGAGGTTGAGGTTGCAAACGGTCTGGTTCAGCCTGAAATTGTAAGAGGGGATGGAGTTGGTGGCGAGGGTACAGAGTTTATGGCGGGGGCTGAATAGAATGGCTTCGGTCTTCCTGATGTTTAACTGTTTGAAAGATTGGGTACTGGACAAGCATTCTGACAGCACAGATGTAGTGGAGGGGCGGGAAAGATGGTGGAGAGATACAGCTGGGTGTCGTCAGCATAACTGTGGAAGCTGACCCCCTATCTAGCTGTGTATATCACTAAATATTTAGTGGTTCAACATGATATTTGCACTTTGGCTCCCTTCAATTCTTTTTGAAACGGAGATGTTTGTTTTAAATGGTGAGCTTCCAACCACTAGATGATATAATTGTAGCTTTAAAGCCAGTTTCGCTCAAAACACATGGCACTGTTTGTGGTTTGAAAAAACCGTTTTCCGAGAAGTCCAGCATGACGTGTTCCACACGGATACACTGCCCTTTTTAGTATTTTTTGTTATATATGTCAGAGCAGCAGGGGGCGGGACGACGTGGAGAGGGCGTCGCGATGCGTCAGGGGTGAGGCGGAGCGGAGCAACATTTCACCAGAAGCGAGTTGTCAGATCAACTGCAGAAGCTGCAATGAGCGGTAGAGTCGGCGGCCTGAGCCCCAAACAGGCTGAAACTCTCACTAAGGTAAGAGAAGAGGAAGGAAGGAGGGAGGGCATTGCAAGTCAGAGAGGGATCACAAGCAAACCGATCTGGGGCAGGTTTTATATCTCGTCTATATCCTACTAACAGATTCTCTTACATTTGGTTAGGGACTTTTTCGTGAAGATCTGCTCATTTTGTGATTACCATTCGCGGTTAGTTGGAACGTAATTCGGAAAATCAGTTCCTTCCTGCTGTGCAAACATAAACATCGACTTTGCACTGTAGGCCTTGTAAGGATGGGTAGCAACTGAGAGCAGGTGCTGGACACCGCCTGAGGCTGTAGGTGCAGGATTAAAAGGGTCCTCTCCTGCGTCGATCCCCAATACCGGGTTGCGAGGTAAAGGGTGGCTTTGTGTCCAAAAAAAACCCAACTGCAAATGTGCAAAAGGTAAGGACGAAACGTTATTACAGGTCATCTCAGGCCAGAAACTGGGGGTCCGATGTTTGCACTCACTCCGCTCCTCGATAACCTTTGGAGATAGTGTTACCACCCCAGCGCTGAAACATGGGAGAAAGCCTCGCAAGAGAGGCTGGGCTGGGAGGTGCCAGTGGAGGTATCGCGTAACATTGCTGGCCCTCAGCTTTCACATTCAGTTTTGCATAATTAATGCCATTGTCAATGCTGTGATAGGGAAGTACTGTCTCAGGCCACATTGTGTTGTATCATGATTTTCTTTAGAGAATGTGTTTGTAATGAGTGGCGTGACATGACTGCACACTGTGATTATAAACCTGGGGTATCACAGTTTATACTAACGCGACTGCAGTAATTAGAAATGAACATTATTTTGTTTGTAGAAATCAGTGTAGTCGCTGCAGCCGTTCCCAATCTCAGCTGCACCATTGTGGGAAGGCATCAGTTGAAAATCTGGCACTTAACAGGGAAAATTGGAGCAAAAATCATCCTCTTCCCCAGCACCCCCTCACCACGTGGACTTTCAAAGCTGCATTGTCAAAAACTTGGGAGAAATTACATGGGGCCAGGATATGCTGGAAACTTGCGCCATAGTATGGTGCGCGCTATTACTATTTGTGGGAAATTATGGCGTGAGTGACCCAGACCATTACTTGCGTCACGCCAAAATTTCCAGGGACAGTCTGCGCCGCTCCCTCCCCTGCCATGTGAACCTCGGCAGCAGACTGAGATTTCCACTTTCACAGCCCCGCCCCAACTGCAAAATCAGTGGCAATCTCTGATTTGCTGGACTAACTGCGCGAATCGTCGCTGTCACTGACCCTGAACCAGAAATCTGCTGGTGACCCGGCAGTGCCGTGAAGGATCCATCAGCTGTTCAATTTTCAATTTCGTGTTAAAAATACTTAGACACACAAATCCGTGGATTCCTAAAGTGTTTTGTAACTGACCAGTTGGAATGCAAGGAAACTTCATATGGGTGCAACATCAATGGTTTCCAAAGCAATAACGATCAAGTGATTTATTTACATTAGGGGATAATGATTGAAGCGATTTGTTTCCTGGTAGGGCCAGGGTGAGTTTTTTTTTAAACTGCCGCTGCCATGATTGCTGCTTTGGCTATTTGTTGGACCACAGTCCCATTTCTAAATCCGGGTCCTTGCAAGCGAACTGAACATGTGAGCAGAATCACTGATGGGATCTTTATTACCATGGGATCACGAAAGCAAAGATCTTCACTGTAACGGAGAGATTAGGCTTAGCCACAGGGCGTTTATATCAAGGAAGCAACATCAGTCAAACCTGAAATAACAACAGAAAATGCTGGAAAAACTCAGCAGGTCAGGCAACATCAGTGGAGAGAAATTTGAGTTGATGTTTCGGGTCGAACCCTTCTTCAAAACTGGAAAGAAAAGAAAATAGGTCACAGATCACAGAAACCTCACAGTGCAGATAGAGGCCATTTCGGCCCATCGAGCCTGCACCGACACATATCCCACCCGATCCCCGTAACCCCTACACCAACACATATCCCACCCTATCCCCGTAACCCCACGTATTTAATCCCCCTAACACTAAGGGTCAATTTATCATAGCCAATCAACCTAACCCGCACATCGAAGGCAGGGCTGCGATCGGACAAAAGAAGTGAAAGAAACAAAAGAGTAAAAGAGACAATAAAAGGTATTAGAAGCTAGACGAGATGGTAATAGGCTGAGATTAGGTGTAAAGTGTACTGGCAGGGCAAGAGATAGCTGCCAGGTGTGAGAGAGAAACAAAAGGAAAGGGGGGTGGGGGAAAGGAGTGGAAAAATTACAAGAAAAAATGTAATGGGGCCGAGGTTATGATCTGAAATTGTTGAACTCAATATTGAGTCTGGAAGGCTGCAAAGTGCCTAATCAGAAGATGAGGTGCTGTTCCTCGAGTTTACGTTGAGCTTCTGTGGAACAATACAAGAGGCCAAGGACGGTGAGGTCCGAGTGGGAATGGAGTGGTGAATTAAAATGACAGGCGACCGGAAGCTCGGGGTCACCCTTACGGACTGAACGGAGGTGTTCCGCAAAGCGGTCACCCAATCTGCGTTTGGTCTCCCCAATGTAGAGGAGACCGCATCGTGAGCAGCGAATACAGTATACTAGATTGCGAGAAGTACAAGTAAATCGCTGTTTCACCTGGAAGGGGTGTTTGGGGCCCTGGAAAGGGGGGAGGTATAGGGGCAGGTGTTACATCTCCTCCGCTTGCACGGGAAGGTGCCAGGCGAAGGGGAAGGGCTGTTTGGGGTGATAGAGGAGTGGACTAGGGTGTCTCGGAGGGAGCGGTCCCTACGGAATGCTGAAAGGGGAGGGGAGGGGAAGATACATTTGGTGGTGGGATCACTTTGGAGGTAGCGGAAATGCCAGAGGATGATCTGTTGAATGTGGAGGCTGGTGGGGTGAAAGGTGAGGACAAGGGGAACCCTATCGTGGTTCCGGGAGGGAGGGGCAGGGGTGAGGGTAGAAGTGCGGGAGATAGAACTGACACGGTCGAGGGCAGTGTCAACCACGGTAGAGGGGAATCCTCGGTTGCGGAAAAAGGAAGACACGTCTGAAGCACTGGTGTGGAAGGTGGCATCGTCGGAGCAGATACGGCGGAGACGGAGAAACTGGGAGAATGGAATAGAGTCCATGCAGGAAGCGGGGTGGGAGGAAGTGTAGTCCAGGTAGCTGTGGGAGTCAGTGGGCTTGTAGTGAATATTGGTCGATAACCTATCCCCAGAGATGGAGACGGAGAAGTCGAGGAAGGGAAGGGAAGAGTCAGAGATGGACCATGTGACGGTGAGGGAAGGGTGGAAATTGGAGGCAAAGTGAATGAAATTGTCAAGTTCGGGGCGAGAGCAGGAAACGGCACCGATACAGTCATCAATGTATCGGAAAAAGAGGTGAGGGAGGGGACCCGAGTAGGACTGGTCAAACCTGCTCAGGACTATATGCAACTTTCTCAACGAGCTACGGGTATCTGATTCCCCAATATAAGCATTGTATTGTCCGAAGTACAGCAGTAGCTTTACCAGAAGGATGATTGAGAGAGATCGACGTGTTAGGTTACAGGGAGACCTAGCAAATTAAGCACGTGATGCATCGGGCTCGGGTCAGGGCTCGCCAGCTGTCTGCAGATAATCAGCTACAGAGAAAGAAAGTTAAATGCAAGGAAAAAAGAAAGACTTGCATTTATATAGCACCTTTCATGACCACAGGATGTCTCAAAGCACTTTACAGTCAATTAAGTACTTTTTGAGGTGTAGTCACTGTTGTAATGTAGGAAACGCGGCAGCCAATTTGCACACAGCAAGCTCCCACAAACAGCAATGTGATAATGACCAGTTAATCTGTTTTTGTGATGTTGATTGAGGGATAAATATTGGTCAGGACACCAGGGATAACTCCCCTGCTCTTCTTCGAAATAGAGCCATGGGATCTTTTACATCCACCTGAGAGAGCAGGTTTAACGTCTCATCCAGAAGATAGCAACTCCGACAGTGCAGCACTGCACTGGAGTGTCAGCCTAGATTTTTGTGCTCAAGTTTTCTTACTCTGCCTGCATTCTACAGTTGACCATGGCTGTGGAAGGTTTTACAGTCCAGCATTTCAGGCACAGCGACAAAGTTCACTTACCGCTGGAAGAATAATATTAGGGTTCCAAATAATCGTGCAAGACTGTGAATTTCTTTTTGTTTCAATCAGTGATTGCCTTCTATGTTCTGGAACTTCAAGCACTAAAGGCAGACAAGCATTAGTCATTGGTTGCACTGCTCCCGATCCGCCGCTGTGCTTGCTGCAGCATATTCTAATTATTTTTCCAGCAAATTGTGGCGTGAATTCGCCACTGGAGGATTGAGGAGCACCGCCAATATTCTCACTGCAGTGAATTCCGGGCTGTATAAAGTTCTGTGTAATGGGGGGACGAGATGATGTGCGGCAAGTGGCTACCCAAGAAAGATTTCAAAAATGTCTTAACCAAAAGAAAAAGTAATTTTCTTGTCCATGAAGAATAAAAAATGTGAACTTTGCACACTGCTAGCACCCACACTCTCAACAATCTTGCTGTTCTGTTAAAGACAATTGTATAGGGATTGGCTTTATGAAGAAGCATTTTGTTTATACTTTATTTTATGTTACTTGTTTAGTGATATTTGTGCTGATCAAGGTGAGAGATGAGTGTGCTGGGAATGGAACATTTTTGCTCTTTGTGACAGCATTGAAAACTCCCATATCAGGTATTGCATGGGTTAGATACTGTGTCGAGTTCACCCTGCACTATTCCAAAAACCTCATTTAGCCCAAACCTCATAAGAGCACACTCACTGCACCTGTGTGACATTTCCTCTCCACGCACCGTCAATCCTAATAGCCTTTCGGGGTAATGTGTGCCAAATTTTGTACACCAGTGTCATGGTGCCACAAACCCCATTTATATTGGAAACTGGACTAAGATGGGCAAACCTCATTGCAGTTAAAACTATTAACAACCATGAGAGAGGAAATTCTGATCCCCTCAGAAGTATCTGGGCTGGATTAAAATCCAGATACTAGAGGTGAAAGTGGCAGTGTTCTAACCGATGAGATCAACAGTTTCCATTTCACTCAGTTTTTTTGTATTGTGATTAGTGACTATTAACATTTTTGAGCATCAATTCAATTGCTAACACACTTACTCAATGACCTATAAGGAAATGTTGCATGTTATTTCTGCACTGGAACTAACTCTTTGTTGAACCAAAGGTAAACACGGATACTTTAAGAACACATCCTGCAGACATAATAAATGTCCTGAATAGCTCTGTTTATCAAAGGGAATTAATTCGATTAAATTTGCATTCAAAATAACAGATTTGGATGTATGGAAAATTAATCTTCACATGAATTTGCTCTTATCAGGGTTCATCCTCCGTGACCTTTCAGTGCCTCAAACTGGTCTGTGTTTAGTGTAATTAGTTTAAGGCTCCAACAGTGTTTTCCTCCAAACAATTATTTTAAATAGTCAGAAACATTGATTGATTGATGTCATTTTCAAACTGCTAACAACATATTTGGATGTCATCTATTTGGTAAATTCAGTATTTCTCACGAGATACATATGTAGTGCGCACAATAGAGCACTGATTTGCAGCAAATACTTGTGCTTGCCAAACATAAGTGGGTGTTTTTATTACACAAAGCTCTTTATGACATGGATATCAAGCATTTGATGATCGCCTCTGGGATCTCTACCCAAAAAGTTTGCAAGAACAGACTATAAGGAAGGGCAAAGTGCTGGCGAAGCAGTATAAGTGCTTGTTCTGCTCTCTTGCGTCCTAGATGTCCTTAGTGTGTGATGCGCTATCAATTACTCATAAAAGACTGAGAGTTAGAAGAGTAACTAAAGGCTTTTATTAACAACAGAATGGAGGTCTGCCTCGAGTGGTCGACCGGTCCAGAAATACAAAGGGCTGGGGAGCAGTCACCTTTATACTAGGACCTGTGGGAGGAGTCAGCCGAGGCATGTCCAGGCATGTACACAGTGGAATACAAACAGGACAAACAGGAATACAAACAGTGGTTTACCACAGTGTGCTGATGGACTTTCAACTGTGTACGTGAAATCCGAGCAATCACATTTTTTCTGTCTGTTCCACAGTTCCGAGAGAGTATCCAAGATATCCTGCCTCGCCTCCCTGTTCAGGATGACCATTTCCTCCTGCGATGGCTCAGAGGTACCTTTATATACAATTGCATGGAATTCCCCTGTTGTGTTTATATCTTCCCAATTCCAATTTTTTCATGCTTCACTCATAAATGTAGCTTTCACCAGGATGCTTAGTTGTCAAACAGGAGTTCCACAAGATCAGATCAGTAGGGCACAAGCTAAACTGTGAGGCTGTTCTCCTCGCCCCATGCTAGCAGTTGGGTAAACTAACAGAACTAAATAACACTCAGAATTAACATGGATCTGTGGCCAATACAGTTTGAAAGAATTGACTAAAAGGGAGGGCGAAGTGCTAGCAAAGCTGTAGCAATGCTCGATTTGCACTCAAATTCTAGGCATGCCAAACACTGCTTTGTTACGTTGATGCTAAGAAAACTATGAGTTATCTTCTTTCTATCCCATCATTTTATTTAATTTTAAGCAAACTTACTTAAATGTTTGTTCATCGTTAACATTTCAGCAACTTTGGAGGTTTGACCTTCACCTTTATGTACTGTATTTCTTTGACAATCAGTCCATTTTACTGTGAGGTTTTCATTAGCATTGTGGACTGTATAAAAAATTCTTCTCAAACTATTTAAATCATTGTAGTTGGAGGCCATTGAATCATTTGTGTGGGTTTATTTAACTGTTTTCAATACAATGAAAGCAGATCTGCTTGTTCTGCATTTCTGTTACTATGTAGTGATTTTGCAAAGCACATCAACATTTGCACACAATGCAGACTTTTCCTCAACTACTGTGGTTTTGATAATTAGTTAGATAAGTAAAATCTTCCTGACAGTTATTGAGCATCACAAAAGCTAAGTGTGAGCATGTGGATCCAAGCAATGTTTCTGGAACATAAGCCTGTATTTTGAAGAATACTCAATCTTCCACAGCACCTTTATCAAACAGCCTAATAAGGTTTTGAAATTTCTATATGAGCTCTTTGAGTGTAGTCATGTGGCATAAATCTTAGGAGGAGTTTCAACTTATCTCACATAGTAATCCACAGTTAACTCCGGAAAGACTGTTGCACATAAAATTGGAACTCCTACGAGTGCATCGCTAATGCTATGTAAAATCTTGTATTACTCTGGAAAATATAACTCCTTTTATTAACAAGTAATGTGCTTTGGGGCGTTCTGAGGTTGTGAAAGGCGCTGTATAAATGCAAGTCTTTCTTTTAAACAGTCATATAATTGCTGTTGTTGTGGGTTTTGATACCATTATATTAAAATGGTTAATCTGTATATCTATTGCTTAATATAGTGGCAATTCAAGACAACACACAATTCTATTAAAAAATAAACAGTTAAGGCTTCCCTGATAGCTCACTGGATTTTTATGGTGAATTAATAGAAATAACTTGCATTCATGTAGTTCCTTTCGTGTCCACACCTCAAAGTGCTTCACAACCATTGAGGTACTTCTGAAGGGTAGTCACTGTTGTAATGTAGGGAAAGGCACAGAGCAAGGTCCCACAAACAGCAATGAGATAAATGACCAGACAATCTGTTATAGTGATGTTGGTAGAGGGCTAATTGTTGGGCAGGACATTGTGAGAACTCCCTTGCTCTTCTCCGAATAGTGCCATGGATCTTTTACGTCTACCTGATAGCATGGATAGGACCTCAATTTGTTCTGATCTCCTGCTGTAACTTCAGCGGGATATTAACAGACTACCTCAAGAAATGGCATAAACTGCCTTTTACGTAGTTCTTCTGGGGTTCCTCCTATCTCCTGCCAAAGTTAGTGAGGGAAATCAGGACAACCTCTACAGAAATTGAGAGCAAAGATGTTTTGTACAGACTCTATTTGCCATATATAAGCTCCCAGGGCCTAAGAAATTTTGGTTTCTCAAGAGATTTAGAAAATGGATAGTGGAATGCTTTCTCCATTGTTACCACCTCTCTGGCAGGAATCCCGTGGTCCAGTAAAAGGTAATCTGACCCATTCCATTGCTGGTTCTTGGGTACCCTTGGAACAGGTAACTATTGCTCATGTATGTAGAGGTGCCACATGGAGTAACCCCCATACTTTTATCAAACACTATTACTTGGACTAAGTAGCCATGGATGATAATGCCTTTTCGTAAATCTGTATTTCCTGCTGGAGTATGTTCCTCCTCCTAGTCCTACGTACTAATGGGTTTGTCTCCAGTGGTGTGTGGAGATACTGAATAAAAAGGAAAGATACCTTACCTTGTACAGTAGCATCATCCTCATTCATTCATCAGGCGCCTCCCCACACCTTGCTTTCATCTAGACATCCACCCAGCCCTTACAATGGACTCACATATGACATTTTTGTTTTGTTAGTCTCTTTTGTATTGTTAGTAAAAACAAATTGTTACTCCTGCGCGCTGCTGGAGTCCTTTTATATGGTGTTGGGGGAGGGGTTACCATGTGGGTCAGTGCTGTTTGATGTCACCCAATTTTGTTAGCATGCCAACATAATGGGCATTAACTACAACTTGGTTTCCAAGAACATTATACAGCTTAGCTCAAATCCAGCAATGTGTGGAGACTGCTTCCATTTTCAGAATAAATCCCCTAAGGGGAAGTGGTGTTTCCGTCTCCTTCCATAAGACAGATTCCCCAGTGACAACACTGTCCATGAAAAAAGACAGAGTCGAGCAGATGGATTTTCTCTGCTGCTTGCCTGCCAGAGCTACAATATTCCATTGCTGAGAAGATTATGGCTTTGTAAAAGAATGTTGTTTTCTGTAACAAGCAGCCATGAATTTTCTAAATATTGTAATTCCAATTCTTCCACCTTCCTTTCTGCCATCTTCACCACCTGGGTCAGTGGGAGTGATTACCAAGCTAAGGACCTGAATGTTTTAAATTGAAATTCAACCCTTATAGAGAAAACTTGGGTGGACAAAATAATACTTTGGTGTGATTAATGGTTCTTGGGAGTGCTGAAATTACTGCCCCATTTATGAGCCATCAGTCTAATTCGGTCACTATCTGCTTGCAGTGTTTCAGTTAATCTATTTCTTTCAGATGATATGTTAACCACTTTGTTGAGCATGGTGCCAACAGATGGGGGAAAACATTTTTGCATGACATCTGCCAAGTTATTAGTGAAGGCGGAGAACAGATTGGGGACAGACTGACTGGGACTTTTCATAATGGTGAAGGCTAGATTTCATAATGGTGAAAGTCCGTGTTTGTTGTTTATTTGACAGGGGATAGAATGTTGTGTAACAGGTTTCCAGGTTGTATCCTGAGGCTGGTGTATGCTAGTTTGTTTGTAACTGCATTTATGGCATTCTTTGAAATTGAAATCAGTTTCTTTTATAAGGGCCACCCAGCGTCAGGATTGCTTAGCATTATAGCAGCTCGTAAATCCTTAATTGATCAGTAAACTCTGCCTTGCTGTCCCATTCATAACCGTGACAACCCAGTCAATGCCGCTTAAGAAGGAGGAAGGTAAAACTGCACAAAAAATGACTCAATTTTCATCTTCATAGCCTGGGCAGTAATCTGGCTCAGCGGATCGGCCGCTTGTTATAGAACCTGCTGATTTATGTTCCATTGATTTCTATAATAGGCGGGCGATCTGCTCTGCCAGATTACTGCCCAAGCAGTGAAGGTGAAAATCTACACTATGTAATAGATTGACTAAACAGGGTCGTGAAATTTGGCCTATATATTTTATAGAAAGGAAATTCATTTGAGTTCACTTTTTTAATCTAAACACAAAAACAGCCAAGGCCAGTAAGAAGCTGTTTGGTCAGTTGAAGCTGGTCACGCCAGCTCCCTAGATCCTCATCCCAGCATCCAGCTGCATTTTGAACACTCCCAATGTCATTAGTCTAGAAATCATTGTGTGCACTATTACTTACTAAAGCTTTGCAACACACTTGTCAGACAGCAATTGGTTTATTCACAAAAGCAAAATACTGCGGAGGCTGGAAATCTGAAAAACAGAAAATGCTGGAAATGCTCAGCAGGGCAGGCAGCATCTGTGCAGAGAGAAACAGAGTTAACATTTCAGGTCAATTACCCTTCGTCAGAACTGGAAAAAGTTAGAGATGTAACAGATTTTTAAGCAAGTGTAGGGGCAGGGAAAGGGGGGAGGAGAGGAAAGAACAAAAGGGAAGGTCTGTGATAGGATGGAAGGCAGGAGAGATTAAAAGACAAAAGGGATGATGGTGCAAGGCGAAAGGAGATGGTAATGGGACAAGTTAAGAAACAAAAGATGACTCTAGCTGAGGTGTAAATGGCACTGGCAGAATCATCAACAGCTGCCATGTGAGAGGAAAAAAAAAGTAGGGGCCGAGGTTATGAAGAGAGGTTTAGGGAGGGAATTCCAGAGCTTAGGGCCTCGGCAGCTGAATGTACAGGAAACTTTGTGATATCCGGCACCGACGGGACTGAGCTGTTGCCGAGCTATCAAAACTGCCAGACAAACCAGCGCTAATGTTGAAGCATACGGAGGTTTTCAGCTCCGTATCTGGCAACAAACACTGTTGCTTAGCAACAGCTTCTAAACAGTCGCCCGTACCTTGGAAGTGTCTCTGTAGCTTAGCAACAGCTTCAGAGAGACTTTGCAGAGCCTGACTGTTGAAAAAAAAGCCACGAGAAGAAGAAAAAAACCTAACAAAATGGCTCCTGATTTCTGCCGGTGGATCGAGGTTTCTGGACATTCAACCTCCGGATAAACCAAAGCTTCCTGTATTAAGTTTTTGTACATTAGTATCATAGTCAATAATTTCTAGGCTGAAAAGATTTTCAAAAATATGTTGTGGAATTTCATTGCTTACTTTTATAATTGGATCATAGAATATTAACTTTGTGACTAGTTCAAGCTAGAATAATTGTTCAAGCTTTCCTCAATTCAATTGGTATTTTCCATACCTGTTTAAATGTGATTTATTGCTATTGTACAAACATGAACTTTAAGCTAACAAGAGATAAGTGTGGCATAGAAATTTGCCTGTGATGACTGAAGTGCAATGCCCAAAGTGTAATAAGCAAAACGTGTGCTAAATGTAAGATTTTCATGTGTACACACTAGTGGATGTCCTGTAGCGCTGGAGGCATCAATAGGTGCACTGGTTTAAAATGCCATCTTCTGCTCCAAACTGCTTAAGACATTCTGATCACATAACTATTTCAAGACACAAGTGTAACTCTGTAATCTCTTTACCCTCACTTAAACACAGCATATTATCATACTGCTATCAGAGTATTATGGGAACTGCAAGATTCAGTTCAACCCTAGAGCAGCAAGGCAAAACACTTCAATCTCATTCAGATCTGAAAACTGTCTAAACAGGCACATTGAAAATTCAACAACTCAGCAGCAACACCAAAGGGAATGATTCAATCAACAAGGGAAGAGTTAGCTCCAGCTCATTATCAGATAGTGAAGAGCTGAACACTGCAACACTACTATGCTATTCAGTGGAAAAGGAGATAAAAGTGGTGGCCAAGCTCACCTATGCATCAGTTACCTGTTTGACACACGTGTGGGCTTAAAATTGGTTGATACTACAGATTATTCCTATGCTAGTCTAGAAGAAGGTTGAGGCAAACAAGTTGAGGGAGGAAGTAACCTTCATGGTCACTGCCGGCGTCGACCCTATGGTACAGAGTGCTGCAGGTATCCTTGGAGCTGATGGTAAAGATTAGCAACTAGCTCCATGCTGACTGGAGCATCTTAAGGCAGTTCTCCATGGTCATTGCTGGGTAAGTTATCCCTTTCTGTCAGAGCCTGTAGATTTGGTTAGTGGTATAACAGCAGGTATATTAGTGTGGATGTGGTGCCATCTCCTTGGCATGCTTTAATTCATCATGTACCACTTTGACCTTGAAATACTATCCTTGTTGCGCTTCCAAACCAACTCCTAACAATCATTGTAACTTGACTTGTCACCTGCCATGGGATTATTGTCAAGGATGGACAAACCTTTTTTTTTCAAATTTAGAACTTCAAAATGTGAATTTGCAATGTGGTGAGGACACTTTAAAAGTGAAAAGAAACTGAATTGGAATTGTTGATACTGGGTATGGACTGCCTCAGCTCTTTGTGATTGGCTGCAGGTCACATCTTTAAATAGCAAGCGTGTCCCATGCATTTCTTCCTGTGTAATTTTAAACTTGCACCTGGAACCTGTTCTTGTGGTTGCCAGTGGTCTCGGGCTCGACCATCCTGCAGTGATGCCAGACCCGACCTACTCTGTCTCGGTTTCATAATGGACCCGACCTGCTAACTCCTGATACCACGATGGATCTGACCCGCTCCCTCCCGCTGCTATAATGGACCCCTGCCCACTCCCATGGCCCTGGCTCAAGCTCCGCCAGCTCTCCATAATCAGGAAAAAACTATTTATACTTAAAGCCACAAACCCATGGCACTTAGGGTGTAATTTTAACTGAACTCACCAGGGTGAAAACTGACAGGATTGGGTTGGGTGCCCATTTTGCTCCCTGCCTGATTTTTTTAAATTTTCCACTGACTTCAATAACCCAAGCTGAAAGCATGCTGCATTGTCTGAGATGCCATCCTTTAGATGAGATGTTAGCCTGAAATTGAATTTGCCTGTTTAGGTGGGTGTTAAAGGTCCTAAGGTACTAGTCAAAGAAGAACATGATGTTTTGGTATCCTGGCCAATATGCCTCACTCAACAAACAGCATCAAAAATGGATTAACTGGTCAGTCCTCTGCTGTTTATGGGACCTTACTGGTGCACTGGTGCAGAATGGCTGGTGTGTCTGTCTACGTAACAGGTGTCACTACAATTTAAAAGTAATTAATTGCATGGAGTAATTCCTGTAAATTCATCAAAAGTAATTCATTCCATTCTAACACCTAATTGTGAAGTGCATTGGGACATTTTTTCATGAAAGGAGCTACATACATTCAAGTTGTCGCTGTTGAACTGATTTGATGTGTTGAGGTGTTTTATAGATGCAAGTATTATATAATAATGATTTATTATTAGAGGAAAGTTCGCAGGCCACATTTCAATATAGTGAGTGAACAGTGGCCTATAAATAGCTGTTCCACCTTCTATAACTTAATATGAGAAATGCTTGGGGAGTTAAAGAATTTTTCTACATCCATCCCATCACACTTTGGGGGAAAAATTCGGCTGATTTGGCGCTAACGGGGCGCAAAGCAACTAGCGCCTGGGCGCGGCACCGCCAACACCTCCCGCGAAATTTAGTGGCGGCGGCAACCGTTAGCGCCCCACGGCGATGACGTAATTGCCTTGCGCAGCGCCCCACTTGCGCCCCGGCTGTGATATTCAGTAGCGCCCCCCGACTTACCGCCAGACGCTATGTCTGACAGGGTCAGGGGGGCCTACCTGCGGCCAGGGTGGCGCAAATTAAAGGAGGTGCCGGGCAGCCATTTTTGTTGCTGGCCGCCTGCCAGCACCTGCCCCCATTGCTGTCCCCGTCCTTTTGTGCAGCCCCTCCGCGAGGTGCCGGCTGCGCTCCGTGAGCCCAGCACTTCTCTTGAGTGCTGGGCTCTTTTGCCATCACTCTGATCCCTGGTGGCCCAGCTGGGCCCCAGCTTGAGCTGTGCTAGACCCCTCCCCTTTAATAAAGGGAGGAAGGCCTGCAGTACCATGGCACTGCGGCATGTAGCGCTGTGATATTAGCACCCCCGCAGCCCAAAATTCACTGGTAGTGCCCCAAGAGGGAGGCGGGGCGCTTCCAGTAGCGCCCCGCCTCCCTCTTGGGGCACTACCAGTGAATTTTGGGCTGCGAGGGTGCTAATTTTTTCGGGGCGCTAAAAGTAGCACTCCGGCGAAGTTAGCGCCCCAAAGGGGGCACGACCCAATTTTCCCCCCTTTTATCTTTTAAGTTGTCGAACCCATGCATTAATATAAGATAAGATGTTATATCTATAAAAAAAATTTGTATTACTTTATTGTCTTGTGTTATCATTGGGTACTATACTTTGATAAAGAAGTTGACCTTTGTATCTGTAATGGAATTGATTCCGTGGATACAGAACGTTGTTTGCTCACAGTCTGAGGGGAAAGATAACAACTGAACACAGTTTACAATGATTTTCATCATGCGAGTTGGACAATTATGTTCAGGGAGGTCCCAAACTTGAACAGCTTGGGGCAAATAAAAAGGCCAATAGATAGTTTTCATGTGAAATGTGTTTCTTACAGCAACTAAGAAAATACAGCCAAATCCATGAATATGCAATGCCGATAGAGGGAAAGAAATTCAGATTCAAGACACTCTGGGTAATTCTTGCACACCTTCCAGAACATAAATTAAAAGTGGGGACAGTAACAGAAACATATGTCAATTGAAGGAACTTTGTGCAGGAAATTACAATTTCAGATGAACATATTTTGCTGCCATTCCCACTCCCACTGATGGTTCTAAAATCTGTAAAATATGATCGGTGAATAAGATAAAAGTTCACAGTTTGTATCTCACTACTCTCAAAACACAAAGGAAAGACACGAAGGGGGAAATGGAGTTCAGGTGAGGGAAATGGTGCTATAATTCTGAAGGTGGGGGAAGGAAATGAGGAGCGCACCTGACCGAAAATAGGGAATAAATGACTGCAACCCCGGAGGTGGGGGAAGCTGAATCTGTGAGTGAAAGCAGTGACTAGGTGGTTGTGACTGAGGGTTTGGTGAGTGGAAGCATGAAGTCTGCTTCACTGCCTTCCATCTGGTCATTATTCTACTTTATTTTATGTGCTGCGCCAAAGGTTTCGTAAGTTAAAGCTGCTTTTCTGCTCAGTGTTTAAACTGAAGCTTCATCTTACGTGTATCTCTGATTGAGCAATACCTTCTAAAATGAGAATTTAAAAAAGTGACTGAAAACTTTCCTTATTTGCAGCCAGGGGTTTCAACCTTCAGAAAGCGGAGTTTATGGTTCGCAAGGTAGGAAAAACTGCTATTAAAAATTGCATAAGTACCCATTTTATCTTCAATATAAACTAAGAGCCAAGCCCTCCCACTTTTTACATTTTTTTCCCCACACTTCATTCCCTAGATGAGACAGAGGGGAGTGGCAAGTGTTGTTCCTAAACCTCTGCCTATGTTTCTTGTGATGTGAGAGTGCCCTGGTTGCTTTAATTTTCCCTTCCTCTCTTTGATTGAAACTTTTATCAATGACATGGCCAAAATCATTAACTTGCTGTTTGAGGAATTTCAGCTGCAGACTCTTATCCTATCATTACATGGTGCAGTACACTGAAGCACCAACACTGGCTAGATTCATATTTTGTGTAATTAAATTATATCCTAGTTATCCTTCCCTTTGGGGTTCTCCTGCCTAACACCTTCTCCGGGCTGTTTAATCGCTCTTCTCAAATTGATTATTTAAACGATTCACTGAATGTTGTGATACATTTGGTGGTCGTGCAGACACTATCTTGCTTCAGGGTGTTTCAGCATTTTGTTCAGTAATAGCTGATGTTCTGCTCAACAGACTCAGTCCATTCGGATTGTACTTTGCTGGCAATTCACAGAATCTACAGTGCAGATAGAGGCCATTTCGGCCCATCGAGCCTGCACTGACACATATCCCACCCTATCCCCGTAACCCCACGTATTTAATCCCCTAACACTAAGGGTCAATTTATCATAGCCAAATCAACCTAACCTGCACATCTTTGGACTTGTCCCCATCGATTGCTCAGCTAATAAACTAAAGGCGAAATATTCAGTAGCTTGTTCTTAAATGATGTTGCTAAAATGCTGCAGCATGCTCATCAAGCTGCTCGACCTCCATTAATTTTATGTCCATAAATGATTATGTTCAATTAGTTGGCATGATGCCGCACTAAGTAGGGAAATAACTTTTCTTCCCGTTTATTTTAAGCATGTAGAGTTCAGGAGACAGATGAAAGTTGACACGCTCACCAGTGACTGGGAACCTCCTGAGGTAAGACTGTAGCTCTGTGCATCTTGGAAAACAGAACTTTGAGATCTGACTCAAATCTGATTAAACAGATGAGTGAACCCTGAACTTTGAACTGAACATTATGGTTATTAGTGCATATTGGGTATCTTCCATTACTTGTCTCTGTTTAGATGCTGTAGATAATGTTTCCAAGAGAAAGAGTTATGACCAAATATCTAAACTAATTCTAGCTACATTTTATAGAACTGTATATACTAATACTGTAATGAAATAGAATACAATTAATATGGTGAGAAGCCCAGTGGCACACTGACTTATAGCACTGAGAACCTATTTTGTGTTAGCCTGGTTTGCAGCCATAACTGAGGATCCCAAATGGTGTTGTCACATTTCAAGATTTTTTAACTATTTTCTCCAGATTAAATTTGGTATTAGTTCCTATTAAGATGTTTTTATTATGTTAAAGTTAGCTCTCAAGAAGTTAAATCCACAACATTCAGGCTTTTGGTGATGCAGATTAGATCCAAATGAAGCATCTAGAGAGAATAGTGTTTAATGAACTGGCTTATTGGTTTGCAGTTGGCCTCGTCTCGCTAGAAAGTTTATCAGCCTGTTGTCCGGAAGATAGAAGAAATACACGTAAGGGCATGTTTGAGATCCAGTACACACAATGAGGGGTCTCGTTGTTGTGACCCTGGGTCATGCTAGATATTGGGCAGTAAAGGTAAACTCCGGATCATAGGGGTATGGGGTTTGCTCCATATATCTAGAACATACCTGAAATTTGTAACAGGTGTGCTATCTCCCTATGTAAGGGACATAATGGAAAAGGTGGAAACCTTTTGGAAAGGGAGGGAAACCAGCCACAAATGATATAGGAAAGGGCAGGGTAGAGGTCTTAAAAAAGTGGCGGGGGGTTGAGGAGTTAGATTCTAGATTAAAATGCGCAAGATTAGGCAGAAACAGATTAGATAGGTGTCCCATTTTGTGATTTCAGACTATGCTGCCACAAGGGTACTTTGGTGTAATATATGTTAAAAATGCTATAATTGAGCTAAATCTTGCTCTCAAATTCACAGGACAGCAGGGCTGATGGACGTAGATTAGGTTTCAGATCAGCTGTCCAGATCAGCGTCCTGGAGACAATGAAAGTTAGTTTGATGTTCCAATGATCATTCACACTTATTGCCCCTGCAACAACTCTGTTCATTTGAATTGTTGTGGATGACTGCTTAAATTGACAGCCAACAAAAAGAGAAAACTGGGACTGCAGTCAGTTATATTATATATGGCTGCTTACACTAGGTATAAGTTTATAAACATGCGCATGTCACTCACAAGATAGGTTTGTATCTTGATGAGAATACTTCAGCTCAATTGACCCCACTTCTTCCAGATACTGTCTGTGATAAAAATGATAACTTCCGGGAAGTTATGTCATCACTTCCTGTGGACTATGAACTGTGTACATACCTCACTTCCTGTCATATGTCACTTCCTGTTGGACTGGTATAAATACTGGTCTGTTCAGTATTGTAAGAGGCTTCTACCAGAGGCATGGTAAAGACCTCTCTTGTGTATATAGTGTGTTTATAAGTTACTTAAAGCTTACTTTAAAGTTACTTGATGGTAAGTCTCCTTTTTCTTACATCAATTTAAGTAACTTAATATTTACACTGACAAATACTAGACCTTCAGACAAACTCGGAAGTTAAGGATCCAGGGAACCACCCATCATGGAGAAAATCCTTAGACCTATTCGTCTGGACTTGGACCCGAATACACCAGCAGCTGGCAGGGTATGGAAGCATTGGTATCGTACTTTTGAGAATTTTCTGGATGAATGTAAAGCGGATGCTCCTGCTAAATTGAAGGTACTTGTCAATTATGTGACCCCAAAAGTGTTCGAATATGTTGATGACTGGGATAATTACGAAGAGGTGATTCGGGCACTTAAGAAACTGTATGCGAAGACCCCAAATGAGGTCTATGCTAGACATCTACTGGCCACAGCCCGACAAGGGCCAGGGGAATCAATTGACGAATTCCTGCAAGAACTTCGCAGGCTCAGCGTAGATTGTAACTTTCAGGCAGCCTCAGCTGAGCTGTACCGCCAAGAAATGATTCGTGATGCTTTCATCTGCGGGATTGCCTCTCCATTTATACGCCAGCGTCTACTAGAAAGTAAAACACTTGAGCTACAAAAAGCTTTTGACCTAGCTTGTTCACTGGATTTGGCAAAGAGAAATGCAGACCTCTATCAGCTGCCCAGATCTCGATCTGCTGCTGTAGCTGCAACCAGACAATTCAAGCGGTCTCAGGTGAACCCTATCATGGGGGAATCTAATTCTGATAATTCTGATGAAGAAGAGGAGGACGACCCCACTTTAGCAGCCTCTTGGCAATCTAGGAAGGAATGCTTCTTTTGTGGAGATGCTTTTCACCCTAGGAAAACCTGCCCTGCTCGCAATGCAATCTGCAGTTATTGCGGGAAAAAAGGACACTTTGCTAAAGTTTGCCTATCAAGGGCCTCTACGAGGGCCAATCCAGCTAAGGCCTACCGAACTGCCCCAATTAGGGCCTATCAAGATGCTCCAGCTAGGACCTATCAAGCTTCCTCTCGAGCTCTCTCCCGAAGAAGCACACCGAGAGTTTTAGCCACTCTCTGTGCAATGACACCAATTACAGCTGCTTGCCCACAGAACCTGTCTCATGCAGCCACAAAAATTTCAATTAAAGGGCATACCTTAGATGCCTTAATTGACTCAGGAAGTACTGATAGTTTCATTAAGGAACAGATTGTTGCGAAATTGAAACTACATGTCTTCCCATCGGACCAGGCAATTGCGATGGCCCAGTCATCACTTAATACCAGAATCTCCGGCTTTTGTGTTGTTGATATGACACTTCATGGTCGTATGTATCCCTCCACCCGACTTTCGGTGCTCAAGGACTTATGTAGTGATCTCCTCTTAGGGCTGGACTTCCAAAAACAGCATAAGAAACTCACCATTGAGTTTGGTGGATCCAAACCCGGACTTACTATTTCTAATATACCGTCTAAATTACCATTTTGTGCATTATCAGCAGCTTCACTTGATGAACCCTCATTATTTGCCAGTATTCCGCCTCAATGCCAACCGATAATAACGAAATCGCGGCGCTTTAATCAGGAAGACCAATCTTTTATTGCGGCTGAAATCTCTCGACTTCTAGCAGAGGATATCATTGAACCATGTTCGTCGCCCTGGCGGGCTCAAGTCGTCATTGTCAAGAACCCTCTAAAACCTCACAAACAGCGACTATGCATCGATTATTCGCAAACCATCAATCAATATACCGACTTGGACGCCTACCCATTGCCACGCATTGATGATATGGTTAATAAACTGGCCGAATACAAAGTGTTCTCAACTTACGATTTAAAAAGTGCCTATCATCAGTTACCCTTGAAGGTCTCAGATAAGCAGTACACAGCCTTTGAGGCTAATGGACGGCTGTACCAATTTCGTCGCCTCCCATTCGGGGTTACTAATGGAGTGGCTGTCTTTCAACGGGCAATGGATGGCCTGGTTAAGCAGGAAAACCTAAGGGACACTTTTCCCTATCTTGATAACATTACCATTGCAGGTCACGATCAACAGGAACACAACTCCAACCTCCAAAAATTTCGGGATGCCCTCCATCGCCGTAATTTGACCCTGAATGAATCCAAATCTGTTGAGTCGCAACCGACCATCAACATCCTTGGCTACTGCGTAGGCAATGGTATCATTAAGCCAGACCCAGAAAGACTTCGCCCGCTCCAAGAGCTCCCGTCACCTAAGAATCCGGCTTCTTTACGTCGGGCTCTCGGTCTGTTTGCATACTACGCTAAATGGATTCCTCATTTTTCGGACAAAATCCAACCCTTGCTGCATGCTAGATCATTTCCACTGGGAACAGCGGCTGTTGCAGCCTTTAACCTTCTCAAAAAAGTTGGAGAAAGCGGCTCTTCACTCCATTGATGAGAATCTCCCTTTCGTGGTTGAATGTGATGCCTCGGAGGTGGCGATCTCGGCTACTCTGAATCAGGAAGGTCGTCCTGTAGCATTTATGTCCAGGACCTTACAAGGTGCTGAGCTACATTATCCTCCGGTTGAGAAAGAAGCCACAGCCATCATAGAGGCAGTACGGAAGTGGAACCATTTTCTAGCTCGCCAGCACTTTACATTGATCACGGACCAACGATCAGTCACCTTCATGCTCGATAATCGAAAACGAACCAAAATTAAGAATAATAAAATACAACTTTGGAGGATGGAACTGGCCTCTTTTGGTTATACCATTCTCTATCGGCCTGGCAAGGAGAATGTGGCCCCGGACACCCTCACACGGGCATTCTGCTCCACTATGTCATCCTCCACTCTCATGGATGTCCACAATGGTTTGTGTCATCCTGGCGTTACGCGCATGCTACATTTCGTACGATCACGGAATCTCCCTTTTTCCACTGGAGATGTAAAGAAAATATGCTCAGAATGCCGGCTTTGTGCGGAATTAAAACCTCAGTTCTTCCGCCCCTCAGATGGTATACTCATACATGCAACCCAACCGATGCAACGACTTAGCATCGATTTTAAGGGCCCAGTGCCCTCTTCAACTCGGAACACATATTTGCTCACCATGATCGACGAATATTCACGTTTTCCGTTTGCCTTCCCCTGCTCCAATATGCTGGCGTCCACAGTAATCTGCTGCCTTGAGCAGGTATTTTCTCTCTGTGGCATGCCGGCTTATATTCACTCAGATCGGGGTCCATCCTTTATGTCAAGGGAACTCAAGGACTACCTCTCAGAACGGGGAATTGCTACAAGCAAAACAACACCATACCATCCCATCGGAAATGGGCAGGTAGAGAGGTATAACGGTATCATCTGGAATTCCGTACGTCTCGCTTTAAGATCTTGGGGCCTACCAGACCAGCAATGGGAAACAGTGCTTCCGGATGCATTGCACTCTATACGGTCCCTGCTTTCTACAGCCACAAATACTACACCTCATGAGCGGTTCTTTGGATTCCAGCGTCGCTCATCTCATGGGACATCACTCCCGTCATGGCTAACTACTCCTGGACCTGTATTACTCCGAAGATACGTTCGGACGTCTAAAAATGACCCTCTTGTAGACGAGGTCGAACTAACCGATGCCAACCCCACCTATGCAAACATACGATATTCCGACGGCCGAGAATCTACCGTATCATTACGGGATCTGGCTCCCTGCCCACCAGGACCTAGTGGGACATCGGGTGATGGCATTTCACCAGGAAACTCTTGGGACCTATCGGGTACCCCTCTCCAGGATCCTGATCGGACACCAACTAGCTTGGTGCCGGGAGAACCCCGTGCTCAAGGTTGCGACCCTCCCAGTACCGCGCATGAAAGTACTGATCCGCCACAGACCAGCTCTGCACCTCCCTCTGAACAGAGGCAGTCTGACTTTGAACCTATTGGGGCTCGTACTCGAAGCCATGATCTCCCCGACCCTTCACAGGGCAATCCAGGCCACACAGACTCTGACCAATGGCCAACCACATGTAAGCAGACCAGCGACCCTCTACGACGGGAATCCAAACGGGTGCGACTCTTCCTTGTTCGGCGGCTGCGGACCAAAAGGTAGACCACAGCCTCCTAATCCTGCAGGAGGGAAGAATGTGATAAAAATGATAACTTCCGGGAAGTTATGTCATCACTTCCTGTGGACTATGAACTATGAACTGTGTACATACCTCACTTCCTGTCATATGTCACTTCCTGTTGGACTGGTATAAATACTGGTCTGTTCAGTATTGTAAGAGGCTTCTACCAGAGGCATGGTAAAGACCTCTCTTGTGTATATAGTGTGTTTATAAGTTACTTAAAGCTTACTTTAAAGTTACTTGATGGTAAGTCTCCTTTTTCTTACATCACTGTCCTTACAATTGCAACATTGTTGCAGACCCCCCTTCCTTCTTAATGGGCCAATTCCTCTGGAAGGGGACAGGCTGTTCTAGGCACAAGGGGGCTCGACTTAGAAGGAAGCAGGTGCTATGGAAGGGGAAGAAAACAACAGCTCACTTTGGAAAGAGGGGGCAAATATAATAATGAAGTGGCATTGCGGGAGAAGAGGACTTAGCTGCAAATTAGAAGGGGGATGTAAGCCAAACCCATGAGCAGATGAACCCTGAGCAGGAGATGAACCCTTAGCAGGAAATGAATCCTAAGAAGCCAATGAACTCCCGGGCAGATGAACCTTAGCAGGAGATGAACCTTAGCTGCTGATGATCTGTAGCTGCCTGCTTGGCAGACGATAGATTGATTGTGGGTGAGCGTATATATTTTTTGGATATATTGCTGTTGTGTACATAAACTGTTCTGTTAAATGTCTGCCTTTTAGTCTGAACTAAGCCAACTGAATTGAGATTTATGTATGTGGAGAAATCTGATGCTACATAAACAATTATAGATTCATAGCATAGTACAGCACAGAAGGAGGCCAGTCGGCCCATTGAGTCGGCGCCGGCTCTTTCGAAGAGCAATCCAGTTAGTCCCACTCCCCCGCTCTTTCCCCATATCCCTTCAATTTTTTCTCCTTCAAATATTTATCCAATTCCCTTTTGAAAGCTACTACTGAATCTGTATCAATGACCCCATCAGGCAGTGCATTCCAGATCCTAACCACTCATTACGTAAAACATTTTCCCTCAAGTTGCTTCAGGTTCTTTTGCTAATCACCTTAAATCTGTGCCCTCTGGTTATCGACCCTTCAGCCATTGGAAACAGTTTCCCTTTATTTACTCTATCTAAACCCTTCATGATTTTAAACACCTCCATCAAATCTCCCATTAGCCTTCTCTGCTCCAAGGAGAACAACTCCAGCTTCTCCAGTTTATCCACGTAACTGTAATCCCTCATCCCTGGAACCATCCTAGTAAATCTCTTCTGCACCCTCTCCAAAGCCATCGCGTCCTTCCTAAAGTGCGGTGCCCAGAATTGGACGTAATACTCCAGCTGGGGCCGAACTAGTGTTTTATATTGGTTTAGCATAACTTCCTGGCTTTTGTACTCTCTGCCTCTATTTATAAAGCCCAGGATCCCATACGCTTTATTAACTGCTTTGTTAACCTGTCCTGCCACCTTCACAGATTTGTGCACAAACACCCCCAGGTCTCTCTCCTCTTGCACCCCCTTAAAATTGTACCATTCAGCTTGTATTGTCTCTCCTCATTCTTCCTACCAAAATGTATCACCTCACACTTTTCTGCACTGAATTTCATTTGCCATGTATCTGCCCATTCCACCAGCCTGTCTGTGTCCTCTTGAAACCTATTACTATCTAGCTCACTGTTTACTACACTTACAAGTTTTGTGTCATCTGCAGATTTCAAAATTGTGCCCTTTACCCCAAGTCCAGCAGTGAGGAGTGATAAACAAAACAGACCAAATAGAAAGGAAATTAATAATACAAAGGTCAAATAAGAAAAGGAATGCTGTGAAAAATAGGCTTAACCTATTAAGGTGCATATATATGAATGATAGAATCACTTGCAACAAGATGATTCAACAACAACAAGCCAGCTACAGCAGTTGGGAACTGTAATGCATTCGGGATCTCAGAAACAAGGTTAACCACTGATGTCAGCCATGGCTCAGCTGGTAGCAGTCTCGCCTCTGAGTCAGAAGGTTGTGGGCTAAAGTAAACGTTGGTCCCTTAGAGGATGAGACTGGGGAAGTAATAATGGGAAATAGAGAAATGGCAGAGACTCTAAACAATTATTTTGGATCGGTCTTCACAGTAGAAGACACTAAAAACATCCCAATAATAATAGATAATCAAGGGGCTATAGGGAGGGAGGAACTTAAAACAATCTCTATCACTAGAGAAAAAGTACTAGGCAAACTACTGGGGCTAAAGGCCGACAAATCCCCTGGACCCGATGGCCTGCAACCTAGGGTCTTAAAAGAAGTGACTGCAGAGATAGTGGATGCATTGGTTGTAATCTACCAAAATTCCCTGGATTCTGGATTGGAAAACTGCAAATATAATGCCACTATTCAAGAAAGGAGACAGAAAGCAGGAAACTATAGGCCAGTTAGCCTAACTTCTGTCATTGGGGAAATGCTGGAATCCATTATTAAGGAGGTAATAGCAGAACATTTAGAAAATCATAAAGACAATCAAGCAGAGTCAGCATGGTTTTATGAAAGGGAAATCGTGTTTGACAAATTTGCTAGAGTTCTTTGAGGATGTAACAAACAGGGTGGCTAAACTGGAACCAGTAGATGTCGTGTATTTGGATTTCCAGAAGGCATTCGATAAGGTGCCACATAAAAGGTTACTGCAGCGCACGGGGTTGGGGGTAATATATTGGCATGGATAGGGGATTGGCTAACTAACAGAAAATAGAAATTCAGGATAAATGGGTCATTTTCCGGTTGGCAATCAGTAACTAGTGGGGTGCCACAGGGATCAGTGCTGGGGCCTCAACTATTTACAATCTATATTAATGTTGTGGATGAAGGGACCGAGTGTACTGTAGCCAAATTTGCTGATGATACAAAGATAGGTGGGTTAGCAAGGTGTGAAGAGGACTCAGAGTCTGCAAAGGGATGTAGATAGGCTAAGTGAGTGGGCAAAAATTTGGCAGATGGAGTATAATGTGGGAAAATGTGAGGTTATCCACTTTGGAAGGAAGAATGAAAAAGCAAATTATTATTTAAATGGAGTGATACTACAAAATGCTGCGGTACAAAGGGATTTGGGGGTCCTAGTACATGAAACACAAAAAGTTAGAATGCAGGTACAGCAAGTAATTAGGAAGGCTAATGAAATGTTGGCCTTTATTGCAAGTGGTATGGAGTATAAAAGTAGGGAAGTTTTGATGCAACTTTACAGGGCGCTGGTGAGACTGTACCTGGAGTACTGCGTACAGTTTTGGTCTCCATATTTAAGGAAGGATATACTTGCATTGGAGGCAGTGCAGAGAAGGTTCACTAGGTTGATTCCTGGGATGAAGGGATTGACGTATGACGAAAGGTTGAGCAGGTTGGGCCTATACTCATTGGAGTTTAGAAGAATGAGAGGTGATCTTATTGAAACATATAAGATTCTGAGGGGGATTGACAGGGTGGATGCTGAGAGGATGTTTCCCCTGGTGGGGGTATCTAGAACTAGGGGGCACATTTCAGAATGCGGGGTCACCCATTTAAGACGGAGATGAGGAGGAATTTCTTCTCTGAGGGTCGTGAATCTTTGGAATTCTCTACCCCAGAGCGCTGTGGAGGCGGAGTCACTGAATATATTCATTGACAGACATTTGAACTACAAGGGAGTCGAGGGGTATGGGGAGAGAGCGGGAAAGTGGTGTTGAGGCCAAGATTGGATCAGCCATGATCTTATTGAATGGCGGAGCAGGCTCGAGGGGCCTATTGGCCTACTCCTGCTTCTTATGTTCTTATGACCTGGCCAATATTTATCCCTCAATCAACATCACCAAAAACAGATTATCTGGTCATTTTCACATTGCTGTTTGTGGGAGCTTGCTGTGCGCAAATTGGCTGCTGCGTTTCCTACATTACAACAGTGACTACACTTCAAAAGTACTTCATTGGCTGTAAAACACTTTGGGATGTCCGGAGGTCATCAAAGGCATTCTATAAATGCAATTCTTTCTTTCTGATAGACTAAGGATACAACATAAAAGTATTTAAAAGGTTCATGAAGGACAGACTAGGGAGTAAAGGACATGGAGTAGCTCTTTATATCAGGGAAGGAAGTAAACCTGCTGGTGCAGGATAAGCTTTCCAATGAAATAATCTGGCTAGAAGTATGTAGTGTGAAGGGAGCATTGATAATTCTTGGGGTTTCCTTTTGAACACTAAGTCAAAATAAACAGGGCAGGTTATTCATGAAGAAATAAGGAAGGTATGTGCAAACTGAAAGGTCATACTAGTGTAGAAGGACAAAGGGACCTTGGAGTGCAGGTCCACCAATCCCTGAAGGTAGCAGGCCAAGTAGATACAGTGGTTAAGAAGGCATATGGAATACTTGCCTTTATTAGCTGAGGCATAGAATACAAGAGTAGGGAGGTTATGCTTGAACTGTATAAAACACTAGTTAGGCCACAGCTAGAGTTCTGCGTACAGTTCTGGTCACCACATTACAGGAAAGACGAGATTGCACTAGAGAGGGTACAGAGGAGATTTCTGAGAATGTTGCCTGGACTGGAGAATTATAGCTACGAGGAAAGATTGGATAGGCTGGGTTTGTTTTCTTTGGAACAGAGGAGGCTGAGGGGAGACCTTATTGAGGTGTATAAAATTATGAGGGGCCTAGATAGAGTGGATAGGAAGGACCTATTTCCCTTAGCAGAGGGGTCAACAACCAGGGGCATAGATTTAAAGTAATTGGTAGGTTTAGAGGGGATTTGAGGGGAAATGTCTTCACCCAGAGGATGGTTGGGGTCTGGAACTCACTGCCTGAAAGGGTGTTAGAGGCAGAAACCCTCACCACATTGAAAAAGTGCTTGGATGTACACTTGAAGTGCTGTAACCTGCAGGGTTATGGACCAAGAGCTGGAAAGTGGGATTAGGCTGGATAGCTTTTTGTCGGCCGGCACGGACACGATGGGCTGAATGGCCTCCTTCCGTGCTGTAACTTTCTATGATCATGGGGGACTTTAACTAACCTAAATTGGGTGTACAAAAGCATTCCAGAATCTAAGCTAGTGAGCATAATGGCCCGGATTTTCCGGGGCCTGTGACCGTATAGGGTGGAAGGCAGGAGAGATTGAATGACAAAAGGGATGATGGTGGAAGGCAAAAGGGGATGGTAATGGGACAAGTAAAGAAACAAAAGATGGGTCTAGAGGAGGTGTAAATGGGAATAGCAGAATCAGCACCTGCTGTCCGAAAAAATGGGTGAGAGGTTATGATCTGAAATTGTTGAACTCAAAGTTGAGTCCAGAAGGCTGTAAAGGGCCTAACTGAAAGATGCCTTCCACCCTATCACAGACCTTCCCTTTTGTAATTCTCCAACCCCCCCTTTCCCTGCCTCTGGACTTGCTCAAAACCTGTTACATCTGTAACATTTTCCAGTTCTGATGAAAGGTAATTGACCTGAAACATTAACTCTGTTTCTGTTTCCAGAGATGCTACCTGACCTGCTGAGTATTTCCAGCATTTTCTGTTGGTTCAAAAATCTGTCTATCTCAGCCTTGAATATACTCAACCACTCAGCATCCACAGCCCTCTGGGGCAGAGAATTCCAAAGATTCACAACCCTCTGAGTAAAGAAATTCCTCCTCATCTCAGTCTTAAATGGCCGACCCCTTATCCTGAGACTATGCCCCCTAGTTCTAGACTCTCCAGCCAGGGGAAACAACCTCTCAGCATCTACCCTATCAATCCCCCTCGGAATCCTATATATTTCAATGAGATCACCTCTCATTCTTCTAAACTTCAGAGTGTTTAGGCCCAATCTACTCAATCTCTCATAGGCCAACCCTCTCGTCCCAGGGATCAATCCAGTGAACCTTTGTTGCACTGACTCGAAGGCATGTATGTCCTTTCTCAAATAAGGAGACAAACACTGTGCACAGTACTCCAGGTGTGGTCTCACCAAGGCCCTGTATAATTGTAGTAAGACTTCCTTACTCTTATACTCCAACCCCCTTGCAATAACGGCCAACATGCCATTTGCCTTCCCAGTTGCTTGCTGTACTTGCATGCTAACTCTGTGTTTCCTGTACGAGGACACCTAAATCTCTCTGAACACCAACATTTAATAGTTTCTCACCATTTAAAAAAATATTCTGTTTTTCTAATCTTCCTACCAAAGTGAATAACCTCACATCTAGTTCACTAATGTCCTTCAGGGAAGGAAATCTGCCGTCCTTACCTGGTCTGGCCTATATGTGACTCCAGACCCACAGCAATGTGGTTGACACTTAACTGCCCTCTGAAAGGCTTAGCAAGACACTCTGTATGAAACACAATAATAAGAATGAAACCGGACGGACCACCCGGCATCGACCTCCGCACCGGCTACGGGCGCGGCAACGGTACACCCAGCCCAGTCGACCCTGCAAAGTTCTCCACACCAACATCTGGGGACTTGTGCCAAAATTGGGAGAACTGTCCCACAGACTAGTCAAGCAACAGCCTGACATAGTCATACTCACAGAATCATACCTTTCAGCCAATGTCCCAAACTCTTCCATCACCATCACCCAGGTATGTCCTGTCCCACCGGCAGGATAGACCCACCAGGGTTGGTGGCAGAGTGGTATACAGTCGGAAGGGAGTGGCCCTGTGAGTCCTCAGCATTGACTCCGGACCCCATGAAGTCTCATGGCTTTTGGTCAAGCATGGGCAAGGAAACCTCCTGCTGATTACCACCAGCGCCCTCCCTCAGCTGATGAATCAGTACTCCTCCATGTTGAACACCACTTGGAAGAAGCACTGAGAGTAGTAAGGGCACAGAATGTACTCTGGGTGGGGGACTTCAATGTCCATCACCAAGACTGGCTCAGTAGCACCACTACTGACCGAGCTGGCTGAGTCCTGAGGACATAGCTGCCAGTCTGGGCCTGCGACAGGTGGTGAGAGAACCAACACGAGGGAAAAACCTACTTGACCTCGTGCTCACCAATCTACCTGTCGCAGATGCATCTGTCCATGACCATATTGGTAGCAGTGATCACCGCACAGTCATTGTGGAGACGAAGTCCCGTCTTCATACTGAGGACACCCTCCATTGTGTTGTGTGGCACTACCACTGTGCTAAATGGGATAGATTAAGAACAGATCTAGCAGCTCAAAACTGGGCATCCATGAGGCGCTGTGGGCCACCAGCAGCAGCAGAACTGTATTCCACCACAATCTGTAACTTCATGGCCCAGCATATCCCTCACTCTACCATTACCATCAAGCCAGGGGACCAACCCTGGTTCAATAAGGAGTGTAGAAGAGCATGCCAGGAGCAGCACCAGGCGTACCTAAAAATGAGGTGCCAACCTGGGGAAGCTGCAACACAGGACTACATGCATGCTAAAAAGCGAAAGCAGCATGCTATAGACAGGGCTAAGCGATCCCACAATCAACGGATCAGATCAAAACTCTGCAGTCCTGCTACATCCAGTCATGAATGGTGGTGGACCATTAAGCAACTAACAGGAGGAGGAGGCTCCATGAATATCCCCATCCTCAATGATTGTGGAGCCCAGCACGTGACTGCAAAAGACAAGGCTGAAGCGTTTGCAACCATCTTCAGCCAGAAGTGCCAACTGGATGATCCTTATCAGCCTCCTCCTGCGGTCCACACCATCACAGAAGCCAGTCTTCAGCCAATTCAATTCACTCCACGTGATATCAAGAAACGGCTGAGCGCACGGGTTACAGCAAAGGCTATGGGCCCCGACAACATCCCGGCTATTGTGCTGAAGACTTGTGCTTCAGAACTAGCCGCACCTCTAGCCAAGCTGTTCCAGTACAGCTACAACACTAGCATCTATCCGACAATGTGAAAAACTGCCCAGGTATGTCCTGTCCAAAAAAAGCAGGACAAATCCAAACTGGCCAATTACCGCCCCATCAGTCTACTCTCAATCATCAGCAAAGTGATGGAAGGTGTCATTGACAGGCTATCAAGCGGCACTTACTCACCAATAACCTGCTCACTGATGCCCAGTTTGGGTTCTGCCAAGACCACTCAGCCCCCGACCTTATTACAGCCTTGGTCCAAACATGGACAAAGGAGCTGAATTCAAGAGGTGAGGTGAGAGTGACTGCCCTTGACATCAAGGAGCCCTAGTAAAACTGAAGTCAATGGGAATCGGGGGGGGAAACTCTCCACTGGCTGGAGTCATACCTAGCACAAAGGAAGATGGTTGTGATGGTTGAAGGTCAATCACAGCCCCAGGACATCGCTGCAGGAGTTCCTCAGGGCAGTGTCCTAGGCCCAACCATCTTCAGCTGCTTCATCGATGACCTTCCCTCCAACACAAGGTCAGAAATGGGATGTTCGCTGATGACTGCACAGTGTTCAGTGCCATTCACAACTCCTCAGATAATGAAGCAGTCCATGCCCGCATGCAACAAGACCTGGACGACGTTCAGGCTTGGGCTGATAAGTGGCGGGTAACATTCACGCCACAGAAGTGCCAGGCAATGACTATCTCCAACAAGTGAGAGTCTAACCACCGCCCCTTGACATTCAATGGCATTACCATCGCCGAGTCCCCCACCATCAACATCCTGGGGGTCACCATTAACCAGAAACTTAACTGGACCAGCCACATAAATACTGTGGCAACAAGAGCAGGTCAGAGGCTAGGTATACTGCGGTGAGTGTCTCACCTCCTGACTCACCAAAGCCTTTCCACCATCTACAAGGCACAAGTCAGGAGTGTGATGGAATACTCTCCACTTGCCTGGACGAGTGTGGCTCCAACACCACTCAAGAAGCTCAACACCATCCAGGGCAAAGCAGCCCACTTGATTGACACCCCATCCACCACATTAAACATTCACTCCCTCCACCACCAGCGTACCTTGGCTGCAGTGTGTACCATCTACAAGATGCACTGCAGCAACTCGCCACGCCTGCGACCTCTTCCACCTAGAAGGACAAGGGCAGCAGGCGCATGGGAACACCACCCCCTCCAAGTCACACACCATCCTGACTTGGAAATATATCGCCGATCCTTCATCGTCACTGGGTCAAAATCCTGGAACTCTCTACCTAACAGCACTGTGGGAGTACCTTCAGCACACGGACTGCAGCGGTTCAAGGCGGCGGCTCACCACCACCTTCTCAAGGGCAATTAGGGATAAGCAATAAATGCTGGCCTATAAACAAATTTTAAAAAATGTCCTCACACATTATACTCCATCTGCCACCTTATTGCCCACTCACTTAACCTGTCTATATCCCTTTGCAGGCTCTATGTGTCCTCAGCTTACTTTCCCACCAAGCTTTGTATCATTAGCAAACTTGGAGACATTGCACTCAGTCCCTTCATCTAAGTCATTAATATAGATTATGAATGGCTGTGGCCCAAGACCTGATCCTTGCGGCACCCCACTAGTTACAGCCTGCCAACCGGAAAATGGCCTGTTTATCCCTACTCTCTGTTTTCTGTCCATTAACCAATCCTCTATCCATGTTAATATAATACCCCGAACCCCATGAGCCCTTATCTTGCATAGCAAGCTTTTATGTGGCACCTTATCACATGCCTTT
Source organism: Somniosus microcephalus (assembly GCF_052327205.1). Taxonomy (NCBI): domain Eukaryota; kingdom Metazoa; phylum Chordata; class Chondrichthyes; order Squaliformes; family Somniosidae; genus Somniosus; species Somniosus microcephalus. Next base: position 36,116,187 of record NC_141005.1, on the reverse strand, counting down.
TGGAAATCCAAATATACTACGTGCACTGGTTCCCCTTTATCTACACTGCTAGTTACATCCTCAAAAAACTCTAATAAATTTGTTAAACGCGATTTCCCTTTCATAAAACTATCTTGACTCTGCCTAATCATATTATGATTTTTTAAGTGCCCTGTTACCACTTCCTTAATAATGGATTCCAGCATTTTCCTGACGACTGATGTCAGGCTAACTGGCCTGTAGTTCCCTGTTTTCTCTCTCCCTCCTTTCTTGAATAGTGGGGTTACATTTGCGACCTTCCAATCCACTGGGACTGTTCTAGAATCTAGGGAATTTTGGAAGATCAAAACCAATGCATCCACTATTTCTGCAGCCACCTCTTTTAGAACCCTTGGATGTAGGCCATCAGGTCCAGGGGATTTGTCGGCTTTTAGTCCCTAACGATAACCCCCATACAGTGGGTATCTTGGGGGAAAAATTGAAGATGAATTAAGGAATTTGCTGAAAGAGAGGAAGCAGCAGGTCGTTGTTAGGAAAGTGATGTTGGGCTGAGGGGGTGCACTGAGTGAATTATCCCAGGGTTCGATGCTGTGGCTCCTGCTGTTTCTGACCGAGATAAATGATAAACTGGTTGGTAAAACGGGAGCGCATAGAATCTAACGAAGCAGCTCAGGAATTACAGAAGGATCTGGACAATAGTTGCAGGTGGGCTGAATTATGGCAGAGAAAATTCAATATAGATAAGTATTATCTTATACACTGGAAGAAAAAATGGGGGACGTACTTAATGAGTGGTGTTAAAACTAACTAGGGAGGAAGTTGAAAGAAATCTGGGCATGATAGTAGATTCAACACTGACCATGTCCAGTCATTGCAGAGCAACAATTAACAAAGCAAATGAGTTACATTGACAGGTCAGTAGAGTAAAAGTCTGAGGCATTCATGCTGAATCTGTATAGTGTCTGGTCAGGCTGCACCTTGAATACTTCATTCAGGGCTGGTCACTGAGGCAGAAGAGAAACATTTTCAAGCCCTGGAATACGGCAGCGACAGGCCCACAGGCTGATCCTTGGTATCAAAGGACTGAGTTATGAGGAAAGATTAGAAAATTTGGACTTTTTAGCCTTAAAATGAGGTAAGTGAGAAGGGACCTTTATAGAAGTACATAAGTGGATTAGAAAAGGTTAATAATGAGCAGTATTTCAAGTTAAACTGTGACCTCAGGACAAGGGGACTTCGATACCAACTGGTAAAAGGCAAGTTCAGAACTGATGTCAGGAAGCACTTCTTTATACAAGGAGTAATTAATGGTCTTCCAGGGTAATGGAAGTTAAAAACTCTGTAGTCATTCAAGAAGCAGTCTGATGGGGAGGAGGCTCTTAGGTTCCTATGGAAGGATTAGTTAGACAGTCTGAATGGGCCTCCTACTTTATACGTGTCTTTGTGATGCTATTGCAGTTTATTTAGTTTTAACACAGTTCTTTGGCAAATTTGAACAACATCCATTAATTGCTTGGATCAGCTGCTCCATTTTGGAATCCAGGGAGAAGCCCGAGTACAGGAAAATTGATTCCCCTTTTTGAAAAAGAGAGGAAACTGGAGAACATATCAATTGAGGCAGCTCCTGTACGCCCTCTACCTACTGGTGCAGAGGCCCAATTTTGGGTAGCCTCTTCTCTTTTCTGTGCTGTGGGCGATCTTAAGAACATAAGAAATAGGAGCTATTCGGTCCCTTAAGCCTGCTTGAGGCAGGTAAAAGAAACTGGATACATGGTGGGAAAATAGACTAAATGTGTCTAGAGAATGTTGACTCTGGGAACTGAGCTCTATGTCCTCTGCCAGGTCATTATTCGTTATTTCGCTGGAGGACTGTGCGGCTATGACAAAGAAGGCAGCCCTATTTGGTATGACGTGATTGGCCCTTTGGATCCAAAAGGTTTGATGCATTCGGCATCTAAGCAGGATTGTTTAAAGACAAAAATCCGAGATTGTGAACTGCTGCGAGAAGAGTGTATGAAACAGTCTAAAAAGGTAAGGAGCTACGAGGAATTTTTAAATGGGAGACATCCTGGATGAGTAGTTCCTGAGTTGTGAATCTTTTGGTTGTTTAAAATTCAGAATGTAACATTTTTCCTTGTGGAACTCGGAGTTCTGAAGATGAATTGTGCTGTTACCAGTATTTAAAATTCCGGATGCTTCATTCTAATTTGACACTTACTTTTCAGTCCGGTAGTTTAAAGGAACATTTTGGGTTTTTAGGGATCTAGTACAATTTTTGTTTGTTTGATTTTTAAATAAATTGGAACTATCTTTGTGCCAATAGCCTATTTTTGAAGTTAAAATTCCAAATTATTTCGGGGCTAAAAAGGTTCAATTATGAGGACAGTTTGCATAGAGTAGGCTTGTATTCCCTTGCATATAGAAGATTAAGAGGTGATCTAATTGAAGTGTTTAGATGATTAAAGGATTTGATAGGGTAGATAGAGAAACCTTTTCCTCTGGTGGGGAGCCCAGAACAACCTTTGCACTGCACGCAAAGGGTAGTGGAAATCTGGAACTCGAACACCCAAAATGCTGTTGAGGCTGGGTCAATTGAAAATTTCAACGCTGAGATCGATAGATTTTGTTAGGCAAGGATATTGAGGGTTGCGGAACAAAGGTGGGTAAATGGAGTTAAAATACAGATCCGCCGTGATCTAATTGAATGGCGGAACAGGCTCGAGGAGCTGAATGGCCTACTTCTGTTCCTATGAAGTGTGGTCTGTGAAACGACGAGTGCTACACAGCATCTATCTGCTTCCACCACCACCTGGTATTTGCTTCAGTGTAACATCTACATATCTCATACTGTAAAAGGCGGAGAACAGCAGTCTGAAGCGAGGTGGTCCTGTGGAATTTAGGTTTACTAATAGTAACAGTGCTCAGGCAGGTATAAATCAAGAGAAACTACAGAGGGAATGCAAGTTTATTTCTGGAATATAAATCAGCATTTTTTTAAATCTGCCTCTCTCCCCAGAAGGGAGGGGCTCAAGCTATTTGTGCTTTCACGGGTGCTAACAACTCTCAAGTACTTCAGGGTGGGTGATTGTTTGGGGTAGAAATTCATCTAGGCCCATTTTTTGGGTGAGAATTGGTCGATGTGCACCGAGCACGCGGCAGAAGCTGGTGGCACAAGGCTCAGCCCTAACTGGGCTTCAGGCCTCATTTTAATAAATGCGGTGAGCTGCCAGCACCTGTCACGCCTCGTCAGTCACTGCGGAAACAATTTGGGCCGCTTGCCTCGCCGACAGCCGTACAACTCTAGCATCGCCCAACAGAGGTTTCTGCTTCATGCTCGCGGTAAAGTTCAGGGTAAACACACCCTTGATCAAACGCAGCCCACTCAGCAGTCGCATCACAAGGATCTGGCGCAGCGCTCCAAAAGCAGACAGCTCTGGTCCATTGCAATTACATCGTTACTTTCAATGTCATTATGATTTTATTTCTTGTGCGCTCTACCTGTTTGTAGCCCCCACACAACTAGGAGAGCAGGTGGGGTTTACCCGTCCATTGATTTTTTTTTTTTTGTCTCTCCGTTGTGGGGAATCAAACAACCTCGGCTCAGCATCTCTCACTGGTGGCATAATGTAGATTAGAATTTGACATATAGGAACTGAGGCACAAACCTCTACATGTGCCATTGTGCTATCCTTAGTTCAGTGCAATTTAATCATAAATTGCAGTCTGAAATGAAATGCTATAAAGGAACGTACCATCGGCTTTACTGTTACTTTAAGGGAAAGAAACTATTTTGTTGGGTATGTTTAGTGCGCAAGTCCAATGATGTCTGGAGCAGTAACTTTTATTCAGTGCTTGTTCTGAACTAGCAGACTGGAAAAATGTTTGTCTCCTGCCATGATAATATATGAAACCTATAAGTAATTGCTGAGCCACTGTCCTTTTTGGCTGTGTGTGGGCCTGCATCTCTTCTTTGATCTGCTGTATAGTGTCAGCCTAGTGCATATTAGGTCATGATCTTGACCCATGACCAATGATACAATGACATCAAAAATAATATCTCGAGCTAAGGGCTGATGTTGAACCTTAAAATGCCAAAAGCAAGTTATTAGTTCAAATTATGCATTGGTCTTAAGCACCTAAAAGAGTGAGTTCATGTTTATTCACCTCTTTGTTGGAATAATAAAATATAAAATGACTTGGTTGACTGTATTACTATCCTAGCTAAATGTTGATTGAGTGTTTTTCTTTTTGCAGCATGATAAACAGATTGAGGCGATCACCATGATCTATGATTGTGAGAATCTGGGATTGAAGCATTTATGGAAACCTGCAGTTGAACTGTATGGAGAGGTAAGGCAGCACACCATTCAGGATTTACAGAATCTCTTTATAGAGAACTAGCTGGGGGAGCCCGGCTTTGCCAGGGCTGTTTTGGGTCGGGCGGTTTAAATCGAGTGGCAGGCTTTGGGGCCTCTCTGTGTCCCTCTGTGAATCTGCTGCCGGGCAACATTTTAAATCGAGTCCCAGGCTTTTGGGCCCTGTCTGTGTCCCTCTCTTAATCTGCTGCCGGGCAACATTTCTACCTTTTAATACCTTGAAAGATGAAAGTGAAAGTACTTATAAAACGTTTTTGGTAAATCTTATGTTATTTTTAAAAGAGATACTAACTTTTTCAAAGCTGGATGATCAAAGTAGTTTGAGCTGGAAGCTGAAGTAATGGCAGTGAAACAATGGCTGCCAGATCCCTGAGATGAAAACGATTAGTCCTGCCCACACTCGCACACACCAATTGGCCAACCATCAGGGGACTGTACTGTAGGATTGGTCAATCGTGACGGCACAGGATTGGTCGAACCTTGACGTCAGTCAATCAATGCTAAGTAGCAGATAATGAGTCTAATTTTGAAGGTTTTTTGCATAAGGCGCGAACAATTTTCGTCCGACCGAAAAGTAAATACGCTTATGACCGTCCCGGAACCGTAAGCTTTCTTCGGAGGTAACGTGCGCGTAGGTATGCTCTATAACTTTCGAGCGCATAGCCGGACAGATGCACACCCGAGGACAGAAGGACAGACAGACAGATCGACTCGTTTATATATATAGATAGATATAATAGATACCAGAGAATGATTACATCGAATGGAAGGTTTCAGGTACAGGAAACTTTCTACTATCCGGCACCGACGGGACCGAGCTGGTGCCGTTAGATCAAAACTGCTGTAGAAACCAACGCTAATGTTAAAACATACAGAGCTCCGTGTGAAGCAACAAACCCCGTTGCTTAGCAATAGCTTCAAAACAGTTGGCGCAGCTTGCAAGCGTCTAGCTGAAGCTGTTGCTTAGCTACAGAGACGCTTGCAGAGCCAGGACTGGAGAAAAGAAGCAACGAAAAGAAAAAAAATTATCTGAACCGACTCCTGAATTTTGCCGGTGGATAGAGCTTTCCGGACATTTAACCTCTGGATAAACGAAAGTTTCCTGTAGTTTGTTATATAAAACATAATAGATATGGAAGAATGATGCGATTAGAAGCAGTAATCCAGTAGAGGGTTCCAATGATTTCTTACATGGAGATATGTGGGAGTGATTGTAAGTGGTAATATTATCGAGTGGATTTGGTGAAATAATAAATGCTCTTGATCTATAACTGTCATCTGAATCCAACCATAACCAGATTACAACCAGAATGTTATTGCCTGATGTTATTTTCAATATGCACTGTTTGAATTTGATTCTATTCTAGGTAAGTTTTTGTGCCAACAGTGGCCGTCAGTATGGAGATCTATATGAGCAGACTGCTTGCTGCTTCATCTCCCTGCTGTATGTTGAAATACACACAAGAGGTCGGCTATGTAATTACTGCTAGCATAATAACAATCTGTAGTTAATTACTGCAAAGTTCGAGGTCTAGTGCAGAATATGAGGCAATAATGAAGGGGTTGGACTTTTAACCTTTCAAACACTGACTGAAACTAATCCACCATCTTAACTGTTATTACCTAACCAGGTACTGACCATGTTTGAGGATAACTACCCTGAGGGTTTAAAGACATTGTTTATTATCAAAGGTAAGCAACTTTGGTTAGAACCCATTTGTAAATGCATGGAGAATGATTGTCGGTGGGACATGGAAAATATTCTGCAAGTCATCTGGATTGGTTATCTAGATAAGGTCAAGACTGGAACAGTTTGGGTGTTCCATCGAAAACATATGGGCCTAGAAATTGAGTGGGCTTAGCGCCCATTTTGCGGCGCTAGAGGGCATTGCGCTGGACTTACAGCCGGTTTTGAAATTGACTAGGGCCCAACATCGGCGTTACACCGGTAGCGCTGCGCCGGCACCGATGACGTCATCGGTGTGCGCAGCGTCCCGGTTGCCGTGGTGACGGGCCCCAGCGCCGAAATTCAGTTGCGGCCGCCTCGCCCGTGGCAGCCGCAACTAAGACTCTGGCAACAGAGTCTTACACGACTTTGCGCCGGCGCATAAAGGTGGAGCGGCGGCCGGCCGCTTTCCCGCCGGCCGCCTGCCCGCACCTCCCTCCCCGGACTCCCCCCCCCCCCCCCCCCCCCCCCCCCCCCCGCGGAACAGATGCTTCTCGGCTGCGAGCCCGGCACTTCCCCGAGGTGCCGGGCTCATTTTTGTGGCGATTTAACCGGCCAGCGGGCGGGTGCAGGCAGCTCCTCCTTAACTGAAGGAGGAGGCCTGCACTTCCCGAGCCTGCCGCACCGCATCGGGCGCTGCAATGCGGCGCGTAGCGCCAGTTTTCAGGCGCAAACAGCCTTCAGTAGCGCCGGCAGCCGTTTGGGCGCGGCGCTACTGAATTTTTGGCACGCGCAGCGCGACTTAGCACCGGCGCTAAATTTCCAGCGTTAAGCCCCGGCGCAGCGCAAACTCAATTTCTAGGCCATGGTTCTCTGTTAAGTGTCAGCTTGGCTCAGTGGTAGCGCTCTGGCCTCCAACAACAACAATTTGCATTTATGTAGCATCTTTAACGTATTAAAACGTCCCAACTCTCCAGGAACGTAAGCACATAATCTAGGCTAACACTTTAGTGCAGTACTGAGGGAATCCTCCATTGTTGGAGGTTTAACCAGCCCCTTCTTGTTTAGATGAATCTAAAAGTCCCATGGCACTATCTGAAGAAGAGCCGGGGCGGGAGTTCTCAATGTCTTGGCCAACATTCATGCCTCAACCAAAACAGATTTTCTGGTCGTTTATCTCGCTTGCTGTTTATGGAACCTAGCTGTGTGCAAATCTGCTACAAAACAACAGTGATTATACTTCAAAAGTACCTTATTGGCTGTGAGGCGCTTTGGGATGTCTTAAGGATGTGAAAGGTGTTCTATAAATGCATGTTTGTTATGCCATGACATGCTAGCTCATACTAAATTTTAGATGAATTATTGCAATTTTATTAAGTATTTTCATGTGGGCCCACACATTGTAAGAGGTGATGTGGTACCCAATAGTGTCAGGTATCAACAAAGGATACAGAATTAAACTGTTTTAGAGTGCTCCTGCTCCTCCTAACCCACAATTAATCTTTTAAATAAAAAAGACTTACCCGGGCCTCCACTGGCCACAATCTCCAATCCGGGACTGTGCAGGTTTTTTTTGGATCCGGAGTTAAAATCGTGTGTGCACCAAAATCATGTCCTCAGACTGCGACGTTGCCTCTGTAAGTAGGCCCCAACATGTCTGGGACGTGTCAAAGTCACAAAATTGCGAGATTGAAATGGCATGCTCCTTGAACAGTTCTGGGACGGTACGGTAAGTTCCCAGACTCGATTTTTAACCCCCGGCCTGTCCCGCTCCCACTGGGTGGGCTGGCTTAAAATCGGAGCTAGTGTCTATGCTCACACATGGAGAATGGCCACTCGGGCAAAGTGCTGGAAGACTGTCCGCCAGTGGGACAATATCAGCAAGGATCAGTGCCTTCAGGAGAGGAGGGGAGAAAAATGTTGTATTGGTTTGAAATTCTGCTTCTCATCTGTGTCTGTGAGAACTATAAATGGATTTTTCAGTACTCTAGTCCTTTGATTACTGACTTATTCTGTGGTCATTACAGCACCAAAGCTTTTTCCTGTCGCCTACAACCTCATAAAGCATTTTCTCAGTGAAGACACACGCAAGAAAATTCAAGTATTAGGAAGTAAGTTCCTTCTCAGCATTTATTATAACTTGACGCACACCTTTGTATTGTGAACACACAAATAATCCTGCAAACTGCACAAGGCGGCACTGTCTCTGCCAGATTGAGAGCTGTTTTTTGTTGTGAGATTCACAATGAGAATGACCTTGAATGTTTGCATGTGGTTGCATATTTTGTTTACATGCGGGTGCATATTTAAGCTCGGAGGTCTTCCTGTTTCAGCTTCATTATCCTACTTTAAAAATTCATTCACGGGATGTGGGCGTCGCTGGCAATGCCAGCATTTATTGCCCATCCCTAATTGTCCTTGAGAAGGTGGTAGTGAGCTGCCTTCTTGAACCGCTGCAGTCCGTGTGGTGAAGGTGTTAGGTAGGGAGTTCCAGGATTTTGACCCAGCGACGATGAAGGGATGACGATATATTTCCAAGTTACGATGGTGTTTGATTTGGAGGGGAACTTGGAGGTGGTGGTGTTCCCATGTGTTTGCTGCCCTTGTCCTTCTAGGTGGTAGAGGTCATGGGTTTGGGAGGTGCTATCGAAGAAACCTTGACGAGTTGCTGCAGTGCAACTTGTAGATGGTACACACCGCAGCCACAGTGCGCCGGTGGTGGAGAGAGTTAATGTTTAAGGTGGTGGATGGTTTGCCGATCAAGCAGGCTGCTTTGTCCTGGATGGTGTTGAGCTTCTTGTGTGTTGTTGGAGCTGCACTCATCCAGGCAAGTGGAGAGTATTCCATCACGCTCCTGACTTGTGCCTTTTAGATGGTAAGGAGTCAGGAGGTGAATACCCAGCCTCTGATCTGCTCTTGTAGCCACTGTATTTATGTGGCTGGTCCATTTAAGTTTCTGGTCAAAGGTTACCCTCCAGGATGTTGATGGTGGGGGATTTGATGATGTTAAGGCCACTGAATGTCTTGGGGAGATGGTTAGACTCTCTTGTTGGAGATAGTCATTGCCTGGCACTTGTGTGGCACGAATGTTATTTGCCACTCATCAGCCTAAGCCTGGATGTTGTCCAGGCGGGCACGGACTGTTTCATTATCTGAGGAATTGCAAATGCTTAGACATAAAGTTAACAGCTAATTGTCAGAGAAAACAATCAATATGAAACTTTAGTTATATTATCAGGGGAACAGCCACATTGAATTTAAAAAAGAAAACATTTTGTTTACCATTATAAGGACATCATCATAGCAACAGGAAATTAGCTTTATTGTATCATCTTCTCAAGCAATCACAATGGTTTGAGCACAGGCTGGTCATAAATGTGGCAGTGTAAGCTAGAGCAGTGGTTCTCAAACTGGGGTCTGTAGAGACTTTCCAGGGGGTTCACGAAATAATATGAACAGGACCCGTTGCTGCGATGACGCGGGTCGGGTGTGCACTGTTGGCCGTTATTTTGATTTCCTTCGTCCGCTCGAGTGGCGCAGACAAGAGCTCGCGCGTGAGGAGTTCGATGTCAGGCCCGGGGGCCTGGTGCACTCGCACTGTGAGACACTGGTAAGCAATCGCCAGGCGGGCACTGGGGCTGAGGCAGCTCTGGAAACAAACATGTAACCGGATTAGCCGGGCCTCGGACTGACTGAGAATCCCGAGAGTGGAGACTAGAGGCCCCAGAGACACCGGGAGTGGATTCGCAGGGCTGGAGCTGGGGGAGTCGTTATGTCAGCCATATCCTAGGGCGTGGGGTGACGATCAAGCTGAGCTTCATTCACTGAGTACGGCAGCTGGGCCTGTGACTGGACCCGGATAAAGCCGCGGTCCCAGTTACTGGCAGGGTCCCGATGGCAGAAATACTGCTTACCAGGCAGTGTGTCGGCGACAGTCCAGTGCAGACAGGCTGGTAAACAGCAGAGGGGGGAGGAAAAAAACCCTGAAACACTCAACAGCTGTGCAGAGAGTGGGCGGGCGGTGGAGCGTTGCACCTGAAACGGTGCCAGCGTTCCCAACAGGCGCCACCCAGCCTAATCCCACTCCAGGAAGAGCAGGGAGGTGTCATGCAGTGAAGTATTCAACAGGCATGTTGCTGAACCAGACAGCCCTGGCAAAATTTCATGCAAGTCCCTCCAACAGGATACTGATGAACTTTACAGTCAGAAATGTAAATGTGCAAGGAGTTTATAGTATTATAATTTAGGTGGGGGGGGGGGTGCGGTCCACGATTACTAATCCATTTGAAAAGAAGTCCTTCAACCAAAAATGTTTGAGAACCACTGAGCTAGAGCACTGCCAGAATATATATTATGGTACAGCAGCAGTAAATCGGCTGTCTGTAATGGAGAATTCTTGGCCACATTACTGTCCTTTTCTCACTCTTAGGCATCTTTTACTGGTGTTTAAAATATAGATGCATTACAAAGTAAATTAGAGTATATTAAGAATGTTGCACATTTGTATTCTCTTGCACAATGGAGTGGTTCATCGCCAGAATAAAAGCCCGACACACCCATTATTTTTATTGCAAGTGCAGTAAACTCGGCAAGACAACCCAGCACAGATAAACATTCTGGTAAAACCTGATATAACAGGAGTAGCAGCCCTAGAAAACACTACAATTGGCTGCCTGTTTGCAGTGCCTGGAACAGCAGCAGTGATACTATTTATATTCATCGCCTTTCTGCCCCATTCATTATGAGAGATGTCAATGCACAAAAAATTTCAACAGAAGCATCTGGTTGGATTGGAGAAATGGGAGAGAAAGCACAAAAATAAGATTGCAAACCGGGACTAAGCCAGCATCCTACCCCTTTTTTTTATATCACACTGTCTAGAATAATTTTTGTAAAGCTACTTCTGAAAGTGCAGTACGGTGCCCCAGACCATCCCACACTGATAAGGTCAGCTACAAATGAAGCCTTGTGGTAGTATGAGGATCTGCGGGCTGTAGCCAATTCGCTCGTCACAGGGTTAAGCTGTTCTCTTGAACTGCACTTATAGCTTACACAAATTTTTTGTAGGTAATAGAAGTAATTTAAATAGGCTACTGAACAGCAACAGCGTGAGGATAGTTAATCACAGCATAAATGTCAAACTTGGAAGATTCTGTAGGCGTGTGTGCCGAGGCACAGAGAACACATGGAGCACTCCTGCCCTCCAAAAGGTAGCGTGACAAGGTTCTTCCAGGTCATGTGACTTCAGGATTTTTGATGGATAGCGCAAGCATGGATGAATAGTGTTGGCCTTGATGGGGCTAATCCTTCTCCTTTATGGGGGTGGTTTTTGTTTGCCGCGCTATTCGAGCGGGCGATGGGCAGGGCCCGTGTAGTGGCCGCCCAGAGGAGTCAGCATGGGACCCACACTCTAGGGCAAAGTGATCTGGGCTTTGCATGGATTTAAAATGGGTAGTCTCACAGCGTTTTTGTGTGAGATTGCATGGAGTGTAAATCCAGTACCTTGTCGAACCTGGGTTACAAAATGCTCACAGTCCATTGGAGCCCCCTGGGCACTTTGTAATTCGACGTAATCTAAATTTATGGTTAGAGAGCACTAGCCCTCATCTCCCCGCTTTAGAAACATTGAAATGTGAGTGCTGCCCACGATGGGCTCTGGACATGTGCACAGCTCTCTCCTGGGCAGAATGGTGATGATGGGCTCTGGACATGTGCACAGCTCTCTCCTGGGCAGAATGGTGACGATGGGCTCTGGACATGTGCACAGCTCTCTCCTGGGCAGAATGGTGACGATGGGCTCTGGACATGTGCTCAGCTCTCTCCTGGGCAGAATGGTGACGATGGGCTCTGGACATGTGCACAGCTCTCTCCTGGGCAGAATGGTGACGATGGGCTCTGGACATGTGCACAGCTCTCTCCTGGGCAGAATGGGGACAGTTGCAGCCAGACAGGAGCCAGGTAATGCGAACCGACATCTTCTGGCTGGATACCCGATCTCCAGCTACTGGCCTCTGATTGCTAACTGCAATGTGAATGCACCCTTAGATTTCATATTTTAATAAAAGAAAATGACTCGAGCCTAATTCTGTTTGTGGAGACCTGTTACAAATGCCTTTGCTTGCTTTGCCTTTGATTTGCAGGTAATTGGAAGGAGATACTATTACAAAATATTGATGCAGAACAGCTCCCTGCTTATTATGGTGGAACGCTCACAGATCCGGATGGGAACCCAAAGTGTACGTGCAAGGTAAATATCTCCATGCTGTTCATGTTGGAGCTCTTTGTGGACTGAAGAAAATCAGAAGATTGAGAGAGGTGTTATCAATGCTACAGTCTTCTAGCACCCTAACAATGATAAATTCCTCCATAATAAAATCCACAGCAATGTCACCGAGGAACCATTTGATTACTTTGCATCTTAGTTTCAAGCACTAGCATTTTCAAGCCAGGTTGCCAAATCAGGGCTCCTCCTACCTTGTTTAAATAGTGGGTTCCTCTTATCCTGTTAATTTGAATATACTGCATCTCAGTGCCCAGTTTGATCTAATAAGTTATGTCAACTTTAGTGAATATATTTAACTTGCCATTATAGATTTGCAATGGGACCTTTCCATTTACTTCACTGAAAAATGGCCAGTACTAGTGTGGCACATATAGATGCTGTCTGTGTCAGTATGTCTTTTTCTTGGAGTGGGGGAGGTTTGTGGAATGAGACTGATAAGCAATACACACCGAATTGCAATGCAAGATAAATGTTGTGACAACATATCTCATCCTAGATTGCTCTTGTGTAACATTTCAATTTGCTACCCACTCCACTAAACACTAACAGATATCATTAGCCTTTGATGGCATTTTGATGCTCGTGTCTGTAAAGAACCAGCATGACATAGAATATACAGCACAGAAACAGCCCATTCGGCCCAACTAGTCTGTACTGGTGGTTATACTCCACACGTGTCTCCTCCCATTCCATCTACCTCATGTCGTTCAGCATATCTTTCTATTCCCTTTTCTCTCATGTACTCATCTAGTTTCCTTTTAAAAGCATATTCAGTGTACACAAACTATTTATTAGACTGTGAGAACGTGTTCATTTTGTGAGGAACTGTTAAATGTTGCTTCTAATGTCAGAAATTGCTTTGCGTTGCTGTGATTCTACACCTGTATAAAATCTATGGCAACAATTAACTTTAATAAAGTTTAGTTGCCGTAATATTAAAAAAATGATAGGGGAGCATGAGAGTGCCGGTCACAGGAGCTCCAACACACTGACCCGCGGAGTGATGGAATGGGGATTCACACCCATGATCACCTAGTCAGTGAATTCCTGATCTCAGCTGTGCCACTGGGTGAGCAGAGGTCTGGTGCTTCCCCACAGCGAGTAAGGGAAAGCTGAAACAGCTCGTCGGTTCCACGCCACTCCCTTCACCTCCGATGGCACAGCTGTCAACATCGGGAAACTCTTGGGCGTGAGACTTAAGATGAAAAAAAGAGTAAGATTGGTCACAAACCCACTAAACACGCCAGCATAAGATTTATCCTATGGAGTTGTGCTTATTTTTAAAGGGTAGATACATCAAAGTAAGTTACATTTTCAAACCAAGGCATATGAAACTTTTTTCCTAAATGAGTTGAGACATCTATAGAGAGGCTTTAGCATGAACATGATCAGAGAACTGCAACCTGACCTCTAAACCAGGGAAATGCATTATGGGGGAGAGTCTAGAAGCAGAAAGCAGGAAATTATAAAATAAACTGCAAGAAACAAAAACCCTTTGAAAATGTTTCTCACTTTTCTGCCAGCACTACTGTTTTTGAAAGTAGTGGCTCTGGACCAAATTAGAAGGAAATCCTGCCCTCTGTCCTGTATTAAGATGGATTCATTATCAGAGCCAACTGATTCTCTGTAATATCAGTAACTAATGTTGACTCCAAGTCCAGTGAGTCACAGAACATACAGCATGGAAGGAGGCCATTTGGCCCATCATGCCTGTTGAAGCTGTCTGGAAAAAGTCGTATTCCCTTGACCTACCCCCATACTTAAAAATAAATGTTTTTTCAAATATTTATACATTTTCCTTTTAAAAGCTATTACAGATTCTGTTTCCACCACTCCTTCTGGGAGGGCATCCTGTATCTGAACAACCCTCTGTATCAGAAAATTTCTCCGAACCACTCCCTTCATTCTTTGGCATTTATACCCTTCAGTTACCAACTAACGAAAATATATTTTCTCTATTCACCGTATCAAAAATCTTTATTTAACTTATCAAAAAAGACAGTGTATGAGGAGAAACAGCTGAAAATGTATTACTTGAGTGAATACTGTAATAAAATACCTGCTAATTTTAATGAAAAAGTAGACATGAATGAAAACTATGTTTAAGGTTGCTAATTAGAACTAATTAATTCTTAATTCCTTCTAGGTATTACGATAAGTAAGTCTGATCTTAAGGATTAGTAAAGACAGCGATTTTAGTCCATGTTCACTCTTTGGAGTCAAAGGCCTAATTTGTTACTGGTTTTAGTCAACTTGATTTAGAACTACTCCTGTATGACATCCTGTGCCTTTAATTGAGCTGGACCAGAAGTCCCAAGTGCCAGAGGTAAAAGGACATAGTTCTGGTAAAGTACTTCACCATGTTTGTTCACAGACATTGATAGTTGTTCAACAATAAGATGGTGGCTGCACAGAGCGCAACTGAGCGACAGTACCTGTTCACTTCTAAGCCTCTCATGAAATATCAAAATGTATCCAAAGTCTTAGAGATGCCTTCCTATTAAAAACCGTCATTGTCTCTTTTATTAGATAAACTTTGGTGGTGAAGTACCAAAGTCGTATTACATCCTTGAATCCATTAAGCAACAATATGAAAACACAGTCACCGTCAACAGGGGTTCCTCGTTTCAGTCTGAATATGAGATCCTCTTCCCTGGCTGTGTTTTGAGGTGAGGCTGAGCCTAATACACTATTTATGCTGGAGTCTTTGGGTAAGAAACATCCTCTACATAGAAGATAGGAGCAGGAGTAGGCCATTCGGCCTCTCGAGCCTGTTCCGCCATTTAATGAGACCATGGCTGATCATCCAAATTCAGTACCCTGTCCCTGCTTTCTCCCCATATCCCTTGATCCCTTTAGCCTTAAGAAATATATCCAACTCCTTCTTGAATATATTTAATGAATTGGCCTCTACTGCCTTCTGTGGTAGAGAATTCCACAGGTTCACCACTCTCTGGGTGAAGAAATTCCTCCTCATTTCTGTCCTAAATGGCTTACCCCTTATCCTTGGACTGTGACCCCTGGTTCTGGACTCCCTGGCCATCGGGAACATCCTTCCTGCATCTAGTCTGTCCAGTCCTGTCAGAATTTTATAAGTTTCAATGAGATCCCCTCTCATTCTTCTAAACTCCAGCGCGTATAAGCCCAATCGACCCAATCTCTCCTCATACGTCATTCCTGCCATCCCAGGTATCAGCCTGGTGAATCTTCACTGCACTCCCTCCATGGCAAGAACATCCTTCCTCAGATAAGGCAACCAAAACTGCACACAATACTCAAGATGTGGTCTCACCAAGGCCCTGCACAACTGCAGCAAGACAGCCTTGTTCCTGTACTCAAACCCTCTCGCTGCGTAGGCCAACATACCATTTGCCTTCTTAACCGCCTACTGCACCTGCATGCTTACCTTCAGCGACTGGTTTCAAAATACATGCATTTTGCACCCTGTATTATCTACAAAAACTCTTGCTGAATAACTTGTAATAAGAGTAATGAAGAAACTCTAAATGTGCTTGGAATCATTGTGTTTTGTTAATACAGATTTTTTTCCCCCCAAGAAATGGCCTGGTAACTCTGATGGAAGAGTATTAAACTCCCAACCACAGGGGTTGAGTTTGAATTCCCAGCCTCAACTGGCACTTGAATCTTACTACCTCTACTAGTTGAGTTCTCATCATTAGGCCATTAGGTGAGACACCTATCAGGGCATAACAATCAGAAGGAGTAGAAACTGTCTGGAACCCCCACAGAAGCAGTCACTGTCAGTTGGTAGTACCTGTGGCCAAGACTGTTCCTTGCTGAAGGAGAAGGGTGGTAGCAATGGCAGAATTATATAGGGTAGAGGGAAAATAGAAATCAAATAGGTATTTGTACCAATTCCTTATTTACTACATATAGATTTGTCTCATTCAAATATATATCAAAAAAATAATTTGTTTTATATAGTTAAAACATGTCTTATTTCTTGCTGTAGTGTAAGGAATTAAAATTCTGCAGTTTTCCATTATTCAGTCAAGATAAAAGTTATTAATGGAGAACTTGATCTTTTTAAAATCGCAGCCGTGCAGAAAATTTTCTCCAAGTCCAAGTTGAACCAAAAGAGACATTATAATGGTTGACTGGCCTGCTACCCCATGAAAGGAAATGTGTTCGCTCCAACATGTAATATAGTAGAAGTATTTGAACAACAATTTGCATTTATATAGCACCTTCAATGTAGAAACACGTTCCTAGGCGCTTCACAGAACTGTAATCAAACAAAAATCGACACCGAGCCAAAGAAGGAGATAGTAGGAGGGTGACCAAAAGCTTAATCAAAGAGAAGAGTCTTGAGGAGGAGAGGTAGGTGTAGAGATTTAGGAAGTCAATTCCAGAGCTTAGGGCCCAGATGGCTGAACGCACACCCACCAATGGTGGGGCAGAAGAAGTTGGGGATGCACAAGAGGTCAAAGTTAGAGAAGCGCAGTTCCTGAAGGAGTGTAGGGCTGGAGAAGGTTACAGAGATAGGGTGGGGTGAGGCCATGAAGGGATTTAAACACCAGGATGATCATTTTAAATTCGAGGCGCTGCAAAGTTTCTGTATTTCTGAATTCTGACTCTTTACTTCTAGGTGGCAGTTCATGACTGAGAATGCAGACATTGGGTTTGGTGTGTATCTGAAGACAAAGATGGGAGAACGACAAAAGGCTGGTGAAATGGTAGAAGTGGTTTCCAACCAGCGATACAATAGTCACCTGGTACCTGAGGATGGAACACTTACCTGTCAGGAACCTGGAGTCTGTACGTCAGTAAGCTTAATTAATAAGCTGCCTCTATTAAATTCATAATTTCAGTATTTTCAGGTGACAGTTCAGTGCTGTTATTGTAACTAATGTGGTTGAGGTGTATGAATCAGTAATATCTAGGCATATTGGCACTCCTTATAAGCCTCTTTGGACACCGGTAGAGCGGGACAGGAAACTCTGATCAAATTAGAACAGTATTGTCCAGTAGAAATTGCTGACTAGCCACAGGAATGGCTACGGCTACACCATTTTAGCCACAGGTAAAGGTACTTCCCGTGTATATTTCTTAAAGATCTACCACTATTCAGTAACCAAGGAAGTAAAGTACTCACAACAATCAAAAAGCACTTGCACACTCAGCTTTTCGTCTTACCATTTTCCAACACACAAGCATATGCTGTGGAATATGAATATTGCGGTCACATGCATCACGATGGTGTCTATTGCTCATTTTTTATTTAGTAATCAGAATTGCAATTGGAGAATATAACAGTGTCGATAGAGAAGTTAATCTAAAACTATTTCAATATGTGTAAAAGATTCAATTCTCAGGAAAATAAGGACAAGTAGAACAAGCTGAGGATAACTAAGCATTAAGAATGCTAAAAAGGCAATAGAAAAAAGGATCGCAGTAGTGGGGAGAATGGTTGATCAGCTGTTTGTATTGCATAAGAAGTGGATGTAGGGATAGCAAACAGGATTTTGTGTTGTATTTCTAGGACCAGTGTGTACAAAATGAGGATAATTATATTTAGGGTACAAAACTCTGGCACACTTAGAGCATTGTGTCCAGTTTTCATTCCTGCCTAGTGGTGGCCAATTTGATACCAAATATTGGAGCTCTTTAGTTATGGGGATAAACTACATGAGTTAGGGTAATTTACTTTGAATAAATGCAGGCTGAAAGGGGACATTATTAAAATGATGAAGGGATTGGACAGTCAAGTTAGATAGGTTATTTGAAATAATAGAGATGGTAGCACCAGAGGACATGCATTTGTAATCTGAAGACAAAGTAGCTTGGTTAGATGCTAGGAAATATTTATTTTCGCAGCGAGTTATTTGCTTTCTGGAACAAACTGCCGAGACGTAAGGTGGGTAAGGATTCTCTCCAGTCCTTCAAAAGGGAACATGATGAGTTCCCAATAAAAGAGAGGATTACAACAACAACTTGTATTTATATAGTGCCTTTAACGTAGTAAAAAGTCCCAAAACGCTTCACAGGAGTGTTCCAAGACAAAAAAAAATTACTACTTCTAGGAGGTAACTTGCTAGTTAGTTGTAATTATGAAGAGTCCAGGGAGTGTGGAAAATGACATGGACACCCACACCTTTATGTAAATGACCCCGTCCCCAGGACTTGGGACAAGGTAAATATAAATACCAAGGCAGACTGACTAGAAATACGGCCCACACTGCACTTCTGGCGGTGGAGCTGGTTCCCCTGGAATTTCTGGACTAAAATCTTATTTTTTTCTTGTGCCTCAAATTTATTTGTAATTTTTTTTTTAAGCTGGGTCACAGTACACTCTGGGTATTGGAGCTCTACAGAAGCATGGTGAAAACTACATCTCTCTCTCTCTCTCTCTCTCTCTCACATACATGCAGAATATAGTCTCAGGTAAAAATTCACAAGCTCCGGGCTCCTGACAGAAGGCCAGGCCTATCTGGGAAACTTCTTACAGGCATTTCTAACATTAAACTTTCACCATAATGTTTAATTAGTGGTTTTTTCCCAAATTTATGCATTTTTTGTGCGTGTGTACGTGACGTAGAGATGTTGCTTCAGCTGTATACACTGATCTGAGTGAAGAAGAAAAATTGTGAAGATAAACTGTGAAGGAAGTCTTTGAGTAATTTGATTTGTCGGTTTTGTGATAATTGCTGGTTTGTCAATGATAGCTTAAAAAAAATTGCTTGGTTTTCTGCTCGTTACTCATTCTTCATTGGTATTATTTACTACACTTAGATTTGTTCACATTTAGTCAGATTGTGATTGGTTCGAATAGCCACTTATCTGTTAAATTACTAATAACCTTTTGCTGTACAGAAAAAAGATTGTACTGTTGACATTTTGGAGGTGTGATGCTTTGCAAAGCTGTGATGCAATGGGCATGCACTAGATACAAGCATGTTATATATATGTTACCCCACTATTCAAAAAAGGTGGTAGAGAAAAGGCGGGGAATTATAGACTGGTAAGCCTGACATTGGTAGTGGGGAAAATGCTAGAGTCCATTATAAAAGATGTAATAGCAGCGCACTTGGAAAACAGTGACAGGATCGGACAAAGTCAACATGGATTTACAAAAGGTAAATCATGCTTGACTAATCTACTGGAATTTTTTGAGGATGTAACTGGTAAAATAGATAAGGGAGAACCAGTGGATGTGGTGTATTTGGACTTTCAGAAGGTTTTCGATAAGGTCCCACATAAGAGATTAGCGTGCAAAATTAAGGCACATGGGATTGGGGGCAAGGTATTGACTTGGATAGAGAACTGGTTGGCGGACAGAAAGCAAAGAGTTGGAATAAACGGGTCGTTTTCCGAGTGGCAGGCAGTGACTAGTGGGGTACCGCAAGGATCGGTCCTAGGACCCCAGCTGTTCACAATATATATTAATGATCTGGACGAGGGAATTGGATGTAATATCTCCAAATTTGCAGATGACACAAAGCTGGGTGGGAGGGTAAGCTGTGAGGAGGATGTTGTGAAACTCCAGTACGATTTGGACAGGTTGGGTGATTGGGCAGAAACATGGCAAATTCACTATAATGTGGATAAATGTGAGGTTATCCACTTTGGTGGCAAAAACAGGAAGGCAGATTATTATTTGAATGGCAATAGATTGGGAGAAGGGGAACTGCAAAGAGACCTGGGTGTTCTTGTGCACCAGTCGCTGAAGGTAAGCATGCAGGTGCAGCAGGTGGTTAAGAAGGCAAATGGTATGTTGGCCTTCGTAGCAAGAGGGTTCGAGTACAGGAACAAGGATGTCTTGCTACAGTTGTACAGGGCCTTGGTGAGACCGCACCTTGAGTATTGTGTGCAGTTTTGGTCGCCTTACCTGAGTAAGGACGTTCTTGCCATGGAAGGAGTGCAGCGAAGATTCACCAGGCTGATACCTGGGATGGCAGGAATGACGTATGAGGAGAGATTGTGTCGATTGGGCTTATACTCACTGGAGTTTAGAAGATTGAGAGGGGATCTCATCAAAACCTATAAAATTCTGTCAGGCCTGGACAGACTAGATGCAGGAAGGATGTTTCTGATGGCCGGGGAGTCCAGAACCAGGGGTCATAGTCTAAGGATAAGGGGTAAGCCATTTAGGACTGAAATGAGGAGGAATTTCTTCACCCAGAGAGTGGTGAACCTGTGGAATTCTCTGCCACAGAGGGCGGTGGAGGCCAGTTCATTAAATATATTCAAGAAAGAGTTGGATATATTTCTTAAGGCTAAAGGGATATGGGGAGAAGGCAGGGACAGGGTACTGAATTTGGATGATCAGCCATGATCTCATTGAATGGCGAAGCAGGCTCGAAGGGCCGAATGGCCTACTCCTGCTCCTATCTTCTATGTTTCTATCGATCTACAAGCACAGCAGTGTAATAACATTAGATCCATAGAACCTAACAGCACAGAAGGAGACCATTCGGCCCATTGTGTCTATGCCCACTCTTTGTTAGGGCAATCCAGAATGAGACTGCCCCACTTTCTTCCCCTGCTTCAAATATTTATTCAATTGTCCCCGTAAAAGGTGTAATGGTCTCTAGCTCAGCCACTCCCTGTAGCAAAGCATTCTTTGCTCCAACATCCCTCTGAGCCCTCTGTCAAGTTGGTGCTGAACTCCTCCAGGTTCCTTGGCATTGAGGGCAGTGTTCCCAGTGCATCAAGCATTTGGGTATGTATACCCATCAGCCGCCTTCTCTAGCCTGGCCCATCAAAGTCATCATCCGAGTCCTCTGCATCAAAACTAGTGTGCGACCTCACCCTCCGGCAAGCTGGCACCTGCGCTCTAATTTCTCCCCCGCCCTGGCTGCAGCGCACTTGTGCCCGGTGTCTCACCACGTGCAGATTCTGCCTCTATCCTATCCTCTAAATTGCGCGCAGTGTCAGTATCTGAGCTGTTGTTGCGACTGTGAAATCGAGTGACTGTGTGTCTTCATCTTGACTGTCTTCTTGCTCTTCCTCCACTGCCTGAGCAGGTTGCAGTTCTTGGGTATGTGAAATAAAAAGGCACAAGCGTAGGGTTGTGGTGAGGGGAGAGAAGAAAGTAAGTGCATGCTTACACCATCAGCAGCTTCTCTGTCAGAAGTGATTGTGGGATGAGGGAGAAGTGGAATGAGAGGAGGCGAGGGAGAAGTGGAATGAGAGGAGGATTAAGTATGCGGATACCCTCATCTTCTTCAATGGCTTCAGCCCCTAGTAATAGCCTGTCCCATAATGGCCAGCACTGTCTCCTCCATGGGGGTTAGAACATGCAGGTGCATCTCTCTCTCTCCAGTTAGTTCCTGCTGCCTCCAGTTGTGTGCCATCTTCTCCTGCAAGAGAGAGGGAAGTGTGTCAGTGATTGTCTTGCAATCTGTGTAGGTGATGTGGTTGCCATGGTTGAATAGTTGGTAGCATGTGCAAGCTGGGAGATGTCGGTTTGAGGCTTGCGACAGTGCTACGTGTATGAGGGCGAGGTGAAGTATATAAATGCTAGGTATGAATCCTGATTGATAGAGATTGTTGGTAGGTGAGTGATTGATTGGGGGGTGTGGTGAATTGAGCAGTGGCTGAGGCTAGTGGTGCAGGTGGGAGGATGTGGCATTTGAAGATGGATTCATGGACCTTGACACTGATCATTAAACTTCCTCCTGCACTGCATCCATGTTCTTGGAGCTATACTCCTGACATTGACCTCCTCCGCTATCTCTTGCCATTGCCTCCGACCCCTGAGGGTACAGGACATCTCTCCTCCGTCCAACCTCTTCCACCAAGACCTCCAGTGCAGCGTCAGAAAACCTTGATGCCCGC
The DNA here is from genome assembly GCF_052327205.1 of Somniosus microcephalus. Classification (NCBI taxonomy): domain Eukaryota; kingdom Metazoa; phylum Chordata; class Chondrichthyes; order Squaliformes; family Somniosidae; genus Somniosus; species Somniosus microcephalus. The sequence goes on along the minus strand of NC_141005.1, from coordinate 36,094,082 downwards.
TCTCTCCCATGGTCAGCCATTGTTGATTGTTGCACAGCATAATGTTCCCAATGGCCTCAGCAGCCACAATGCACCTTTCCTTTAAGAGGTGCAGGCTAGCTTTAAGTAGTGCTAGGAAGTAACCATATTGGGCCCCCCGCTGAGGCGTACAGCCAATGAACAGCGTGGTTAGCGCTGGCTGCACGCAGAAATCATTATAATGAGCAGGCAGCATGAAGTTTGACGTGCTGCCTGCATTACACTGAATGGGCACGGGTTAATCGTCCATCGCCATCCCCACTCCCGTTTTCAGGGGCTAACCAATTTAACCCCCAAGGACTTTTCAGCCTGCAAAGGAGACATCTGAGAAGTTAAAAAAAAGACTTGCATTTATATAGCGCCTTTCACGACCACTGGATGTCCCAAAGCGCTTCACAGCCAATGCTTTTTCAAGTGTAGTCACTGTGGTAATGTAGGAATGTAAAGTGATCTCAGAGTTATATAAAGTAGTAAATGGTATGGAAAAGATTAATCTGGAATACTACTTTAAATTAAACAGTGAGATTAGGACAAGGGGACACAAGATGAAAGTAGTAAAAAGTATCTTTAATAATGATATCAGGGAGTTCTTCATGCAGAGAGTAATCAACACTTAGAATTGTGTTCCTGGAACAGTGGTGGAGGCAAAATCCCTGGAATCATTTAAGAAACAATTAGGTCCAACAAGTGGGGGAATGTACAGTTGTTCTGGGTGTACAAATTAAAGTGGGTCACCTTGCCTTCCTCATCTATAGGTATCTTGATATTGTGTGAATTTTAAACTGATGTCCCCAACCAGAGGAAATCATCTTATCCTATTTACCCAATCAAAACTCTTCCTAATTTTAAAACCCCTACTAAATCTCCTCCTGGCCTTCTCTTCACCAGTGGAAATATTCCCAGCACCTCAAGCGTCTCCTCATAACTATAGTTTCAGATTCCAGGCGAATCTATGGTATATGTTCTTTCTATAACAGGGCACCCAAAGCTCCACACAGTACTCCTGTGGCCTAAACAATACCTTGTACACATTTATCATGACATCTTTACTCTTGCATTCTGTGTTCATATTTATAAAACCTACAATGTTGTTGTCCTTTCCTTATGGCTTTACCTATCTGCACTCACATTGACGATGAGCAGCAATATCAGCACATCGTTCACCTGTATGCATGTACAGAATGAGGAAAGGAATGTAGAATGTGAGCTTAGAAGAATTCTACTGCTATTGAAACATTCTGGGTTACTCCTACAGGTACCTGGTCCTTTGGTCATACAGTCACTGAAAATTTTCAGTGAAACAACAATGGGGATTTATATTTATTGATGAGCTGCCTAAGAATGAGGAAAAACAGAAATTTCTTTAAAGGGAAAATATGGGACCCATCATTGTTGGAGCCAAGATTTTCAAACTAGGAATCTTTTTGGATTCCTGTGTCCAATTTTCAAAAATGTAGAAACAAAATATATATATACAGGTCCACAACCCCTTATCCGAAACCCTTGGGGCCAGATGTGTTTTGGAATCCGAAACGGTATCAAGCTTCTGCAATAACTCCACTTTCTGCGATATCGATAATGAGAGATGCTTCCTTTTCTTCTCATTGTTACCCATAGGGGTATCTGCAGCTCTTTTTGACATTTTCACAGTGAAATTAAACTCAAAATCACAAAATATCAGAGAGCAGCAGACGCACGTGTGACTGGTAGCAGCACTGAGACACAACTGACGCCTCACACCTGCGTGGGTCAAGCATCGGCCGCATCGGGTCATGTTTGGCGCCACTCGGGTCATGTTGTGCACACGAGTGACGTTCCACGAAAAAACTTTCGGTTTTCAGAGCTTTTCGAAATTCGGAATTGCGGATAAGGGGTTGTGGACCTGTAGTATATTCTAGTGACATCTAGGGGCAGAACATTAACACTGCACCAATCTTTACTTTTATCACAAAAGCAAAATACTGCGGATGCTGGAAATCTGAAATAACAACAGAAAATGCTGGAAATACTCAGCAGGTCAGGCAGCATCCGTGGAGAGAGAAACAGAGTTAACGTTTCAGGTCTGGGACCCGTCATCGTCTTGACAGGAGTTCCAGTTGGATCTCTTCAATTTTATGTGGGATGCCAGCTGTCCATTGCATGCTCAGACGCATGGCTAAATGAGTTCCCCCATTATATACTTATGATTGCCAGTTTTAAACTTGGAAGTTTTGTTTTCCTTATTTCTAGCCCCCTCCCAGTTTTCATCCCAAAACTAGAGTATTATCCTTGATGCGGAGCTTGGGTTGGTCTAGGCTATGACCATCTCCATGGATACCGTCAGTCTTCCTCAATTGCTCTACTGAGAGGTGTTCTTGAGTAGCACAGGAAAGTACACCTCCCCAAGACATCCCAGTCCAGATTATAAATTCAACTATAGGAGTGTGAGAATCAATCACAACTGGGCTTTAACTTGAGAAGAGTCTGATACTCCACAATTTTGCTCAATTTTTAAAAATAATTCTCTCCTGCCTCCTCGAGTCCCCGTGAGCTATGCACTATTCTTCGAAATCTGGTGTTAAATCGGGCAAGTTTGTCTTTTGATTTCCCCTTTTCCCTATGGGGAATCTCCTCTCTTCAGTAGCTTAGCTAAGATTGAAAGACTTCTTTTAGGAAGGTTTCCTCTTTTTGTAGTGAAATAGTAAATGCGTTCTTCATACATGTGAAAGTGAATTCTGATGCAAGCCTGTAATCTTTACACAGCACACCACATCACCGGGCAGTCCAAGCTGTGCTATTTTAGTGTAAATAGGGATCATTTTTGCAAATTCTCCTTTGATCAAAAATACATCTTAAAAAGTTAGAACAAAGTAAATTATTTACACAAAACGCATGTTTCCAACTGTGTTGGTTTGATTTCTTTGTGTAGAGTAGTGAAGGTGAAAACTCTGGAATGAGAGGATGTTAGGATCCCTCTGGATAGATGAATTAAGATGGGCTGAATGGCCTTCCTCATCTGTAATTATCTTGGTGAGATTCTGATCTTGTGAGTGTGAATCACATTTTAAATATGCCTGGAGATCAAAAAAAGTCAGCTTTTCTGATTGGTTCTTTGGAAATTTGAGCCAAGAACCAATCAAAAAAAGCTTCAGTGCTTACTTCACTGTCTCTGAGCACAACTCTCAATTCTTTGCAAATTCCAGGTCTGCGTTGTCACTTTTGATCTCTGTGTTTCCATGTGTAACATATATACTGAATTTATACCATATGCTGCAGCTCACCATGAGCAATGACACAGGAGATTCACATTTTCAGAAGGTGCCATGCTTCATAACTGCTGTTCTTTACTGATCTCTAGAGCTAGATTTGATCAAGTTAAGTTTGCACTTTTCACCTAAAACTGTAAATGGAGCGAGGGGTAGTTACAAATGTAAATTACATACAGTAGCATAGTGGTTATGTTACTGGACTAATGATGCAGAGACGTGAGTTCAAATCCCACCATGGCAGCTGCGGAATTTAAATTCAGTTAATTAAATAAATCCGGAATAAAAAGCTGGTATTGGTAATGGAGACCATGGAACTACCGGATTGTCATTAAAAACCTTTTAATAAAAACCCATCCGGTTCACTAATGTCTCCAGACTCACAGCGTTGTGGTTGACTCTTAACTGCCCTCTGAAATGGCCTAGCAAGCCACTCAGTTGAAAATAACGTGGCTCACCACCACCACCTCGAGGGCAATTAGGGATGAGCAATAAATGCTGGCCTTGCCAGCGACGCCCACATCCCGTGAAGGAATAAAAAAAAATTCAGTTACCCTGACAATAGTTGAGGCGGGATCTTTAATTATCATTGATGAGATCATGAAACTTGCACGGTGTCGTCCATTTAAAAAAAAAAAAAAAAAAAAAAAAAATTATTTCCCATTTTCTCTCTATTTATCCCCATCTCACCTGCAAGCACGAACTCAGGCTCTGAAGTGGAAGCCTGAAAAAGTCCAAACAGATATCCCCAATACAGCCAATTTTTCACCCCGATTTCCAGAGCTCTGTTGTGTATTTATTGATCTCCGGCTTTGGCATGGAGTTCTGGCTCACTGCCAAAAGGCAAGCACACCGCGGATACCTCCTTTATAATTACAATAGCAACTGCCCCTATTGAAGGAAATCAGCAGTGACTTGGCAAAGAGAATTAGCTGAACCCTACATGAATGCTCCTCCAAAACCCACCCCACCCTTCCAAACACAACTATTGACACAAACTACATGTTAGTTGACATTATCTACTAATGTGAGTACACTGCCCACAAGTTTTTTTAAACCACAATTTACAATCATGTAAACTGTACCACTTTCCATTGCTTTTTTTTTTACTGTTTCATTTGTGGTACTAGGCAGTAGGTTCCACACTGTGCACAGACATCATTAATTTATCTGGATCATTTCACAGGCTATTGATTGGAGACCTAGTTTTGAAACGTTTGTGTGATTGTCATTTTTGATTTATATTTGCTCCAGATGTTCTAAGATTTGACAACACCTACAGCATCATTCATTCCAAGAAGGTTAGCTACTCGGTGGAAGTGCTGCTGCCAGACAAGGCGTCAGATGCACAGATGATGGATGATCTTGGGAAGAAGATAAAAGAAGTGAATATCAGTGAAAAATAACAACATTGTTTATCAGAGTAATGAATCTGTAAGGCAACTTTACAATGAGGTGATTTCCATTTTTGTGCAGTGTAAGCAGCGTATGTACTGAATGCAATGGCATGTGTTGCTGACTGGCTGTATTGTAGACACAGCAGAGCTACCTGTGGTGTGTGCATTTTGTCCTATGTGGGGCCCTGTTAAATAACCCATGGATTATCATGGTCCAGTCAAAATTGGGATAAACAAAGTGCCTATTAAGTATTAGCAAAATACTGCGGATGCTGGAAATCTGAAATAACAGAAAATGCTGGAAATACCCAGGCAGCATCCGTGGAGAGAGAAACAGAGTTAACGTTTCAGGTCTGGGACCCTTCATCAGAGCTAGAAAAAGCTGGAGATGTAACAGATATTAAGCCGGTGCAGACGGGGGGGTGGGTGGAGGGGGTTAGGAGGGGAGGAAGAAATTGAAAGAACATATTGTGCTTATGCAAGAGGCAGGAAAGATAAAATGCTGCAAATGGGAATGGCAAAATCATACAGCATGAAAAATGGGGGCAGGGATTATTATCTGAAATTGTTGAACTCGATGTTGAGTCCAGAAGGCTGTAAAGTGCCCAATCGAAAGATGAGGTGCTGTTCCTCGAGCTTACGTTGAGCTTCATTGGAACAATGTAATAGGCCGAGGGCAGAGAGATCAGAGTGGGAGTGAAGCGGTCTCCTCTACATTGGGGAAACCAAACGCAGATTGGGCGACCGCTTTGCGGAACACCTCCGTTCAGTCCGTAAGGGTGACCCTGAGCTTCCGGTCACCTGTCACTTTAATTCTCCGCTTCACTCCCACTCTGATCTCGCTGTCCTCGGCCTATTACATTGTTCCAATGTAGCTCAACGTAAGCTCGAGGAACAGCACCTCATCTTTCGATTGGGCACTTTACAGCCTTCCGGACTCAACATAGAGTTCAACAATTTCAGATAATAATCCCTGCCCCCATTTTTCATGCTGTATGAGTTTGCCATTCCCATTTGCAACATTTTATCTTTCCTGCCTCTTACATCAGCACAATATGTTCTTTCAATTTCTTTCTCCCCTCCTAAACCGCCTCCCACCCCGTCTCTGCACCTGCTTAATATGTTACATCTCCAGCTTTTTCCAGTTCTGGTGAAGGGTCCCAGACCTGAAACGTTAACTCTGTTTCTCTCTCCACGGATGCTGCCTGGCCTGCTGAGTATTTCCAGCATTTTCTGTTATTGCCTATTAAGCATGCTGCTTTTACCATAAATGAGGTGAATGTACACAGACACACACAAAGCCTTTTTAAATAAGACTTTCACATTTTCAGCATTGAGCTTTTTGTTTATACAAAAAAAGCTAAATTGATCTTGGGTTATGTGTGTATTGGTGTATTTGGCTGCTGTACTGTCTGGTAGCATTGGCCTGACCTGTGGTATATCATCCAACTTAGAAAGGATCGCAGAGGTTATTATAGTGATGTGCATTACCTTAAGTCAAATTAAATGGACAATTAGGTCTTATTTAAATTTTAACCAAAGATAAAACTACAACTGATTGTTTCCAAATGCTGTTTCTGGATTTCTGATTGTTTTTATAGTAAAAGTACCTTTGCACCTAGGCCTAATTCTGAATTAAAACAAAAAACTCCCAATAATATAAACTACTCTCCCATTCACAGGCCCATTTTAATGCCTTCTGTGACAGTCCCATGTCACTCTCAACATTCAGATCAAGAATAATTGTAGCTGCCCCGTTCCCATTTATCTTCCACACCAGTACAACTGATAAAACACAGCACACTCGCTTGATCGCCCAAAGACCCAACAAATGCCAAAGAGGATGATGCCAGATATCAATCATCTCTCCCTACAAAGCCTGGCATTGGAGTGATGTCTGGTTCATATTTATTAGGATTGCATTTTAGTGCTTCAGACAGTTAGGTTTCTGAAGACCCGAATTGCAGCCTTGACGAGCTGAACCTTTTGGAGTTTCCAAAACTCCTTTGAGCGTGAATTATCCTGGTTGCATAAAATCTTCAGATTCTTATCTGTAGCCTCTCCTCTTAGACAGTCCCTCGGAACCGAGGATGACTTGCTTGCACATTAAAAATGAGTTCTCAGGTGACTGATGAGTCCAATGCGGGACCTACAGTGTCTGTCACAGGTGGGACAGATGGTGGTTGAAGGGGCAGGTGGGTGGGGTGTTTGGGTTGACGTGCGCTGCCTGCGCTTCGCTTCCGCTTGCTCCCAGCGAAGAGACTCAAGGTGTTCGGCGCCTTCCCGGATGCTTCTCCTCCACTTTGTGCGGTCTTAGGCTAGGGATTCCCAGGTGTCGGTGGGGATGTTACACTTTTTCCAAGGAGGCTTTGAGGGTGTCCTTGAAGCGTTTCCTCTGCCCACCTGGGGCTCTCTTGTCGTGCCAGAGCTCCGAGTAGAGCGCTTGTTTTGGGAGTCCCGTATCGGGCATGCGGACAATGTGACCCGCTCATCGGAGCTGATCGAGCGTGGTCAAAGCTTCGATGCTGGGGATGTTGGGCTGAGCAAGAACACCGACGTTGGTGCACCTATCCTGCCAATGGATTTGCAAATCTTGCGGAGGCAGCATTGGTGGTACCTCTCCAGTGCTTTGAGGTGCCTACGGTACATGGTCCATGTCTCGGAGGCATACAGCAGGGCGGGTATCACTGCTGCTCTGTAGACCATGAGATAATGCCGGGTTTGAGGTCCTGGTCTTCAAACACTCTCTTCCTCAGGCGACCGAAGGCTGCACTGGCACACTGAAGGCGGTGTTGGACTTTGTTGTCGACGTCTGCCCTTGTTGACAGTAGGCTCCCAAGGTATGGAAAATGGTCCACGTTGTCCAAGGCCTTGTCGTGGATTTTGATAATCGTGGGGCAGTACTGTGTGGCGGGGGCAGGTTGGTAGAGGACCTTTGTCTTATGGATGTTTAGTGTAAGGCCCATGCTCTCGTACGCTTTGGTGAAGGTGTTGACGATGGTTTGGAGTCCGACCTCCGAGTGAGCGCAGACGCAAGCGTCGTCTGCATACTGTAATTCAACAACAGAGGATGGAACGACCTTGGATCTGGACTGGACGAGCTGAACCATTTGGAGTTTCCAATACTCCTTTGAGCGTGAATTATCCTGGTTGCATCAAATCTTCAGATTCTTATCCGTAGCCTCTACCATACTTTGAATCCATCGTTCTACTCACAGCTTGCAGGGTGAGAAATCCTAGACAGTGGCAAGATCTATACTACAAGTTTCACAAGTATTATTCTAGAATTAATTCAGTATGTGTTCTGGAATAGTACATATATTGAATTAACTCCAGAACAAAGCTTGCATTTGAATGGGTGCAAGTCTCCACATTAATTTCCAGTAGCTAGAGATTCTTCTGGGTGGAGAACTCTACTCTAGTTCTCCCATAGTCATTTAAAGCTGCAGTATTCTTTACCCTGGTGTCTTCCAGACCTCTAGTACAGTAAACTTTTTCATATCCGGCACCTACGGGACCAGGATGGTGCCGGTTGGTGAAAAATTCTGGATAACAGAGAGGTAGGCAATTTTTAACACAAAAAAAATAAAAACCACTGACTAACTCAGCCACCGCGGGAAACTCGGACTCGGAAAAACGAGTGCTGGATGGATTCAGCAAGGTTACCGGTTATCTATCTTGCCAGTTATTAAAGAATTCCGGATGATTAAGTGCTGTTTAAACAAGAGTTTACTGTACACAGTTCCCTCTAATATTTTTTTCAAGCGCGGTCCCTTTAAATTTGCTGTGCAGCTGCGCATGCGCAGTATCTTACAGCAGCAACAGTTTGTGAGCGGCCTGCGCCGGACCTCCCGATTGATGCGCGGCCCCGTGCCCGTGCACTTAGGGTGAACATTGATAGTAAGCCTCTTTTTTTTAATGGAAAGGTGATTCTTTTCCTTTCTGTTTGCTTCCTTGATGCATTATTGGTTACCAAGCTTCCTCTTCCTTCATCTGGTAAGATAGAATAGATGAGGTTGAATAGTTTAGCACAAGTGCCATTGATAATTGCCTGATACTGCAGCTTGATTGTTGCTTCAAAGGATGCCAGATTTTCCTTTGCACTAAAAGAACATCTGCCTATGTCGTTGATCTTCATTGACCGGGCCAGCTAAGAATTGAGAAAGTTTACTCAAGTGAAACAACTGAGTTCAAACACCCAGCAACAGTGGACTGCAGCTTATGACTCACTAGTTGGGAATCAAATGTTCAGTTTTGGAACTGCGAGCCCACCACTTCTGTTTACAAATGTGATGAATCACCACGACTTTGTGGCTGTTTGAATCATACAATCAAACAATCAGGTTGAGAAAGGCAACAATGATCTGTGCCTCCTCCTGAGAAAAAGACCAATTAATTTGGCTACTGTGTCATCTTAGAGCCTGATCAAGAGTTAACCACAACTCCATATATTACTAAAATGATGTGCTCTCCCAATGGTTCCGTGCACTCTCTGGTGCAGTATTAAGCCATGCAGACTGGAAAGATTCCGAATTTTATCCCCAGCTTATGCTAAGTTAGCTGATCTCATACCGGAAGATGGTAGTACAGTTGGTTAGGCTTGACTGCAATGCTTGTCTCATTTGTTTAGCCTGCTAATCCTCCGATCTAGGTTCATGATTGAAAAATGAGCGCCTAGGCAAGGTACTGGAGGATTGATAATTCCCATGGTACTATACCCAGCATGTGTCCACAGCATCAAGAGATGAGGAGAGAAAACTGAGCGGAAGGGATATCTAATACTCTAAAATTCTCTCTGTTTATGACAATTTCATCCCAATCATCTTATTCTTGAAAGTGTCAACATATTAGCAGTAGATTTCTGACTTTGTCCTCCAATGGGTAGCTTCACTTGTCAGGAACCCTATTTCGGAAATTCGGGCAGACGGTTTTCTAGTCATTCATTTCCACGGTCAGCCAATGATGCACACGTGTCCAGATTTCTTATAAGTGCTCCCAGCGAGGACTGCAGAGTCATATTTTCTGGCAGTATTTTCTTTATTGATAATTACATTTCAATGTAAACCAAAAGTTTGCTCGGGACAATTTTTAATTGATGAAACTGAGTTTAAACTAATAAACAAACTATTGGAAAAGAAGTGCTGCAGCTTTACTACTGTTGGGTCCAGGTCAGCACATTGGTTTACAGCTACAGTCATGCATCGCCCACCACTGGCAGGGTTCCATTATTCACAATTGCTTTCATTCCAGTACCACTGTTACTTGAAGTGCCATTGATTTTAGAGTTTATTTAATTGCAAAATCTAGTAAGTATCTGTGATATGTGTGTGTCTGGACTGATATTTTGTAATTTAATATACAATTGAATGTGTATTTATCTAGTGAAGAGATTTTTAAATCAAGCTTGGTTTGTGGAAAATATAAACCCTCTCCAGGTCTACTTTCTTGCTTGACAGCATGAATATCAGCAGATTAGTAAACATCAGGTAATCATTAGAAGTGATCTACCCTTGGTTCTTGTGAAATCACAAATAGCAAGAGTGGTTTATTTTAAAGTTCCAGAAATGTGAGATTGTACTCGACTCTTTTATCTAGGTCCTTACATGTTTTATTTACAATATGCACTGGATACTATTATCTGTAATTGTTAATGTTAGTCATACTGTTGTGGTCCTGTGTCTGAAAGTTGCATGAAGGAATGAACATGTCTTCTTAAAAAGCATTTTGCAGGTCTCATTTTGGATTTAAAAAAATACCTTTACTCCTGGTCAGTTACAAAGACAAAATTACATAGGATTACAGCACAGAAACAGGCCATTCGGCCCAACCAGTCCATGCCGACGTTTATGCTTCACTCGAGCCTCCTCCCGTCTTTCCTTATCTAACACTATCACCATAACCCTCTATTCCCTTCTCCCTCATATGCTGATTTGCCTCCCCTTAAATGCACTCACTCTCCATCAAAACCTTTCATAATTTTATAGGCCTCTATTAGGTCACCCTTCAGCCTTCTCTTTTCAGAAGAGACCCAGCCTGTTTATCCTTTCCTGATAGGTATAACCTCGCATTTCTGGTATCATCCTTGTAAATCTTTTTTGCACCCTCCTCCGGTGCCTCTATATCCTTTTTATAATATGGCGACCAGAATGGTACACAGTACTCCAAGTGTGGTCTAACCAAGGTCCGATACAAGTTTAGCATAACTTCTCTACTTTTCAATTCTATCCTTCTAGAAATAAACCCTATTGCTTGGTTTGCTTTTTTTAATTGCCTTTTTAACCTTCGTCACTACTTTTATTGATTTGTATATCTGTACTCCCAGATCCCTTTGCTCTTCTACCCCATTTAGATTCTTATTTTCCAAGTAATATGTGACCTCCTTATTTTCTTACCAAAATGTAATACCTCGCATTTATCTGTGTTGAAATTCATTTTCCAATTATATGCTCTGCAAGTTTATTAATGTCTTCTTCGAGGTAACAGAAGTTGATTTGAAGTAAAATACATAATTTCTGAGCTGCTGATTTCTGTGATGATTGAGCGTATCACAGTGTGACAGTCACAGAAGGCTTTTAAATCTGTGATGCCAGTACTGCTGTTTACAGAGAAATAGTGTGCAATTGATCAAAGTAAATCATGCATTCAGTTTACATCTGATTAACAAAATAAGAATGTAGAAACAGAAAAGGCTATTCCGTCTCTATTGTCCTGTCCTTGTAGGACCTAATCTGACAAATTTTTCAAAATTCTTTTTGTACTCTAAATTGCCAGTGTTGAATAGGAAATGATTAAATTCCCTTTATAATGTAGATGGTATTTAGTCAAAATAGGTCAATTCTAAATATAAAGAAGTTATTCCTTATGCTAAAATAACAACAGAAAATGCTGGAAACACTCAGCAGGTCAGGCAGCATCGAGGAGAGAGAAACAGAGTTAACGTTTTGGGTCGAGACCCTTCGTCAGAACTGGAAAAGGTTAGAGAAGAGAGATTTTTAAGAAAGTGCAGGGACAGGGAGGAAAGAAAAAAGGGAAGGTCAGTTATAGGGTGGGAGGCAGGAGAGATTGACTGACAAAAGGGATGATGGTGCAAGGCAAAAGGAGAAGTAATGGGATTTGGCAAGAAACAAAAGATGACTCTAGATGAGGTGCAAATGGCAGTGGCAGACTCATCAACAGCTACCATGAGAGAGAAAAAAAGGGGAAAAAAATATAGGGGACGAGGTTATAGTCTGAAATGGTTGAACTCGATGTTAAGTCCAGAAGGCTGTAAAGGGCCTAATCGAAAGCTGAGGTGCTGTTCCTCGAGCTTTGTTGGAACAGTCTAAGAGGCAGAGGACCGAGAGATCAGTGTGGGAGTGGAGTGGAGAATTAAAGTGACAGGCGATGCTAAAGCTAGCCTTATGCTAAGTTTAGTTTCTGGCTTTTCTCAGTTTATATATGTCCTCTGATTTTTATATCCTGATTTATCTGTTTACATTCACCATATAAATTTCCTTTATTTAAGAATACTTTGATCATGTTGCCTTTTAGTTGGATCAAAATAGATTGAATTTTATGAGTTTCTTCTCATAGCTTAGTAATTAAAACCTGGGTGGGATCTTCTGATTCCTCCTGCAAAATTCAGGCTTTTAACAGCCAAGACTGATTTCACCAGCCTTGGTGGTCCTCCTGCACTGTGGTTGTTGGACCTTTTTTTAAAAAAATTTTTGGAGTGTCTAGTTAGAGCTGAAAGTAATTTGATTGATTCTTTAATGGTGGTGTAAGGGTTCTTGTTAAAATCGTCTCAAGTTATTGAGAATCAGTACAAGGTGCTGTTGCATGCAGCATGTAATTCAGTAGTTGTACAAAAGTTACTTAATTGACACAGTTCCCTACACAATTCCTAAAACAATTAGCTGGGAGGCATTGATCACTAGACGGCACAGAGCTTTATATATATGTTTTTCAGAAATCATTTGGGCTGCTATGCCTCACGATGAAAAGAACAAGAAGTATTTGTTTCTAGTATAGATCCAGCTGCAAGTTGGCAGCAATTCTTCTACCCAAAATGTGTTTTGGTAAAGTCAATAAATTGCTAACACAATGCAAATTATAAGGCTTTTTCCCTTTATGGTAATGTTTTATGTACTGCATAACACACTGGAAGTGGTATGAAGTCCCCAGCTGTCAGGATTGTATGGTAATTTTACAGCGTTCCATTTTTCCATAAGAATGATTAAGAAATGTGTTTTCCTGCATTTTGGTGGATACTGTATTTGTTAACTTCTGAAATATATATTGTATAGGTGCTTATGTGAGCCTCCTCCCCCAGTGGGGAGCCAAGGTTGCGAAGAACACGGGTTGGAGAGTCACGGCTATAATGTCGCACTCCCTGTAAGCGCAGCTCCTTGCTGGGGCCACGGGAATCACAAAAATCACCATTGGTCTATAACAGCTTTATGTCAACAAAAAGTACTGAATCAGTTTTTCAAATAATTTTGCATTTGGATTTGTAACTATTGTGAGAAATGGATGTGATGCAAAATCAAGTGTGTATTTTGTGGAAAACAATAAAATGATCTGTGTTTCATGCTAAACTGATGTTTTTAGAATTTTTTGACAGTGGTTTCCTTTTACTTTATTGGTACATTATATTCGAAATCACGAGCTGGACTATGCTGTCTTCTGTCACCCAGATACTCATTCAAACATTCACTTTTAAATAAGAGGTGCCAGCTGGACTGCCAGTGCCTACCTGGATGAAGCACATTTGGAACAGCTAGTACCCACAGGATAAATAAGAGGGAAGCGAGTAGTAGGGCACAAGGTTGTGTTTGTGATTTTTCACATGGTGCGTTTCCTATCAAAACCATCCCATGTCATGACAGGAGGTCGTGTGCTTCCCTGCAAGAAAGGGAAGGAGGGATGAAAATGGAAAAGTCACTGATCCCAGGCCACCGTCACACACACATCGCCATAGCAAGCTGAGAATTGCACTGGTAGAGGGCTAGGAGCGAGTCTCCAGTCTGCCCCCTCTACCAGCGAAGGTGAGACTGCAGGAAGAAAATTAGTAAGTGTGCCCGAGAGAAATTTTTTTTGCATTAATATAGTGCCTTTCACGACCACTGGACGTCTCAAAGCGCTTTACAGCCAATGAAGTACTTTTGCAGTGGAGTCAATGAAGTGTGGACTGTTGTAATGTAGGAAACGCAGCAGCCAATTTGCACACAGCAAGCTCCCACAAACAGCAATGTGATAATGACTGGTTTTTATGATGTTGACTGAGGGATAAATATTGGCCAGGACACCAGGGATAACTCCCCTGCTCTTCTTTGAAATAGTGCCATGGGATCGTTTACGTCCACCCGAGAGAGCAGACGGGACCTCGGTTTAGCTTCTCATCCGAAAGACGGTATCTCCGACAGTGCAGCACTCCCTCAGTACTGCACTGGAGTCGCAGCCTAGATTTTTGAGAGAAGAGATTTTCTTTTAAAGGTACTGAGGGAGTTAAGGTTTTGCTGGAGCTGGAGCACAGGACTACCTGCTGAGATGCTACTTTCCACGAATTTTGCAAAACACTGCACGATTGAAGAAAGCTGCTGGGATGAAGGTCATTCAGAAGAAGGGAGATTGCCTTCAAAGTTTGCTGCTGCTGTAGGAGAAGTGGATTTTTCTCAAGTCGCCATTTTGCAGTTGCTATGAGTAACAGCCTGGTAAACACGAGTGTTCCCCCACCCAAAGGTCGGGTGTGCCATAAAATGTTTGCAGTCATCTTACAACTATTGGGCATGGCGCACACTATCCTATTGCAGGATAAATGGGAGGGTCTGTGACAGACAACCCAAAGCTGAGGGGAGGCCTAAAGCAGCTCCTGAATAACAACTACTCACCGAGTCTTCACCACATTCAGAGCCGGGTCTGCGAGACGCCACCGCAAAGGGGAGGCGTGCCCTGAACAGGAAAAAGAAAACTGATCTAAATTTTAACCTTTTGGGCAAATAGTGGCAGGGCGGATTTAGCATCTTCCTGCCGTGAGTGTCCCCAGCTTTGCTTTAACCGCTCGCTGGTCCCGGCAGCACTGCCGGTGTTTCGTGCTTTGTTCCGAAAGGCCGAAGCTTTTGGCGGGGGGACAGGACAGATCCGCTCCCGCGGTTGGTTTTTTTTGGTGGAGGAGCAGCTGCTTGGAGGGGGATCGGGAATGGGCGGCCTGGGACCTGAGGGAGCCGAGCGGGACAAGGTTGACATCTACCGGGACACCTGGGTCCGGTTTCTGGGTAAGAGGCGGCGCGGAGGTCGTTCGCGCGTTTGGGGCTCAGCTCAGCTCACTCCGAGCCTGGACCGGCCTCTATTCCCCGATACTAAAAAAGTGTCAAGTCACTGCTTTTTTTGATTTTTTTAAAAAGTATATTATTCACGCTCCAAGCGTTTAAATTTTCAGTACAATAAATAACCTTGAAAAAAGTTAATGCAACTCCACACAAGTCAAGGGCGGCTGCTACTCACATTTCACACTCACATACTTGGTGACTCAGCGAGGGCGCTCATCTTAAATAGCACTTTTTTGGAGTTTAGTGAAACTATTAAATGTGTCAGGATAGCCGTCTGTGTGTCCCCCCAAATACAGAGCTGAAGGGCTCCCCTCTCCCAGACCTGGGCTCCACACTGCCCCAAGTCTCAGCCAAGAATAAAGAGCTCCTTAACCAAACGTGGTTAGAAAATAGATAATCCCCCAGGAACTTACTGGGTAAGCACCGATCCGTGATGGTTGCCATGCTCTTTGCAGCAACCTCTCCACAGAGACCCAACTCTATCATTCATGCTTGGTGTAAAGGAATGTGTGGAGGGATCCAGATTTCACTAGATACTTGCAGCTGGGTTGCCCCACCCACAAACTCACCTGCTCACCCACCCCTTGTTTGTACTTACTTTCACTTTTTTTTTTACAGTGCTCACAAACAGAAGGGAATCAGGAAGATTCTTTATTCAACAAAAGCTAGAGATATTTGAGTTGTGTGGGACAGGATTTTTTTTAGCTGTATAACTCTTTTCTCCCCCCCCCCCCCCCGCCAAAGAAAAACCAAACCCTAATAGGGTTAGGCCCTGGTGCAAAGTAGTGGGGTATAAATTAGGTGTGAAGGCCGGAAGTAAAGCAAAGTGAGAATGCCTATTCCAGGGAATCTTACTCCATTTCGTTCTGGTGTACGTTCACCCCTGACTCCGGATTCAAGCTACATTTACACTATAACTGTAGCATTGGTGCAAAGCTTTACCATTTCATGCCAACACTACAATTGTATTGTGCTGATCTTTAGATAAAACTTTAAAAATGGCATATTCTGCTGTATGTCCATATTTCAATGTATTTGTAGAGCCAATCTACGGAAGCGTAGTAGCAGCAAAACACAAATCATAGAATAGGAAAGATCTAGGATAATATGTGGCTAGTTTTAATTCACTTGTGAAAGGGAATCCTAATTAAGTTATGTCAGCAAGGCTATTGAATTTGACAGGGTACTGAATTTGGATGATCAGCCATGATCTCATTAAATGGCGGAACAGGCTTGAGGGGCCGAATGGCCTACTCCTGCTCCTATCTTCTATATTAGTCAAGCTCAAAGCTGTGGGGTTGCAGGTAAAATCTTGGAAATGAATTATAAATTGGTCAGTGGGTACAGTACTTGTTTAGAGGAAGGGTAGGTGAGGTACTAAGCAGGTGCCCTAGGGATCATTGTTGGGGCCATTAATCAATGCAAGCTGTTTAAATTTGCAAATGATGCCAAACTAAGAGGGGCAGTGGAATCGGATGAGGCAGCACACAAAAATTAAAGGAGTTGGACAAAATATGTAAGTGGACAGAAAAATTGCTGATAATATTTAATCTAAACAAATGTAAGGTACTGCAGGTAGAAAGAAAAAATAGGTGGCACATACTCGGTGAATGACATTGAAATAGATATGGGTGAAGTTGAAAGAGACCTATGAATCTTAGTAGACTGATGTTTAACATTTCCAACCAATGGAGAGCATCAATCAACAAGGACAACAGAATGCTGAACTGTATAGCCAGAACAATAGATTCGCCAGAGAAAGTCATTGTCAAACTGTATAATGCTCTGGTCAGATCACATCCTGAATACTGAATCCAGTTGTGGTCACTGAGATACAAGGGAGACATCCAGGTGCTGGATGCAGTGCAGGGAAGAGCTATGAGGGTAATTCCTAACATCAAAGGTCATAGAAGATAGGAGCAGGAGTAGGCCATTCGGCCCCTCGAGCCTGTTCCACCATTTAATGAGATCATGGCTGATCATCCAAATTCAGTACCCTGTCCCTGCTTTCTCCCCATATCCCTTGATCCCTTTAGCCTTAACTCCTATAGCCTTAACTCTAACTCCTTCTTGAATATATTTAATGAATTGGCCTCAACTGCCTTGTGTGGTAGAGAATTCCACAGGTTCACCATTCTCTGGGTGAAGAAATTCCTCCTCATCTCAGTCTTAAATGGCTTACCCCTTATCCTTAGACTGTGACCCCCGCCATCGGGAACATCCTTCCTGCATCTAGTCTGTCTAGTCCTGTTAGAATTTTATAAGTTTCAATGAGATCCCCTCTCATTCTTCTAAACTCCAGCGAGTATAAGCCCAATCAACCCAATCTCTCCTCATACGTCATTCCTGCCATCCCAGGTATCAGTCTGGTGAATCTTTGCTGTACTCTCTCCATGGCAAGAACATCCTTCCTCCGATAAGGCGACCAAAACTGCACACAATACTCGAGGTGTGGTCTCACCAAGGCCCTGTACAACTGCAGCAAGACATCCTTGTTCCTGTACTCGAATCCTCTCGCTATGAAGGCCAACATACCATTTGCCTTCTTAACCACCTGCTGCACCCGCATGCTTACCTTCAGCGACTGGTGCACAAGGACACCCAGGTCTCGTTGCACTTCCCCTTTTCCCAATCTATTGCCATTCAGATAATAATCTGCCTTCCTGTTTTTGCCACCAAAGTGGATAACCTCGCATTTATCCACATTATACTGCATCTGCCATGCATCTGCCCAATCACCCAACCTGTCCAAATCATACTGGAGTTTCTCTGCATGCTCCTCACAGCACACACGCCCACCCAGCTTTGTGTCATCCGCAAACTTGGAGATATTACATCTAGTTCCCTCGTCTAGATCATTTATATATATTGTGAATAGCTGGGGTCTGAGCAGTGAGGAAAGATTGAAGAAATTTGAAGATTGAAAAGAGAAGTATAAGAGGCAATCTTATAGAAGTATATATATAATATAATATAGAACAGAATGGAAAAAGTAAGCTTGAACATCACTTTAAAGCAACTTGCATGAGTAGTACAAGGGTACACAGGTTCATACTAGTGAAAGGCAAATTTAGGATTGATATCAGGAGGTTCTTCACACAGAGAATGATCAACAGATGGAATGGACTTCCAGATAGGAGATGAAAACCCTGGAATCATTTAAGAACCAATTGGTTGCTGCCATGGAGGATCTTTAGGGTATTTCTGGATGCATGACTTCAGATGATCTGAATGGCCTCCCTCATCATCATTATCTTATGCAATATGTGAGTGCATGTCAAAAATGTAATAAAATAACTATAAAAATACCCAGACATTAATGTTATGTTTGGGTGATTTCAATGGCTAAAAGGCTTAGGAATGATTATGTGTAGAAGATCTATTGTTAGTTAGTCAGTAAGTTTAGAAATTTCTTCTCTTTTCCCCTCTAGTTCTTTTGCCAATTATTTTACATTTATGACCTCTGGTTACCGACCCACTTGCCAGAGGAAATAGTTTTTCCCTACTTGCTCTAGCAAAACCCCTCATAATTTTGAATACCTCTATTAGGTCTCCCCTTAACCTTCTCTGCTCTAAGGAGAACAATCCCAGCTGCTCCAATCTCTCCACATAACTGAACTCCCTCATCCCTGGTATCATCCTAGAAAACCTCCTCTGTACCCTCTCCAAGGCCTTGATATCCTTCCTTAAAGTATGGTGCCCAGACATGGTGGTGAACACAATACACAATGGGAACATTAATGCTCATTAACATCAAATCACAGCACAGATTGACGGCAGCTTCAGGGGGCGCGGTTGAGAGATGAGTTTAAATCGTGGAGGGTCTGAGAGTGAATCAGGAGGAAGTGTTTGCCGGGCTGAAGGCTCGGGGAGCAGAGGATACAGATTGGAGGAGATTGGGAAAGAAGCAGGAGAAACTTCTCACAGTGAGGGGCTGGGATTGGGAATTCTTGGCCTGAAAGGGCAGTGGAAGCAGATTCAATCATAACTTTCAAAAGGAAATTGGATAAATACTGGAAGGGGGGGAAAATTACAGGGCTCTGGGGAAAGAGCGGGAATGGGAATAACTGGATAAACTCCAACAAAGTCAGCACAGGCACGATGGGCTGAATGGCCTCCTTCTGTGCTGTATCATTCTATGATGCTACGATTC
Organism: Somniosus microcephalus; assembly: GCF_052327205.1. Classification (NCBI taxonomy): domain Eukaryota; kingdom Metazoa; phylum Chordata; class Chondrichthyes; order Squaliformes; family Somniosidae; genus Somniosus; species Somniosus microcephalus. Next base: position 36,074,962 of record NC_141005.1, on the reverse strand, counting down.
TATGATTCACAATACTCCAGCTGAAGCCTAACCAGAGATTTGTAAAGGTTTAGCATGACTTCCTTGTTTTTGCATTCAATGCTCCTATTTACAAAGCCAAGTATCAGATAAGCTTTCTTGACCGCCTTATCAACTTGCCCTGCCACCTTCAAAGATTTGTGAATACGCACCCCCGGGTCCCTCTGCTCTTGCACCCCCCTCAAAATGGTACCAATTAGATTATACTGCCCCTCCATGTTGTATCTCCCAAAGTGCATCACATTAAATTGCATCTGCCATGTGTCTGCCCATTTCACCAGTCTGTCTACGTCCTCCTGAAGTATGTTACTATCTTGCTCACTAATTACTACGTTACCAAATTTTGTAGCAAACTTCAAATTGTACTCCCTATACTTAAGTCCAAGTCATTTATATATAACAAGAAAAGCAATGGTCATAATCCCGACCCCTGGGGGACCCCACTGCATACTTCTCTCCAGTCAGAAAAACATCCGTTCACCACTACTCTCTGTCTCCCATCCCTTAGCCAATTAAGTTGTGCTCAAACCTCAAAGTACCTGTATGTAATAAATACCACTCCTAGACAGGTAGGCCCACAGCTTCAGGAGCTGGCAGGCAAGTGCATGCAATGTAGTAGTTGTCTCACATTTGTTCAGCAATTGATACTGCAGAAGAGAAATGTCTCAAGCTGTTTTGGGTTTAGCTCCTTTCATATTGTAGAGCACATTTTTAAAGCAAATAATGGCAAAAAAATGGAAACAACAGATAAGTTAACTCTAATGAAAGGTTATGGGGGAGAAATTCAGTATCGCCCCATTTGGAGCGCTAACTTTTGAAAGCTGGGAAACTTAGCGCCAGGCGCTAATGATTCTCAGCTTTTGCAAAATTCGGTGTTTGCACTTGAGGAAGGAAGTGGAGCGCTAAATCAAGTGCTCCACTTCCTTCCTGGAGCGCAAAAGGCCGCAGGCAGGGGCAGTAGTGGTGCAGCACTGCACAATGTCCCGTGCAGCGCTGCCGAGATCCGAGGCTCCTTCCCTCCCTTAAAGGGAAGGGCCATCGCTGCAGGCTCTGCATTGGGACCAGTTAGTTGGTCCCCGACGGCAGTCGTGATCCGGCCCGATCAGCCCCATACAGAATGCCGGGCTGATCGATCGCGGCCCAGGAGGAATCGAAAAAATTCAATTATCAGCGTTGTTAAAATTTTTCTCTACCCGCGCCAACATCCCCTTTTATTTGTGCCTCCGAAACTCTCGGCCTCCCGAACAACGCCTCCTGCAGCTGTTGTCGCCCGGCGATGCTGCAGGGGGCGGAACCAAAGTTCGGGCCCGGGGCGATGCACACGGCAATGATGTCACAGGAGATCGTGGCGCTAGTGGTTACCGCCGCCGCAAACCTCCATGTCAATTTTGCGGGCGTCGGTACTATCACCGCGCCCGGTCGCAAAGCCAGTAGCGTGCCATTAGTGCCCCCTGGAGGCGCTAAGGTACCGAATTTCTCCCCCTATATACCTGAGACATTATTTTGTCTGTTCTCTCTACAGGTGCTGCATGTTTCCAGCATTTTCTGTTTTTCGTTCAGATTTTCAGCATCTGTAGTTTTTGCTTTTTATTTATATTATGCAGCGAAGATTCACCAGGCTGATACCTGGGATGGCAGGAATGACGTATGAGGAGAGATTGTGTCGATTGGGCTTATACTCACTGGAGTTTAGAAGATTGAGAGGGGATCTCATCGAAACCTATAAAATTCTGTCAGGTCTGGACAGACTAGATGCAGGAAGGATGTTTCTGATGGCCGGGGAGTCCAGAACCAGGGGTCATAGTCTAAGGGTAAGGGGTAAGCCATTTAGGACTGAAATGAGGAGGAATTTCTTCACCCAGAGAGTGGTGAACCTGTGGAATTGTCTGCCACAGAGGGCGGTGGAGGCTAGTTCATTAAATATATTCAAGAAAGAGTTGGATATACTTCTTGAGGCTAAAGGGATCAAGGGATATGGGGAAAAGGCAGGGACAGGGTACTGAATTTGGATGATCAGCCATGATCACATTGAATGGCGGAGCAGGCTTGAAGGGCCGAATGGCCTACTCCTGCTCCTATCTTCTATGTTTATGTTTATTTGTGTTAAGGTTTAGTATTAAATTCAGCAGTATAAAAAGTTAATTGTGTTTTATGTAAATGTGTGCTTTCTCCTCCTAAGCAACAAAAAAATTGCAGTGTCAGCTGTGGTTCAGTGGGTAGCACAATCGCCTATGATTGGGTTCAAGACCCATTCTAGAGACTTGAGTGCAAAAATCTAGGCTGACACTCCAGTGCAGTACTGAGGGAGTGTTGCACTGGCGGAGGTGCCGTCTTGCGGATGAGATGTTAAACCGTGGGCCCGTCTGCTCTCTCAGATGGACGTAAAAGATCCCATGACACTATTTCGAAGAAGAGCAGGGGAGTTATTCCCGGTGTCCTAGCCAATATTTATCCCTTAAATCAACATCACTAAAAATAGATTATCTGGTCATTGCTGTTTGTGGGAGCTTGTTGTGCGCAAATTGGCTGCCGCATTTTTTCTACATATAACAGTGACTACACTTCAAAAAGCGTCCGTGAAAAGCGCTATATAAATGCGTCCGGTGGTCGTGAAAAGCACTATATAAATGCAAGTCTTTCATTATGAAGCCGATAATGCGCTTCTGTGAGCCAGTACTCCTGCTACGCAATGTGCACTGGCTGGTTGAATTACCTGGGGAGTGAGAGAAGCCTGAGGCCCACAGAGTGGTATAATGTGGCGGGGAAGCGCCTGTGGTGCTGAGAAGGCTTGCGCACCAGTCTTGGATAAGCCTCATTAAGGCCCCAAATTTCATGCAAATTTTTTTTTCTGAAACCATAATGCGCAACTTTTTCAATATTTGCCAAAAGAATGCGTTCTGCAATATGAAAGAAGCTGAAGCAGCTGGAGTTACTTTGCTCTTTTTCCCTATTTCATCCGCTTGCATTGGGAGGAAATGAAGCTTTTTTCCATACAATGTTGGTAGAAGTTGCTAATATAAAATTCTACCAGTAACATGCAACTTATATTTAAAGAAACAGATGAGAAGTTCCACCGTTATCACCATTGATGATCATGTCAGTCAAGGCAGTTAGGGAGGAAAATTCAGTTGGTTAGGGGGTGCTAACAGGGTGCTAGGAACTTAGCGCCCGAGCGCGGTGATTTTAGCGCCGCTCGCGAAATTGACCAGTCGTTTTGCGGCAGCGCTAAATACTAACGCCGTGAACTTCTGCGCCCACAGATCGTGACGTCAATCAAGCATGCAATGCCCCGGTAGCGCCGCAGACCGGATATTGAGTCGCGCCCACTGCCTTAGCGCCTGCCGCTAGGAACGACAGGTAGAGGGGAACGTTTTCAAGTCGGGAAGGGGCTGGGGGAGCGCTATTTAAAGGCGGGCACTTTCTGCCTTTTCTTGTCGGCAAAATTTTTAGTTTTAACGCTGCCCTAAGGAATTTTGGCTCTCAGCACCACTTTTGAGGTTCCTAAGTGCCGAGTTCTTTCCCTGGGCCTATCCATTAATGCTTCCAACACAATTGCTTTTGAGGTCGCTCCCCTTTAAGAACTGGACGGTGCCAGTCTGTCTGGCTTCTATGGTAATTGGCATCGCCTGAGCTTCGGTAGTGCCTCGCTCCCTGACGCTTGCACCTTAAGAGAGGTGTGTAGCGCCTGATTTAGCGCTCAAATCACCTCCAAGGACGATAGAGCCGAATTTTGCAGTCGGAGGCGATAATTAGCACCGGGCGCTTATACTTTGCGTCCGGCCAATATTAGTACCCCAAAATGGGCGCTACTGAATTTTTCCCCCTTAGAGCCTGCCCAAATCCCATGATGGCACATGCTACATGACCGTGAACTTTTACATTAGTTACAGTACCTGACATGAGGAGGAATTTCTTCACTCAGAATGTTGTGAATCTTTGGAATTCTCGACCCCAAATGGCTGTGGATGCTGAGTCATTGCGTATATTCAAGGCTGAGAGCGATAGATTTTTGGACTCTAGGGGAATCAAGGGATATGGGGCTTGGGCGGGAAAGTGGAGTTGAGGTCAATGATCAGCCATGATCTTATTGAATGACGGAGCAGGCTCGAGGGATCGTATGGCCTACTCGCTCCTAAGTCTTATGTTCTGACCCAGGATGACCAGGAGGCTGGTGGGACTAGCTATACAGAGGGTGGCTCTGTTAAACACATTTAAACATAAAGTGAGTGCAAACTGAAATAAAAACAGAAATGCTGGAGAAACTCAGCAGGTCAGGCAGCATCTGTGATCAGAGAAACAGAGTCAACGTTTCAGGTCGATGACCTTTCGTCAGAGCGCAAACTGAGTTTATTTGAACAGACAGAGCTCTTTATTATAACAAAAATCTTATTTTTTTCTTTGGCGGATTAAGGATATGCTAATGAAGTTGGTGAAGCATTCCGGGCACTCGTACCTGTAGGCCTGGTCTGGGCCAGTTACGGGATATCAACAGCGTATGTGACCGCTGATGCAGTCGACAAGGGGAAGAAAGCGGCTGCTGTAAGTACTGGCTTTATGCAAATGTTAACATACTGAACAATCCTACTCTGCTTACTATACGCCCACGCCCGTCGGTGTTACATTTTAAATTAGGGTGGTCACGAGCGCCATTCAGCACTTTCTGTCGGAGTCCTAAGATTGAGGCACAATGTGATAGGCTGCTAGTGTGTGTATGTGTTCTGCACTGTGCAACCTGTCCCTGAACTGCATCACAGTAGACCCCATTTGTTAAGTATAGTTTGTCAAAGTTCACTTCAGACACAAGCTGCAGAATTAAGAATGAAATGTTGCACCCATCTGTTAGAACAAACAAACAATGGAGAGGCAGATCTTCTAATAGCTTTATCTTTCCTCTGGCTAAGAGGGTGGGACAGTCCAGGGCATGTGTCTCCATGGTTGCAGATCACTAACAAGGACAGATCTAGTGGGACTTGTCCTCACAGCATTTCCTCCACTCCTTCCAATTCCTCCTCTTCCCCCCTGCCAAAAAAAAAACTTCTGCTGAAAACCATTCTGTTTGACCAGGACTGTCTTAGCTTTCTATAGTGTCAGCTGTGGCTCAGTGGGTAGCACACTCACCTCTGAGTCAGAAGGTTCTGGGTTCAAGTCCCACTCCAGGGACTTGGGCACATAAAGCTAGGCTGACATTCCTGTGCAGTGCTGAGGGAGCGCTGCACTGTCTGAGGTGCCATCTTTCAGATGAGACGTTAAACTGAGGCCCCGTCTGCTCTCTCAGGTGGACGTAAAAGATCCCAAGGCACTATTTCAAAGAAGAGTAGAGGAATTATCCCCGGTGTCCTGGCCAATATTTATCCCTCAACCAACATAACAAAAACAGATTATCAGGTCATTATCACATTGCGGTTTGTGGGAGCTTGCTCTGCGCAAATTGGCTGCTATATTTCCCACATTACAACAGTGACTACACTTCAGAAGTACTTCATTGGCTGTGAAGTGCTTTGAGACGTCCGGTGGTCGTGAAAGGCGCTATATAAATCCTCTCTCATTTTAGAACTATTGAGGAGCGATCCATGAATTATCAGAGATTTTGACAAAAGTATTTTTTTTTTTAATTAAAATATTTTTCAATAAATGTTTTGAAAGTAGTAAAGGATGGGGGCAGGGTTTCTGCTTGTGGCTGTGACAGTTCCATTTGCCCCCAGTTTTAAATAATTCTGTTCCAGAAAAGCAAAGTTGTGACTTCCAACAGCCAGTAGCTGGTTTGTAGGCAATTCCTATGCGCACAGGGCAACGCTGTTCAAAATTTACTGTAAGATCCCCCATCTGTCAATAGGGCTTGGTCATGGTAGAAGCCAGGTGTAATGGGCTGAGCAATATAAATGAACTATGAATAATAACTAGCTATGAAACATACTGCATTTATTATGTAGCAAAATACCCCCATACAATACTATAGACTGTTTAGATTTTGATAGCATGTGGGAAAATACTTAAAACTGCAGAAGGAAGTTTTGAATAAAGAATGGTCAGCATATAGGAACTGTCACTCTGGAACTTTCCTTCCCACAAAACGTTTAACTCTGATGGAATAATGATAAGAGGTTTCCACATTTGCTAGAATCTGTGCAATTGCTATGCAGCACCCAGCAAGGAGAAGTGTCAAATGTAACTACGGTAACTACATTACTACAATTTTTTAATATGTGTGGTGCCCAGAGGCTGGCCTGGTGATGCAACTTGTTGGTGCGTTGAGTCACAGAGCTCTATCTCTGATTCCTTATATCAGCTGGCCTACCTTTACAGAGAGGAGAAGATTAAAGCCTGGGTCAGGGTCAACCCATGGGAAGCAGACAGAGGAATTGAGCGGCCTGTGTACAGGTTGCCCAATCACCCTCACAGCAAAGAAATTGAGCAGTGGGGTAGGTTATCTAGGAGAGAGTCAGCATAAAAGGAAGAACGAGACAGGTCAGGAAGCAGTAGACAGACGCCAACTCGGCAGGAGAAAGCAATGATAGAAACCATGAACAGTAACGGAGACCTAAAGCTCATCGATTGAAAACCTCTGCAGTGTGCCAAAATGTGACGTAGCATTGAGTCTCAGCCTTCCCAGCCATCTAAGAGAACTCTTGAGCTTAGTTTATTCCCAAGTGTCGGTCTGCCACAAGCAAGGGATTCTTTAATACTGCTTTTTAAAACTTACAAGCTGCCAAGAATGCCAATTTAAGATTAAAAAATTTTTTTTTTTTAATAAAAGTGCTTCAAATGCCTAACAATCCTCACTCTACTCCCACTTAGGCTCATGGAGACAAACCTGGAAAAGCTATGACGGTTGGTGCAGCGGTGGTGGATACTTTTATCTGGCAGGCATTGGCCTCAGTTGCAATTCCAGGATTCACCATCAATCGGTTATGTGCAGCTTCTCTTTTGCTACTGGGGAAAACTACGAGGTGGCCACTGCCTGTGAGAAAGTGGACAACCACCGCTATTGGCCTGTCTGCCATTCCAGTCATTATAACTCCCATTGACAGGTAAGACCTTGTCTTGGGTGGTACAACTAAGTGTTTCAGACTTTCTAATTGGTTTAAGAAGCCAATGTGATACATGTATCAATACCTCACTCAAGAGAACACAACCTTTTGATAGGGGGAGGATACTTGGTCATGCAAAATTTTGAAACTAACAAAGCAACTGGAGAAAAAAGGGAAAGAATTGTGTGGCGACCAATGTGATATCTGCTGGAAACATGTTTTTTCTGGATCATTTAACCATGCCCTTACAGATAGCAACCAGAGTAATTCTTCTCCCATGTTTAGCTTATTTGGTTTGCATAACTCATTTTTGATCTTCAAAATAGGAGAGTTTTAAAAACTCTTAACTTATTCAACTTCTGGAATGAGTTTGGACAGAACACATGACACACTCGCTTTGTTCACTCAGCTCATCCACTGCTGAAAGCCTCTTCATCGCCTTTGTTACCTCTAGACTTCACTATTCCAATGCACTCCTAGCTGGCCTCTCACCTTCGCCCCTACGTAAACTTGAGGTTATCCAAAACTCGGCTGCCCGTGAGCCAACTCGCACAGAGTCCCGTTCGCCCATCACCCCTGTGCTCGCTGACCTACATTGGCTCCTGGTTAAGCAACACCTCAATTTCAAAATTCTCATCCTTGTTTTCAAATCCCTCCATGGCCTCGCACCTCCCTATCACTAATCTCCTTCAGCCCCACAACCATGAGATATTTGTGCTCCTCAAATTCTACCCTCTTGAGCAGCCCTGATAATAATCGCTCAACCATTGGTGGCTGTGCCTTCTGTTGCCTAGGCCCTAAGCTCTGGAATTCCCTGCCTAAACCTCGCCACCGTTCTTTCCTCCTTTAAGACACTCCTTAAAACCTACCTCTTTGACCAAGCTTTTGGTCAATTGCCCTAATTTATCCTTATTTGGCTCGGTGTCAAATTTTTTGCCATATAATACTCCTGTGAAGCATCTTGGGATGTTTTACTATGTTAAAGGCGCTATATAAATACAAGTTGTCGCTGTTGTAAGTCAGAAACTTTCCTTTTGGGGGGCCAGGAGGAGCGGCATGGCTCTGTCATTCTAGCAACAGTTGTAAATTAAGGAAGATAAGTCTGGTAAGAAAGCGACACTCTAGGTGGATATTTTATCTTGTTCTGATGTGATTCAGTTTTCTGAGAGGCAATTTCCAGTTCATTAACACATTCCTATTACTCTTTCCAGGTCTGTGGACTTTCTTTTGGATTCTACATTAAGAAAGTTGTATGGAGCAGAAGAAAAGCACAAACCATAAAAGGCAATTGGAATATTTGCAGTTTAAGATTTCTATACACTATAGCTTTAAATTACATTGCAAGGCAATGAACTCTGTACTCCGACTCTGGAGACACGTCTGTCGTCTCCATTATAGTGGGCATAGGGTAAAATTCCTCTTTTTTAATGAAGAGGTAGGTGCTTGTTTTTCTTTGTAGTTAGAAACCTGCCAGCAAAGTGTAGCAACATGTGGCTTTCCAACACGATTTCTGCAAATACGATTTTGTTAATGGGTTGGTAATTACACAAAGAGAGGCATTCTCCTGTTTACAAGAGGCATTTCACCCCAATACTTGTATACCAATTGAAATTTAAAAAATTGTATAGATTTGGTCACTTATTTTCTTAACTATTTAAACATTGCAACTTAAACATCTGACCAATAACCATCTTTCATTAGCCACATGCTCATTTCAATCAAGGATATAAACCAGCAAATGAGATTTACTTCAGGAAATATAAAAATATCTTCTCATTAATCTGAGGAAGCTTGTCACCCTTCACATAGGAGAACATATTCCACATCTATACAATTCTCTTTACATTAACTACCCCATTCCTTGAAGGACTTAGGTGACTGCTAATGTCACTGATCGAGTTTCACGAGCTTCCCTTGCAATACAGGTGTCAAATATACTAAGGATGGGTTACCACTTAGATTATTGAATTGTGCACCAGCTTCCTTGATTGAATAGTGAGAGAAGATGTAGATCATAAACATGCTATTTCATTGCATCATTAAACTGGTCTGAATTTGTAGGAGGCTAACTACTCATAATCCAACTTCTTGTGCTATCTGTGTGGGTATACTGCTGTGTGAAGAGAGAAACAATATAAAGAAATTGCTGCTCCGTCTCCTTGGCCTTCATGCCACATTTATATCCTATGAAACACAACACTTGTGTTGCCTGGAAATAAGAATTGGATAGGGCTGCTCTGGAATATCAACCTTTCTCCGAGAGAAACCAGATGGAGATCTGTGCCGCAGCATAAGTAAGGAAGCACATGAAGTGGGCATCAAGCAGTTGGAGGCAAAATATATAGTTCAACACATTTGCAGCCAAAGTTGGATCTTTGATTAATGAGAGGCGAATGACCATGTCTGTGCGGTTTAATTGAGAAAATTACTTTCACACTAAGGATATGCAGATAGGTATACCAACTTTATTAATTCCTGTTAAAATATTAGGGTTTTCCCTGTGATAATTCTATGTAATTGACCTCATTCACAAAACAAAAATTACTGCTAATCAATTGAGAAATATTGTTGAGACAGTATAACATTTTCATTTTACACTGGTTTTGATGCTTCCTGTTTCAATATGGTGCAAGAGCAGCAAAATGGAATTATATAGAAATGGCCAGTTGAAGAACTACTGCCGCACAGGCACAATGGCCTCCTGTTCTGCAATTTCTATGATGATCTGGAGAAATGAAGGATCGGGAGAAAATTGGCCAGAATAAAAAGAAACAAGTAACCACTGCTTTGCCACTGTAGTGTATCTAGTAACTGGCTCTAGAATGACATTGCCAAACAAAACTGAACAAAGATTCAAACATTCTTTTGGACAGAGATGGTGCCTGGTACAGCGAGATTGAAGTGGAAGAACAAAGACATAAGGGAATGTTTACATTTAATGGAAAAATCAATTCAGTGTGAACAGGAATAGCTTTGAGGAGGCAGTTTAATACCACAATCAACCTGGAAACAAGTCAACTGCACAGATCAGTGCTGAATCATGGATAACTCAATGCAGATCCTTTGTGTTGCTCTTGCAGTTTTGAGGCTGACTCCAGCATAACCAAAACACTGCCACTTCACTTGTACCCAGTGTGTTAACTTGAAGCACGCTGTGAACTATGCCTGGGAACACTTGTGCATGTTCAGCAGTGCACAGGGTTAAGTGAGAATGGAACATTTCCCCAGTTGTGCGCGCACACAGTGGCCTGGCTACTGGGGACAGCCTACCAGCCACAGCACGAGGGGAGGGTTGAAATACAGATAGTGACTGGGCTACTTTTGCATTTGTCAGCTGCAGGTGTTATAATGGTGCTGAGGGAATGAGAGCAAGTGATCAGAGTATTGATACTAGAGGAATTGGAACACCCTGACCTGCGATCAATTTGATGGTAGGTTTACAGCAATAGCAGGGTGAATTTGGTCCCAGGTTGCTGTTATGATGCCATTAGACATCTTAAAATGAATTCAAGCTTGCATTTTGAGAAAGGAATGTTAACTTATAAATGAACAAAAATACTTATTTTAAAGCAGATTTGAACATACCCTAGCTGGCTAAATAACTGAGCTACAGCAGGAGAGAGCAAGACGTTTAATGTAACTGCTGTATCATTTGGACCTGTATGAAAACAAAGCCTAGCCCAATGGTAACCCTAGAATTCTCACTGTTGTACTGGCCCCCCCACCCCCCAAAAAGGTAGACAGCTCCACAGTGCAGCCTCCAGTGTTCTCAGGAGACCGAGGGTGGGAAAGGGTTTGGTAGCAGAATGTGTTGGGGCTTGTGATGTTCAGAGAACCAGGATGCCGCTGTGAGCAAGCAAAGAAAGTCCACAAGTGTGTGCAAACCACAGGCATGATGTGCAAACAACTTCCCGATTTGCTCCAGGTTTGGTCACAGCAGTGCCTAGGAGATTAATCTTTCATTCCTGTAAACTCCAAAAAATGAAAGCACACAGAATTGGGGGAATGATAGCAAAATACTGCAGATGCTGGAAATCCAAAACAGAAAATGCTGGAAAAACCCTCAGCAGGCCAGGCAACATCCGTGGAGAGAAAATAGAGTTAACGTTTTGGGTGAAAACCTTGTCAAGACTAAAGCAGCACAGGAAATGAAATCGATTAAGAGGCCAGGCTGGGAGAGAACTGATGTGCCATCAATAACTCAAAGACAAGGAGTTTAAAGGATTCAACTGAAGGCTTTTAATCACTAAGAACATTGCAGGTCTTTCCACATCGGGTTCGTCTGATAGAATGACTCATACAGCTCTCGAGACCTTTATATGACAAAAGACAGAGGCATAGCCAGCCAATACACACAATAGGAAAAAGGGGGTGGTACACACAATACAAAGCAGGTAAAACACAGGGGCTGATGAAGGCATATATTTCATCACATTCACCCCTTCTACAGATTTAGTCTGCCCGGGGGTGTGATAATCTTTCCTGAACGTCGCAACAGTACCTCGGGTTCCGACCGGGAGTCCGTGGTGCCCTCCTGGGCATACCCATGTGTTGGGGGCGTTGCAGGTACTTCTGGGGGTGGTGAGCCTGGGGATGGGTCGTCGTCGCTTCCTGCCGAGAGGTCCTTTATGGACACGGTGTCCTCACACCCGTCGGCGTGCTTGACGTACGCGTACTGTGGGTTTGCGTGGAGTAGGTGTACTGTCTCCACGAGGGGAATCGTTTTGTGGCCCCTCACATGCTTCTGTAATAGGACTGTCCCTGGGGTGGAGAGCCACGAGGGTAGGGACACTCGAGGTTGATTTGCGGGGAAAAACAAACATCTTCTCGTGAGGAGTGGCGTTAGTAGCAGTACACAGTAGCGACCTTATCGAGTGGAGTACGTCTGGGAGGACCTCTTGCCAGCGGGAGGTGGGGAGGCCTTTAGACCTTAGTGCCAAGGTGACCGCCTTCCACACTGTCGCATTCTCCCTCTCCACTTGCCCATTACCCCGGGGGTTATAACTAGTGGTCCGACTCGTGGCTATCCCCTTCGACAGCAGGTATTGGCGCAGTTCGTCGCTCATGAACGACGCCCCCCTGTCAGTGTGGATGTAGTTAGGCATGCCGAACGTGCAAAACAGGTTGCCGAGGCACTTGATGACCGTGGCACTGGTCATGTCTGGGCAGGGGTAGGCGAATGGGAAGCGGGAGTACTCGTCCACAATGTTGAGAAAGTACACAGTGGAGGGGAGTGGTCCCTTGAAATCTAAGCTCAGGCGCTCGAATGGCCGTGTAGCTTTGATCAGGTGGGCTCGGTCGGGCCTGAAAAAGACAGGGCTTACATTCCGCACAGGTGCGGCAGTCCCTGGTCATCGACCGGACCTCCTCGATGGAATAGGGGAGGTTACGGGATTTTATAAAGTGAAGTAGCCGGGTGACCCCCGGGTGGCAGAGGCCATTGTGGAGGCCCTGTAGCCTGTCCCCCTGGATGCTGGCACACATCCCTCGTGATAGGGCGTCAGGGGGGATTCGTTGAGGGCCCCTGGCCTATATATTATGTCGTACTCAAACATGGAGAGTTTGATCAGCCACCTGAGAATTTTGTCGTTCTTGATCTTCCCCCTCTTGTTAAAACATGAAGGCTACCGACCGCTGGTCGGTAAGCAGGGTGAAGCGTTTGCCGGCTAGGTAGTGCCTCCAGTGCTGCACTGCCTCCACTATGGCCTGGGCCTCCTTCTCTACCGAGGAGTGCCCGATCTCAGGCCCTTGGAGGGTTCTTGAGAAAAAGGCTACGGGCCGCCCATCCTGGTTGAGAGGGTGGCTGCTAAAGCAAAGTCGGACGCATCGCTTTCGACCTGGAAAGGGATGTTTTCGTCCACTGCCTGCAGCGCGGCCTTCTCAATGTCGTGTTTAATGCTGTTGAAGGCGGAGTGGGCCTCGGCCGTAAGCGGGAAGGACGTCGATTTCAGGAGGGGACGGGCCTTGTCTGAATAATTGGGGACCCATTGGGCGTAATAGGAGAAGAACCCCAGGCACCTTTTCAGGGCCTTGGGAGTGTTTGGTAGGGTAGCTCCTGTAGGGGGCGCAATCGGTCGGGGTCCAGACCAATTTCCCCGTTTTCCACCACGCAGCCCAGGATACAGAGGCACGTGGTGCTAAAGACACACTTAATCTCACCTACAACGAGGATGAGTCCAAGGGCGGTTTTCAGAAATCTCGCGAGGTTAGAGTCGTGGTCTTGCTGGTTGTGGCCGCGCTGGTCGTGGCCGCAGATGGTGACGTTGTCTAGGTATGGGTAGGTGGCCGTTAACTGGTTCTCATCGACCATGCGGTCCATCTCCCGCTGGAAGACCAAGACCCATTCGTTACCCCAAAGGGGACTGAGGAAGTGGTAGAGGCGTCCGTTCGCCTCGCAGGCGGTGTATGGACGGTCCTCCGGCCTAATGGGGAGCTGGTGGTATGCCGATTTTAGGTCGCTGGTGGAAAACACCTGGTATTGTGCAATTTGGTTAACCATATCCGCTATGCGGGGCAGAGGGTAGGCGTCTAGCTGGGTGTATAGATTAACCGTCTGGCTATAATCTATCACCATCCGCTTCTTTTCGCTACCCTTAACTACTACTACCTGGGTGCGCCACGGGCTGGTACTGCATTCGATGATACCCTCCTGCTTGAGTCTTTCTACTTCCGACGCAATGAACCGTCTGTCCTCCCAGCTGTACCGCCTACTCTTGGTCGCTATGGGTCAACAGTTGGGTGCGAGGTTGGCAAACAGAGGGCGGCTTGACCTTCACGGTAGCCAGACTGCACACTGAAGGGCGGCTGGGACCCACCGTAGGTAAGCGTGATACTTGGTGGTGGCATTGGAAGTCCAGACCCAAGATCACGCTCAGAGATCTGGCATTATCAATAGTTTAAAATCTCTAATCAGTGCCTTTTGCCGACAACATAACCGCGCAGAAACTTTAATTTGAGGTATGAGTCTTATCAGCCATGGCGATTTTGCCCTGTGTGGGGACTATAGTTAGTGAAAGTCGTTTTACCAGGCTAGGATGAATAAAGCGTTCGGTGCTCCCGCAGTCAATCAAGCATTTAACCTGGTTCCCGTTTACCTCTATGTCCATCATCGATCTAGACAACGGATGCGGCCTGGATTGATCCACTGTGATCGAGGCCACCAGTGGGTCCTGGAGGTCCGTGTAGTCGGGGCAAGATGGTGGACTCCATGGCGTCCAAGATGGCCACCCCACACGGCGGTGGCGGAGTTGGAGGCGGGGTTCCCTCTGCAGACTTTGCTGAAATGTCCTTTCTTCCTGCATTTAAAACAGGTGGTGCCCTTCGCTGGGCACAGATGCCTGGAGGGTTTGTCCTGGCCGCAGAAGTAGCATTTCGGGCCCCGATGCATCACAGCAGTAGTGGGGCTCCTGGGTGGGGGCTGGGGCTCCGATGGTGCTGGGCTGGCCTGAGACCTGGGAGGTGAAGATGGCGGCCCCCACGGGGCAGAGTGGGCCGCGTGGCCTGAGGAACAGGATTCAGAGTTCTTCTGGGCCATATCCAGCGATCGCGCTATGCCCATAGCCTGTTTTAAGTCCAGTCCCTCCTTTTCAAACAGTTTCTGCCGAATGTAATTTGAACTGAGGCCTGAAATAAAGGAGTCTCGGATCAGCTCCTCCGTGTACACGATGGCAGACACGGCCTTAGTTAGTCTCTGCCGAGTACTTTTAGGCTTAGCATGAAGTCCTCTAGTGACTCACCATGCCGCTGCGTGCGAGTAGTCAGAAGATGCCTGGCGTACACCTAGTTTATTGGCCGCACGTAGTGGGCCTTCAGAATGGTGCAGGCATCCCCGTAGCTGGTGGCATCTTGGATGAAGGGAGACCCGATGGCTCACCCAGTTTCGCAGGATTCCCAGTTTCACGTCTCCGGTGGCGGCTGCTATGGCGGTGGATGAGTTTGCGATGAAAAATTCAAAGCATTGGAACCAGTGTCCAAACTGTGTGGCTGCGTCCGAGGCATGGGGGTCTAGATCCAAGCGCTCTGGTTTCAGGAGTTGATCCATCTTGATGTTTTAGTGATTAAAATTGATGTGCCATCAATAACTCAGACAAGGAGTTTAAAGGATTCAACTGAAGGCTTTTAATCACTAAGAACATTGCAGGTCTTTCCACAGCAGGTTCATCTGATATAAAAAGGTCTCAAGAGCTGTATGAGTCATTCTATGATAAAAGACAGGGGCGTAGCCAATACACAATAGGAAAAAAGGGGGCGGTACACAATACAAAGCAGGTAAAACACAGGGGCTGAAGGCGGCATATATTTCATCACAAGAACAAAAAAAAAGAGACATTAAGAAGTATTCAAAACAAGAGACAGTGATAGGACTAGTCTCCAGTTTTGAATACCTTAATGTCTCCTCTTTTGTTCTCTCCCAGCCTGGCCTCTTAAAATCAATTTCATTTCCTGTGCTTCTTTAGTCTTGACAAAAGGTTTTCACCCGAAACGTTGACTATTTTCTCTCCACGGATGTTGACTGGGCTACTGAGTTTTTCCAGCATTTTCTGTTATTTCAGAATTGGGGAAACCTTGTTACATGGGTTGGAACAGCCTGTAGCAGATAGAGGATAAAGGGAGCATACTCGGATTGGTGGGATGTGACAAGTAGTGTTCCCCAGGGATCTGTACTGAGGCCTCAGCTTTACACACTATATTAATGACTTGCATATCAAAGTTAGGAGGGACAGCAAGTTATATAGATGGAGCAGGAAGCTAAAGGGTCATACACAGATTAAATGACTAGGCAAAATTCTGGCTAATCAGAGTTCAGGGAGAGAGATCATCCACTTTAGATCCAAAAAAGACAAATCAAGTATTTTCTTATGATGAGAAATGAGGAACTCTGGAGGAGCAAAGATTTGGGTGTTTATGCAAATAATCACAATGGACAGGTACAAAAGTAACCAGAAAGGCTACTGGAATATTGACTTGTAATCTCAAGGGGGCTGAAATACAAAGGGGAGGAAGTTATTCAGTTGTCAAAGAAGTTTGGGCAGAGCCCCTCGAGTACTGCATGCTGTTCTGGGCACCACTGGTCAGGAAGGATAGATTGACTGCTGAGGGGGTACAGCACCAATTTACCAGAATGATACCAAAGGTTTAAATAACAGGTTTCATAAACATGGCTTGCATTCCCTTTAAAAAGATTGAGAGGTGATCTAATTGAAGTGTTTGAAATTACAAAAGGATTCAGATACACTTCCTGTAGGGGAAATCTAGAACAAGGCTGGAGCAGGTGACAGTGCCCAGTCCACCATTGTATCAGTAGGTCACCAAGATTCTCCACTTGCAGCTTTCCTGATGGACAGGTTGCCACAGAATGCACACATTGCCTTTTATGCACCTCATCACCATCCTGGCATCTTTCATTAAAGGATTCCATTCCTCAGCCAGCTTTTGTGCCCACAGGCAGCCTTTATACAGTTCTGCCTAGTTTCCTCTCAGCAGTCCCTGTTCATTCATCCTCTGCCAGTCCCATGGGCTTTATTCCAACCAGGCCATCAGGTTACAGGCTAGCCACTGGGTCAGGTTACTGGGCAGCAACAACTAGCCCCTTCAGCCTTGACTCAAGACTGTGGTCATGAATCCAAGCACAGCTGCCCTACAACAATAATCTATTTAAATGTTGCCCATTGGCCAGGGATTTGGGGGGGGGGGGTGCGTGCGTGTAGTGTCAGCTTGGCTCAGTTGGTAACATGCTCACCTCAGTCAAAAGGCCATGGCTTCAAGCCACCACTTCTAGTGCAGTACTGAGTGCTGCATAGTTGGAGGTGCAATCTTTATGCTAAACAGTGAACTGAGACCCTGTCTGCCTGTTTAAGTGGTCATAAACAATCTAATGGCAGTATACAAAGAGAATGGGGGGACTGCACCTAGTCAACATTTGTTCCTTAACTAACACCAACCAGATTAACTGGTCATTTCTCCAATTGCTTTTTGTTGGAGTTTGGCTGCCACATTGCTTATAGTGAGCGTGACTACACTTAAATTAATTGGCTGTGAAATCCAGAGAATGAAACTGCCAGTTGTGAATTCCTTCTCCCTCCTTCCAGAAAGGGATGCAAGAGTAGGTTAACTAGGAACTACTGGTGACGTTGTTGCAACATTAGATTGGATATGCTTGCAGCTGGTTAGTTAAAATTTGCTTTTCTAGAAGCATGAAATGCTCACATTGGTTTATTGGGATTAATTAAAATATAACTAGTGTACAATATATAGACTAACTTATCTTGGCAGGTATGCAACTTCAGGTGAGGGCAGACAATGATGGGCACCAGAACACTGCCAATTGCAAAATGGCCAGCAGAGGGTGTCTGAGCAATGCATTTTCCTTCTAAGTTACTTCAATAGGTGAAGGGAAGAAAAAAAAAAGTTAGCCCTTTCTATGCCACTCAGATGGATGAAATTGCCAATTTTGTAACAAATGTATGAAGGACAAAAATCAGCCCCATTAAGCCAACCACAAATGTTATCACATCCATAACTATGCCATCTCTTGAACTGGGCAAATTAAACCCCACCCCCCCCCTCCTTGCCAACTCAAAACAAATACCTTCGATAACTTAACGGGGAAAAAGGGAGTTGAGCAAAACTCCAGGAATATGCAGTGGCCCATGACCTCAAATCACATCAACTTGCCCTCTACAAAAATCAAAAAATGTCCATTTGTCAGGAACTAGTTAAATTCCCTTTTTAAAAAAAAAACTGTAGACTTACCCACCAGATCTTAAGTCTGTTTTGAGGTTCTGCAAAAATCCTTCCCGACATTTAACTTTGTCCATGATTTTATATATATGCACACCTAGTGCCGATCTATCCAACAGACTGAGTCCAATCCTTTCATCATTTTAAAGACCTCAAATCATCTAAAGGAAAGTAGGTTGGGAGGAAAGTAACCTAATAGCACAAAGGGTGGGTGGGTCTCCTGGTTCAAAAAAAGGAGAACCAAGGGCATTTTGGATTCCATTCTTGTGCCACCCTTCCCCACAAGGCTGCTTGACCCTACTGTCAATTTAGCCAGATCCCAGCAATCCCCAATACTGCCAGACAGTTCCCCTCAAGACTTCAATCCCTAGACTGCCTGATCCTGGGACCCCCAGCTCCATGTTTTGATCTAGACTGCATTCCTAGTGCTTCTGATCCAGAACCACCCCTAATGTTCAGAGCTATCCCTCCAGTGTTGCCAGATCCCAAGACCCCTTTACAAATGATTGGATGCTCAAACGCTGGAGCGCTGCCCCTCAAAATACTGGAGACCACCATTCCAATACTGCCAGACCCATCTCAAGTGTTCCTAGAATCCAAGGCCACCCCCAATGCAGATAGTGTCACTGGTAATACTACTTAGCATAACACCCTATTTTGACCATCAGTGCTACAGCAGATCTGTGTATAGATGTTCTTTTCCTTCCTCTCCCCCCCCAAAAAAGTCAAAACCTACCACGTCCCTTTTAAACAAAGTACATTTTTGTTGCTGCCTGTGACTAGACCAATTCAGTGTGAAAGTCAACTTTATGGTGGAATCACTCCTAAAAAAGTACACAGTTGAACATGGAGCTTTAAATTCACATTACTGGGGGCCCTGGAATTTTGATAAAGTACCATTTGCATTCAGTTGAACTTAGACCATCTCATCATCTTTTACTTGGGGTACTGAAATTGCAGATTAGTGTTAAACCCATCACATTAAACTGTTGCACAGATGGTCAATTATTCTTAGGGTTAGTGTTAAGGGACCTTCATTTTCCAAGTGGGAGAAGGCAGAAAAATTAGTATAAATGCCAGTCAAATACCACATCTTTCAGTGCAAAGCACTCAGGATAGCATGCACCTGAATTAATGAATCAGCTGGCTTCAACCAACCATTTTCATAATATTTAATCTAATGAAAAAGGATTCAGGCCTAAGTTTATACTTAATGTACCAAGTGGGTAGTTTACCAACTTTGTGCTTTTACAAACACTAATAGTGTGGAGAATCATTAGAAAGGATTGCAAAAATCATTCATACAAATCTTGTAGAAAAGTTGAGTAAATGATTGGCTGATTAATGATATTCTTGGCTGAATTAGACAAATATGAAGCAATCAAATCACCTTCATATACCATCAAATGTCACCAAACCAGTTTCTCAAACCAAGAAATCTGGAACCAGCAACTGCCACAAAAATGAACCAAATTGCTCAAATAATTTCTGCAGTTATGCCATCATTTTCTTTTACTTAAGTCAGCATGTATAGCTAAACCCAGTAGTTATAACAAATGCAATCTTAACTAGGGTGTCATGTTGAATATTAGATTGGTGAAGCCAGTGTCTTTCAGCATCAGCAAGGTATATTTTCACCTGTGGAGTAAATTGCCTGTATTACAGCAATGGACAATTAGAAGTCACAATGTCCTGGATTACTCTTGAGCAAGATCACAGGAAAGCCACTAGTAAATAGAAAGCATATCTTTAGTGGGCATAAAGCCTTTTTTGCCTAGTGTGACTTGTGGCAGTGTTTGTGAGGCCCACATGGGGTCAGACAGGATTGTCCTTACTACCAGAGAGAGAGCCAAGGTTACATTCAAATTAATTTAGGTAGAGGGGCTGAAAGTAGAATGGGCTAGACAGTCACTTGAAATTCATATCTGGTGTTATACTAAAGAGACCATCGCCCATCAGAAGATTGGAGAAGCATGTGATTAGCATCAGTTAGCAGGGGTTTGCTCACTATCACAGTAGCATGATGGGTGGGGAGGAGTTATGTTTAATACAGGATCCACTTACATACAAGGTCAGTGATACCAACCCAGAGAATCTGAATCAAGACAATGCAGATTATAGACCAGCATACAAGATTGCCATAAGCTGCAGCCCCAAAACTGGTTTGCTTTTGGAAATAGGTTTTAAGCAGCTAGATGTTGCTGAACAATGGATTAAAAAGGAACATTACAACCAAAGGTTAAAGCCAAATTACCCATTTCAAATTAACCTAATTGAGACCTCAGTCAAAGCAATGTTAACATGCAAATAGCAATCCAATTCTCAACTGTACACTATATCCAACTGTGCCTAAGAATCAATCCAACTTTACAAGTTGGAACAGTTTAAAAACCTAAACCTAATGTTGCAGCAACTAAAAGCAGTTTCCATTAGTGCAAGAGAGCAGTTAACTGCATTCCAGATGAACATGATCCAAGATCTACACAATTTAAATAACCAATTTGCTTGCCAAAAGGTGGTATAGCACTATTGTATTAAGGACCAGTCACTGTACATCAAGATAACCATCATGCATTGTTGATTTAGGGGTACTGTACAGAACAAGCTCTTCCAAAATATTCTGAGACCATGCACAAATCTGCAAAATGTAGCTTTATTTGAGTCAATTACAACTGTTAAAAGTACATTTAACATCTAGGTTGGACAGCTTGCTTCAATGGTAACAATGATCAGCAGCTAGTGTACATGCCCGCTCTTCCATTTGTACAGGCTTAGGAGCAGGACTGCCAAAAAACAAGCTAGCAGTGGAGTAGCCAAAAGCATTACTCTTTGATTTTCTGTTTAAAAAAAGGGGTGTCAGTCAAGAATTGCTCAATCAAATGCATCTACCATAAGAAATCAGTAATAGGCATGGGAACATTTGAAGTCAGTGTTGAGGTAGAGTGGTAAAGCATTACCTAAATTAACAGCTATCAATTACTATATGCTATGAACAAGGTTATTTTAGGCCAAGAATCTGTATAGGATCAAACATGAGAATTTAAAAATTCTACAAATTGACAACTTCAATTGTACCTCTGATCAAATTGGCTAAAATCTGACTTATGTAACAGAAGCCTATGGTCTGGATACTTCACTGAAGTAATTGTCAACAAATAAGTCCCATTAGTTTAAAGAAATAGCTTGTCCTGACTGGATGTTTTATAGCCCTTCAAGGCAGGCATTAGCCATGTTAAGAGCAATCTTTTGCAGTATACTATTTGAAGTACAGTACATTGCCAATTTACCTCTTTGAATCATGGCTGAAGTTCTGGATCCAGACTGGGCACTCTGCACTCTCAATGGACCAACTTTAATTATGTGACTAATACCAGTTTTTGATTCTAAAAAGGAATTTAAAAAGTTAGCACACACAAGTTCTATAATACATTCAGCTATTTAGTTAATGGAATACTGTAGTACCTTTGTCTCGTTTATGGCGAGATTGGATTGGCTGGCAGATTGAGTTACAGCAGTCACACTGGGAACTTTGTAATGGGGCATCCAAGAGCTGCCAACTAAACAGAATTAAACAAGTAAACATTCTACTAGAGGGATTTATATAAAGAAATGGGACCCCCACTGATTAGACGTACTAGGAAATGGCTTCCCATGTTACTTCTAGACAACACTAGCATGTCTAAAGTTCAGTAGTTTTGTTCATACTCTTAATCAGCTCTGTACATTTGTTTCACCATCCAAGAATGCATGTAGATTAATATCAAGTGAATATTCTCATTCAATTTAAGGTGGTGCAATAATTACAGGCTTGCCAGGCACTATTGGGTGGAGGCAAGAGGGATAAAATAAGCCTAGGAGGTTTTACTCCAGTTATTGTTCCAGAAAAGCACTCCACCATAGTGATTTTTCTTCATCTGCAGAGCCCACTAATCATTCAAGCTTTAATGCTGGCCAAAACATCCTACTCACTCAAAAACCAAAGGTGCAAAACATCTTTAAGGAAACTTTTGTTACCCACCTTTCAGTTTGCTGGTCAAACGAACATGCTTTGTGTAAAAGACTTGCATCCCAATTAGGGTCCCATACTAGAGCTTTACAGTGTATATAAATCTGTAGAAAGTGAATATTGTGTATTAGGTGCAGTCTGTCAATACACATCTCTTGCATAATGTACACTATGGTTCCAAGTAAAACTTTCAAAGCTGATATCTATGACCTAGTTGTTTTGACTTGGCTTATAGGGTCAGTTTATGGCAGACTTGAAGGGTCCAATCTGGCATTTTATTCTAAAATCTTGAACTGCAAGGAATGACTACAAATGCCACATTAAAAATTGATAAATCACCCCACTGAAATTGAATAAATTAACAGTAGTCAAATCTAGCTTAATCTCAAGGTAGATGGCAATTGTGCCTTTTGGTACAATAGTATTAACAAGCCCACAGAATGGCTGCCAACAAGTCAGTCCATTTGAACCAGCAAGTTGAAGCTACATTGGAAATGTCAAAAATCTTAACTCCATACAATTGTTTGTACAGATCCACTATGTTCTTATTGAAGTAGAACAGGCTTGAGGGGCTAAATAGCCTACTCCAGTTTCTAATCTAGTTAGTAGAGCAAGTTGCAAAAGTCTCAAAATGGACAGTACCTTTAATTGTGGCAGTTTGTTTCAATAGTGAACGAAGCGGATCAACTATGCTCAAAGGACTTACATGAGAATTGCATGTATTGGAGTTTAACATTTATGGTGCATAGAGAACAGCAACTCAGCATTAGATTAAAAACTTGCTTCAGTATCTTTAATCATGTATCAAGTTTTCCCAAACTTACTTCAGTTTCCTCCAGACTGACAAATTTAAATGCTTGCACAACAAATTGAAGGTGTGACCCATCACTTCTGGGCAAGTACTTGGAATTTCCAGTTTGCCCATCAACAAGACATCTATAGGAACAGGGGAAAAAAGTTTAACCCACAACCAAGTTATTAATTTGCAAAATATCACTATCCTGTCAGCCTCATACCCATAGTTGTTTATGATGGTATAATTCTCTGGAGAATTGTCCAGTGAGCTTGTCGGGGTGGCGATACATTCTTCCATATAGAGACGGAGGTCCTGGTGATATGTGGCAATGATAGAGGCTTCTAGGTTAATGGAAGCACCCAGGAAGAATACAGAATCGGGTCTTTCAGCAGTCCAATCATCTGCAGCAGGAAGTTGCATACATTACACCAACAGTCCACAATTGTCTATATAGTCAAGTATGAATGCTCACCCTTTTGCTTTAGCAACAAAACCATTAACATCTAGACTAAGCAAGAGGGGACTGGCTATCAGAGAAAGCAGTTACCATATAATGTACATGAACTACTTCCTTGGAGATCAAATCAGTCTATTCTGCAGGGATGTAGGTCTTTCCACTAGTGGGGAAAATGAAGTCAGTGAACTTGCAAGGAGTTTAAAAATCAACACATCTATTCATAATTCAGATGTCATCAGGGGCTACTAATGCAGCACGAATTGGAATCAATGGTGTGGAAGAGATGCAACTACTGGAACACATCCAAATCCTGGGTATATATTAAAAGGTGTTGACAACCACCACACCACTGTAAAGCGATTGCTGACTTGCAACACAAGCGTCAGCACCATTGGGTCCAAACTCGAGCAGAGCAATTTGAAATTCCTTCAGGAAGGAACCATCACAGCTTGGGCTCATTGCTACATGGAGTACTTCAAGTGAGGCACAGTTTGCTCAGAGATCCCCTTGATAGTCAAAAAGGTTTCAAAATATACCCCCATGCAGCTTTCTCAGTAGGAAGAATATAGGTGTGCAGCCATGAGTAGCTCACAGTACAACTAGTGCTGCCAATTTTACACAACTCCTTGCAACTACTGGTAGGGTAATCAACTATAGCCTGGAGATTAGGGTCATCATCTCTGGTTGGACATATTCTTGGATGTAGCACCACAGGAGCTCCTGCCTCCCCACCATGTCCACTCAGTGCTCCAGCCCCATGTCAGTTGCAAAGCAACTGGACCATTATCTGATTGGATGATTCTTGACTCAAACAGCACCAATATTTAGAATTAGTAAACAAAATGGTCAATGATTTTAAAAACATTGAATACCTCTAGGATTTGTCATGCAGTAGTGTCCTGGAGATGCCAGAGCAATCTTGAGGGTTGGTAACCCACAAAATAAAATTCAATTTGGAATTAGACACCAGTTTGGTTACTATGTGCAGTACCTCACTGTTCACCCATCATAACATTGGTGTTTAATGATTAAGCAATCATCCAACTTTAGAAAGCAAGACATGATACTATACACAAGGCCAATTTGCCATGTACTCAAGGCAAGGGGTGGGAGAAGGACCAGGCACAGGCAAGAAACTCTCAGCATGTCCTCTTCAGTCTCCCCTAACCCCACAAAACATCACTCATTATAGAAAATTCTCACCAGTCATTATTTTCATGGAAAAGATCAAGCTGCCATCTCCAGCCAGGAAACCAGTTACCGGAAATGCTGTTGAGGGTACAGGTACTTCATCCCTAGAGAAAGAACAGGGACATCAGGCAAGAGGTGGTTATTTTAACTTGACTGTCAGCCACCAACCACAAAGCAACTGGCCAAAAACAGCAATTAAACTATTTTCTGGATATTCTTTGTCTCATTACTCTAGACTTATTACAAAAGCCAAATACTGCAAATCCAAATAAAAACAAGATGCTGGAAACACTCATTGACCTGAAATGTTAATGTTCCTCTCTCCACAGATGCTGCCTGACTATTTCCAGCATTTTCTGGTTTTTATTTTTTTATTTTTTATAAACTCAAGAGTGGTGTTAAAACCCAGCCAATAATATACTTCAATATACACACAAACTATGGAACCCATGAGGAGGCCACTGGGCCTTAGAGCAAGTTAGCAGTGACATTAGGGTTTACTGTTTTAAGGGAGATATCCCCAGGCTGGGGTTGGATCTTACACTGGATAGCGACATTCCAGGCGAATGCCGAGCTGTGGCTGCTCCATCCCAGAGGCTTCATACTTCAGGTAGTTCCAGTAAACCATCTCCTTATCGGTCACCTGAGGGGGGGGGGAAAAAGGGAGGGTCAGAACTCCGGCCTGGAGTTAGGACAACAGCCCGAGCGGGCGGTAAAGCCTCTCACACCCACCAGTCGGCCAGCCCGGCAATCCTGTAGCCCATACTGGAAGGAGAGGACTCGAGGGGAGCTGAAGCCTGAAGCAGGGCAGTTTCCCAGCCGGAAAGCCGAAGCCTCGACGCCAGCGAAGAAATCCATCGATACAAATACAGTCAGGGTAGAGTTGCCGCAGGAGTGAGCGATGCCATGTTGAAGAACTGAAAAAGAAAGTTAGAGCTGGAGAGGAGCGAAATGCATCAATTCAGAACTACAGACCATTTAAAAAAATTCAAAAAATACCTGTTTGTTGTTCTTCCGCCACACTAACCACCAAGAGCAGCACTAAACTCCCAACACAAATCATTTTAGAGCAGACTGGACTACTAACTACAGGAAGGGGGCCGAGAGCTGTTTTATAACGAGCCCAATAACACTCTGACACCAGCTCATTCAAGGTCATTTAAATTCCTCAGCCAAACCATCACTCGGGACACTTGATCCAATTTACAGGGCCATTAAAAATCTCGAGAATTTGTGGTAATCACTCAGGAAAGCAACAAGGATTTAGCAAAAGCGAGGGAAGGAGAAACACGTGGCGATTCACCGTCAGTTTTTTTTTCACTCAGCAAGGCTGGGGGTTTATTCATTGCCAAGGGCTAGAAATTTGGTGCATTTGCACTTCTCGGGGCGCAAACGACTTTTCGCCCAGGCGCAGCGCTGCTAACGACTCCCGCTAAATTCAGCGGGAGTTTAGCGATGGCGGTAACCGGTAGCGCCCCGCTCCACTGCGCAGGCAATGATGACCTCATCGCTGTGCGCAGCGCCCTGTTTTCGCCCCGCCTGCAAAATTGGCTGCGCTCCGATTCTGCGCTGGGCGATGACAGCGACCGATTCAGGGGGCGGGAACGGAACGGCAGGAGGCTCGCGGGGCGCTAAGTAAAGGGGAGGTGGCAGGTGGGGGAAAAAAATCGTCCGACTTACTTGTCATGGCCCGTTGCCTCTTTGAACACGGAGACCGTGCTGCGATCTGGCAGCCCGGCACCCCTCTTGTGTGCCAGGCTGCTGTCAAGGCACCCCACTCCCCGGTGGTCCAGGTAGGGCCCCGCAGAGTTGTGGACTTGTGCCCTCCCCTTTAATGAGGAGAAACATAGGAACATAGAAGATAGGAGCAGGAGTAGGCCATTCGGCCCTTCGAGCCTGCTCCGCCATTCAATGAGATCATGGCTGATCATCCAAATTCAGTACCCTGTCTCTGCCTTCTCCCCATATCCCTTGATCCCTTTAGCCTCAAGAAACATATCCAACTCTTTCTTGAATATATTTAATGAACTGGCCTCCACCGCCCTCTGTGGCAGAGAATTCCACAGGTTCACCACTCTCTGGGTGAAGAAATTCCTCCTAATTTCTGTCCTAAATGGCTTACCCCTTATTCTTAGACTATGACCCCTGGTTCTGGACTCCCCGGCCATCAGAAACATCCTTTCTGCATCTACTCTGTCCAGACCTGACAGAACTTTATAGGTTTCGATGAGATCCCCTCTCAATCTTCTAAACTCCAGTGAGTGTAAGCCCAATCGACACAATCTCTCCTCGTACGTCATTCCTGCCATCCCAGGTGTCAGCCTGGTGAATCTTCGCTGCACTCCCTCCATGGCAAGAACGTCCTTCCTCAGGTAAGGTGACCAAAACTGCACACAATACTCAAGGTGTGGTCTCACCAAGGCCCTGTACAACTGCAGCAAGACATCCTTGTTCTTGTACTCGAACCCTCTTGCTACGAAAGCCAACATACCATTTGCCTTCTTAACCGCCTGCTGCACCTGCATGCTTACCTTCAGCGAATGGTGCACAAGAACACCCAGGTCTCTTTGCACTTCCCCTTCTCCCAATCTATTGCCATTCAAATAATAATCTGCCTTCCTGTTTTTGCCACCAAAGTGGGTAACCTCACATTTATCCACATTATAGTGCATTTGCCATGTTTCTGCCCAATCACCCAACCTGTCCAAATCGTACTGGAGTTTCACGACATCCTCCTCATAGCTTACCCTCCCACCCAGCTTTGTGTCGTCCGCAAATTTGGAGATATTACATCCAATTCCCTTGTCCAGGTCACTAATATATATTGTGAACAGCTGGGATCCTAGGACCGATCCTTGCGGTACCCCACTAGTCACTGCCTGCCACTCAGAAAACGGCCCATTTATTCCAACTCTTTGCTTTCTGTCCGCCAACCAGTTCTCTATCCAAGTCAATACCTTGCCCCCAATCCCTTGTGCCTTAATTTTGCACGCTAATCTCTTATGTGGGACCTTATCGAAAGCCTTCTGAAAGTCCAAATACACCACATCCACTGGTTCTCCCTTATCTATTTTACCAGTTACATCCTCAAAAAATTCCAGTAGATTAGTCAAGCATGATTAAGAGCCCTTCCATGCGGCAGCGCTACGTGGCCCAGTGCGTAGCAGAACGCACCGCCCCGATATTCGGCGTTAGCGCTCTAAGAAGGAAGGGGAGCTCCTGAATTAGCTCTCCACACGCCCCTTGTGGTGCTAAAACTGAAGTTACCGGTCGCTAATGAACTTTTCCCCCCATGTGTATTATCAGGGCTGGCCTTAGGGTGAACTTGTATTTTGGCGCCTTTCTTTGAGTTTAAGTATGTAGTAGTATTAGCAAAAGTTTCAGAAATAAAGCTGTAATCTCAAAAGTTTTTTTATAATTTAAACGATATAAAGCATAAAAAATAACATAGCTAAGTGACAAATAAACTAAACATTATATTAAACACTAATTTAATAAATAACAATAACAAATAAAAAAAACTTTGTTCATCAAGATATTTTGAGCCACATCATTGTGGATAGACAGGATGACCAGCAAAGATAACCTGTTGTCTCCCATGGTCGATCGCAATATGTTTTTATGAGCTTCAATTTCAAGAAGCTCCGTTCGCTGCTTGCCACCGACACGGGCAGGGTTAACAGGATCCTGAGTGCCATCCATCAGCACCGATACGGGCACGGTTAACAGGATCCTGAGTGCTATCCATCACCACCGACACGGGCAGGGTTAACAGGATCCTGAGTGCAATCCATCACCACCGACACGGGCACGGTTAACAGGATCCTGAGTGCTATCCATCACCACCGATACGGGTATGGTTAACAGGATCCTGAGTGCCATCCATCACCACCGATACAGGCACGGTTAACAGGATCCTGAGTGCTATCCATCACCACCGATACAGGCACGGTTAACAGGATCCTGAGTGCTATCCATCACCACCGATACAGGCACGGTTAACAGGATCCTGAGTGCTATCCATCACCACCGATACAGGCACGGTTAACAGGATCCTGAGTGCTATCCAACACCACCGATACGGGCATGGTTAACAGGATCCTGAGTGCTATCCATCACCACCGATACAGGCACGGTTAACAGGATCCTGAGTGCTATCCATGTGTGTGGGAACTTGCTCTTGAAACTTGAAGTTTGCTCTTCTTGTGCAGCACTACAGACTGTTGGAAGCAGACTTTGGAGATTGCCAAGTTCTTGCCAGAGATCGACATCATTAATGTCAAACCCTCTTGACCATGGTGCCCTCTGTAAGGCTGGCCCTGTATACTGTGACAAAAGTAGCCCATAACTATTCAACCTGGAATTTACAGAAACTTGCAGTGCAATAATTGCCACAATTCTGTGCCCCAGTGTTGCCCGGGTAACCTTGAAATGAGACCAACCAGTGCCCACTGGTTTGTTCGAAGGGCACTGTCATCAATAATGAGAGTAATTTCACCATTTAATATATGCATGCATTTTTAGTTTGACTGAGCCGCTTGTTTTGCATTAATGGTGCCCTTGGGGGTGCGGCCCTTGTGGTATTTTATTCTGGTGACATAGGACACACCCAGCGTCACTGTATGTGCCCAGGCAAAAATAGAGTAGTGTACTAAAACCCCACGATGTGGGATCCCTTGCAGAAGGCCTTCCACACTGGTTGGTGTTCACACTGAATAGTGTGTAACTCCAGCCACAAGCTGCTTTTATATTGGGTTTAGTCGAGTGCTGAGGCAACTGGCTCCAACAGATGGGTCACACACAGCCAATGGCAACCCCAAAGTAAACTTGCTGGGTTAGCTAAGGTCGGCGTCTGTGATAACCTGGTAAATACTAAACTCAATGTAAAAGTAGCTTCAAGCTCTAATTATTGGAGCATGTGACTGCCTGGGAACTTTGCCTGTTGGCAGCACGTAATTACAAAGTCAGGCCTTTAGTCTCATTGCATAGGTTGTTTCTTCTCAGTGCCTCCTGCATCTTGTATCCTGTGGCAGCTATTATACTACCCAGATTCCTGGGGGGGGGGATTTTAACCCCCCAAAAATGGGTGGATTGGGGTCAGGTGGGAGGTTAAAGTGTTGCAGAAAGAAAGAAAGACTTGCATTTATATAGCACCTTTCACGACCACCGGACATCCCAAAACGCTTTACAGCCAATGGAGTACTTTATTTTTGAAGTGTAGTCACTGTTGTAATGTAGTAAAGACCTGAATCCCGACCCAACCCGCCTCCAACCCACCCACTTCCGGTTTTAACAGAGGTAGGACAGGGGCAGGCAACCAACCCTCTCCCAGGAGGCGGGTTGGCACTTTAAATATGGTAATGAGGCTGGAGCCCTCGGATTTAACCTGCTGCGCAGGTTTAACGGTGGCTGGCCAGGGTTCCCGGGCCTCGGGATGACAGCCTCTGGGAGCACTCCTTGTGGGGCCGGGAGGAGCAGGAGTGCTTCTTCCCGGCCCCTCAAGCTCCCCCAGGGTCAGGGCTCGCATCTACCTGAGGTTGTGGCCTCTTCTCCAGCGTTGCCCGCCCGATGGAAGCTGGCCTGTAAATCAGGCTGACCTCCAGGCGGGGAACCCGTCCATGACGTCACACACACACTGTGGAGTTAAAAGCTGG
The DNA here is from genome assembly GCF_052327205.1 of Somniosus microcephalus. Taxonomy (NCBI): domain Eukaryota; kingdom Metazoa; phylum Chordata; class Chondrichthyes; order Squaliformes; family Somniosidae; genus Somniosus; species Somniosus microcephalus. The sequence goes on along the minus strand of NC_141005.1, from coordinate 36,045,072 downwards.
AAGTCCTGCGCTCTACTGGGCCCCCCTCCCCCCCCCCGCTCCCAGCGGGTCCAAAAGTAAAACCTCCAGCCTTGGTCTACAAATGAATACATGCAAAGTAATTAACATTCTACTGTTATTCTCAAAGGAATTGCATACCTTAATTAAAAAGGGGTAATTTTATAAACCTTTATTCCTCTTGGGAGTACTGTTTTAATTATTTTTTGCCCATGTTTTAGTTAATTTTTTTATTTTCTTCACTCCTTTTTAGGTCTGTCTGTATTATGCAGCATTCATAGCTGAATGAATGAGCCACCATCCTACTCACAGTCCTTCTTTACTTTGGCACAGGGTGTCAGAACACGATTATGCTGTGCCATTCACCAGTTTATTGTTTATTTTATAAAGAATCAATCCATTGATCCTGTCGATTCCACCTCCTTCCACAGTGGCCCTGGGTTGGTACGGTGATAAGTTTTATGATAGTGGGCCTATTGTGTCTGTCAATGTACCATGTAGTATCTGGAAAATGGAGTCAGGGTAGTAACGTCTACCGCAGGTTTTTAATGATTGAAAACGATGGTCTTTGTGGGAAATTAAGAATGCCAGTGTACATTCTGTTATTTGCAATTGTGATAGATCACAATATGGGTGATTTGGTCCATCAGTGCTCAGTTAAAGAATTACATTAGGAGCAAAAAAAATTAAAAACAGGAAACGTTCTTATTAAAAACAGAGAGGATTTTACAATGAATTAACACACTACCCTTTCATCCCAAGGAACTGGGCTTCAGTTCAGTTCACACTGATAAGAAATAAAGCATTTGCACTTATATACCACCTTTCACATTATCAAGGTGCTTCGCAGCCAATAAAGTGCGGCCACTGTTGTATTGTAGTTAAACAGGATGACCGTCTCCACTGGTTGTGGAGAGTCCTCAGTGAAATGAGTTTGCACTATCTCCACCCACTCACTCAAGGACATGAATCCGCTGCACATAACTGCCAATAATTTGCCACAGAGTCAACACTAAACTAGCAATCTGATTGATGGCAGAAAGGAAAATGTCATATAGATGTAGAAGGGGGCATTCATCTAAGTATTGTATGAGATATATCTTTTAGAGGAAAATTGTAGCTGTCATCTAATCTCTGGAAATGCCTGATTCTAATATTGGGTCAAAAAATGTTCCATTCCCCAGCAGCAACATCACTTGATCAGTAAAGCCTGAATAAAGAAACACCTTAAAAAAATTGTATGGGCCAGAAATGATGTTTCCTCTTTTCCTATCAACAATACTCCTTTATATGAAGCAATGTGATGTGAAAACAGTTGCACCTTAAGGCGTAATTTGGAGATTTTAGCATCAAATTATCGTGCCTGTCTGACCTGATTGTGACTGCTTCTCATTTTCTCCTTATGGTATTTATGGTTTTTATCCCCACTGTTTTGGTTGTGTTGTGTGCACGTTTCCAGATCCTGATCAGTGTTTCCCTCTATTTTATTTCCTACGCTTTTCTTCATGCATATCAGGGTGAACTCACTGTGCAAATTATTGAAACAATGGCACCTGTAAGATCATTTAATCTAAGTTATGAAGGTTTTGATAAATAAGGAGAAAATACTTCCACTGGCAGGAGGATCAGTAACCAAAGGACACAGGTTTAAGCTAGTTGACAAAAGAACCAGAGGGGATATGAGGAGAGTTTTTTTTTATGCAGCATGTTGTTATGATCTGGAATGCACTGCCTGAAAGGGTGGTGGAAACAGATTCAATAGTAACAGGAAAAGTTACAAAACGGAATTGGATATATACTTGAAAAGGAAAAAATGGCAGGGCTATGGGGAAAGAGGAGGGGAGTGGGTCGAATTGGATAGCCCTTTCAAAGAGCCGGCACAGGCACGATGGGTTGTATACTTCTATGATTTTAAGTTTACTGCATTTGTAATTTACTGCATCTTTAGGAGTGTTTACAGCTTGCAGTTATCAAGCTTCGCAGTTCAAGCATGACCATTTGGTTCAGTCCTGTTTGGGGACTCTCAAGTGTTGTTCCGGAACCTGTGATCAGCCACAGGAGGCTGATTCTGTCAGCTTTTCCTCTCCTTTGGCTATTAGGACTTAATAGACACGAGCTAATGAAAACAGAAGTGAACTCTTGTGTCTTTACTAGGTACACAACCCTCAGCACAAGCAGTCTGAATTTAGGATATAAGCAGCCTCAGGAGGCAGAGCTGGAGGCTGAACCCTCCCAAAGGAATCTCTGAAGATCTGTCAACCTGTAAAATCACTTTTCCTTTTTTGAATGATTGAACTCCTCAGGCTAAAAGATCTCCGTGCTGGGAGATGGAACATTTTTCCACTTTAGTCACCCAGTGTTATCAACAAGCACTGTGTTCCAATACTGTGCCTTAACTCCAAATTCAAAGTGCAGTTCTGGTTGTATTAGAATGTCTTTTTCATTTCTCACATTAACTACACTGTCTGTGTGGGGCTGTTAGTTTAGTTCCAATTAGTGCTAGTTTAAGGACAGCTTTTCTTGTGGACTTGTGTTCACTAAGTAATTGGTTAATCGGAGAGGGTTTAGAGAAGACCAAAAAAAATGATAGTTTCAGCACTTGAAGCTTTAAGGTATGCCGATGCGATCCACACTGAAATAAATATGTTTTCATTGGAGAAAAAAGGCTGCAAGAGGATGTAAATGACAGGTAGTTTTATTTCTTTTTTTGAACACAAATTACTAAAACATTTGAGTTTATAGGCCAATAAGGTAGCACTGGGGGTCGACCCAGTGCCCCCAACATAAAATGCATTCTACAAATGCCCACCCCAAAAGAAGGACACTACTAATATAATGCCCCAAGCAAAACTAAAATATATTAAATGACACTATTATTCTGCCCATCTATTAGAACGCCAATATCCAGTGGTGCCCACCAGCGGAAGGCTTCAAGTGTACCAGTGGACTTCGCGTGATCCCGCTCAAAGGTCACCTGAGCAAATTGACACGTCTTTAAAATGCTATCATTTAAAATATAGCGATAATATAGATGTAAGCTGGTTATTTACCTCTGTCAGGCAAATTTAATGGAGATATGGTTAGCTTATTTTTCTTAAATTGTGATCACAGAACAAAATGACTCAAGTAGCTAGTAGGTAGGATTTAAATGAGACTAGAGATTTGAGGGACAATTTTACTAATTCATGCTCTCAATACAAAGATACCCGGCCCAATGGGAGTACATATCAGGAATTCCATAAAGACAGAAAATCCTCCAATCTTGAATTCCAGATAGAAACTCTGGCATAATTTATGGGTTTTTGCACTCTCCTGTTCAGCTTCACCTGCCACTTCCATAAGCGGAATATGCATCCCCTACGAACAAGCATGCCCCTTTTACTGTCCAGTATCTGTGGGAGTTGTAACTAGAATCCTTTCTCCATGTACTGGCTACCAAAATATTGCACATGTTGCCATGTGTATTCTGCTCTGTATGGAGAGTGGACAGAAAAGCACTCTATTGAGACCAGGACACTTTGAAACCAACATTGGGCTTATTTTGTATAAAGTACATGAATATACAGTTTATAGTTTTCACAGTCAATTTTCCTACACTCTTCAGTTATGGTAAATAATAAAGATGCAGGCCGCGAATTTAATTGAGGAGGCAGCTTAGAGTTGGGTTGCCTGGTAGGTGGGGTCCGGACCTGCTGCTGATTTCAGCCGCTCTCAATTTGAAATTTTAATTTAATTGGCTTCTTCAGTGCCGTCGTGCGCGCTGGCCGGTCCAATGACTGGGATCGGGTCTGTTAGTCACCTCTGATGACGTCATTGCTGTAGTTGTTTTTAAGAGGCCCATGCAGCCTCAGCCTTTCACTTATCGTTTCTGCTAGTCTGTGACTGTGCCCAGGCCACAATGAGTGGTATAAAACTGAAGGCTGCTCCACGGTTTAATGAGGACTCTCTCCAAGCTCTTGTGGAGGGAGTATGAGGGCGCAGGGAGATTCTGTTCCCTCCCGATGGCCGCAGGAAGCCTCCTCCGCAAACAAAGGCAGCCTGGCTGCTCATTGCTGAGGAGGTCAGCGCAAGGTCCATTTGTTCATGCACCTGGATCTAGTGCCGGAAACGGTTTAATGATATTCTGCGATCAGCAAAAGTGAGTATCACATCACACTTACCTTCAATGTGCTTCTCTTCTCATCACCAGCACTCTGCTTTGTAAACCTACTCCTCCACATCCCACCTTACCCTTACTTACCTTGCACCCTTACCTATCCATCTCTCTCTCTGTACTGAATCACTTCACCATCCTGCCTATGCACCCCTCAGACTCGCTCTCACTGTTATGCAATGACAACAACTAACAATGCACAGGGAGCTAGCTTTCTCTTGGCACCTCACTCCATCTTGGTCTTCCTCTAAGCTTCTATGTTATGGATTCTTCACAGTCACTCCATCACTCTCACTGAAACTCCACCTGTGTCTCTCCTTTCAGGAAAAGATAGCCCACAATAAGAGGGAGAGAGCGATGACAGGAGGAGGGCCTCCATCTTTGGCGACATTGACAAACACTGAGGAGGCTGTGCATGAGATCGTGGGAGATGGCGAGGATCTGGCAGTGGGGGTTGGAGAGACGGGCACACTAGACGAAGCTGGTGACAGAATAGATTTACAACCCTCGCATTTAGATTTCATGATTGACTGCAATGGCATATGATGTTCATAGAGATTGACTTTGGATCATCTGCACAATAGGATGTGTCTGCTACCTGAAAATCAGATGCCTAACTCATGCCTTTACTCTCCCACAGGACCATCAAATGCCCCCCTCCCCACTGTCCAGGAGGAACAGCCAGACGAATCCTCAGAGGAACCTGCAACCTCTGAGGGGGCAGCGCCACCAGGACTCAGTGCACCCAGCACCAGCGCTGAAACGCACACCTCAGCGAGGCCCTCGCGTCTTAGAGTAGTGTTGTCACCTGGTGTATCACAGCTCACAAGTGAGCATAAGCAGATGGTGGAGACAGCGACAGCAGTGGAGAGTCCTCGTCGGAGGTCTCAGGACTCTCCTAGCTCTGCTCAGCTCATCGGTGTCAAGTGCTCACATGACCATACCACTGCAGAGCCCTCAGTCAGAGCCCCAGAGTCCTCACCCAACTGAGATGGCCATCTCAGCCCCTGCACAGCCACAGGAAGACCAGACTGTTGCAGAGTCCTCCCAGGCTCCCAAACCCAGAGGATGCCTGCCAAAAGCGTCTAAGCAGGTGCAGCACCAAAGTGAGCATGCTACCTCGACATCTGCTGAAGCCACAGGGGAAGCACCACGTAGAAGCACGTAAGAGGAAGATAAAGCACAAATAGTCATAAGGGTAGTCACTTGGGTGTTTTGTTCTGTTGTATATTTACCATTGTCATCTTTTTGTGATTTTATTAAACAAAAGTGATGGCAACAGTTGAATTTCTGGCCTATGTGTTCCGGGAAATGGACATTGCACATTGAGGGCTCAGGGCGACTTGCATTTTTAATGATGATGCTGAGAGTGATAGGAAAGCACCGTGAAGGTCGTCCACACATTCATAGCCATATGCCAGCCACCTCTGGCTGAAGCGTAAGCTTACGCGAATCTGGCATGGATGAGTGCATCCCTTGCGTGATGGGCAGCAATGTGCTCGAGTGCTGCTGCATATGCCACATCGGCCCTGCAAGGCATGCCTCCTCCTACCCGTCCTCGTCCTCGTCCTTGTTCTCATCCTCGTCCTCCTCCTCCTCTTTGTCCTCCTCCTTCTCCTCATCCTCCCCTCTTCTTCCAAGGATGCTCTGCGCTGAGCCACTTGTTCCTCAGGGAGCGCTAAGCCACGCTGCTGTGCGATGTTGTGCAGGGCACAGCAGACGACGATGATTCTGGACACCATGGCTGGTGCATACTGCAGGGCTCCACCACATCTGTCGAGGAATCGGAATCACATTTTGAGAAAGCTGATGGTTTGCTCTGTGATGCTTCTGGTGGGAATGTGGCTCACAGTGTACCACTCCTCAGTCTCATTTGATGGCCTCCTCATTAGTGTCATGAGCCACTTTTTCAGGGGATAGCCCTTGTCGCCAAGTAGCCATCTGGAAAGTTGGGTTGGCGGATTGAAGAGCTGAGGCACAGTGGACTGCCGCAGGATGAAGGAGTCATGGCAACTGCCAGGGTACTTGGCGCAAACATGTATGATGATGTTCCTGTGGTTACACACCAGCTGGACGTTAAGCAAGTGGAAGCCCTTGCGGTTCACAAATAAAGCTGGTTTGTGATGGGGTGCCCTAATGGCCACATGTGTGCAGTCTACGATGCTCTGCACCCTTGGGAAGCCTGCCATATTAGCACGTTAAGTTACACTTGCTTCATCCGTGGAGAAGTGGATGTAATTGTGCGCCTTTGCAAAGAGGGCATCGGTAGCCTGCGTGTTGCAGGCGTGTGCGTCCGACTGGGAAATGCCGCTGATGTCTGCAGATGATCCCTGGAAGGAGCCCGAAGCAAAGATGTTTAGTGCAGTGGTGACTTTGACAGCTACTGGTAAGGAGTGTTCACCTGCCCCTCTGGGCTCCAGGTGTTGGTGCAGCATTGTGCAGATGTCAGCGACTATGTCTCGTGAAAGTCTCAGCCTCCTTTGGCACTGCTGCTCACTCATGTTGAGGAAGCTCATCCTCTGCCTGTAAACCCTGTGTTGGGGGCATCTCCTGTGGCGAGGTGCAGGCCTGCGCTGACGCCCTCTGCCCTGTGCATCGTCAGGTGGCTGAGGAGAAAGTTGACGCTCCTGCTGTTGGTGCTGCTCCTGTGCCTGGTTGCACTGCTGCCGTGGCTGCTGTTCCTCCGAATCTGACGACCAGGATGAGAGGATATAAATGGTTCCCATACCGCTGGTATATATCTCAGTCGAGGAATGGAGGTTGTGTACGCTCAGACAAAGTGGCCAGAGGGTATCCCAAGGATGGATTCAGCCTCAACACTCACAAGATTAGTAGAGCTGCTAAATATTTCCCAAACCTCAAAGCACTAAGTTGTGGCATGTGAAAGATTGAGAGATTGCAGGACCGCTTTTAAGCTGTTCGAGCAGCTGCCAACAATTCAGGTCCTCGCTCAACCCGGCTCGATTCACCAGACGTGTTTTTATGAAGGTGGGCAGCATGGTGAAATACCTCGAAAATCTGATCAGGCCTTTAAAATAGGATTATCCAGGCAGCTAACAAGCCTTAACTGCCTTTCCCGCCATTTGGTGTCGGGACAGTTCAGAAGCGGCTGACTCGACACTTGCCAAAGTCGCGTGGAGGCGGGTTCGCAGCCCGTCCCCAATTTTTACGATTTTCACAACAGACCCGCCTCCAAACCCGCCCTCAGGTCAATTAAATTCGCGGCCGCAACTTCTTATCTTTCTAAACGTAGACTCACTTTTCTAGCTAAGCTATCCAAAGTGGGTTGGCTTAGACCTTTAAAATGTAGATAACATTCTGGTATTGCCTTGTAGAACATGGCTCACCCTTTGTGTCAGAAAGCTCACTGTCATCTGCTTTAAGTCTGCGAGATCGGGGGGCGGGGTGATGGGGGGTAGGGGTGGGGTGGTGTCACCCCATCAACCTCACAATAGCACGCAATGTTTGAGATTGTACATAATGAACCCCCCACCCCCCTTTGAATAGCTAATTATTACTTCAAATCACAATAGTAAACAGTCTGGTTTCAGGCGGCTGGTTTATTGTTTTAAAAATACTGAATTTAACATTACAGAAATACAACACATAGAAAATTAGCTACAAACTTGTGGAACAATGAACGAGTGAAAACAGAAGCCAGCTGTTTACTAGATACAAAACCCTCAGCAACTAGCAGTCTGAAATTAGCACACAGGTACATGAAGCCAGCACTGGTGACTGAGTAGGAGTCATGTGCCTCTCCCAAAGGAACCGCTAAAGATCTACCCTTACATTTAAAGTTTCTTTGTGCATTTAAATGACTTTAGCAGCACTATTCTGTATACATGCATGATAACTGTGTCAAGAGTCTCAGAGCATTTTAGATGTGGGTTAAAGGGCTGCAGAATCTGATTGAAACAATTAAATCTTGACGTACATTTGTTTGTCAGGAATTGGCTGTAAAATATTAATACTGAAACAGTTTTCTGCTGCACAATATTTTTGCTAGTTTTGATTGTAAAGGAAGATTAATCCATGATATAAATTCTTATATTCTGATAGATTGTTCAGGTGAAAACAGAAAATGCTGGAAATGCATCTTAGGTCAATCAGATGAAGAAAGGGTAGCATTTCAGAAGTGACCCTTCTTCAGAACTCCATGTTTCTTTTTGCTTCCAATTTTTTTCTCTCATTACTCTCTTCAAGACACTGGCTCAGACCAAGCTCCAGTTCCACTGGCAGTGGCTGCCTTTCTGTACCTTGCCCCAAATAACCATTTACATAGCAAAATACTGCAGATGTTGGAAATCCGAAATAACAACAGAAAATGCTGGAAAAACTCAGCAGGTCAGGCAACATCCGTGGAGAGAAATTTGAGTTGACGTTTCGGGTCAAACCCGAAACGTCAACTCAAATTTCTCTCCACGGATGTTGCCTGACCTGCTGAGTTTTTCCAGCATTTTCTGTTGTTATAACCATTTACATATGTCAGCCTTGACAGAGCCACTATACTTTTAATCCACGGGGGTCTTCACTGGTGAGCGGTGAGCCTGAATCTGTCCACAGTACATTTTCCAATAGGTATCAATGGACAGCAATCAAGAGGCAGAGCACTTGCAAAATTTCTTTCACCTACTCTCTCCCAGGAGTGCTGAGGCCGATTGCAGCTCCTGGGCTGTACTGAAATCAAGATTCCTTGCAAAGTCTCCGACTCAGTCATTCCTTCCCAGGTCCTCAACACTGTGGAGCTCTTTGTTCCATTTTCAGTCTCTTTTTTCTTCTACAATCATGAGGCTTTTTGAAATCCAAGCTTGCTGTTGCTTACGCAGTTAACAGTCTCGGATCAGTGGCTGCAGTGTTGGTTCCAACCAGGCAGTAACTCAGTACCTCCTGGAGCATTTTTTGGAGCGACCCCTGGTTAGATTACTCAACGCCTGATACAACTTGGCGGAGTGCCCGCAATTTTCGACTGCTGGCCGCCCTTTTTCCAGGTGCAAAATGGGCGGTCGTGAGTTAAATTTCTCCCCATACCGCCTCCAGAAATCAAGTTGGGCCCCATCTCTGGCTTTGCATTAGAGCTATGGTGCTAGTGTGCAGTGGAAACCAGTTTGCAGCACCCTGAATCATTACTTTCTGGTTTACCATATCTTCTGTTTTTATCCTTGATGGTGTCCTATGGGCTGTTTGATTTCTTAATTAAAACAACTTGCCTCAGCTAACTTCAGTTAACTCGGTGTAGAACTACACGGGGTTTTGATCCTGAGATCTTTCTGTTACTATATTGTGTTATGCAATATCCAGTATATTTACCAAATAAGCCATCAGGAGAGCACCTCTTTGTTCCTTTTCATGGTCATTGCATTGTGGTCAGAAAAGTGAAGTGAACTACTTAACAAGGAATTAGAATGGCTCGATATTATTACTTAATAGAAATGTACACTCTCGCTATAAAAATAATTCTCTAACAAAGTTCTTGTAATTGCAAAATATCATTTTATTGAATAAATTACATTGCCTATATACATGCAAACAAAAAGTGCTTAAACAGCAGCTGCTCACAAACATTAATACTGTTTACATGTCATGTAATGAACCCTCGGATTATTATCATTTAGCAGTTCATGAAAGTGCTGGGCACTGACCAGACACAATCATAAAGCTTTCTTTTGTTTGTTCATTAGTAAACAGGATTGCAAAATTTAAATGGAATGATCTTAAAGCAAAGAAAATGTGACACAATCAGTTGTTTACACCAATAAAGACACAGTATGATTATAAATAGTAGATAATAATGTTAGATTGCTGCCTGATGTTAGAATTAATGTCACCATAACTAATGTTCATTAACTAGTTGGTTGTATAAAGTGATATTTACATTAATGAAAATGTTTAAGACAAATCGAGTTGATAGATTATAATAATGAATGCTCCAGTGACTGACAGTCGGTAGTTCCATGTAGGTTTGGAACTAATCCACGCAAGAGTAGTGAAACCTGTGAGTGCACATAAAAACTCTAAAACAAATCACCCCGCTCCCCATTGCAATGTAATGTAACCATCATTATCATTTCAGTGCAAGAAATAATTAATATACAGTATATCCTTGCATATAATGTCAGACACTAACCATGAAATGTACAATGGAATTGAAACTTATGATTATACCTTTACTCCCTATTACAGATTCTACATTTTAACTTTACATGTGCATTTAACATTCCATCAACATACATGATGGGCCAAATGGCCTCCTTCTGTGCTGTAAACTTCGATGAATCTATGATATGAACATACCAAAACTGAACACAGGATCATGATGTGTGGTTACCTTCCTTATTATTATAAAATCTGGTGTATAAGTCATAACTTTGTCATATTTTGTGTCCTCTAAATATAAGGGAGAAGCTTCTATCCTGACACAACTTGTAGGGTTTCAATGAAATGGCAAACGTAAAATAGTACTGTGACTTATGCATAGCTGTGACTTATACATCTGGTACAGTTGCTGTTTTTGGTCTCGTATGTTTTTTTAAAAATTACAATAATATTTGGTCATTATCCTAGAAGACAATTACAGTTTGTTTGGGTGATCTGAAGGGGCAGACCAAACTTCAGGCATAGTTTCTCATTGCAAATCAAACAAATATTACGTACAGTGCAATTATACTACAGTACTATTTTGTAGCAGATGCACCAGGCTTAGCATTTCAACCATAGTTGTATTTACAGGAAACTAGGTCCCCTTAATATTTACATTAAAGTTAAACAATAGATACATCCAGTGCAGAAAAGTAAAATTACTAACACACGCTAATTTTATGAAACACACTAGTACACATTTTGATAAATTATTGTTGCCTTGAAATGTACTATTTTGGTGTATTGTATTGTTTATTACCAGTGTGCACAACAGATCACGATATTTAAAATATTCAAATTGGGCTGGAAACATCGCTAAACTGATTATGTGCCGCTTGAAAAGCCAATTGCTCCGATTTGTTTGCAGGGTTGTAACTAGTGCTTTGCCAAATTGTATATTTGCCAGTGTCGGGTGCTAGTGCAAGAAAGGCTAGCTATGGCCATGGTAAACTTCCCCTTCCCTTTATGTCACCAGTTGGGTTCTGCAGATTGGGTATGTTTCAGGGTTGGTTGGCAGAATGAGTGATCCACCAACTCAAATTCTCCTTACCCTTGTAAGACAACTGACAATAGAGGCAAAGTCAGACAGAAAGTGGACTTGCCCTTGTCTGAAATTTATTATCATTCTTCCATGAAAAGTAAATACTTTAAGTAAACACAAAAGAATAGAATGTAAAATGTGATGTGAAAATATTCAGTCTCACAGTATTACTTTTAAAGAGAAGTCAGTGGACAAATTTACTGACTCAATGAACTGAACGTAGACTGAGGGGGTGGGGGGAATTGAAGGATCACTGACAAACACAAGCCACCCAACAATGTCGACTGTTCTTGGTACACAACCACATGCAACCCTAATCTTTTCACAAGTCAGTTCTACATTTGTGGCTGTAATTTTTGCTAACTGTTTAAATGATCCTGTCAATACAGCTTCTGATTAAATCCAGGACAGCTTCTCAACAGCATGACTTATTATTCAATCAGATTTAACTATCCTTTGTTAAAACCGCGTGCAGCTTTTCAGCTGAACAGATTTCAAATGAGGTGGGACAAAGCATAATCTTTAAAGCTAGCCCTTCATGGAAAAGATTTGTTGTATCAAAAAATACAACATAATGGTACATATACAGTGCAGTCAATGACCATCTCTCCTATCCTTTAGTAGCCTTTTATGAATGACAGGACCAAAAACATCAAAATATTTTACTAATGATCTGCATTTGTCACAGTAATGGCTTATACAGAAATGTCCAAGTTTTTTTGTTTTCATGGGCCACTTGGATGTGTACCATTGAGCCTCGTGGCTACATATGAAGATTCAATCAACGATCCCATTAATTTGAATACATCTCACTAACTGATCTTGGTGTTCAGATTTAGATTTTATCCAGCAACGAGGCTACAGTGCTAAGAACAGCCCTTTGTAGGGCCCACAGAATTGAAACAGGACAAATCAGCGAGTAAGAAGCATAAGCACAAATCGAACTGAATTGCCTGGGATTCATGGGCCATGCTGCTCACGGCTGCATGTGGTCCACAGTTTAGAGCACGCTGGTTTAACGGCTTAAAGAGAACTCCTTTCACTCAAAGTAGCTGATACAGGCACAATGGGCCGAATGGCCTCCTTCGGTGCTGTGTCATTCTATGATTCTATGAGTAGGAACATTTCCCAGATGTTTCTGCTTATCATTCTGCTCAATGAAGTAAAAGGGGCAATGATGTCAAATCTGCTCAATGAAGTAAAAGGGGCAATGATGTCAAAGCAGCTAGGAAAGCTTAAAGGATGGATTTAAGGGGCTCATTGTTACAATTTAGCATTCCCTGTGCAGGGCTTCACACAACGGGAGCACATATTGGGAATTTGGGCCTGGAAGTCAGCTCACTCAGTTCGGGGCCTGCACGGTTTTTCATCCCTCTCAGCCTGCACCCTTAGTTAAGTTTTCTTAATTAAAAAAACTGAACTCCTTAATGCTTATAAATGTTTTGAAATTCAATGGTAGCCATAGTGTACGTACATATTATGTATATGCAATGTATTTGAAGAAAGCCATTTTAATGCCATTTTATTCCACTGTGATCATATAAAGGGATCATTTTCCCCTGTCACACATTTTTAAGTAATTGATCGCCATCCATACAGTACAGCATTACATTTTAAGACTGTGTTTTAACCATAGCTGCAACAGTATATCATCTTCTCAGTGTATTAATTAAATAAGATCCCAGTGTACAACATATTTACATAATCTAACTTTTGAACAGTTTGTAATTTTCATTGATTAGCACCATGTGTTTATATTTTTACAAAGACATTGTACTATTTTATTATTCAATAGGATTAAATATAGTATTGTAGATACACAGCTTATGTAATTTTTGCAGTATCAAACTTAAAAAAATAAAGTCCATATGATTGGCTCTTCTATTGTGAAATCTTGAAGATTTGCATCACAAAGAATATCATACTGCCTCGTCCTGCTATGTTCCAATTCGTAACATTTATATGCTGCGCTATTTCAAATGGAGCTCACTCAAATCAAATGAGGAAAATCTACTATATAATAGGATTAACAAATTCTGACCAGAAACCCACAAATGGCAGCTCAAAACACAAATAACTGAATGTACGTTCTATCCATCAGCCACCTATGACAGACAATAGCGAATCCCGCAGCCTAGGAACCACATCTGAATCTGAGACTTTTTATACGCTGTCTGTATTTATAAAGAAGAAGAATTTGGTCAGGGTGAGGTCCAAGCTTTCTTCAGGTCCATTGATTGTGTGATAGCCTTTTAACAGACGTCAAAGCAACTGTCATATCACTAATGATACTAATTTCACAATAGTGTTTCTTTTCCACCACAATTATTATATACAAATAATAATCAGTGCCTCTGCCTTTGGAGAAAAGACAAAATACTGAGTGGTTGATACAGAAATGGTTAACAGTGTTGCAACAACTGGTCGTGTATTTTAACAGCATTCACAGAGAGCTCCGGTTACTTGAGAACTTCATAGCTGCTTGATTAATCATACAAACACATTCAATAAGCGCGCAGGCAAATTCATGCTTTTAAAATTAACTTTCTTCTCTTGGGTTATGCATCCTGGTCTCCAGCTGATAGGGTACATAGATGCCCATGCATGGCTCCATGTCTCTCACTATTTGCTGTTGTAAGGGTGTGTTTAAATCATCTCTAAGGTGAAGGCCCTGCTGATTTCTTTCCTGCTGACCAGAAAATTCACTTCTACTCAGTGCTGACCTTTGATAACAATGTTTAACCTTTTGTCTGATTACGCTGCTGTGCAGTGAAGCACCTTGGGATGTTCTACTATGTTAAAGGAGTTATATAAATGGAAGTTGTTGTTGTTGTAGATTGATAGCTTATCATAAGGAGAAAGCATGAATGAAGAGATATCCTGTATTCTTGGTCAACATTTGTGTATGACCAGGCTGGAAGTAATTAGTGATAAGTGTCTAACCTCTAGCATATTAATGAGTGTCACTATCTACAGGATCAAGTGATGATTTACTGCAGGTATTAAGCCAATTAATCACTCACCAGCCACTTAGATAATCAAACAACTCTGAAAAATTTGCTATATATATGTATAGTGTAGATAATAAGTACGCTCTGCTCTCAGTATAACATGGTATTTAAGAAGCAAGTATTTTGTATTATAATGAGATGCATTCTATCCTGAACATTTCTATTAAGCCAAGTCATATATATAAAAACATTCAGCACATAGTATTATAACTGAAACTTTATAATTGGATGGGGTATATATAAAAAACACATTTTATTTATTTAGAGGCCTATACATTCACCAGCTTGCTTTGCTCAGTCAAATTGTGAGAATATCATAGTGACTGAAAATTACGTTACTGTTGTAATATTGCACAGGATGCCTGTAATGCCACAAAGCATTGCCATTGATATGGTCATGCACAGTAACAATATAAAATGTCCAAAACATGGCTGTTCTTTTAATAACATATGAAAAAGCAGATGTGAATTCCTTAAAGTCATTTAAGACTACATGGGATTTTTTAAAGTGCATTCTGGATACTAAGGGTGAGTAGGAGGTGCCTTATATAAATATGTAGTAATTCATTATGTAGGTCATATGTTTTTTCACAAGCATCAAGTGGGTGATTAATTGCCGCCTTTCAGGAATAGTCCACATGACTACATGGTGGCATTGGGCATAGATCTATCTCTAAGCAGTTTGATGTTCTGATTTCTCTGATCAAAATTTTAATTCACAGTTATTTCATTTGTGATCCTTCACAAATCAGAGTTGCAACTGGAAATAGGGATAAGATATTTTACAGAACATGGTATGGTAGAACCTATAGCTCCAAGTTAATGACAATTTTACTAACAGAAATTTAAAGAAAAAAAGCAAAACATTGAACTGTACCCCAGGTGTGCTAGATATTACACTTTTGAATGATTGCCTGTGGTTGCACGGCAATCTGGAATGGCAGCAATGTAATGCCCATAGATCTTGTAGTCTGTGGCAATAATCAAGTTCTGCTATTCCCTGTGGCTGTCATAATAACAGCGTATGAATAGGAAGCCCATCAAGTTTCAAAGTTGACCAGTTACCATTTTAACAGATCCCTGATATAGGACCATAATTTTGTTATCCATAGATTAACTCCTAATTCAGTCAAATATTGTATCTCAGGGGTGAGCATTTTCCTGCAGAGCTTCCTGTGTTTTCTGCTGATGTTCTTCTTGAGGTTGTAGCCCATGATGGAGCGTTCACCTAGTGGTTGCCATGGCTGCAAGGATGCCTCCTGAATGGCGTTTGCATCCACAGGGCGCCCGCCATCTATGCAAATTGACTGCATGTTATCATTGCGCCTGTGCAATTCTTCCACGTCATGCTCCATGCGTTCAAACCCATATCGTTCCACTTTTCTCCAGAAAGTAGCATTGAAGTATTGGTACAACATGGAGTCAATTTGGTTCCACTTTGTTGCCTTCTCATATAGCTCTCCAGTCATTCTTGATACAGTGGAATCTTTCCTTACATTTAACTTAAAATACAAAATATCATCCAGGTCCCAGCACATTACATCCTTCAAAAGAATGAGGGATTCATCAAAATGTTCCAGGAGCATCACCAGCTGGAATCTTTCATCTATAGTTTTAATGTGCTTCTCTACTTTGGGGTCATCAAGATCCAAGTTATTATCGTACCCAAAGTCAAAAAATAGCAAATTTTTCAAGTAATGGGAGTTAAAGCCACTTGGATCATAATATCGGTTGGGTTCCCTGAGGAATTCAGCCAGTTTGTCCTCTCCACTTATTTTCCAGGTGAAAGGGATCACTCGACCAAAATAATGAAAAGACGACTCAAATAAATAAGCAGGGTTCCTGAGGATGGTGAAATAAACAGTGTCTTCAGGGAGCAGCTTGTGGACCTCTTCAGGGTTAAACCTCATATGATTACAGATGATATTGAAACATATGCCTGGCCTGTAATCCTTCACCTGGCTCCTGTCGAAGTAGGATGGGTAGTAGAAATCATTCCTGCCATTGGGAAAAGCAAACTTCAGGCGGTGTTTCTGGCCGAAACGGAAAAGGATGTTGAGGATAGTGCTACTGGCAGTCTTGTGTGTCTTCATGAACATGATATCTTCCTTAGGGGTGCAGGATTTGCTTGTCTCGAAATGGGAGCCATTCATCCGGTGGACATTCCTGGCATGTGCAGGTTTATAAGAGCAGGAATAGGGAACAGGAATTCTAACAAGAGGCAAAATATATCATTAGATACACAGTGCTGATATTATCAATTTTTCTTGTATACAAACGTTTTCAACATCCTGCTTTTCTGTTAAGTGCCGTAAAGCCCCCATTCATTTCTATGAAAGGATTTACTATAGCCTATATACTATATAATAACATGGGTTCCTTGGGACACGACTAGTAAGTTTAACACACACCATGCAGATTTAAACATTAATGTCATTATTCTTTGTGACCTCTCCCTACGCTTCTAAGCAATCGTTTATTGAAAATGCAGCATTTCTTAAACTGAGTTTTCTTTCCTCTGCTGATCTGAACAATGATTAATGAATCTGATTAAATAAAAGGTGTTAAATGAGATGCTCAGAAATAAGGTTATGTCTTTATGAGCATTACTCATAATGATGAGAGGGGTTCGCTATATAAACCTGTATAGGTGTGGGAAACAACTATACACTAAAGAGGATAATAGAGGATCATTCTTTCAGCATTAAGAACCAAATTGGATATTGCAAAGCCAGCATTAATTCAACATTACACCGTTAAAATAATTTCAGTGCCCTAGGGATGGTGCCAAAAGCATGTGGGACAGTATCAAGTGAATTACTGGTGAAGCTGCTGAATCCATCCTTGTTAGATGGAAACTGCAACAATGTAATTGAACATTTAACATGGCAGATGCAATTTAACCCAGGGAAGAGTGAAGTGATGCATTTTGGTAGGAAGAATGAGGAGAGGCAATATAAACTAAATGGTACAATTTTAAAGGGGGTGCAGGAACAGAGCGACCGGGGGGTGTATACACACAAATCTTTGAAGGTGCCAGGACAAGTTGAGAACGCTGTTTAAAACACATACGGGATCCTTGGCTTTATAAACAGAGGCATAGGGCTGGATTTTCATTGGGCCGTGGAGTCGGGTTTGGAGGCGTGCGGGGGGTTAAATTCCCAAAATCGGGGGTCCCGACCCCATCCCGTCCCCAACCCGCCTCCATGCCAGTTTCAAAGGAGGCGGGTACCCACCCCGCACTGGGACCTGCCTACCCAAGGTGGGAAGGGATTAGTGCCAATTAACTGCCTGTTAACAGGCAGTTTTTAGCCTAATCCCTATTTTTAAGCTTGAACTGTGGGATTCCCGATGGCTCCAAACCACGCCAAGTTAGAGGAGTTGGGCCGTTGGGTTGAAGGGCTTGGAGGGGTCGAGATGTCGGTGTTCAGGTGAGTGATGTGTGCATGAGTGGAAAGGTCAGTGTGTTTGGTGTGTCAAAAGTGATTAAATAAGTTTTACATATATTTTCTTACCTTTTCAACCTTCCTTCCTTTAGGTTCGGGGAGTCCCTCATCTCATCGGCACAGAAAGCAGAATGGCTGCGATCTGTCAAAAGTGACAGCCTTCAGCTTTCTGTGCAGGAGAGATTTCTAACTGAGTCTGTGGAGAAGGACTCATGTTAGAAGTAAGACTGTCAGTGTTTGACAGCTTCAAACAGCTGTGAAACACTGATATTTCATCTGTCAAAACGTCTTGACAGATGAAATTTCAGTCTGTAATGTCACCTGTTGCCAGATGGCCCTTAATTGGCCTGCTGAGCCCGCTGGGCAGGCTCAACAAGGTCAATTAAGTTAAAATTGCGTGGATTGGCCGCATCTCGATGGAGGCGGGACTACCACCCCGAAAGTTGTAGTCCCGCCTCCTTCCCGACTTCTGAATGAAAATCCAGCCCATAGAGTACAAAAGCAAGGAAGTCATGCTAAAGCTTTATAAATCACTGGATAGGCCCCAATTCTGGGCACCAGACCTTAGGAAGGATGTCATGGCTTTAGAGAGGGCGCAGAGGAGATTTACTAGAATGGTATCCTCGATGAGGGACTTCAATTACATGGAGAGACTAGAGAAGCTGGGGTTGTTCGCCTTACAGTAGAGACCATTATGGGGAGATCAAATCAAAATCAAATCAAATCAAATCAACTTTTATTGTCATTGTTAGTGCACAAGTGCAGTACAACGAAATGTAGGCTTGCGGCTCCCGAGAGTGTACAATTTGGATTAGGACACTTAAACATTTCAACATACATTTGTACATATATATTAGCATAAATATGACCATAATAAAGTGCATCGGCAGATGTGCAGACTTTAGTGTTTATTTGTGGAGTTCAGTAGGATGACAGCCCTGGGAAAGAAGCTGTTCCTAAATCTGGTCGTACGGGTGCGAATGCATCTGTAGCGTCTTCCAGATGGTAGGAGGGCGAACAGACTGTGGCTGGGGTGGGTAGGGTCTTTGATGATGGACCGTGCCCTCCGCAGGCAGCGTTTCTGATATATATGTTCTATGGTCGGTAGCCGGGTGCCGGTAATGCGTTGGGCAGTTTTGACTACCCGCTGCAGGGCTTTCCGGTCGTGGGAGCTACAGCTGCCGTACCATACCATGATACAGTTTGTCAGGATGCTCTCTATAGTGCAGCGGTAGAAGTTAGAGAGGATCGGGGGTGACAGATTACATCCCTTCAGCCTCCTCAAGAAATATAGGCGCTGCTGGGCCTTCTTCACCAGAGAGGAGGTGTTGAGGGACCAGGAGAGGTCTTCCGTGATGTGGACTCCGAGGAACTTAAAGCTGGCCACCCTTTCCACCTCCGCCCCATTGATGTGGATGGGGGTGTGACTTCCGCCTTTGGACTTCCTGAAGTCCACGATTATTTCCTTTGTTTTCTTGGTGTTAAGGGCCAGGCCAGTAGAGACCATTATGGGGAGATTTAATAGAGGTGTTCAAAATCATGAAGGGTTTTAATGGAGTAACTAAGGAGAAACTGTTTCCAGTGGCAGAAGGTTTGGTAACCAGAGGACACAGGTTTAAGGTAATTGGCAAAAGAACCAGAAGTGAGATGAGGAGAATTTTTTTCGCAGCGAGTTGTTATGATCTGGAATGCACTGCATGAAAGAGTGGTGGAAGCAGAGTCAAAAGGGAATTGGAAAAATACTTGAAGCAGAAAATTTGCAGGGCTACGGGGAAAGAGCAGGGGAGTGGGACAACATCAAAGAGCCTGCACAGGCACGAAGGGCCGAATGGCCTCATTCTGCGCTGTATCATTCTATGATTCTATGTGCTGACAGCATTCTCGTAGAGGTTCATATTTACATTAAAAGAAAAACTATGGTCCGTACCAAAGACTCTAAACTAAAGACTGAGCACATATTGCTCATTATAGTTGCCTGGAACTACAGCTACATGATGTTTGTAAACAACATCACAACCAGTGTTGGGAAAGAGAAGCTGAGCAGTTAGAAGTGGAAATGATTAACTCACATTCAGCTACTTTGTACGGCTGCATTTGCACTACAACTTTAGTACTGCTAGGAAGTGGTTTCTGCGTATTGCCAACACTAAAGTTGTGGTATAAATCCAGAGTCAGGGCAAGCTTGACTTTGTGCTTTCCTGACTTCCTTTGCCCCACCATTGGTGGCCATGCCTCCAGCTGTCTAGGCCCTAAGCTCTGGAATTCCCTCCCTAAATCTCTCAAGCCTCTCTCCTCCTTTTAAGAACCTCCTTAAAACCTACTTCTTTGACCAAGCCTTTAGTCACCTATCCTAATGTTTCTTCTTTGGCTCGGGATCAATTTTTGTCTGATTACGCTCCTGTGAAGCGCCTTGGGACTTTTTAATATGTTAAAAGCACTGCGTAAATGCAAGTTGTTGTTGTTTATGTTCATCTGTATCTATCTTGTGATATTGTGTTGAGTGTTGAACAGATACTGTTTCTGTTATAAAATGACGAGCTGTCTTCCCTTGTGTTTGTCAGATACTGTGACTCAGTGCTGCAGTTTACCTTGAAGCACATCACTGTACCAAAAATATAATTGGAACCAACATTCCTCCCTTTCTTAATTTTAATTCAAAAAGAACATGAGTAAAATGCAGTGGAAAAATAATGGGAAATGGAGTTCAAGCCCCAGTGATGTTTTTGGCATATTAATGTATTTCAAGGTGAACTGCATGACAGTCTCACAATATTAGGCAAACAGTAATTTTACCAAAAAGATGGTGTCTCAAATGTTCTTTAACTTTATTGAAAGAGTAGACATAATAATAAAGTGGTGGAAAAACTGATAAAGACACATTGTTGCACTGAAAATGATGCATGATTGCCCCATCACCAATTTATACAGCACTTCTTCAAAAATAACAGAACCATTTTCTCTCATTATTGACGACAGTGACTGGTGCTGGGGTCAGCCATGGTTCAGTGGGTAGCATCCTCACCTCTGAGTCAGAAGGTTGTGGGTTCGAGTCCCACTCCAGGGACTTGAGCACAAAAATCTAGGCTGACACTCCAGTGTAGTATTGAGGGAGCGCTGCACTGTCAGAGGTGTCGCCTTTCGGATGAGCCGTTAAACTGAGGTCCTGTCTGCTCCAGTACCTCATGCAAGTGGCCATTCTTCATATGAGAATCCCAACAGTGAGTGGGCTATTGGACATAGAAAGCATCACAGCCGAACACAAAACACGTCAGGTTGCACATGTATGTTGACGACACCCAGCTCTACCTCACCTCCACCTCTCTCAACACTTCCACTATCTCTGATTTGTCACGCTGCTTGTCTGACATCCAGTACTGGATGAGGAGAAATTTCCTCCAACTAAATATTGGGAAGACTGAAACCATTGCCTTTGGTCCCCAGCACAAACTCTGTTCCCTAACCACCAACTCCATCCCTCTCCCTGGCCATTGTCTGAGACTGAACCAGACCGTTCGCAAACTTGGCATCCTATTTGACCCTGAAATGACCTTCCGACCACATATCCACCATCACCAAAACTGCCTACTTCCACCTCCGGAACATCGCCCGTCTCCGACCCTGCCTCAGCTTATCTGCTGCTGCAATCCTCACCCATGCCTTTGTTACCTCGAGACTTGACTATTCCAAAGCTCTCCGGGCTGGCCTCCCATACTCCACCCTCCATAAACTTGACCTCATCTAAAACTCTGCTGCCTGTATCCTAACTCGCACCAAGTCCCGTTCACCCATCGCCCCTGTGCTCGCTTTTACCTACACTGGTTCCCGATCCGGCAACACCTCATAGAAACATAGAAGATAGGAGCAGGAGTAGGCCATTCGGCCCCTCGAGCCTGCTCTGCCATTTAATGAGATCATGGCTGATCATCCAAATTCAGTACCCTGTCCCTGCTTTCTCCCCATATCCCTTGATCCCTTTAGCCTTAAGAAATATATCTAACTCCTTTTTGAATATATTTAATGAATTGGCTTCAACTGCCTTCTGTGGTAGAGAATTCCACAGGTTCACCACTCTCTGGGTGAAGAAATTCCTCCTAATCTCTGTCCTAAATGGCTTACCCCTTATCCTTAGACTGTGACCCCTGGTTCTGGACTCCCCCGCCATCGGGAACATCCTTCCTGCATCTAGTCTGTCTAGTCCTGTTAGAATTTTATAAGTTTCAATGAGATCCCCTCTCATTCTTCTAAACTCCAGCGAGTATAAGCCCAATCGACCCAACCTCTCCTCCTACGTCATTTCTGCCATCCCAGATATCAGTCTGGTGAATCTTCGCTGCACTCCCTCCATGGCAAGAACATTCTTCCTCAGATAAGGTGACCAAAACTGCACACAATACTCTAGATGTGGTCTCACCAAGGCTCTGTACAACTGCAGCAAGACATCCTTGCTCCTGTACTCGAATCCTCTTGCTACAAAGGCCAACATACCATTTGCCTTCTTAACCGCCTGCTGCACCTGCATGCTTACCTTCAGCGACTGGTGCACAAGGACACCCAGGTCTCGTTGCACTTCCCCTTTTCCCAATCTATTGCCGTTCAGGTAATAATCTGCCTTCCTGTTTTTGCCACCAAAGTGGATAACCTTGCATTTATCCACATTATACTGCATCTGCCATGCACCTGCCCAATCACCCAACCTGTCCAAATCGTACTGGAGTTTCTCTGCATCCTCCTCACAGCACACACGCCCACCCAGCTTTGTGTCGTCTGCAAACTTGGAGATATTACATGTAGTTCCCTTGTCTAGATCATTAATATATATTGTGAATAGCTGGGGTCCTAGCACCGATCCCTGCGGTACCCCACTAGTCACTGCCTGCCACTCGGAAAAAGACCCGTTTATTCCAACTCTTTGCTTCCTGTCTGCCAACCAGTTCTCTATGCAAGTCGCATTCGCATCCTTGTTTTCAAATCCCTCCATGGCCTCGCCCCTCCCTATCTCTGTAACCTCCACCAGCCCTACGACCCTCCGAGATCTCTGCCCTCCTTCAATTCTGGCCTCTTGTACAACCCTGATTATAATCGCTCCAGCATTGGTGGCCGTGTCCTCAGCTGCCTAGGCCCTAAGCTCTGGAATTCCCTCCCTAAACCTCACTGCCTCTCCACCTCTCGCTTCCTTTAAGACGCTACTTAAAACCTACCACTTTACCTGTCCTAATATCTCGTTATGTGGCTCCGATAACACTCATGTGAAACGCCTTGCGTTTTACTACGTTAAAGGCGCTATATAAATGTAGGTAGTTGTTGTGTGACTCAGTACCACACCACGGGGCTCATTTGCCCACTGAACTGTCGGAGGGTTATGCTTGCACTAGGAATTGTATACAATGGTAAGTAGGTTGTTAAGTTTTAATTTTGTGATCGGAGTAGAATTATGCTGGATTTTTTACTCGAAGTTAACTGCTTAAAATGTAGGTATACTCCTTGTATATTTAACTAAAATATGTCCTCTGAAGAATGCACTCAGATAGATGTGCCGGCAGAGGGCACTCTCTGAGCATGTTCTTCAAGGTCAATGTAAAATGAACCTCATCCCCTGGAGAGACAGAACGAACTTGGAAGACAGTCGGTGCTCAGGGACAGAAATCTCGAATAGAAAATTTTGTAGTGAGAGATATATATATTGTGCAAATAAAGTCTCTGTGTCGCACTCATTTTGCACCACCTGTTCAAAGAGGAAATGAATGATCCCGAGCTGTAGATCACCCAGAAAGTTGCGTTCCTTTCATTTAACAACCGAACGCTCTACTCGCGTGTTGCTGCACCGCACTAATAAACTTCATCAACATCATAACCAATCTGCATCGAGTTAAGACACGTTTGAACAGAATTACTTACTCCTGCAGGCTGAATTGGCGAGGAGGCGCCGCATACGAGTACAGCAGGATCATGCAGGTTGTCAGCAGGGTGCCCAGGACAAGCCCCTTGCACATCGACTTCCAATGCTTCACTTGCTTCAACATGATCTGCAGTCGTCCTTCACCTGACTGGCGGAAAGAGGACAGCCCAAAGGTCAGTTTCTTGGAAGCGATGCAGCTGAACCGGAGCAGCGAGATGGACCATTCTGCATTTGGCTTCTTGAGCCTCCTGCGTCCCATCGCGACCTCTGCCCGCTTAGAAACCCCCACCGCCCGGTCAGCTGGAGAGGAGAAGCGGTGGCCCTGGCGTCACAAAGCCGAGTGCTGGATGACAGCACACACACACACACACACACACAACTCCCCGGCCCCGGCTCCCACTAAAAGTGGCGGCGCTCAGGTGGCCGCCTCGAATTGTTGTGTTCCCTAGTGAGCGGCCCCAGTTAACACAGCGAGCTGAGTGTCACTGGAGACCGCAAACCACATCTCGGCGCCTTGTCCTTTCTGCCCCGGTGATTCCAAATCGCAGTTTTTCAACAGCAGAACAGAATTAAAACGATCGGGGGCATGTCCCACCACCCCCGGGGCACTAAACAGGGGAGGTGTGTGAGTGAGGAGTCAGTGCGGCACTTAGTGTGTGTGTGTGTATGTGAGCTGGGTTCTGACCCAGAAAGATTCCCTCCGAAGTTTTGATCCCTTATAATTTAACTGAAGCCGGGCTTCCAACACAGCAAGAGGTAAATAACAACAGAAAACGCTGGAAAAACTCAGCAGGCCAGGGCAGCATCCGTGGAGAGAGAAACAGAGTCTTCGACCTGAAACGTTGACTCTGTTTCTCTCTCCACGGATGCTGCCCTGGCCTGCTGAGTTTGTCCAGCGTTTTCTGTTGTTATTTCGGATTTCCAGCATCCGCAGTATTTTGCTACAGCAAGAGGTAACTCTCTCTCCCCCTGAACTATTTGACCTGGAAGCCTTATACCAAGAGCGGAAAAGTCTTCCTCTTTTTTTAAACCGGCTTGTATTTAATTGTGATTTGATCATATGTTGGCGCTTGTGTGTAACGTGAGCCGAGACTCGAACCAAACATCTCGAAAGCGGCACCTGTCCTGAGCCTGGAAAACAAACCCTCCCAAAACAGATCCCAGTTTTTCAAGCGTCCCCTCTCCTGATCTGACGGCTGTATTATAACCGAAAGTAATGGATGCAAAGGAGACATTAAACTCAGGCTGAAAACGGCGAGTTTTCCAGATGCTTTTTAAGGTTTTGAAAAATCACAAAAATGAAACAAGCAATACTTACAAATGTTCTGCAGCTTATTTTAAACAGTCACAGTGTCAATTTGCCATATGTGTACATAATTGCGCCCTATTTGCTTTAGATGAAGCCTTTTTCGATGTTTTAAGCTGCAATATTGGGTTCTAGTTCCGCAATGGGGATGAGATTACTTTTGCCGAAGAAGCGGCTTGCACATGAATGGCCAACTGAAACAGCTGGACAGGCTCATTGTGGCCACGCTGAGGACTCAGTCGATTAAGCCGCTGGTTAGCTAAACCATCCTAAAGAAAGTCCCAGGTTCCATCTCTGGTTTCTGCTCAGTTGGCTGTTGTCAGGCAGGGGAGCAGTTGGAATGCTACAGTTTGCCTCAGCACCTTTCTCCTCCTCGCCACTAACCCCCCCCCCCCGCCTGCCCCATTAGGGAGGGGATATTCGACCATCCCACGAATGTGCATGTCACCCATGCGCAGGACCTAATCACTATTCAGCGAGCACTCCTGGAGATGTGCGAGTGCGTGTCAGTTACCCACATGTCATAGAATCAGAGAAATTTACAAGGAGGCCATTCGGTCCATTGTGATTGTGCTGCCTGAAAAAGGAGCTATCCAGCCTAATCCCACTTTCCTGCTCTTGGTCCCTAGCCCTGTAGATTACAAGTGCATATCCAAGTACGTTTTAAATGTGATGAGGGTTTCTGCCTCTCCCACCCTTTCAGGCAGTGAGCTTCAGACCCTCACCTCTGGGTGTAAAATGTTCTTCTCAACTCCCCTCCAATCCTTCTACCAATTACTTTAATTGTCAGCCTGGGTAGCACTCTCACCTCGGAGTCAGAAGGTTGTGGGTTCAAGTCCCACTCCAGAGACTTGAGCATAAAAAATCTAGGCTGACACTCCAGTACTAAGGGAATACTGCGCTGTCGGAGGTGCTGTCTTTCGGATGAGACGTCTGCTCTCTCAGGTGGATATAAAAGATCCCATGGCACCATTTCAAAGAAGAGCAGGGGAGTTATCCCCGGGGTCCTGGCCAATATTTATCACTTAATCAACATAACAAAAAAAACAGATTATCTGGTCATTATCACATTGCTGTTTGTGGGAGCTTGCTGTGCACAAATTGGCTGCCGCGTTGCCCACATTACAACAGTGACTACACTCCAAAAAGTACTTCATTGGTTGTAAAGTGCTTTGGGACGTCCGGTGGTCGTGAAAGGCGCTATATAAATGCAAGTCTTTCTTAAATCTATGCCCCTGGCTATTGACCTCAAATATGTCCGGTATGGCTGTTATTCCTCCCCCCCCCCCCCCACCACCACACATATATTGAATAACCTGCCAACATGCATTGGCCCCACGCCTGAAATTGGCCAACTGGACCAGGTACCAAAGGACAAAGAGCAGCGGTGGAACAATAGCCCTTTCATCAGAGGAGGCGGGAGAAAATTGTAAAAAAAAATTGAGAGAAGTGTTACTTACAGGATCAGCAGAATGGTAGGACAGCATAAGGACAATTATCACTGCAAAACATAGAAGGCGGTGCAGGAAATTAGGGGCGAGCTTTCTAATTCGCACACAAGGACGAAGAAAGGAATATTTGAGGATCACCCGGTAGATAGTCAATCAGCTTCATGGTTACAACGGGAAGTCCCGAATGTACTCGATCAGCAGTGATATTGCCCGGGGCAACACCTTCTGCAGGATGCTAGACATAACAACCACCTGTAATCCAGCCAGTCAGCTTAAAAATGATCTTGAATCAAACTTGTTTTACTCCTCTCAGCTCACTGAGAGACACGTTTCGCCTGCTCTCAACTAGTTCTGGTCGTTTTAAACATTGACAAATCATTGATTTGCGGGGGGGATTCCATGATTTTTTTCTTAATAATCTTCAGCATTTAAATATAAAACATGCTGTCATATTCGTTCTCCAAAATGATTTCGTATTTTAAAAGCCGGTTAGAGTATTCAGAATTGGTAACTTAATAAGAAATAAAACAATATAGTTAATATGATCCAAGCGGTGAAATCACGAAGGTTATGCGGCTGTGTAAAGTGAAACGATTTCCTTACCATGAATAGTGATCACAGCGTGAATATCCGAGAACTTGGAGACATGTCCTCACACAGAGTCCACGGGTCTGATGTTCAATTCCGCCTTGGTCACTGAAAAGAAACAGAAGAACAACGGAGTTATCTGTGACCCAGGCAGGTCCTTGCAACGGGAGAAGCGACGTTGCCATTCCTGGTTCTATAAATTATACATACTGCACTGTAAATGGAAACCGTTTAGATTACACACGAGCCCAAAGTGTAATAGAGAAACTGAAGTCATGAGCACACGTAAACAAGGCTACAACACGTCAGAAAGGCCGAAATCCTAATTTCTATGACCAGAAATGACTACATACCTAACGACAATCCCTTTATCTACTGCCCGTCTCTTGTAACTGAAACTGATATTAATATCTCTGGGCCAACCACATAAACTGGAGGGCGCGCAGCGCTTAACAGATGCATAATAATTAGGGAGGAAAACACAGAAAGCTAAACTATTAAATATTGTGAAACGAAACAAAATACGCCTGATTTTAATTGCAATTCTTAATTCTAATAATTGGCGGCTGTCTTTTGGTCCATAGTGACAGTAGAGTATGTCACAGTGGAGGTAGAATGAATATCCGGGAGAAGTTCACTAATAATCGATGTGATAGATGGCAGGCCCGAATCTCTGAAGCTGTGTGGAAATTATACGGCGTTCAGTCTTGTGTCTTAGGTCTAATAGATTATAAATAGCAGTGAGCTTATAGCTGCCTTTTCCGGCAAAGACAAAGCTATACAATATACCGCCTAACTACTCTGTGCTGCTGCCTGTGACAGAAGGAGTCTGGGGTGAGCCCCCCGTGTACCAGAGTGAGGAAAGTCTCCCCTTCCCTCCCCCAGCAAGCCTGGCTGAAAACCCACCTATCCCCATCCCCACCAACCCACCCCCACCCCTCCCCCAGCCCAATGCTTTACAAATAAAATCTAAATCGGTTAGATTGTTGAGTGGGACGGGGCGAGGAGAAGGGGAGAATCCCCAATACTTTAGTAAAAAAAGGCTACCAGTTGGAGACAGCCAGGTAAATTGTGGGTATGTATTTAGAAACAAAAAGCAAGAAAGTGCTGGAACACTTCAACAGTCCTGGTAGCGTCTGTGGAGAGAACAGGCAAATTAAGGTTTCCACGGGGATCTTTCTTCAAACCCCATTCTGACAAAGGGTCATCAACACTTGAAACACTAACTAGTCCATTTGAGCATTTTCTGCTTTTGTTTCAGATTTCCAGCATCTGCGGGGAGTTTGTTGTGTTTAGACCCAACTCAGTTCACGATTTAGTCGCAACTGATACTTGAAAGATGTCCAATCTGCGGATCCCAGAGAAAAAGGAGCAAAGGTGTTGTTGACAGGGGGCTGAGGGGATGTTTCTGTGTAAATATTAAAAGCCAAGTGATGAGATCCCATTCACTGGGTCGGTTCATTGTCCTTCCGCTCCAGGTCAGAATGGGCTGCTGATTTCACCTCCGGCAGAGAATGAGCCCAGGGCACGTGGGGACATCTCCAGACTCTACCAGATCGCCGCAGATTAAACCTCCTCGGTTAAACCTCAACCGAAAATTATCGATTTTTCGCCAAATTGCAAACTTCAGAAAATCGCAGGTTAAATTTAAATATTCAAAGTGAGAATTGATCCATGTGACAAGCGGGAGATGTCTTCGCAAGGTTTAAAATGACACTCTGGGGCCTTTCTGACTTAAAGACATAAGAAAAACTAGGGAGGAAAGAAGAGCCTTCAGGCTATCAAAGTTTCTCCCTTAGGCATCTCGTCAGAGCCCAGCTGCATTT
The DNA here is from genome assembly GCF_052327205.1 of Somniosus microcephalus. NCBI lineage: Eukaryota > Metazoa > Chordata > Chondrichthyes > Squaliformes > Somniosidae > Somniosus > Somniosus microcephalus. Next base: position 36,016,218 of record NC_141005.1, on the reverse strand, counting down.
TAAACAGCCCTTTCCCCTCTCTGTCAGCCCTTCTTGCAGATCATTCCAAACATTCCTCATTCCGAGTAAAGAGTTTTAAAAGTGCGTTCCACTAATTTAAAATGATTCACCTGGTTCCACTTTCCTGTCTGAATACGAAGTAATATTAGATGTTTATTCGATTTCTTATTCTATATGCCTCTATGAAGACCCCCCTCTAAATGTCTTCTCCCCAGACCGTGGGGCTTAATCTTTTCCAATATTTCTACACGGTTCTTCCTCCTTTGCACTTGGAATCAGTCTTGTTCTGTGCGCCCTGCCCGCTCCAATATTGGTGTCCGTGGGGCACAGTGGCGAGAGGTGAAGACCTTACAGGCTCTGGTCTGAACAGAGCATTGCAAAGCCCACCAGGCGCTCTGGAGAGGGGGGCTTCACTCTTCTGGTTATAGATCCCAACATCCCATTTACTTTAAAAAGAATGCTTCCCCACAATGTCCTGACATTCAAAGTTGTAATAAGTTCTATTTTAATTCTTTCTATTTGAAATGATAAGACCTGTTTGTTTTTTAACAGTTTTTTTAATCAATGAAGAGGTTTTAAAGCACCGTGACTTTGAGAAATGCACCAACAACATTGACGTGTAACCTCAGTGTAGATGTTTGTATCAATGTCGTGAATTAATAATTAATTCTCGTATCTTCAGACAGCGGTCAAGGCGGGCAGAGCCTTATTGTAACTAACCTTGTGTATTCAGTGAGCTCCTGTAGCTCGGGCTGTGGCTGTTAATGTTTGCACCGGCTCGATGTTCTGATGTTCTCCCAGTCCCGCTGAATCCCGGCACCCAAGGAATGTTCCCGGCAGACCTGGATAGCACCTCACTGGCGAGCTGGCCCGTCCCCACCCGCTGCCGTCACCAGCATCACTGCAGCTTGGGAGAGTCAATGAAGCCGGGCTCCGGGAACTGGAACGCATCGAGCAAACCCGAAGGAATTCAGTTGCAGAAATCGATCCAAAGTTCAATGAAAACTGGTACAACATGTCACCAGATCTGTTTGCCGGCCGGTGAGCGGAGTGAGACCTCCCCCCCGTGCCACTTACTGACTCATTGACAGGCGCAACTAACGCCAATCAATGAGGCTTTCTTTCATTTGTCTGCAGACATCACTCGGAGGAAGGCGACGCTGACTCCACTGCATTAATGCTTTAAACTCTTTTTAAATATCACCCCTTTCCCCCCAACCAGGTAAATGAATCGTTCTTTCGCGCTTTATGATTTCCGACCGCTTTCGGGAAACTACAACTCGGACTTGGCAGTTTCCACGAAGTCCCAGCTCCGACCCGTGAGGACTTTCAGAGATACAGTGAAGACAATAGACAGCACAGACCCGCCCAGCTCTGTCCCTCGGTCCAGTCGGTGCGGGCATTGACTGCACAGTTTGAATGTTCCGTGTCGGTCACAAAAGATCAACTTAGCTTCAATCAGCAAGTCTGTAAAGATAGAGAGGACGGGACAGAGAGAGAAACACGTGCAAAAGGATGTTAGCTTTAGCTACACCGGGTCACTGTCTCTTCCTGAATAATATAGAACTGTAGAATGAAGGAAATGCAATTCCTCCGCCGCAACCTCTTAATGTTCAGCATTACTGTCCTTATAGATCTGTCCGATAAAACAGTGACTGGAGTAGTGCTTGAATTAATTCCGAATAACGTTTTCAAGGAGTGATCTCTTTAATGTAATGTTACTTCACTCGCTCCCATTGTGCACCCTGGATTCTAGCTGAGAGGCGGGCAGTGAGAGCACATCCTCCCAAGCTTCACTCACCCTGGCGGCTGGTGGCCTCTGTCGAGACGCTGCGCCGGAGTTGCGACAATGACCAACGCTCCCTTTTCCTGCAGACAAACCACTTTCTCTGGACTCAGTGCTGCGCCGAGCACTTGGTCGATATGCCAACTTGCTCTGTGGGTAGATGTGACTCTGCAATTGAGAGAACGAATATTCTGCAGGAAATTCACCGTCATTTTAACCTAACCGGTCAGCCGGGAGATTGACGGAATCGGGTCCAACGCCGGTAAAACACCCCGCCCGATTTTAGTCTCCGGGAATTAAAATGACCCACTCCTTGCTGCCTCGTTCGCACCGAGTTATAAATTCGAGAATTGTTTGAACCGAGGGACTGAATGGCATTAGAATGCTTTTTGTAGAAAGTCAGAATATATATAGGAACTCCCTATATAAATATTGGCACAGGTAAATTGACAGTGGGCTTAAGATACTATACACCGGATTAAAATATACAGAAGGTGTGTTAATAATTGATCAATGGTCATTATTAAATGATGAAATGGTCTCAGCGATTGCTTTACCTTAAACAGTTAGACATATTGGGCCGGATTTTCCGACCCTCACGGGTGGGTACGAGGTGTGTACGAGGTGTGTACGCGCCCGTAGGGGTCGCGCAAGTGCCAGTTTCAGGCATGCGCTGAAACCCTCTTGACAGATCCTCCGCCTGCCCGGGAGAAGGGCCTCTGCGGGTGGAGAGTTCCACTTTCTGCACAACCTCCGTCCGCTGAATGACTGTCAAATTCTTACCCCTGGTAAAAGCGTAAGGCCTGCTTTTACCAGCATAAGAGTTTAAAAAAAAATTAAAATAAAATTTGATCGCCAATTTATAAATTAAAAATACTCTTACAAAAGGTAAGTTTATTTTTAGCCCTGTAAAAGCATTTAATTATTTTTTTCAAAAAATTAAATTTTTGTTTAAAATATTTAATTAAATGGCATTTTAATTATGTAATGTTTAAAAAAAATTATTTAATGTTTTAGCGTGTTTTTTAATGTGATCGCCATTCATACTTTTGACAGTTCTGTCCGTGAGGAACTGTCAAAATTATGAAGGGCGAGTCCCTTCTTTCATTGGTTCGCCTGGTCCACGTGATCCCAGGGGGCCTCTGCGCATTTCGAAGAGGAGAGGCCCAGGATCGCAAGCCTTAGGACCTACGGAGCCAGCAGGTAAGTTCGTAGATTTTTTTTCCAATCGGAGGCATCCACTTGCAGGAAGCCTCTGATCGGAAATTCAGGGCCATTATACTGCAGGGGTTCAAGGAAAAGTCCCATCCCCACCTTCTGAGGACAACTAGAGAGGAGCATAAATAACCCTGGTACAACATTGCCCATATCACCAGAACAAGCTAAGAACACTTGTGTTGTAGCGATTCGTGTGCATCGCCATTAAATAATCGAGTTCGACTTCGACGAACTATAAATAAGTTGTTTATTTACAGGAACAGGTTAAATACAACAGGTAAGGTAGCAGGTAAGATGGCTGACTGTAGGAGCACCGTGGTGTAGGTCTTTCCCCAGCGGGGACGCCACGAGGACTAACTAGAAGTTTCCGAGCTCAACTGCTAGCAGGTTCCGAGCTCAACTGCCAGCAGGTTCCGAACTCAACTGCTAGCAGGTTCCGAGCTCTACTGCCAGAAGGTTCCAAGCTCTGACGTCATGACGTCATCATGCAGAGTACAGGAATGAAGCCTGAGTGCAGTAACAGATACATTTAAAGGTAAGTTAAAGGGAATTATGTATCTCAATGTAAGGGACAACCGGTGGTACCGCCACATAGGCCCCCCCAGAATTTGCTTTAATGAAAGTCCAAGGATGAGATGGTCTGACGAGCTGGTGGTCTCGGCGGTCGTGCTGTCTCGACTTGGCGGGCGAGGTAAGCTGATCCTTACGCGCGTCGTGGCGAATAAAACGTATCCGTCAGGCAAAGGAACATGGAAACGTGCGAAACAGCAGGCCTTGTCAGAGTGACGGGCAGGTCGGGCGGACGCGGGCGATGACTCTGTTGATGTTGGAACAAGTCCTTGTTCTGACGAAATCTGCAGGAACACCAAATGAGCAATCCAGAAGGACTTGACAGGCGAGGTCGGTGAACTCGCCGACAGGTGAGCGAAACCTTCAGGAGGCTGGAACACGCGGAACGATGCGTGCCACAGTGCTACGACGTTAACACAACAGAGGGTGAAGAGTTACTGCGTTGACCAGTGATGGGTGAGGCCAGCAACTTTCACGTGGCTGATCGCAGCCGCAGGATGCCCGTTGGACCCGTCCTCTATGTGTGCAGCTTCAGTAGACGTTTGTGTTTGTTAAAGGGAAAACTGGAGAAAGGGCGGCAACAGTCCAGGCTGTTGTTGCTTTCGGGAGGGGTAAACTCTGCCTGGAGGGCGGCAACACTTGTAGTTGTAGATTTAGGAGAAAACAGCCGTGAGGGTGGCAACGCTTTTCATTCCCGCCGAAACTTGTAGTAGGTAACACAACCAGCAGGATGACGGGCTGGTGCGTCGTCGGCGGGGAAAGAGTCTTCGTTTTTCACGAGGGATAGGTCCTCGTGGTTCGCGAGGGATGGGTCCTTGTGCGCGAGGAGTGCGTCCTCGTGTTTCATGGGGGTGAGTCCTCGTGGTATCCCCACAGGGCGCGCTCCAATTTTGTGGGCCCGAACATGCTGTACCCCGCGCTTGGAGAGATGTATACTTGCTGTTGCTTTGGACGTAGAGGCGGACGATCCGTGTGGCGGTAGGAAAGACGAGTATGGGGACCGTAAGCAAGTGCGTGGTCGGTGCCGCATCGATGTTCTCGTCGAATGGGGCTTCTACCTTTATAAAGCATGAGGGAGACTGTGGCTCCCTGGATTGCGGTAGCGACAGCAAAACGACTGCTGCTTCCATGGCGTGCTTCTTTTGTGAAAATTGCTCGCAAAAAAACGGGGTCCGGTTGAGTTTTGTCCGTGTCAAACGGGATCTGCTCCAGGCTGCACTTACCTTGCGAATACGTTCGCAAAGACAGGGTCGCCTTTGGAGGAATCAGTGTTAGGCGGTTGCTGTTCCATGGTTGTTCGTCAGTTGTGCGTCGGTCATCTTGTGGGAAGACGAGGTTCAGGCTACGCGTTGCTACCGTGAAAATCATTCACAGATACGGGGTCATCAATTGTAGTGTTGGAATTGATGAGCTCCCATACTCACGTCGTTGGGTCACCAATGTAGTGATTCGTGTGCATCGCCACTAAATAATCAAGTTCAACTTCGACGAACTATAAATAAGTTGTTTATTTACAGGAACAGGTTAAATACAACAGGTAAGGTAGCAGGTAAGATGGCTGACTGTAGGAGCACCGTGGTATAGGTCTTTCCCCCGCGGGGATGCCACGAGGACTAACTAGATGTTTCCAAGCTCAACTGCTAGCAGGTTCCGAGCTCAACTGCCAGCAGGTTCCGAACTCAACTGCTAGCAAGTTCCGAGCTCTACTGCCAGAAGGTGCCAAGCTCTGACGTCATCACGCAGAGTACAGGAATGAAGCCTGAGTGCAGTAACAGATACATTTAAAGGTAAGTTAAAGGGAATTATGTATCTCAATGTAAGGGACAATTGGTGGTACCGCCACAGTGTACTGATAAAGATAAAAGATTTCAGAGATTAATAAACAGTAAATGACTTGTGCATATCAGTTTGGGGTCCATTCACATACTGCAGCTAATTATGTGGATCTAGAGTTCCAACTGCAATCTGGATGCAAACAAATTTTATGGCTTAACATTACATTACAACAGTGACTACACTTCAAAAGTACTTCATTGGCTGTAAAGCGCTTTGGGACGTCCGGCGGTCATGAAAGGCGCTATATAAATGCAAGTCTTTTTCTTTTTGAAAGATCATGGAATTTGGGGCATCAGGAGTCCTCTGTCAAAAATTCCTTTCCAACCCTTCACAGGCAAGGTGACCCCAAACCCTTTAGCTATTCTTTAGAATAATTAGTCCTACCTTCCTTACCTCAGTTGCCAAAAGATCCATTGAACACCTTCTGTAAAGCATTGGTCTTCACGACTGTCTCTGGAACCCCGTTTCATTGGTCGATCACCTTCTGAGAAAAGTAAAACTTCCAGACTTCTAATCTCACTCTCTGCTTTCTCAGTTTCTATGGTGGTCCTGAGTTTTATTCAACCCCATCACCTCAAACACACTATCTACTTGTATGTTTTCTATTCCTTTAATAATGTTAAGTACCTGAATCAAAGCCCCTCTAAGACCGGGATTTTGCTCACCTCGGCAGGTCCGGGGCGGGCGATGTCAGAGGTGAGTCGTGGCCCCGCTGATGGCTTCATCCCGCTGTCTAAAATTGATTTACATTGATTGGGCTTGTTAAGTCCGCCCAGCGCATGTCCCAGACCAATTAGAGCAAGCGGGTCTGGTGATGTCATTCATGACGTGTCATCAGCTGGTTTCCTTAAAGAGACCATGGCCACCTTTTGACGTTTGTGCTGTCAGTGTTTCTACAGCATTGAAGTGCTGCAAGCACTGACAATCACTGCACAGAGGTGCAGGGCTGCACTCAGGTTCTCCGATGACTCCCTCCATATGTTTATGGAGGGAGTCACTGCACACAGCGAGGTCCTCTTTCCTTCTTATGGGTGGAAGAGACCTCCCCAGGAGACCAACACAACCTGGTTGCACATTGCAGAGGAGGTCACAAGCAGGGATGTCATCAGGAGGACCTGGGTGCAGTGGCACAAACCTTTCAACGATCTCATTAGATCACAAAACATTAGAACAAAGCTACACTCACATTCATCTTCTTGTGCCTCTTATCACATCCCCATCACTCTGCCTTCCCAACCCTACTCCTGCATATCTTTACTCACACCAACTTACCTTGCACCTCCACCCATCCCTCGCTCTCTATCTACATTATCACATCCCCATCTGACTAACCACCCCTCACACTCACCCTCATCCTAGTGCAATCATACCAACTAACAACACACAAGGGTAGCCACTTGGGTGTTTTATCCAATGTTCATGTAAAGTTTCTCTTAATGTGCTGTCAAACATTGAAACCTTTATTTTCAACACTTTGCCTTCTTGGACAGATTTGTGTGCACCTTTGGAAGTGGCTTAGTGAGTTGCAGTGAATGGTGAGACATAACGGTACCCCCGCAATGGTGGCGAGTGTGAAAGGAATGGCTTGGGCATTGTAGGGATGCTTTATGGTGTTGGTGTGGGGTGGTGCCAACCTGGCGCATCATGTGGAAGCCAGGGTGTACAGCATCAAGTGAAGTAAATCTAGCCATGGTGAGGCCATCCCTGGCCTCCTGGGCAGCAATGTTCTTGGGTGCTGATGCCCTCTGTCCTGTGCAGCATCAGGTGATTGCAGAGAAGGTTGATGTTGTTGGTGCTGCTGGTGTGCCTGGTGCTTCTGGTATTGGGGCTGATCGTGGTTGGATTCTGAGGACCAAGGTGAGATAGTATAAAGGGCACTCATGTTGATGGACTAGATGGCAGGTGAAGTAGAGATGACAGAAGCATTCTATCAATGGTGAGAGAGTTCTTCCAATGAGGTTAGAGTGGATGGAGAGTGGAAAGTGGAAAGCGTGCAGAATCTGTGCTGGAAATGGACTGAGAAACAGCTTGTGGCTGAGGAAAGTGATGATCTGTCAGGTGGGAGCTTTTACTGTACATTTGAAGCTGTCATGTAATCAGCTGGAGCAATGGCCACTAAACCCACGCCTCAGCTTGACAGACGTGGTCCCCGAACAGTGTGGTTCCTGTGGTCATGAAGTTAAAGTTAAAAAGTATGTTAAAAATCCTGTTAAGGATCTGTTAAGTACATTATAATGAGTTTAATTGGGTTGCCTGCCACTGCCTATCGGGTCTGCTCAGCGCTGACAGACCTGACATTGGGAAATGCGCGTTGCGGCAGGTTGACAGTGGGTTCCCGATCCACTGTCAAAAATACCAGCTTTCCCACCCGACCCGCCACCGATCCTGCCCGCTGACACCCTGGAAAATTCCGGCCTAAGTCTTCATCTCCAGTGAATAGAAGCCTAAGGCATCACGTCCGTCTTCATAGTTCAATGATCTCAGGCTGAAAATCATTCCCTTTCCCCTTCTCGGCACCTTTTCTAGAACTACAATATCCTTTCTGAGCTAGGGGATCAAAATTGTACATAGTACTCCAAATGAAGTTTTACCAAAAGTGTTATATAACCTTTTTATTGTGTTCCTTTAAACTGAAAAGGTGAGGGGAGGGGGCAGGTGAGGGGAAATTGAGTAATCTAAAGAGAAAAGTCAAGGCTTTTCGGGATGGTTTCCTGGACCAATATGTCGAGGAACCAACCAGAGATCAGGCCATCTTAGACTGGGTATTATGTAACGAGAAAGGATTAATTAGCAATCTTGCTGTACGAGACCCCTTGGGTCGGAGCGATCATAATATGATCGAATTCTTCATTAAGATGGAGAATGAAGTAGTTGACTCAGAGACGAGGGTCCTGAATTTAAATAAAGGAAACTACGATGGTCTGAGGCGCGAATTAGGTAGGATTGATTGGGGAATGTCACTCAAAGGGTTAACGGTGGATAGGCAATGGCAAACGTTCAAAGACCGCATGGATGAACTACAGAATTTGTTCATCCCAGTTTGGCATAAAAATAAAACAAAAAAGGTGACTTAACCGTGGCTAACGAGGGAAATTAGGGATAGCATAAGATCCAAGGAGCGGACATATAAATTGGCCAGAAAAAGCAGTAATCCAGAGGATTGGGAGCAGTTTAGGATTCAACAAAGGAGGACAAAGGGATTAATTAAGAACGGGAAAATAGAATATGAGAGTAAGCTTGCAGGGAACATAAAAACTGACTGAAAAAGCTTTTATAGATATGTGAAGAGAAAAAGATTGGTGAAGTCAAGCGTAGGTCCCTTGCAGTCAGAATCAGGGGAATTTATAATGGGGAACAAAGAAATGGCAGACCAATTAAATACATATTTTGGTTCTGTCTTCACAAAGGAGGACACAAATAACCTCCCAGAAATGTCAGGGAACACAGGGTCTGATGAAAGGGAGGAACTGAAAAAGAAATCAGTATTTGTAGGGAAATGGTGTTAGGGAAATTGATGGGATTGAAGGCCGATAAATCCCCAGGGCCTGATAATCTACATCCTAGGGTACTTAAGGAAGTGGCCCTTGAAATAGTAGATGCATTGCTGATCATCTTCCAACATTCGATGGAATCTGGAACAGTACCCATGGATTGGAGGGTAGCTAATGTTACCCCACTATTCAAAAAAGGTGGTAGAGAGAAAACGGGGAATTACAGACTGGTAAGCCTGACATCGGTAGTGGGGAAAATGCTACAGTCCATTATAAAAGATGTAATAGCAGATCACTTGGAAAACAGTGACCGGATCGGACAAAGTCAACATGGATTTCCAAAAGGTAAATCGTGCTTGACTAATCTACTGGAATATTTTGAGGATGTAACTAGTAAAATAGATAAGGGAGAACCAGTGGATGTGGTGTATTTGGACTTTCAGAAGGCTTTCGATAAGGTCCCACATAAGAGATTAGCGTGTAAAGTTAAGGCACATGGGATTGTGGGCAAGGTATTGACTTGGATAGAGAACTGGTTGGCAGATAGAAAGCAAAGAGTTGGAATAAACGGGTCTTTTTCCGAGTGGCAGGCAGTGACTAGTGGGGTACCGCAGGGATCGGTCCTTGGACCCCAGCTATTCACAATATATATTAATGATCTAGACAAGGGAACTAGATGTAATAGCTCCAAATTTGCAGATGACACAAAGCTGGGTGGACGTGTGTGCTGTGAGGAGGATGCCAAGAAACTACAGGATGATTTGGACAGGTTAGGTGATTGGGCAGAAGCATGGCAGATGCAATATAACGTGGATAAATGTGAGGTTATCCACTTTGGTTTCAAAAACAGGAAGGCAGATTATTATCTGAATGGCAATAGATTGGGAGAAGGGGAAGTGCAATGAGACCTGGGTGTCCTTGTGCACCAGTCGCTGAAGGTAAGCATGCAGGTGCAGCAGGCGGTTAAGAAGGCAAATGGTATGCTGGCCTTCATAGCGAGAGGGTTTGAGTACAGGAACAAGGATGTCTTGCTGCAGTTGTACAGGGCCTTGGTGAGACCACATCTTGAGTATTGTGTGCAGTTTTGGTCACCTTATCTGAGGAAGGATATTCTTGCCATGGAAGGAGTTCAGCGAAGATTCACCAGGCTGATACTTGGGATGGCAGGAATGACGTATGAGGGGAGATTGGGTCGATTGGGCTTGTACTCGCTGGAGTTTAGAAGAATGAGAGGGGATCTCATTGAAACTTATAAAATTCTGGCAGGACTGGACAGACTAGATGCAGGGAGGATGTTCCCGATGGTCGGGGAATCCAGAACCAGGGGTCACAGTCTAAGAATAAGGGGTAGGCCTTTTAGGACAGAAATGAGGAGGAATTTCTTCACCCAGAGAGTGGTGAACCTGTGGAATTCTCTACCACAGAAGGCAGTAGAGGTCAATTCATTAAATATATTCAAGAAGGAGTTGGATATATTTCTTAAGGCTAAAGGGATCAAGGGGTATGGGGAGAAAGCAGGTACCGGGTACTGAATTTGGATGATCAGCCATGATCGCATTGAATGGCGGAGCAGGCTCGAGGGGCCGAAGGGCCTACTCCTGCTCCTATCTTCTGTGTTTCTATGTTTCTAAGGCAATAAACAGTGTAGTAAATTGGGCAAAGATAAGCAGTGTGTGACAGGAAGGGACAGATAATTTATAGATTATAGTGCATCAGCGAATAAGGTGAAAACAGGGAATAATGGTAAAAAGTTAAAACTAAAGGCTCTTTACCTGAATGCACGAGGCATCCATAACAAGATAGATGAATTAGTGGCACAAATAGAGATAAATGGGTATGATATAATAGCCATTACAGAGAAAGAGACAGAGACATGGTTGCAAGGTTACCAGGGTTGGGAACTAAATATTCCAGGGTATGTGACATTTTGAAAAGACAGGCATACTGGAACAGGAGGAGGGGGTAGCCCTGATAATTAAGGATGAATAAGGACTGTCATAAATCGCAACTTCTACAAGAAGTACCTCAGGAAGTACTACTGAATGGCCAGCTGAGGGTGCCGCCCGAGGAGTATAAATACTCGGGCGTGGGCCCAACTTGGGCAGAGACAATCTGGAAACAGGAAGCTAGTGACTACTAACTAGACCTCCATGTTTTGTTACAAGTCGATTAAAGCCTTGCTTTATGTACAACCAAGTGCATAGTGAGTCTTTATTACATCAAGGACAGTAGTGAGAAAGGATCTTGGCTCAGATGATCAGGAAGTAGAATCAATATGGGTGGAGATACAAAATATCAAGGGGCAGAAAACAATGGTGGGAGTAGTTTATAGGCCCCCTAACAATAGCTATACCATTGGACAGAGTATTAATCAAGAAATAATAGGAACTTAAACAAAGCCAATTACATAGGTATGAGGGGCGAGCTGGCTAAGGTAGATTGGGAAATTAGATTAAAAGGTATGACAGTAGATAAGCAGTGGCGAACATTTAAAGAAATATTCCAAAATTCTCAATGAATATACATTCCATTGAGAAATAAAAACTCCACAGGAAAAGTGATCCATCTGTGGCTAACCAAAGAAGTTAAGGACAGTATTAGATTAAAAGAAGAGGCTTATAATGTTGCAAAGAATAGTAGTAAGCCTGAGGATTGGGAGAGTTTTAGAAGCCAGCAAAGGATGACCAAAAAAATAAAATGGGAGAAAATAGAATGAGAGTAAATTAGAAAGAAATATAAAAACAGACTGAAAGAGCTTCTACAAGTATATAAAAAGGAAGAGAGTAGCAAAAGGAAGCATTGGTCCCTTAGAGGCTGAGACAGGAGAAATTATATTGGGGAACAAGGAAATGGCGGATAATTTAAACAAATATTTTGTATCTGCCTTCACAGTGGAAGAAATAAAAAGTATACCAAAAATAGTGCGGAACCAAGAAGCTAACGAGAGTGAGGAACTTAAAGTAATTAATATCAGTAGTGAAAAAGTACTTAAGAAACTAATGGGACTAAAAGCTGACAAATCCCCTGGGCCTGATGGCCTACATCCCAGGGTTCTAAAAGAGGTGGCTGCAGAGATAGTGGATGCATTGGTTGTGATCTTCTAAAATTCCCTAGATTCAGGAACAGTCCCAGCGGATTGGAAAGTAGCAAATGTAACCCCACTATTCAAGAAAGGAGAGAGAGAGAAAACAGGGAACTACAGACCAGTTAGCCTGACATCGGCCATTGAGAAAATGCTGGAATCCATTATTAAGGAAGTGGTAACAGGGTACTTAGAAAATCATAATGTGATTTGGCTGAGTCAACATGGTTTTATGAAATGAAAGGGAAATCGTGTTTAACAAATTTATTAGTTTTTTGAGGTTGTAACTAGCAGGGTAGATAAAGTATATTTGGATTTCCAAAAGGCATTTGATAAGGTGCCACATAAAAGGTTGTTATGCAAGATAAGGGCACATGGGGTTGAGGGTAATGTATTAATATGGATAGAGGATTGGTTAACGGACAGAAACCAGAGTGGGGATAAATGGGTCACTTTCAGGCTGGCAGGCTGTAACTAGTGGGGTGTTGCAAGGATCAGTGCTTGGGCCTCAGCTATTTACAATCTATATTAATGACTTAGACGAAGAGACTGAATGTAATGTATCCAAGTTTGCTGATGATACAAAGCTAGGTGGGAAAGTAAGCTGTGAGGAGGATGCAAAGAGCCTGCAAAGGGATACAGACAGGTTAAGTGAGTGGGCAATAAGGTGGCAGATGGAGTATAATGTGGGGAGATGTGAGGTTATTCACTTTGGTAGGAAGAATAGAAAAGCAGATTATTTTTTAAATGGTGAGAAACTATTAAATGTTGGTGTTCAGAAAGATTTGGGTATCCTCGTACAGAAACACAGAGAGTTAGCATGCAGGTACAGCAAGCAATTAGGAAGGTAAATGGCATGTTGGCCTTTATTACAAGAGGGCTGGAGTACAAGAGTAAGGAAGTCTTGCTACAATTGTACAGGGCCTTGGTGGGACCACACCTGGAGTACTGTGCACAGTTCTGGTCTCCTTATCTAAGGAAGGATATACTTGCCATATAGGTTCATTAGATTGATTCCGAGGATGAGAGGGTTTTCTTATGAGGAGAGATTGAGTAGATTGGGCCTATACTGTCTGGAGTTTTGAAGAATGAGAAGTGATCTCATTGAAACATATAAGATTCTGAGGGGGATTGACAGGATAGATGCTGAGAGATTGTTTCCCCTGGCTGGAGAGTCTAGAACTAGGGATAATAGTCTCAGGATAAGGGGTCAGCCTTTTAAGACTGAAATAAGGAGGAATTTCTTCACTCAGAGGGTTGTGAATCTTTGGAATTCTCTACCCCAAAGAGCTGTGGATGCTCAGTCATTGAGTATATTGAAGGCTGAGATAGATAGATTTTTAAAGGAATCAAGAGATATGGGGATAAGGCAGGAAAGTGGAGTTGAGGTCAAAGATCAGCCATGATCTTATTGAATGGCGGAGCAGGCTTGAGAGGCCGTATGGCCGACTCCTGCTCCTAATTCTTATGTTCCTGCTTTTGTACTGAATAATCTTGGCAATACAGCCCAGGACCCTATTTGCTTTGCCTGTAGTTTGCTTGAACTTTAAGGGATTGTTCAAAGATCACTCCCAAGTGTTTCTCTCTCCAGTTACCTTTAACCTACGTCCACTCATGCTACATTCTATGTCCCTATTCTGTGCAAATATGTGCACAACTGCACCTCTATCTATATTGAAAACTATTTGCTAATCTTGGACTCACTTCCCTGAATTCTCCAAATCCATTTGTAATTTCTTCCTCGTCTAGAGTCCTGACTATACCACTCAATTGGGTGTCTTCTGTGAATGTAATTACTGTACTCTCTATGCTCTCCTCCATATAATGAATGAATATAATAAATGGAGAGGAACCTATCACCAGTGGTGGAGCTAGGTTCGGCTGACTGTGGGGTGGGTTTGAACTCAAGATTAGACCGACTTGTTGTTGTTGTTGTTGTTGGTGGTGGTAATCATCATCCTCCTCCTCCTCCGCCGCCTCCGCCACCGCCGCCGCCGCCACCAACACCACCAACACCACCACCAACACCACCACCATCACAACAACAACACCTGAAGGCTGAAGATGGGTTACAGAGGTTCCTGGGAGTGAAATACAGGCGGTCCTCCAAAGCCATTTTGGCCGATCTCCAAATGATTGGGCGGGGGGGCGGGGGGTTCATGACCCACCTGACCCCCACTGGCTCTGCACTGCCTGTCACCAAACACTTGGGCATTCAGTGATTGACTGGATCCCACTGGGTAGCTAACCCACTTAAAACCATCCTTTGTTTATAATCCCTTGGCCAATTTGCTATCCAATTTGTCATTTCACCCTTCACATCATGGGAACAAATATTTGCACACAATCCCTCCTGAGACACTTTATCAAAAGCTATTTTGGAAATCCAAGTAGGTGATGTCTATCATGTCTCCTTGATTCACTGTTCTCGTGATCTCTTCAAAAAACTGGGACAGATTTGTCAAACATGATAACAGTTTTCTGAAGCTATGTTGAGTATCCCCTTTCAGACCTCCAATTCTAAGTGATCATTTAAAGCAGCTCTAATTATGTTTTCCATTAACCTTCCCAAAATAGAGATTAGAGTCACTGGTCTGTAGCTTTCAGGATTTGAATTTAATCCTTTTTTAAATAAGGACACCACACCACTTGCTTTTCTCCAGTCACCTGACATTACCCCAGTTCTCAGTGAGATATTAAAAATATAAAATAAAAAGAAAACAAGTTGTGCAGAGGACTCAAAGAACCTGCAAAGGGATAAAGACAGGCTAGGTGAGTGGGCAAACATTTGGCAGATGGAGTATAATGTGGGAAAGTGCGAAGTTATTCACTTTGGCAAGAACAATAAAAAAGCAAACTATTATTTAAATGGAGAGATTACAAAATGCTACAGCTCAGAGGGACCTGGGGGTCCTTGTGCATGAAACACAAAAAGTTAACATGCAGGTACAGCAAGTAATCAAAAAGGCAAATGGAATGTTGGCCTTTATTTCAAGGGGGTTGGAGTATAAAAGCAGGGAAGCCCTGCTACAACTGTACAGGGTATTGGTGAGACCACACCTGGAGTACTGTGTACAGTTTTGGTCTCCTTATTTAAGGAAGGATATATTTGCATTGGAGGCAGTTCAGAGACGATTCACTAGGTTAATTCCAGAGATGAGGGGTTTGACTTATGAGGAAAGGTTGAGCAGGCTGGGCCTATACTCATTGGAATTTAGAAGAATGGGAGGTGATCTTATCGAAACATATAAGATACTGAGGGCGTTTGACAGGGTAGATGCAGAGAGGATGTTTCCCCTCATGGGGAAATCTAGAACTCAGGGGCACAGTCGCAGAATAAAGGGTCGCCCTTTTAGAACCGAGATGAGGAGGAACTTCTTCTCTCAGAGGGTTGTAAATCTGTGGAATTCTCTGCCCCAGAGAGCTGTGGAGGCTGGGTCATTAAATACATTTAAAGTGGAGATAGACAGATTTTTGCAAGATAAGGGAATGAAGGGTTATTGGGGAGCAGGCTGGGAAGTGGCTTTGAGCCCTAGATCAGCCATGATCTTATTGAATGGCGGAGCAGGCTCAAGAGGCCAAGTGGCCTATTCCTGCTCCTATTTCTTATTCACCAGGGCATCACACAAGACCGCTGTTATTTCTTTCAGTACCCTGGGATAAATGAATGCCAACCTTGCTGCTTTTATCACTTTGAGCCCCTTTAATTTAGCTAGCATCATTACCCTTGAGAGGGGCAAGAAAATCATCTGGGGGTAATTTTGACTTTGGATTAGCTGCCCGTTATACACCTCTCCCGATTTTCATTCCCATTATAGTCAACTGAACTGAAAATTGGGAGAGAGAAGTATATTGGGCGGCTGATCCAATATCGCCCATTTTACACTGTTGCCCAAAGTCAAAATTACCCCCTCTCATTAGCCAAATAGGCAGTTAACGTGTCTCTAAAAATAATTTGGGTTTAGGCCTGTTGAAGTAAACACAATCACAGATATTTGCACACCTTAAAATCAAAAGCTTTTTTTACGACAGACTTCAAAATCAACAAAGCAGCAACATTTCTTAACAGTAAGAAGATTATCTCACTACTTTTCGCTATAAAGCAACCTTACCTAGCGCTGCGCACAGCAATCACAACGGTACACTCGTTGTCCAGTGAATTGTGCCAGCTGAGGTCTTTCCATGGAGGTCCTCGCAGTTCACCTTCTAGGTGGAAACTCTATTTTTGTACCGTTCCTTATCACTGTTCCTGTGGGTATGTGACTATCAGCATTTCTCACCAGTTGTATCCCTTCCTGCTCCCACACACTTTGATTCACAGAAAGTGTCGAATCAGATGTTTTTCTTCCTGCAGCGTAACTATTTCTTCTTGTCCGAACACCTTCTCGCCCAGCTCATACTTTGGTGTAGCTGGTCACCATCTATCATTGGGAACTTGGCAGCTCTGACGTCTCTTAATTTTAAATGGGAGGTGATCTTATTGAAACATATAAGATTCTGAGGGGGCTTGACAGGGTAGATGCAGGGAGGATGTTTCCCCTCGTGGGGGAATCTAGAACTAGGGGGCATAGTTTCAGAATGCGGGGTCGCCCATTTAAAACGGAGATGAGGAATTTCTTCTCTCAGAGGGCCGTGAATCTTTGGAATTCTCTACCCCAGAGAGCTGTGGAGGCGGAGTCATTGAATATATTCAAGGTGGAGATAGACAGATTATTGAAAAACAGGGGACTCAAGGGTTATGGGGAGCGAGTAGGAAAGTGGAGTTGAGGCCAAGATCAGATCAGCCATGATCTTATTGAATGGCGGAGCAGGCTCGAGGGGCCGAATGGTCTATTCCTGCTCCTATTTCTTATGTTCCTTATGTTTTTATATCTCCTCTTGGGTGAGGATGCTACTTGTTCCAAATGTTCCTCTTTCACACACAATTACAATAGTAGCTCTTTGATATGAAAGTTACACTATCATGTTCGCAGGCAGGATCTGCGAATTAGCATCACTACACTCTTACAGCTAATTGCTAACAAGAAAGAAAAAGAAAGATTTTCATTTTATATAATGCCTTTCATGACCTCAGGTGCCATCTTTCGGATGAGGCGTTAAACCGAGGCCCTGTCTGCTCTCTCAGGGGGATGTAAAAGCTCCCGTGGCACTATTTGGAGAAGAGCAGGGAAGTACGCCCCGGTGTCCTGACCAATAATCATCCCTCAACCAACAACAACAACTTGCATTTATATAGCCCCTTTAACATAGTAAATCACCCCAAACCAACATCACTAAAATTAGATGATCTGGTCATTTATCACATTGCTGTTTGTGGGACCTTGCTGTGTACAAATTGGCTTCCGCATTTCCTATATTACAACAGTGACTACACTTCAAAAGTACTTCATTAGCTGTAAAGTGCTTCGGGGTGCCCTAAGGTTGTGAAAGGCACTACATAAATGCAAGTCTTTCATTCTCAGTAATCACCATGGGTAAATTCATGCGACATCTGACTTCATTAAGAAGCCTCTGCTCAATGCTGAAACATTTATATGAAATAATTTATTGAATCCTAAGTATAATCATATATTTGAAGAATTTAAGGCAAACAAAGCAAATAGCTATAAGCAAGGGTACAAATCAATCAAGCTCGAAACTTCTCATACAATAGCAAAATACTGCAGATGCTGGAAATCTGAAATAACAACAGAAAATGCTGGAAACACTCGGCAGGTCAGGCAGCATCCGTAGAGAGGGAAACAGAGTTAACGTTTCAGGTCTGGGACCCTTCGTCAGAACTGGAAAAAGTTAGAGATGTAACAGGTTTTAAGCAGGTGCAGAGGCGGGGAAAGGAAAGAACAAAAGGGACGGTCTGTGATAGTGTGGAAGGCAGGAGAGGTTAAATGTTGCAAATGGGGATGGCAGAATCATCAACAGCTGCCATGTGAAAAAATAGGGGCAGAGGTTATAGTCTGAAATTGTTGAACTTGATGTT
Organism: Somniosus microcephalus; assembly: GCF_052327205.1. Classification (NCBI taxonomy): domain Eukaryota; kingdom Metazoa; phylum Chordata; class Chondrichthyes; order Squaliformes; family Somniosidae; genus Somniosus; species Somniosus microcephalus. The sequence continues at coordinate 35,998,258 of NC_141005.1, read as the reverse complement.
GAGTCCAGAAGGCTGTAAAGTGCCTCATCGAAAGATGAGGTGCTGTTCCTCAAAACTTCTCAATTGGGTATGTAATTTCTTTTTAAATGAAAACAGGAGAATGCCAGTTTTCCTCCATAGTTAACGGGCCAGTAACAAAATTATCGAAAGTGCAGCTTTGAACAATGTGAATTGTGAGAATGCGATTTTTCTGGTGTGTTGTTAATTGCAGAGCAAAATAGGCATCCTCGATTTTTTTCAGTAAACAAAGCTACATCTATGACCCTGTTACACCTGGACTCCTAATCTGAAAATAAGCAGCACAATCACAGCAACTAGTTCTGAGTAACTGCCCAGAACTTACTTTAACTGAATTTCACAGGAGAAAAACTCCTTCCATTAATTTTGTCTGGAGCTCTTAAAAAAAAAAGCGGGAGTTTATATCAGCCTAGCCTAGTGTAAACGCCCGGTTCAAATCGAACCGAAAATCAAAAGTCGTCAACGTGTTACAGAGACAATGTAAAACCTCTTGGCGCTTGAACTCAGCTGTGAATCCCTCCCTTTAAACTCTGGAGGATTGCATTCAGCTCCAATCAGAATGATCATTGGAGTTGAAAACATAAATGAGTTACATGTGTAGCCACAAAATCAAAATCATTTACAAGTGAGCACACTATAATTGAAGTGATTTTTTTCTCTTATCTGAATATACACATCGAGAGTAAAGGCTAAATGCAGCATCCCTTCTTTGTTATGTACAGTGAAAAACCACTGACTATTTGTTCTCTTAATCTTGGATATTCTAACACTGAAGAAACAACTCTGTTCATTAATTGGCCAATATTGTTTCTTTATGGTGTGTAGATAGTACTATGTTTTGAAGGAGGAAGGTAAACACACACCTGCGGAATAAAACCAGTCCAATTAACAGGCACTAACCTGTGCAGACAGCTATATTCTTCATTCATCCATGTGCCTGTCATAGTCTTTAATGAGTTACAATTAACACGGCAATACTGCAATAAAAAATGAACAGTTTCTCCAGTGCTATTCCCATCCTGCTTATATACAAATCATCAGTGGCAAGCTTTTAACATAATTGGGCTATTACTCTCTAAAAATGTATGGCTACTATATTAATACCAAACCTAGTATACCTTTTACTCCAAACTTACATACCAACCGTTGACATCTCAAAGCAGTTTCATAGTTTAGCCATGTAGATATTTAATTGGGGATTATCAGAGTTTGATGATGTTCTGTCTCTAAGTTAATCTCCCATATTCATGCTTTGGCCCTTGGTTGGGAGGACTCTTCCATTCAGTCTTTGGACATCTCAACATTATTACTGGGTCAATCTATCAGAAGACAGAGATATTACCACCCCAAGAGAGTTTCCCTTTGCTTTAATTTAACTCAGCCAGGCAATCATCCTATATTACAACAATGACTGCAGTTCAAAAAGTACTTCATTGGCTGTAAAGCACTTTGGGATGTCCTGAGGTCGTGAAAGGCGCTATAGAAATGCAAGTCTTTCTGTCTTTTAGGGAAAACCTCTGTGAATATCAGTTTAAAGTATTGTGTCTGAGTCAGCAGCCTCGAAGCTCTAATAGATCACTCTGTGGAATTACCGTTTCACAGTATCATTTGCATTACTGGTAGCAAACCATAATGCTGTACAAAAAGATGAACATGAAACGAGTTAGATTTTGCATAGTTTGCAGTTATTACTAGCTGGATTTTAAAGTGGTGTTGTTGATTTTAAAATTGTATTTCTTTTACTCAGTGCATACGTGTGCATGTATACGTGTGTGTATGTATGCGTGTGCGTGTGTGTGTGCGTGTGCACAGGTGTGTACGGGTGTGTGCGAGTGTATGTATGGAAGCCACTTTATTACTGCTTGGAAATAGAGCTTAAGGAACACCACAAAATAGATGTTTCCACTGGCAGGGGGGTCGGTAACCAGTGGACACAGATTTAAGATAATTTGCAAAATAATCAGAGAGGAGAACAGGAGAATTATTTTTCGGCAGAGAGTTATGATCTGGGAGGTGGAAACAGGTTCAATAGTAATTTTCAAAAGGGAATTGGATATGTACTTGAAAAGGAAAAATTTGCAGGGCTATTAGGAAAGAGCAGGGGAGTGGGACTAATTGGATAGCTCTTGCAAAGATCCAGCATAGGCACGATGGGCTGAATGGCCTCCTTCTGTGCTACATGATTCTTTATTGTTTCTCAAACATACCCCCGTGTTCTCATAAATTGTAAAGATGTTTCGCCAGCTGGTTCGATGTAACAGAATAAATTTGAGCAGGGCGTGATAGATGATTTTTGCATTGTTATGATCCTTTTAATAAATTGCGAGTGTTACTTCTCATGCACTTTCTCCGCACTCTATATATAAAAGGTTAGGAATACTGACAATGCAGTAACACAACAGCGCTCCAACATGCTGCGACACACAGACTGTGGGCTTTCACATGACAAGTTCCAGCCTCAATCATCTCCCTCCTTAATTACACATCACTTCTGACTGATCAGGCAGGCTGCTCCCTAACTGACTGTCTGGAGGGTTGCCTTGCCATCTGTGTTTCTTTTTCTCCCTGCCACCTGTAGGGAATTACGCCACCTGCTCAGCCCCTCACTCTTGTAGGACTGCACATGAAGTAAACTATACCTTTTATTAGAGTCTCTTTGTAAGGAAGGTTATGTTTACATTTTCAAACCATTTGTTAAACCATGAAACAGATACATTTTTAAAACCAAAAGTGGCACTTAACAGATTAAAGTGAATTCTTGTTAAAAGTTCAAAACCTGAACAGTAAAGAAAACTATAACGAAGCATTATGGGCACAGGCACAATGGGTCGAATGGCCTCTTTCTGTGCTGTATCATTCTATGTTCCTTCTTATGCACTTTCTGTGCACGCTACATATAAAAGGTTAGGAAACTTGCTTTTCCCTACCTGTTTTTGGTAAACTGTACTAAAGAAAGAACTTGTATTTATATAATACCTTATCATGCCTTCAGGACATCCCAAAATGCTTTACAGCCAATGGATTATTTTTAAAGAGTGGGCATTGTTATTATAAGAAATAGTAAGAACATAAGACGTAGGAGCAGGAGTGGGTCATTTGGCCCCTCGAGCCTGCTCCGCCATTCAATAGGATCATGGCTGATCTGATCTTGGCCTCGACTCCACTTCCCTGTCCGCTCCCCATAACCCTTGACACCCTTATCATTCAAAAATCTGTCTATCTCCACCTTAAATATATTCAATGACCCAGCCGCCACAGCTCTCTGGGGAAGGGAATTCCAAAGATTCACGACCCTCTGAGAGAAGAAATTCCTCCTCATTTCCGATTTAAAAGGGTGCCCCCTTATTCTGAAATTATGCCCCCTATTTCTAGATTCCCCCACAAGGGGACACATCCTCTCTGCATTTACCTTGTCAAGCCCCTTCAGAATCTTATATGTTTCAATAAAATCCCTTCTCATTCTTCTAGACTCCAATGAGTATAGGCCCAACCTGCTCAACCTTTCATCATACGTCAACCCCTTCATCTCCGGAATCAATCTTGTGAACCTCATCTGAACTGCCTCCAATGCAAGTATATCCTTCCTTAAATATGGAGACCAAAACTGTACGCAGTACTCCAGGTGTGGTCTCACCAACGCCCTGTACAGTTGTAACAGGACTTCCCTACTTTTATGATAGCAAAATACTGCGGATGTTGGAAATCCGAAATAACAACAGAAAACGCTGGAAAAACTCAGCAGGCCGGGGCAGCATCTGTGGAGAGAGAAACGGAGTTAACGTTTCAGGTCGAAGACCTTTCGTCAGAACTGGAAGAAAAGCAGGAAAAGGGATAGATTTTAAAGCAAGTGGGGGCTGGGAAAAGGGGGAGGGGATGAAAGAACAAAAGGGAAGGTCAGAGATAGGATAGAAAGCAGGAGAGATTAAGAGACATTGAGAGATATCAAGGAATAAAGGATGGCCCAAGATGAAGTGTGAATGGCCCTGGCAGAATGAAGGACAGCTGTCGTGTGGGAGGGAAGAAAAAAGCCCAGACGAAAGTGTGGATTAAAAAAAAAGAAAGGGAAAATATATATGTGATAGGGGCCAAGGTTATGATCTGAAATTGTTGAACTCTATGTTGAGCCCAGAGGGCTGTAGAGTGCCTAATCGAAAGATGAGGTGCTGTTCCTCGATCTTACGCTGAGCTTCCGTGGAACAATGCAAGAGGCTGAGGATGGTGAGGTCTGAGTGGGAATGGGGCGGTGAATTAAAGTGACACCGGGAGCTCAGGGTCCCCCTTATGGACTGAACGGAGGTGTTCCGCAAAGCAGTCACCCAATATGCGTTTGGTATAAGGGCATGTGTTGATCATCACATGGATAAATGCGAGGTTATCCACTTTGGTGGGAAAAACAGGAAGGCAGATTATTATCTGAACGGCAATAGATTGGGAAAAGGGGAAGTGCAACAAGACCTGGGTGTCCTTGTGCACCAGTCGCTGAAGGTATGCATGCAGGTGCAGCAGGCGGTTAAGAAGGCAAATGGTATGCTGGCCTTCATAGCGAGAGGATTCGAGTACAGGAGCAAGGATGTCTTGCTGCAGTTGTACAGGGCCTTGGTGAGACCACACCTTGAGTATTGTGTGCAGTTTTGGTCGCCTTATCTGAGGAAGGATGTTCTTGCCATGGAGGGAGTGCAGCGAAGATTCACCAGACTGATACCTGGGATGTCAGGAATGACGTATGAAGAGAGATTGGGTCGATTAAGCTTATATTCGCTAGAGTTTAGAAGAATGAGAGGGGATCTCATTGAAACTTATAAAATTCTAACAGGACTGGACAGACTAGATGCAGGAAGGCTGTTCCCAATGGCAGGGGAGTCCAGAACCAGGGGTCACAGTCTAAGGATAAGGGGTAAGCCATTTAGGACTGAGATGAGGAGGAATTTCTTCACCCAGAGAGTGGTGAACTTGTGGAATTCTCTACCACACAAGGCAGTTGAGGCCAATTCATTAAATATATTCAAGAAGGAGTTAGATATATTTCTTAAGGCTAAGGGGATCAAGGGATATGGGGAGAAAGCAGGGACAGGGTACTGAATTTGGATGATCAGCCATGATCGCATTGAATGGCGGAGCAGGCTCGAGGGGCCGAATGGCCTACTCCTGCTCCTATCTTCTATGTTTCTATGTTTCTATCCTCCGCCATTTCCGCCACCTCCAGCGTGATCCCACCACCAAACGCATCTTCCCCTCACCTCCCCGACACCCTAGTCCATTCCTCTACCATCCCCAGCATCCCTTCCCCTTCGCCTGGCACCTTCCCGTGCAAACGCAGGAGATGCAACACCTGCCCTTTTACCTCCCGCTTTCTCACTGTCCAGGGCCCCAAACACCCCTTCCAGGTGAAACAACGATTTACTTGTACTTCCTGCAATTTAGTATACTGTATTCGCTGCTCACGATGTGGTCTCCTCTACATTGATTGGGGAGACCAAACGCAGATTGGGTGAGTTCTTTGCGGAACACCTCCGTTCAGTCCGTAAGGGGGACCCCGAGCTCCCGGTGTCACTTTAATTCTCCACTCCACTCCCACTCAGACCTCACCGTCCTCGGCCTCTTGCATTGTTCCACAGAAGCTCAGCGTAAGCTCGAGGAACAGCACCTCATCTTTCGATTAGGCACTCTACAGCCCTCTGGACTCAACATAGAGTTCAACAATTTCAGATCATAACCTCGGCCCCTATCACATATATATATATATATATATATATATTTTTTTTTCCCTTTCTTTTTTTTTAATCCACACTTTCGTCTGGGCTTTTTTCTTCCCTCCCACACGACAGCTGTCCTTCATTCTGCCAGGGCCATTCACACTTCATCTTGAGCCATCCTTTATTCCTTGAATATCTCTTAATGTCTCTCAATGTCTCTTAATCTCTCCTGCTTTCTATCCTATCTCTGACCTTCCCTTTTGTTCTTTCATCCCCTCCCCCTTTTCCCAGCCCCCACTTGCTTTAAAATCTATCCCTTTTCCTGCTTTTTTTCCAGTTCTGACGAAGGGTCTTCGACCTGAAACATTAACTCCGTTTCTCTCTCCACAGATGCTGCCTGGCCTGCTGAGTTTTTCCAGCGTTTTCTGTTGCTATTTCCCTACTTTTATGCTCCATTCCCTTTGCAATAAAGGTCAACACTCCAGTTGCCTTCCTAATTACTTGCTGTAGAAATTGCAGCAGTCAGTTTGACAACAGCAAGGTATCATAAACAGCAATGAACCGATGATTGGGTGGCATTGGTTGAGGGGAGAATGTTGGCCAGGACATCAGCTGAACTCCTTGCTGTTCTTCAAATAGTGCCATAAAATCTTTTCTACGCACCCGAGTCTCATTCAGAAGATAGTGGTCCATAAATTCAGTCGTGCACTGCCCATTTTTCAGGTGATAATGGCCTACTAAGCCTCAATTTGGCAGGCGAGAAGCATGCGCACATTTTTGGCCAGAAGTGCGCCGCCTGCCATATTGTGAACGAACAAAAAAAAACCATTGTGCAGTGCCCGAAACAGGCATTAGACCCTTTGCTATGCAAATGAAGGGCCTAACAACAACAACTTACATTTATGTAGCACCTTTAACGTGGCACTTCACAGGAGCGTTATCAAACAAAAATTGACACTGAGCCAAAGAAGGAGGCATTCGGACAGGGTGACCAAAAGAGATAGGGTTTAAGGAGGGTCTTAAATGAGAGAGAGGTGGAGTGCTGGCAAGGCTTAGGGAGAGAATTCTAGAGCTTAGAGCCTAGACGGCTGAAGGCAAGGCCGCCAATGGTGGGGTGAAGGAAATGGGGGATGGACAAGAGGCCAGAATTGGAGGAACGCAAAGTTCTTGGAGAACTGTCGGGCTGGAAGAAGTTACAGAGATAGGGAGGGGCGAGGCCATGATGGGATTTAAACACAAGAATAATAATTTTAAAACTGAAGCCTTCGGGGACCAGGAGCCAATATAGGTTAGTGAGCACAGGGGGCGATGGGTGAACGGGTCTATGTGCGAGTTAGGATACGGCCAGCAGAAGTTTGTATGAACTTAAGTTTCTAGAGGGTGAAAGGTGGGAGGCCGGCCAAGAGAGCATTGGAATAGTTGAGTCTCGAGGTAACAAAGGCATGGATGAGGGTTTCAGCAGCAGATGGGCTGAGGCAGGGGTGGAGATGTGCGATGTTACGGAGGTGGAAGTAGGCGGTCTTGGTGATTGAGAGGACATGGGATTGGAAGCTCAGCTCAGACAGGTTTGAGGTGCCTGCTGCAAGATTGGTTTGCCCTGAGTCAATGGAATTGAAAATCGAGCGCCGTGTAAAACAGACTGATTCGTTATCGGCAGTTTTGCACTACAGCCCAAGACCAAGTTCACCCCCCTAGCACCGAGATGTTGAAGAACTCTTTTGATCTCCTTGGGACAGGGAGGGAGGCTTTAAAAAAAAATCACAACACTGGCACCAAATAGTTGAACAGCAAAAGGTTGCAAAGGGAGCAAACCACTGTCTGGGGCAGTAGGACGAGCTACAGAGATTTTGAATTTAAATTGAGTTAGATGACCCACAGGAATGGGCCAATGCTTGCATTTTCTTTATTTTTATAACAGTACGCGAATAGAAGTTACATCAATTGTATCAAGCGCTTCTCATTATTCTATTTGTTTTTCCTACTATGAAAGATTGCAATTCGAACCAATCCATGCATCACCCAATATTAGTTGGTCTGCCTTCAAAGAAAGAAAGACTAGCATTTATATAGCACCTTTCACGACCACCGGACGTCTCAAAGTGCTTTACAACCAATTAAGTACTTTTGGAGTGTAGTCACTGTTGTAATGTGGGAAACGCGGCAGCCAATCTGCACACAGCAAGCTCCCACAAACAGCAACGTGATAATGACCAGATAATCTGTTTTTTTTGTTATGTTAGTTGAGGGATAAATATTGGCCAGGACACCGGGGATAACTTCCCTGCTCTTCTTCGAAATAGTGCCATGGGATCTTTTACATCCACCTGAGAGAGCAGACGGGACCTCGGTTTAACTTCTCATCCGAAAGACGGCACCTCCGATAGTACAGCACTCCCTCAGCACTGCACTGGAGTGTCAGCCTAGATTTTTGTGCTCAAGTCTCTGGAGTGGGACCTGAACCCACAACCTTCCGACTCAGAGGCGAGTGTGCGACCAACTGAGTGACGGCTGACAAAAGATTGAAGGAATAATAAATTCAGTCCAGAACACTTGTTAGATTCCTGGGTCCCACTACCACACAAATAGATAGAGGTCAGTGGGAATCAAATTTCATGAAAAGTAATTGCTCAGGGAGCAAATGACACCACTGTATTCAAGGTATCTACAGTAAACCCAAATTTGTAACAAGAACCAATGTACATACTTAGTTTAATGTATAGAAAATCGTTCTAGTGATAGAACATTGGGCCTAGTAATTGGATTCCACCCGATTTGGCACATGTTCTCGGTGATGCCCATGAATCAGTTCTGTCTGCATTTACAGTACCATCCTGGCGAATTGTCTGGACAGTACCTTAATGTGGAGCCTCAACAACGCCACTGCAACCCATGTTGCACAGAATATGCTGAGGAAGTGGCAGGGAACTGAGGAAGAGAGGGGGTCAAATGTCTCTGGGAACCAATAAGAGGAGAGTTTCTGTTTGAAGGGGAGCAGAGAGGATTTGTGATAGGAAGTGGAGAGAGTGACTTTTAAGGCTGTTTTTGGATAAATGATCAAGTTGACATTCTGTTGCTCCTCTTAGAAACACGTATAGGAGGGATGGGTCAATATTTGGACGGACTGTGCACAATTCTAAATTTGCTGCCTGACATAAATCGTGCCATTTATGTAGAAAGGACTTATGAAATATACTGAGCGGCCTGCTGGTGGCGCTGTCCAGGGAGAGTATAAATACGCGGACACGGGCCAAGCTTGCTCGGGGACATTTTGTAAACAGGAACTAGTGAAGGATAACTAGACTTCCATGTTGTGAAACAGTCGATTAAAGCCTTGTTTAATACTCTGACCAAGTGCCTAGTAGTTTTCTTACGTCACTGCCTATACCTTGAATTGTGTGCTTTCTTGTAAAATGTATAGGACATTTGCTAATCTAGAAATCATCAACAGAAAAAGCTTCAAAAGTAAAGGGATAATTTTCACATTCCCCCACCCCCTTTAAAAATGTGACCAGAGACTGCTTATTTTATCAGCAGTGCACAGTTGTTTGCAGCTAAAGACTAGAAGTGGCTCAATCATTAACACGGGTTTGTGTAGTGAGTCAAAGTTTCCTTCTGCCTTGGATGTGGGATAAAGATTGCATTGTTCACTTGAAATCACCACAAAAACTGCCAACGATGAATTGTTTTACACTGTATTGTGGTAAAGGTTGCTTCGCCTGTGGGAATGACTTGAGCTGAAGAGTATGGCAAGACTCAGTATCAGGATCATTCTCCAGTAACTGTCAGGTTTAAGATGTGCATGAATTGTACAGGGTGCATTCCTATCATCTCAGTTTTAATTTTTTATACATCTCTTCCCCCTGAAAATGTTTGGCAGAAAGTTTCAAGGTTGCCAGAGGTACATTCATCTACAGCTTACAAATATATCCTCACTGTTCCAAATTCAATAGGGCACCTTTAGTCAGGGTTATCTTTTGAATCCGATTGTCCTTCAGCCATTAACTATAATTTAAAAAAAAGCAAGAGCCAATAAAAGCTTTTGTTTATTGAAAAAAAATTGCATTAAGTGACAATGTGGTCCTTTCAATTTATAGGAATATGCACTTTAAACTCACACGGCTCAAATTTGACTTGCGTCAGTACTAACACCAACGCAAAACATAGTTCTATGTGGCACTTTCATTGGGCGGTACTGAGAACAAGGCCATGCTGCCGAGTTTCAAATACAATAATGGAATTTACATTCCACCATGCCTTTTTTGGTCAGCTGGTTATAATTCCAACTAAAAGTCGGGGAAGCAATAGCCCAATACAGTACGAGAAATTTAAAGGGCCATTTCCTTTTCAGTTCTGGCCCTGGGAAAAAATATCCCAACAAAACAGCACTAAGGAAAATTTGGTATACAAATCGCTCAGGTTGTTCACCCACACTTACCAATGATCACTCACAGAGCAGCGTAATTAGAGACCTGGAGAAAATGTGATAGGTAGGGAGGAAGGAAAGAAAGACTTGCATTTATATAGCGCCTTGCACAACCTCAGGACTTCCCAAAGCGCTTTACAGCCAATGAAGTACTTTTGAAGTGTAGTCACTGTTGTAATGTGGGAAACACAGCAGCCAATTTGCGCACAGCAAGCTCCCACAAATAGCAAAGTGATAATGACCAGATAATCTATTTTAGTGATGTTGATTGAGGATAAATATTGGCCAGGACACCGGGGAGAACTCCCCTGCCCTTCTTTGAAATAGTGCCATGGGATCTTTTACGTCCACCTGAGAGAGCAGACAGGGCCTTGGTTAAATGTCTCACCCAAAAGAAGGCACCTCCGACAGTGCAGCACTGCACTGGAGTGTCAGCCTAGATTTTTGTGTTCAAGTCTCTGGAGTGGGACTTGAACCTGCATCCTTCTGACTCAGAGCCATGGCTTTACTCAATGATATAAAAACAGAAATGCTGGAAATACTCAGCAGGCCTGGCACTTTCTGTGGAGAAATGGTCAGATTGGAGAAAGGTCATCCACCTGAAAAGTTAACTCTACTTTTCTTTCCATAGATGCTGCCTGACCTGCTGAGCAATGTCCCCCGTAAGCTGCACTGCCTCCTGTGCTCCTGCCTCCCCCAATGCGCAACCTATTCAAATTTTTTGCGCATGCGCAGTACCTACAATGCAATAGCCGGCGAGCAGACTGCGCGGGAACTTGCAGAGGACTGCGTGGCCGCGGGAACATTGCTGCTGAGTGTTTCCAGCATTTCCTGTTTGTATTTCAAATTTCCAGCATCTGCAGTGTTTGGCTTTAAACGGCAATGATTGCTTTTGGGGGGGCATCATTGGAAGAAAAATCAAATTGAATTATCTAATGCCCTTCACGTAATCAGATTGTCTCAAAAATCTTCATAACCAATTCATTACTTTAGAAGTTTATTGGCTATTGTTTTGTAGGAAAACACAGCAGCCAACTTGTGAACAGCAAGGTCCCACAAACAGTAAATGAGATAAACACCAGATAATCTATTTTGGTAGTGTTCACTGATGGATGAATGTTGACCAGGACACTAGAAGAACTCAATGCTCTTCTTTTGAATAGTGCTATGGGATCTTTTACATCCAACAAACAGGCAGATGGGTCCTCGGGTTAACATCTCAACCATTAGAGTGCTGACAGAAGCCTGTGCACCACAACAAAATTCTGCAGGTTGGCATGGCAACATCAGTACTATATTAAAACTATCTCTTTCTCTTCCATAGTGGGTACTATAAGAACCCTGAACAGCTTCTAACAGGAGAGAAAAACATGATCCATGCTAAACCAATTTAGCAGCAGTATGTTATGAATATGATTTAACCTAAAGCCTCCATAATATTCTAAAATCAAAGAATTCAGTAAAGTTTTATAAGTAGATCAACTGGGGCAATTCATTATATTTACATGGAAATTTTAATTCAGGTGCATAGAATAGTAAGGAATTTACAAGCTAGCTTTTAAGACTTATGCCCTTGACTTTACATAGTTCTACAACTTGTTAAATCACAATTTTCTGTAAGTGAACACTAAAAGTTCAAAGCTGCCTTTATATAAAAGGCTCATATATTCTTCTGGGGAATCAAGGAGAAACCAAACAAACAATCTCCCTCTTCTCAATTCTTTGTCACACTATGGTGTATTAAATTCTGGGTTTACTGAAGGCCCCTTGTGTTGCAAATGACTCCCTCGCCTGCATGTACTGCCTGATGTCTCCCACCTGCACGAGTAATATGTACACACTACAGCTCATTTACCTCCCAAGCAACAGGAGGTCACTGTTGCATTCTATGGGAGGTTTAATTCAACTTCGACAGGGGTGCAAAACAGGTAGTAGCAGATTAATGGAAAGGAAAATCGAGCGTGGCGTATAATGGGCGGCTGATCCGCTATTACACCGCACTTGAACTTGAATTTCACCCCCTATGTCTTCCATGCCTCCAACACCTCCTTCCACTATTGGCTCGAGAAAAAGTGATGGCGTGCCATTTGAAATGAACCTAAGAGCACCTCAGCAACTCAACAGGAAGAATTGCAGATGAAGGTTGTGGCTAAGTGTGGTGTTGGAGAGGCCACTACACCAGACTGGACGCTGATGCCTCCAGCTTCCACCCTACATAAACTTGAGGTCATCCAAAGCTCTGATGCCCATGTCCTAACTCGTGCCAAGTCCCATTCATCCATCATTTCTGTGCTCATTGACCTACATTGGCTCCTGGCCCAACAATGCCTTGATTTAAAAATTCTCATCCTCGTATTTAAATCCCTCCATGGCCTCACTCCTCCTTATCTCTGTAACCTCCTCCAGCCCTACAACCCTCTGAGAACTCTGCATTCCTCCAACTCCAGTCTCTTGTGCATTCCCCACTTCCTTTGCCCCACCACTGACAGCCATGTCTTCAGCCGTCTACCTTCAACGGTAACTTAGAACGGGACATATCAGGTGTACCTTCTGCCAGGATCAGCTAAGACTGGTGGAAGTGAGGAACCTTTGAGCCTAAAGAGTACAGGAGGTTTGACTATGGAATGCCTGGATCTGGAAAATAACTTTTGGTGTGTTTTATTTTTGCTATTTTCCTAGACAACATTAAACTTGCCTTTGACTGCCTGTGGGACTGTGAAATCATCTGGATATTTTTGTCCCCACCTACGGTGAGAGGTTCCGAGGACCAGGTATAAGATTTCCAATGGACGTTCCTTTGTTTACCATTATAAAGGAGGTAGAGCAGGAGAGGATGGTGGAAAGAAGAATAAGGCAGCAGATAAGGAGGATGCACCCTTCAAAATATTATCCCCACCCCTTCTGCCTAATGAATTTACAGGCCACACAAGTCCTATGCAGTTCAGCCTGAGACACTAGCCAGGGACGGGGATAGGTTGTGGTGGAGACTGAAAACGATGGCTATGACCTTCCCAATGTTTAGTTGAAGGTTAGTTGAATTTCAACCAAGACTGGATGTCAGACAAGCACGTGACTGCACAGAAACAGTGGAGAGATCAAGAGAGGTGGTGGAAAAGAAGAGCTAGATATTACGTGGAAACTGATTCCATGTCTGCAGATGATGTCACCAAGGGGCAGTATGTAGGTGAGGAAGTGGAGGGGCCCAACGAAGGAGCCTTGGGGGATTCTAGAGATGGTGGTGTAGGGTTGGGGAAAAAGCCATTGATAGAAATGTGCTGGCTATGATTAGACAAGAGTCAAGACAAGCAAGGACAGCCTTGCAGAGCTAGAGGAGTGTTACTGGAGAAGTATACTGTGGTTAACTGTATCGAAGGCTGTAGAGAGGCCAAAGAGGGATCATGCACCATGATCACAGCTACAGAGAATGTCATTTGTGACTTTGATTGGGGTTGTTTCAGAGACATGGAAGAAATGGAAGTCTCATTTGAGGGATTCAAACAGGGATTTGTAGGAGATGGCACAGAACTGGGAGGTGACAATGCATTCATTTCTCTGCTGGCTTCCCACATTACAACAGTGACTACACTCCAAATAGTACTTCAAAAGGCTGTAAAGCGCTTTGAGATGTCCGGTGGTCATGAAAAGCGCTATATATAAATGCAAGTCTTTCTTTCTTTCTGGGCTTTACTTGTGACCTCCACCTTCGCTGCCCATTTCTACTGAGATTGTATTCTCTGTAGGACTCTCTCTAATCCAGCACCTGGTCTGTTTTCAAGGGCTCGGTTTTCTGCTCCTCTGCTGGGAATATTTCACTCTATATTGAGCTAAGTTGTATCTGTTCTTGCTGGTTCACACTAGACTCCCAGTCCACTGGAGCCATTCCACCTTGCGGTTTTTAATGCTCCCCTTTCTACCCATCTCCCTTTAGCTATTCACACATTCTCCGTGCTTCGTATATGTATTTTATTTCTCTCATTAGCCAGTTAGCCTAATATCTGTCATTGGCAAAATGCTCGAATCCATTATTAAGGAAGTAGTAGCAGGGCATTTAGAAAATCACAATACAATGAAAGGGAAATCACGTTTGACAAATCTATTAGAGTTCTTTGAGGAGGTAATGAGTTGGGTGGATAAAGGGGACCCAGTAGATGTAGTGTATTTGGATTTCCTAAAGGCATTCAACAAGGTGCCACATAAAAGATTACTGCATAAAATAAGTGCTCATGGGGGTAATATATTAGCTTAGATAGAGGATTGGCTAACTAACAAAACAGAAAGTCGGGATAAATGGGTCATTTTCAGGATGGCAATCTGTAACTAGTGGGGTGCCACAGGGATCAGTGCTGGGGCCTCAACTATTTACAATCTAAATTAATGACTTGGATGAAGGAAGCGAGTGTACTGTAGCCAAATTTGCTGACGATACAAAGATAGGTGGGAAAGCAAGTTGTGAGGAGGACACAGAGTCTGCAAAGGGATATAGATAGGTTAAGTGAGTGGGCAAGAATTTGGCAGATGGAGTAGAATGTGGGAAGTTATCCACTTTGGTAGGAAGAATAGAAAAGAAAAATATTATTTAAATGGAGAACGACTACAGAATGCGGCGGTACAGTGGGAGCTGGGTGTCCTCGTACATGAAACACAAAAAGTTAACATGCAGGTGCAGCAAGTAATTAGGAAAGCAAATGGAATGTTGGCCTTTATTTCAAGGGGGATAGAGTATAAAAGTAGGGAAGTCTTGCTACAACTGTATAGGGCGCTGGTGAGACCACACCTAGAGTACTGCGTACAGTTTTGGTCTCCTTATTTAAGAAGGGATATACTTGCATTGGAGACAGTTCAGAGACGGTTCACTAGGTTGATCCCTGGGATGAAAGGGTTATCTTATGAAGAAAGGGTGAGCAGGTTGGGCCAAAATTCATTGGAGTTTAGAAGAATGAGAGGTGATCTTATTGAAACATATAAGATTTTGAGGGGGTTAGACAGGGTAGATGCTGAGAGGGTGTCTCCCCTCGTCAGGGAATCTAGAACGAGGGGGCATAGTCTCAGAATAAGGGGTCACCCATTTAAGACGGAAATGAGGAGGAATTTCTTCTCTCTGAGGGTCGTGAATCTTTGGAATTCTTTACCCCAGAGAGCTGTGGAGGCTGAGTCATTGAATATATTCAAGGCTGAGACAGACATATTTTTGAGTAACAGGGGAGTCAAGGGTTATGGGGAGCGAGGAGGAAAGTGGAGTTGAGGCCAAAATCGGATCAGCCATGATCTCATTAAATGGCGGAGCAGGCTCGAGGGGCCGAATGGCCTGCTCCTGCTCCTATTTCTTAGGTTCTTATTATGCCTAATTTTGTCTCTTGCTAGTATTACGCTGCCATTCAACCATCTCCTGTTCTCCACCCAACCACTTTACAGGTCACTTTCTTTTCCTTCATGTGTATTTTCTTTTCCCTTTGCTCTTCCCCTTGTTCTGCTCCCTTTTAAATGCTGTTCATCTGTAACAATCGACCTGTCCCGAGGAAAGGTCTTGGACCCGGTGCATCAATGGACTTGACTTCTGTTTCTCCACAGATGTTGCCCGACTGCTCAAGTCATGCATGCGGCAATGACTTCCGGTGCAACAATATTTACAGGAAGGGACATTATCTGGCTAGATGGTGTTTAGGAAAAGATCTTACTGATGATAAATGTGACATTTGTATTCTCCATGTCATATTATGTAAAGACAGAGCTGACAGAAGCAGCACTCAGAGGTAGCATGTGTCAACAACTTTCTTCCAGTCAGGTTTAATGACCCGTGAATCATTCATTGCTATTTTTGCCAACCTGTTATAAATAAATGAGTTTGCGAACATGATACACATCATTATCAACAACACGTGCGGCATGCACCTAATGATTGGACTGACATTCTCCAATATAAATCAGACAAAATTAAAGATGATCAAACTTTGAAGCCTTCCAACTTACAGATTTTCAAAATAAAAAACAAATTAAAGTTTTCCAATGAGACGTATCCTGGTTTCCATGGCTCAGTACTACAGTACAGGTTACATTCACTCATTAAACCACTAAAAGCTACGCATCTTCAGCTTTATCCATGGCACAATTATGGTAGATTTAGTGTGTGGCTGACTGCACTTCAATGAAGGCAGAACATTTAATTTAGGAAATTCATTAACACAGGTCAAAGAGGAAATAACTGAAGTGTACAAAATCAGTGCTTGTGGAAAGTTCTGTTTAGATTTTTTTTCCCCAGCTTTTAAATCAGTTTTGTGCTTCAGTAAATTAATAGTTTCATGGTGCCTGACTTAATAAAAGTACAGATAACTGGAGCACCTGCGACTGACTTTACAAGTCTGAGGTAACGTTACGAGTTTTGTCTGCAGCAGGCGCAGAGTGGGAATCTGAGCACACTCGGCACACAATTGTCTGACCATTTAGTTTATTGATCAAAAAATCATGGGCCGTAGTGACGGGGAAAGAGAGAATCAGCCATGGCTGCCGCTATCCAGTGACCACTGTTGGAATGGTGCGTACAAATGTAGAGGAGAATGGATTGGGCTCAGCTGTAATACTCTCCAGTCCAATAGCCTGCAGACATTCGCCACATAAGCTGGGTCATGAAGAATGATCACTTGGGTAGGTATGGTACTGGAGAACTAATAGCTCCTGTGGAAATGTATCCAAGTGTTGAATCAGTGCCTTCAAGGGAGGCGGAGGCGGGAAAACATTTAAAAAATGGAAATCAGTAAAGTAAGGCCATACCATTAAGTAGTGTGTGTCATTTCTCTGGCCTAACTTGTGTTGTAGGCAATTGGGGTCAAAGTAGCACTGAAATTAATACAGCCAATGAACTTTTCTGCTGCAGAACCACACTTCATTTAGTGTTACAGAAATAAAAAGCAATTGCTTCAGTTCTACTTCTGTTATGTAAAAAGAACCCATGTGTCTAACCATAGTTCAAAATCTGTAATAGTTCAGAAGCTGCCGTCTAAAATTCGAGTTCAGGTTCTCCCATTTCAAAAGTTGGATGCTCGGTGGCTAATTGTTTTTACCATGTGGAGCTATACGATTCACTTTCACCACCTCTATCTATTTTAGTCATCACAGATGTTAAATGATGGCCTTGTGGAGATGGTTACTGGCTTCAGAAGTTGTGACGCAAATGAAGGAGGGCTAAACTAGCTTTAAAACTAAAGTGGACACAATCGTATGGCTCAGAACATTTTCTTGAGTTAGAATACTTGATACATTGGCTATCAACACAAAGCACTAGCTTAACTGTGAAGGATTACTGGGTTTTGAAGCAAGTGTTAAATCTACAGGTAGAGACATTGACTGCGCTCGATGAGGTGAAATTTGTTGACTAACTGATGAGAGTTTAATTTGGCCCTGGAGGAAGAGCTGGCCTGAATATGTCTCCTTTCTCTGATTTAAATCCATTTGAGGCAAGTGCAACTGGGAGCTCCCTACTGGACAGTTTGGGGGTGGGGGAGAGCTGATGGAACTGGAGGAATCATCAGGAAAGTACAGGCTTCCCTTCAGGTTGAGGGGATCAGAATGACAATGGGGTGCATCTGAGCTCTTGCTGGTCTTCGGAGGGCAGAACGGTTGGTAGGGAGACCCTGGTCTCCATTCTTTCGATTTTTAATCTACATTATTATAGTTTCTTTTTCTTTGCTATATCCACCTACTTAATTTTTAAACTAACACAAGTTAGGCTTTCTGAATAGGTTGGTATAATACATTTGATCAGATTATAAAATGTACGAGTGCAAAATCTGAACTTACTTTATTTTAATATTAACATTTATATTAATTATGGTTTAATACATTGTTTGTGGCATGATCATGGGTTCAGGTACAAATCCCTACTGTCGAGGAGTCAAAACATTATTGTGCAACAATAATTTTAACAGACAACTTGCCTACATTTTACACAGCAAATTTTTTTGTTGTATATGAGATAACAGAATTGTTCGATGCTTCAGGTGAAGCAGCAGCAGAGAGATGGTTACTTTTACTGCTCCAATTGAACAGCACATATGGAATATTGCTGTCATGCTCGCATGCCCAATGCTTGGTTTTCTCTCAGATGCACAAGTGTCAGGAGAGCAGAATTTGTGATTTTTCGGTGAGATGAACAGCAACAAGTTATTCAACATGTCCCAAGTGTGATGTGTACACATTTGTAAACACAAAATGAGAAAACTTGTTAACACTTGCTGTATGTTTTCCAAAGGTGAATGAACTTCTGACAGTGAAATAAGTGCCTAGGCTCTGTAGATCTCCAATCCCCCATCATTCTGCAGTTATCGCTCAGTGGTCCTCACACGGATCCCTGTGGGATTGCACTCGTCCACGCAAACCACTTCCATTAGTAACTACCCTCTGCCTACAAGAACTCAACCAATTCCCTATCCAACCCAGGATATGGCCTCCTAACCTACAGGGCTCTAACTAATGTGGCACCTTGTCAAAAGCTTTCTGAAAGTTCAATTACATAACGTTGACAGGGCTACTTTCATTCACCAGCCTAGTTACCTCCTCAAAAAAATCAACCAGGTTGGTGAGATGTGCCTTTCTTTTCCAGGACACATGTTGCGAGTCTCTGATAATGCCCACTCTGTCCAGGTGGTCATACAGAGTATATCCAGTGATCCTTTCTAACAACTTTCCAATAACTGAATGGGTCTATAATTTCCTAGTTCTGATTTGTTGCCTTTTAAAAAATATTGGTACTGCATTAGCCTTCCTCCAATTGTTGGGAACAATCCCCATTTCAAGTGAGCTCTTAAATAGATACAGCAGAGGCTCTTTAATACATTTCCATTTCTTTGAACACCCTGGGGTAATGTCATCAGGCCGAGCAGCCCCATCAGATTTGAGACTCTTAAAAAGGTTCTCTATAGATGCAAGTTGTTAAAAGATACACGAGTGGTCACAAGGCACTACCATATTTCAAGAGATGTATAATTTACATTAAATACTTTTCAAATGACAAATCTTGTAATCTAACAATTTTTGTCTGATTATGCTCCTGTGAAGCACCATGGGACATTTCACTACATTAAAGATGCTATATAAATGTTATTGTAATGGTCTTATCTTGAGATGTCACAAGGTTGCAAGCCCATATTAGAAAATATTTGTTAAAATTCACATTATTTGAAGAATATTTACATATATTTTTTAAAGTTTCTATTTATCATGTAATTGGAGAGTCTAAGATGTTAAATTTTAGCAAGCAATATTAAAAACATCAGGAGGGTGCTCCTTACTTACCCAAACCTGGGAATTGCATTAGTCTGATAGTGGGTGTCTCAATTATCCTGGGGATTTTGCATTTTAACTGTACTGAGGATTGTGTATAGTGTATAAATAGTTTTAACCTTTAAGGTTGGTGCACCAACTATGTAGGGTAAATTGATGATTATTTAAAAACTCCACAGATGCAAGAATGCTATACATTCTTTTCTATTCATAATAGCAGAAATAGACATCAAAAAATCTCCTGACCTGATGGGTGCTGCTGTTTCTAATGTGATAGCAAAATACTGCGGATGCTGGAAATCCGAAATAACAACAGAAAATGCTGGAAAAACTCAGCAGGACAGGGCAGCATCCGTGGAGAGAGAAAGAGTCAACGTTTCAGGTCGAAGACCCTTCTTCAGAAATGAGAAAAAAGCAGGAAATGAAACAGATTAAAAGCAAATTTGGGGGCTGGGAAATGGGGGAGGGGATGAAAGTCTCTCTCCACGGATGTTGCCTGGCCTGCTGAGTTTTTCCAGCGTTTTCTGTTGCTGTTTCTAATAGTTTCCTTGTCTACAAAGGAGACCAAGGCAGGACATCTCAGGATCCTGCTGAATTGAGGCAGCACGCCTGTTATTCACTTTGCATCATCACAAAGGTTATAGGTAGTACATCCTATCTAATACAGAATGCAGCCACATACTTTTCTGAAATCTGTTCTTACTAAATTGCTAATGGTGGCTTAAAGCCAGTAATAGAATTAAATCCATGAAGGTCAAAATAGTTTTGAATCCAAACAAGCAGGCTGCCACCAGTCACTTTTACTGTGTCTGGTATTTGTGTAATCATTACAGATTGGCTAGGCATATGGTAATAGTCAGCAAAGGCATATTTAATGGGACAATAACACTACTTATTTTACATCAGTGTTGCCCAATCCATTAGCCACTAACCTCATGTGGCTTATTGGGAATCCAAATCTGGCTAATTGCCTTTTTTGATTACTAAATAAAATGTGAATAAGAGACACCATCATTGGGCATGTGATCTCAATACTCAAATTTGCACAGCGTATGCATGTTGATTTAACCTTTTTGCATGTTAGTTGGCAAAATGGAAAGCAGTGTGCGAGTGTTTTTGATCGTTGTGTGTGCTTTACTGCAAACTTTACTGTTGGTTACTGCTTATTACTTACCTGCTAAAATGAAAGTGCAACAAGGATGAAAATACTGGACTTCAGCAACACTATGAAGAAGGGAGTTTTGTTAGGCTTAGTAGCCTTTTACGGTTCTTAAAATGTTATCCAGGATACAAACACAGAATCCACAAGTAGGGCTGTCCATTCCTGCTGCAACATTCCGGGAAATCAGATGTCAGACGGTAGGCAGAGGGCAACGTGCCAGGATAGGACAAGATAAGGTTCGAGACTAGGCAATATGGTCATACATCCAAAGTTGCACAAGCTTATTGGAAATCTTCAGCTTAGCCCATTTAACCGACTGTATCAGATAGGATTGCTTAACTTTGCATTAACAGCAATGTCTTTGCAGCTCTTATTAATCTAGAATACAGATTCATCCACCTGAGACATTCACTGCTGGATTAGAATTGGTATACTTGGCAATATAATAATTTGGTCCCCGTGGCACCACAGTAGTTTCGTACATAAACAAGTAACAAAAAAACTGAAACAGGGTAAACACCTAAAAATACTTGAGCAAACATAAAGGCAAGAAACTGCCTTGCATTTATTACTGTCATATAAGTGTCTAAATAAATCTTTCCAATAATTTTTATTAACTGGGGACAGGAGATTGCAATAACTTTTGATAGTATGTGCAGATACTGTATTAGACTAAATATAAAAAATTTTAGCAAGACATTCCCAATTGAAACATATCAATTATTCAAGGTATGGTATATTTTAAACCTCACTAAATAATTCAAAACTGCAGTTAATGCCAGGTATTGTTGAATGGTTTAATTATAGAGTCATAGAGTTATACAGCACAGAAAGAGGCCCTTCGGCCCATCGTGTCTGCGCCGTCCATCAAGCCCTGTCCAATCTAATCCCATTTTCCAGCATTTGGTCCATAGCCTTGTATGCAATGGCATTTCAAGTGCTCATCCAAATGCTTCTTGAATGTTGTGAGGGTTCCTGCCTCTACCACCCTTTCAGGCAGTGAGTTCCAGACTCCAACCACCCTCTGGGTGAAAAAGTTCCTCCTCAAATCCCCTCTAAACCTCCTGCCCCTTACCTTGAATCTATGCCCCCTTGTTATTGACCCCCCTACTAAGGGGAAAAGTTCCTCTTTATCTACCCTATCTATGCCCCTCATCATTTTGTACACCTCAATCAGGTCCCCCCTCAGCCTTCTTTGCTCCAAGGAAAACAACCCCAGCCTGTTTAGTCTTTCTTCATAGCTGAGGCGCTCCATCCCAGGTAACATCCTGGTGAATCTTCTCTGCACCCTCTCCAAAGCAATCACATCCTTCCTATAGTGAGGCGACCAGAACTGCACACAGTACTCCAGCTGTGGCCTTACCAGCGTTTTGTACAGCTCCATCATAACCTCCCTGCTCTTATATTCTATGCCTCTGGCTAATGAAGGCAAGTATCCCATATGCCTTTTTAACCACCTTATCTACGTGTTCCGCTGCCTTCAGGGATCTATGTACATGTACACCAAGGTCCCTCTGACCCTCTGTACTTCCTAGGGTCCTACCACTCATTGTGTATTCCCTTGCCTTATTTGTCCGTCCAAAATGCATCACCTCGCACTTTTCAGGGTTAAATTCCATTTGCCACTTTTCCGCCCATCTGACCAACCCGTTTATATCGTCCTGTAGCCTGAGGCTTTCCTCCTCGCAATTTACCACCCCACCAATTTTCGTGTCATCTGCGAACTTACTGATCATACCTTTTACATTCTCATCCAAATCATTTATGTAGATCACAAACAGCAAGGGACCCAGCACCGATCCCTGAGGTACCCCACTGGACACAGGCTTCCAGTCACAAAAGCAACCTTCGACCATCACCCTCTGCCTCCTGCAGCTTGAAGTGCCAACACTAAAAATAACTGAGTTCAAATAAAAACTCCATCGTTATATTGACATTTCATAACACAACCAGATTTGTTTTGAGTAATGTCTTTGTTGACTTTTCTTTATTTTCTCAAGAATTAAACGGCACCAAGTCATATCTTCCAGAAGGCAAGACAAAAATAGTTTAAAGGTTCAGACTAACTTCTGCTTCATCTGTTGGCAGAGAGATTACACTGCATTGGTTTTGGTAGTTGGCAGGCTGATTAGTGCAAAGGTCAAAGGCCACCATAACAGCAATAGCCATTATTTTTGGCGGATTAAAAATAAGCTGTCGTGGAAGATACTTACAAAGCAGCCACTCAAAGTAACCACCACACCTTCCTCAAAAGCAAACATTAGAAATTTATGTAATGTCATTTCTTAAAGGAATATGTAGTTAATCAAAGGTTTTCCCCTCTGTACTGGATGCTATGTAGAGGTTTGGTTTTTGCTCCCCTCTCCCCAAAGACGACAGTACTTTGGAGCCATAGCTCCCCCCCCCCCCCCCCCGACCCATGTGTGCGCGCACAACCCAACAAACATTCAAAAATCCAGCAAACAAATGAATTCAAGGGCAGTAGATCTAGGACCTCAGCACTTAATCTCACACTTCTAGCCTCTTTTGGTTGACCCTTGACAGAACTGAAAACGAGATGAAGGTATATTCTCATGGAACCAGAGTAAATGTTGTTTGTTTCAGTGTTTGAGATCTCTTCCTCCAACAATGTCCAAAAACCCGCCAGATCTTACTCATATGTGCAAGACTTAAAATTTTGAGTTATCAACTGGGGTTTTCCTCTTCCAAGTGAATGGGAGGA
Source organism: Somniosus microcephalus (assembly GCF_052327205.1). Classification (NCBI taxonomy): domain Eukaryota; kingdom Metazoa; phylum Chordata; class Chondrichthyes; order Squaliformes; family Somniosidae; genus Somniosus; species Somniosus microcephalus. The sequence goes on along the minus strand of NC_141005.1, from coordinate 35,974,967 downwards.
AAATCACAGCCAAAATCTCCAAATGTAAGTAATTGTAGTCTAAGCAGTTCTGACCTAACGTGTCAGGGTGCTCCTTTGAGCAACACAAAAATCAATGCATAAAATTCAAAGATCTGTGCACAAAACTGGCCAGAAACCTCTGGCACCAGATTATGGGGCCATATCTGTTACTTGTGCACCTGGACTCAATGAGAAATTCAAACACAAATATCAATAGATAGCACCATTCAAAATTGAATCTCAAGTCAGTGTCTAATGCTTGGATCCCAAGCTCCACACTACATTGGAATCGGTGTTTAAATTTAGATGAGACTGATTGGATGAAGGTTTTGTTCTCTGCTGGATGTAAGGGTCCTACATGAAATGAACATGGGTAATCACAACCCAACTCCTGGCAGCTACAGACCTGCAGCACAAAACAACCGGATTGGCATGGAATTGGCAATTTTGCACCGCGGTTACAAAAGGGTTAGTGGAGGGAATAGAAATATTCAGACTGGTACAGTAAGAGTGGACTTTGGGGATTAGGCAGAGTGGAGAGAATATGTCAATACAACTGGAAGTGCTCATTGTTGACACCGAGTACTTGAAATGAAAAAACTGTTCCATTTACCGCTGCTGACATTCCTTGCCTCAATAAGCACAATAGTTTAAAAAAATATATAAAGTGTATTGGCTAACATTTTGGAAAGAGCTCAATAAAAAATGGTAGCCAAAAAAAGTGTTATTTTCTGTATATATAGTAAAAAATGTAGGGAAGTAGTGTCTTTTTATATGCGATTGTGTTTCTTTGAGACCGGAAGGAGTGGACTTGGAGTGAGCTCAGCGAGAGCAGTGCAGTTCAAAGGAGCGGTCCCGAGCGGCAGCAACTCGACAGAGGCAGTTTTTGAAAAAGTGACGTCGGCACGAGGGTAGGAGCTGATTGGTGAGTAGCCGGTGAGTGTATTTTTTTAAAGTTTATTTCTGCTAAGTTAATTAATAGCCTACTAAATAGAAGGAAAGAGCTGATTGGTGAGTAGCTGGGGAGTGTTTTTTGTTAAGTTTTAAGTTTATTTCTGCTGAGTTAGTTCTTAGTCTATTAAATAGAGGCATGGCAGCTCAGTCCCATGGAGTGCACATCCTTGCCATGTGGGAAGTCCTGGACGCTTTGCGTAGCCTGGACGACCACATGTGCAGGAAGTGCCACCAGCTACAGCAACTCGAGCTCCAGGTTTCGGAGCTTCAGCGGCAGCTGGAATCACTGCGGAACATCCGCGAGGCTCAGAGTTACGTGAATAGCACGTTTCTAGAGGTGGTCACCCCACAGCTTGAGAGTATGCAGTCAAAGAGGGAATGGGTGACCGCCAGATAGAAGAGGACCAGGCAGGTAGTGCAGGAGTCCCCGGAGTGCATCGCGCTCTCCAACCAGTATTCTGTTCTGAGTGCTAGTGAGGGCGATGGTTCCTCTGGGGAGTGCAGTCAGAGTCAAGTCCACGGCAGCACTGGTGGTTCAGCTGCAGAGGGGTGGAGGAAAGAGTGGAAGAGCAATAGTGGTAGGGGATTCGATAGTTAGGGGAGCAGACAGGCGTTTCTGCGGCCGTAGACGTGACTCCAGGATGGTATGTTGCCTCCCTGGTGCCAAGGATGTCACTGTGCGGCTACAGGACACTCTTGGGGGGGGGGGGGGGAGGGAGGGTGAACAGCCAGAGGTTGTTGTCCATATCGGTACCAACGACATGGGCAGAAAGAGGGATGAGGTCCTGCAGGCAGAGTTTAGGGAGCTAGGAGATTAAAAAGCAGGACCTCAAATGTAGTAATCTCCAGATTACTCCTGGTGCCACGTGCTAGTGAGTACAGGAATAGGATATAACAGATGAATGCGTGGCTGGAGAGACGGCGCAGGAGGGAGGGCTTTAGATTCCTGAGGCATTGGGACTGTTTCTGGGGAAGGTGGGACCTGTACAAGCCGGATGAGTTACACCTCAACAGAGCCGGGACCAATATTCTTGCGAGGATGTTTGTTAGTGCTGTTGGGGAGGGTTTAAATTAGCTTGGCAGGGGGATGGGCACCAGCATATAGAAGTAGAAAAGAGGAAGAAGGTGCATAAGAGAGTGAGTGTGTTGGATAGTACTAGAGAAGATAGTAGTACCATATTAGATAGCAGCTAAGAAAAATTCAAAAATGTGTTTAGAATGCATCTACATAAACAGACAAAGTGTGGTGAATAAGGTTGGTGAGCTACAAGCACAATTAGCTGTGTGGCAATATGATGTGGTAATAACAGAAATGTGGATTAAAAAGTGATGACTAGGCATTTAATATTCAAGGTGTTCAGAAAAGATAGGGAAGGATAAAAGGGAGGTGGGATGGCAGTGCTGGTTAAGGAAGACATTGTAGTGTTGGAAAGGGAGGATGTTCTTGAGGGGACAAGGACAGAATTCATTTGGTTAGAGTTGAGGAGCAAAAAGGGTATGATCACACTATTGGGGTACTCTACAGACCTCCAAATAGTGAGAGGGAGGTAGAGGAGCAAATCTGCAGGGAAATCACAGAGATATGCAAGAGCTATAGAGTGGTGATATTGGGGGACTTTAATTACCCAAATATTGATTGGGATAATGCTAGGGAAAGGGTAAGGGGAAAGGAGGGGAAAACAATGTGTTCAGGAGAATTTCCTTGACCAATATGTTCTTGGCCCAACTCGGAAGGAGGCATTGCTGGATCTGGTGCTGGGGAATGAGGTGGGCCAGGTTGACCAAGTGTCTGTGGGAGAACATTTGGGTATGAGTGATCATTGTATCGTAAGATTTAGATTAGCAATGGAGAGGAGCAAGGAACAATCTAGAGTGGAACTTCTAAACTAGAATAGAGCAAACTTCAATGGGATGCAGAAGGATCTAGCCAGGGTAAAATGGAACCAAAGACCGACGGGAAAAACTGTAACGGAACAATGGGTGAGCTTTAAGGAGATGTTCCAAGTACAGGCTAGGTACATTCCAACAAGAGGGGAGGGTAAGGGAACCAAAGCAAGGGCTCCTTGGACGAGGGAGATAGAGAAGACGATGAAACAAAAAAAGGTGTATGATGCATGTCAGGTGAATTCTTCAAGGGAAAACCAGACCTAACACAATAAGTTGAGAGGGGAAGTGAAAATGAAAACAAGATTGGCAAAGAGAGAATGAAAGTAGAATGGCGGTTAACATAAAAGGGAACCCAAAAATCTACCGGCATGTAAGCGGGTAGTCTCTCTCTTCTCTTAGGCAGTCCCTCGGAACCGAGGATGACTTGCTTCCACATTAAAAATGAGTTCTCGGGTGACTGATGAGTCCAATGCGGGACCTACAGTCTATATCACAGGTGGGGCAGGTGCTCGGGTTGACGTGCGCTCCTTGCGGCGAAGAGACCAGAGGTGTTCTGCGCCTTCTCGGATACCTCTTCTCCCCTTTGTGCGGTCCTGGGATTCCCAGCTGTCGATGGGGATGCTACACCCTTTCAAGGAGGCTTTGAGGGTGTCCCCGAAGCGCTTCCTCTGCCCACCTAAGGCTCTCGCAGCGTGCCGGAGCTCCGAGCAGAGCGACCGTTTTGGGAGTCTCGTATGGGGCATGCGGACAATGTGATCCGTTCATCGGAGCTGATTGAGCATGGTCAAAGCTTCGATGCTGGGGATGTTGGCCTGAGCAAGAACACCGACATTGGTGCGCCTATCCTGCCAAGGGATTTGCAGGATCTTGCGGAGGTAGCGTTGGTGGCACCTCTCCAGTGCTTTGAGTTGCCTACTGTACATGTTCCATGTCTCTGAGGCATACAGCAGGGCGGGTATCACTGTTGCTCTGTAGACCATGAGCTTAGTGCCGGGTTTGAGGTCCTGGTCTTCAAACACTCAAGCGGGTAGTAAGAGGTGGGGTGGGGCCTATTAGAGACAAAGAAGGTGATATATGCTTAGAGGCACAGGACAAGGCTAGAATACTCAATGAGTACTTTGGATTGGTGTTTATTAAGGAGGTGGATGCTGATAAAATATTGGTAGAAGTGGAAAAGGTAGAAGCAATGGAAGGGGTGAAAATTGATAGACAGGATTTACTAGAAAGGCTGGGTATGCTTAGAGTGGACAAGTCGTCTGGTCCAGATGGCTTGCATCCCAGGTTCCTAAGGGAATTGAGGGAGGAGATAGTGGAGGGGCTTGCCATAATTTTCCAATCTTCCCTAAATGCAGGGGAGGTGCCCAAGGATTGGAAAGTGGCAAATGTGACACCATTGTTCAAGAAAGTGTGCAAGGACAATCCTAGTAACCACAGGCTGGTCAGTTTAACATCAGTGATGGGTAAAGTTTTAGAAACAATAATCAAGGAAAAAATTAAGACACTTGGAGAGGTTTAAGCTAATTAAAGAGAGCCAACACAGATTTGTAAAAGGTAGATCGTGTTTGACTAATCTAATTGAATTTTTTTGATAAAGTAACAGAGATTGATGAAGGGAATGCAATGGATGTTGTCTACATGGATTTTCAGAAGGCGTTTGACAAAGTACCACATAGAAGGCTGGTTAACAAAATTGACGCTCATTGAATAGGTGGATCAGTGGCAATTTGGATAAGGAATTGGCTTAAGGACAAAAAACAGCAAGTTGTGGTAAATGGCTGTGGTGTCCCCCAAAGGTCAGTATTGGGGCCACTGATGATACTAATCGACTGCAACAGGGCATAGATAGGCTAGCAGAATGGGCAGATGGAATTAAGAGAGAAATGTGAGGTGATGCATTTTGGCAGAAGGAACAGGGAGAGACAATATACACTTAATGGCACAGTTTTAAAGAGTGTGCAGGGACAGAGGGACCTGCGAGTTAATGGGCATAGGTCCCTGAAGGTGGCAAGACATTGAAAAAGTGGTTAACAAAACATGTGTTATAAATAGAGGTATTGAGTACAAAAGTAGAGAAGTTATGCTGAACCTTTATAAAGCGCTGGTTAGGCCACAACTGGAGTATTACATCCAGTTCTGGTCACCCCACTTTAGGAAGGATGTGAAGGCCCTTGAGAGGGTGCAGAGATTTACCAGAATGGTTCCAGGGATGGGGGATCTTAGCTACAAGGACAGGTTGGAGAAGCTGGATTTGTTTTCATTAGAGCAAAGGAGGTTGAGGGGTGATTTGATAGGTTGTTCCCACTAGTTAATGGTACAAGGACTAGGGGAAAGAGATTTAAGGTTTTGGGCAAGAGATATAGGGGGGATGTGAGGAAAAACTTCTTTACGCAGCGAGTGGAGAGGACCTGGAACTTGCTGCCGATGGAAGTGGTTGAAGCGGAGACACTCAATGTTTTCAAGGGGAGACTGGATGGGCACTCGAGGGAAATAAACTTGCAGGGCTGCGGAGATAGAGCAGGGGGAATGGGACTGACTGGATTGCTCTACAGCGAGCCGGCACAGACTCGATGGGCCGAATGGCCTCCTTCTGTGCCGTTATGATTCTAAAAACAAGATCTTTAATGCCAAGGATTTTGATACTACAGCTTATGTAAATGACAATGATCAGGGAAATTGAAATTGCAGCTCATTTGCAATGGACTGTTTGTTGTCTCCATTTTGTAGTTTCTTTTAAGATTTTGAAGTTCATGAACTGTTGCTACAGTACTGATCATGCTTCTTGATGGCTATAATTTTAATAGTTACAAGTTTGCTTACATGGCTAGTTTGACTTCAATTAAAAAAAGTCAATAAGCATAAAAGGTTTCAAATTAAATGGAGACCTGAAATCTTTTAAACTGTACAACAATTTGCATTACAAAAAGTGCAACATTAACAGTCAGATCACACGATTTAAAAATAAATTTATGATTCCACCTTTGACACTTCCCATTCTTCAGTGCAAGCTTAAGCTGCACACAATGTACTACATATCTCTGCAGACCGACATTGCTCTGCTTAAGACAGGTTTAGTGCCAAAATGGCGCACTCATTAGATTTTACAACTAGAAGAGAATCTATGTAATAGTACAAGAAATCCATAAGCATAAGGCAGGCCCTGTAAGAACACTTCAATCTTGCATAGCACAAGTACTCTTGTAACAAAGTCTTAAATAACTTTTTACAGATAGAGTTCTTTCTATTTAGCTAGATGGTAACTCATGAGATCCAGCACCCAATGAAACTGCCTCAGAAGAGGTCGCTGAAAGGCTTCAAGATACTGTACTATCACCGTACATGGAATCCGTACTGTCCACTCATCAGAATTCATTTAAAACTTCAGATGTGCAACGGCTTTCATTATTTTATTGTGATTTAATTTTCTTGCTTTTCTTTTTCGCAGCTTTAAGCACATCGTCATGAGCCTTCCTCTTAGCTGCCAACTTGTTTGTCTGTAGAGGGAGGTAAAAAAAGATGCAGGTTGGATAGTGTAAGAAGTATTAAAATACAAGTCTTCAAATATTTAATAATTCAAAAAATCCACCACATAAATGTAACTTGGGAGGAATAATGGAAGATTTAAATTCATAATCTAGAAATCAAGTTGATCCCCTGGGCTGCCCCTCCTGACCACAACTCTACAAACCTTTTTGTCAGTTCCCACTTATGCTATTAGGTGGAGTACTTGGAGACAATGTTCCTCAATTTTTTTTGTTTTTTTTTGTTAGGGGTGTGCGGCCCCTTCACTTAACATTGAAAAAGCCAGTCCCAGGTGGCACGGGCTGGCAAACAGCCGCGTGGCTGTGCAGCGTTGCTTGGAGACTGGCCGCTATCCGATAGAAAAAGCAGCCGTCAATATATCTCATCCCAGCTATCAGCTCTGAGTGACACCGGCATTAGCTGCAACAAAATCTTCAACCCGAAGCAGCCATATAAAAAAGTCATATTTTGGAGCGGAGAAAGAGAGAAGAAAAAGAATGCGAATTGAACAAAATGAATTTGAAAGATTGTTTTATTCCCACTAGTTGGGCCCCTTCTTGTTTAAGAATTCTAGGAATTTCAATTATTTTCAATGGGAATGTGGGCATATGCTTTAATGTGTTTTAAATAAATGCATAAAGAGACTTTATGCAAAAATAAACTTCAGGTATTATGTTACAAAAGATTACATGAAGGTCAAACAGCATCTATTACAAATTGTGGATGATGTTTAACTCTTCAGCTGAAGTAGATACAAAGGCTTCCAACTGAATTTAAATAGAACACGAGTTAAAAGTTGTTACTCAAATTCACTGTTGAGAAGACGGATAAATCTCGTGGTTTTTGACTGGCCTGCTCACATTTTTAACTTGCTCCCAATGATTCTGTATGCTAAAACCGTAGTGTGCTCCAGTCAATGTACACAAGGAAGACAGTCAAGGCTGGAGGCAGTGCAAAGGAGGAAAATTAGCTGTTCAGCCTCAACAGGAAGTGACATAGCATATTCGCATATTAGATCAGTCTTGATATGGAGCAGTTTCAGCTAAACTGGTCTTTTAATTTTAGCTTGTGCTCATTTGTTCTGTTGTAGTGTCTACATCTTCTAGTGCTCATGATTTAGTTTATCGATACAATTTAATATATTGTATAGCTTTATAAGCTCCCCTTCCTCAGTCTTGAGTGTCTTCATGGTCTCACTTTATGCCTGAAAGTGTCCCTTTCACTGGGTGACCAAAACTAGACAATAGCAGACATATTGAAGGATTGAAATAAAAAATATAAAATTTTATTTTAAAAACCTTCATGAACCCTCAGCACTTCAAGTAAACTCAATTACTAATTTCTGTTTCATTCTCAGTGGGACCACACCCCAAATTTGTAAGGAAACAGGCTTCAAGTTTGAAATAGATCGCTTCCATTACCTTTAAGAAAATCCTGAAGATTTATAAAATTACTGTACAACTCATTTAAAAAATAAACAGTGCTTCAAACACTTAAAATACAGAACCATGGAGCATTTGAGAGAATAGAAATAAGAACAGATTGAAACACAAACCTCCCGAACTTTTCTCTTCTTGCCAAACATGATTTTATTGTACAAATACTTCTCCCTTTTCTTCATCATCATGATAGCCAGGCGCTTTTCCTCAGCTTGTTCCCGTTGGGACGCCTGTGCTTTGTTCTCCACCTTCACGGTCCCTGCGGTTACCTTCACATTCAGTTTCTGTGGAAAACAGAATCAGTAGCTCGAGGGAAATATCAAATATGTTAAGTTTTGGCCTTCACAAATAATCAGTGCATGCACAGGTCAACACTTTGTAAAGATACTCAGAAAAAGATGCGGAAGGGTGCAAGTATAATTGCACCGATTTTGCAACCCTTGACCTCCTTTTGTCCCGGACAACCTTTTTACATTCAGAACTGCAGCCAAAGCAGCGTTTCACTTGACTTCAATCAATTCAATTTTTTTTTCCAGTGTTGAAGCACTGGGTGTATTTTGACTACTTGCTTATGACAAAGCTGCAACTTAAAAGTCAACCGTTATCTTTTTGCTCCTAGGCTTTTCATATTTTTAGGGAAAAAAGTCCAAATTTCCAGGGAGGTACTATATACCTAAATTATAGGTTACAGTTCTTTGCAAAATTTAGAATAGGAGAACATTATTTTTCACCCCAAACAGCAAGGAATTCCTTTCTAATTTATCACCTTTTCTGCAATTCATTTGGGTTTCCTTTTGCAGTGTAATTGCCCGTTCTTGACTGGACCACAGAACTGAAGAATGTGGATGCGAGACATTATATTTCATATTAAGCCAAATATAAAGTCTCTGATTTGCCACATTAAAAAAAATGTACGTATCATTATGGCATAATGAAACACTGAATTTTACTCAAATTTATGTAGAAGCTGTTTCTACTGGAACTCACATTGCTTTTCATCTTCTGAGCCTCCATATTCTTCAGTCTTTCCTCATCTTGTTTTTCTATTTCATCCATATCTTCATCCTCAGACTCTTGGTCATCCTGTTCATCCTCCTCTTCAGATTGACTTTCATTTTCATCTGTAATAAATGCAACACAAGAAACGTAAGTTTTATGATATCAGTGATCATTCGGAATAAGTTACATTATAGGCCTCCACATTGTTGCTGTAATTGTATCCTGTCTTCTATGTATGCTCACAAAGGTTGGTTGCTTATTTCTACTTTTTAAGTAAAGTGCTGATATTTGTGTGAAGTCAGGTATCCAGTGGCACTATTAACTTTTGTAGCGACCTCAGGTAAAGTCTTCTTAAAATTCCCTTGTTGATTCTGTATCACTAGTTGTACTATCAGGAGATTAAATTTTACTCACTGTCCTTTTTTACCATCTTTCTCACTGTTTTTCTAACCTAACCTCCTCCCCCCCTTTCATTTCCTCCTAAATTACAACCTTTCCCCTTAATCTAATTACCCCCAATTATTCCTTTCTTGGTTAGCCAAAGCATGATACTAGCCGAGCTATTCAGTCAGGAGGAATCGGACATGGAGTTCAGAAAATGTAAGTTAGGTGGTAAGAACATGCATTTATATAGCGCCTTTAATGTAGAAAAACATCCCAAGGCGCGTAATCAGCCAAAAATGGACGCTGAGCCAAAAAAGGAGGTATTAGGAGGACTTGTGAAGGAATAAGCCATATAACCGATTCAGAAAAATACACTACTTTATGAAAGAATTCTGGCCTTACTAAAACATGACAAACTGGGTTTGGAAATTTAGAAACCCAACTATGAAATACTGTAGCTATGAAAGAATTCTGGCTATTGAGAGAAGACAGTTGTTGACCCTGAATAAATAACCTTATTGAAACAGAAGGTGCATGGCTCAGACTGGCTGACCTTTGGGAACAAAAACAATGGTTCACCCTGGATAAGGTGTTCTAATTTAAACTTTGTAAAGATGGCACATAAGATAAGGAACATCTGCCCTCGTAAAATGACAAAATAAAGGAACACCTGCCTTTCACACCATTCTATATGGTGACCCTAGAACACCTGGAGATGAGACAAGATTCTGGCTGATATAGCAGTAAGAATTGCCGAGGTCAGCAGAAAGATGAATAGGGATAATTAACTTGCATCAGCAGAAAACCTTAACGGAAATACCACTGGAAAAGGGTAAAAATATTGAAGTTTCAAATAGGATATCAGACTTGCTTTAATCGGGCAAAGCAATTCTTGGCTACAGAGGCGGCTCAGTAGTCTACCACTCTTTGTATAGAAACCTTTAAGAACTATAATACTGTAGCGAAGTTAAGATTTAAAAGTAAGATTCTCTGTTAAAAAGATAGTATTTTTTCCTCTTTTTAGAACTGTTAATGTTGTGATTGACTGATTCACCAACTGTAGATTGCAGGTCGGTTCTTTAATAAATCTCTATATATTTTAAAAATTCGTCTCACAAAAGTCTTCTGTATCAATAAATCGCAAACTCAATTTCTGTACCCTCTTTGGTGAAGAGTTACAGAATTCTGGGGGAGATCTCCGGACCCTCAATGTCCAGGATGTTACCGTCGAGCTAAACTTATTAAAAGCACTATCTGGAGGAAGGTAACATTTCTTTCCTTTAGGGAGAGATAGCCCGGACCTTTGGACCCAATTAAGCGTCTTTAGGATTCGGCTACCTCAAACTTTAGTTGAAAGTGAACGTCTGAGAAATACGCCTGATCTGGGGTAGCTCTAAAGGGGCTAGGACTAGTAAATATCCCTTCAGACTGATCAAAAGCTTGGTCAAAGGTGGTGAAAGGAAGGTCATGAGGAGGGAGATAGAGGCGTTTTCAGAGGCTATTCTAGAGCGCGAGGCCAGTGTTGGAAGAGTAGAGAGTTCTGGGGGTGGGGCAGTTGTACGGCTGGAAGAGGTCACAGATATAGGAGGGGACAAGGATTTAAACACAAGGATGAGAATTTTTAATTGGAAGCACTAGGGGACCGGGAGCCAATGTAGGTCAGCAAGGACGGGAGTAATGGGTGAACAGGACTTGATGTGCGATAGGGTATAGGCAGCAGAATTCTGGATCAGCTGAAGTTTGCAGAAGGTAGAAGAAGGGAGTCCAGCCAAGAGAGCTTTGGAATAATTGAGCATGAGAGTTTCAACAACAGATGGGCCGAGACTGGGGCAGAGGCAGGCAATGTTATGGAGATGGAAGTAGGCGGTCTTTGTGATGGAAAGGATATTGGGTTGGAAGCTCAGCATAGGGTTAAATAAGACGCGGAAGTTGTAAACAGTCTGGTTTGACCCGAGATGGCAGGTGAGGAAGAGGATGGAAGTGATGGTATGGGTATGGAGTTTGTGCTGGGGAGAGGAGGGCAATTGCTTTGGTCTTCCCAATGTGTAAGTGAAGAAAACTGTGGCTCATCCAAGACCGAATGTCAGACAAGATGTATGAAAGCACAGTGGCAGTGAAGGGGCTGAGTGTGGTGGGTGTTGTCAGTGTATAAGTGGAAGCTGTCCCCATGTCTGCAGCTGTTACCAAGAAGAAGCAAGTAAATGACAAAGAGGGTGCCATGGATAGATCCTTGGGGCACTCCAGGGCTGGAAGAGGCCATTGTTGGGGATGCTTTAGCTATAATTGGATACATAAGAATGGAACCAAGCGAGGGCAGTCCCACTCAGATGGGCAACGGAGATGTATTGGAGGATGGTGGTGCAGTCAACCGCATCAACAACTGCAGAGGCGCCGAGGAGTGAAAATGCACCACCTCACAATCAGAGAGGATATCATTTTGACTAGGGCATTTCATTGCTATGGCAGGGGTGGAAATTCAAACAGGAAGTTACAAGAAAGGCAGGCACAGATTTGAGAGGGGACAACACAGTGAAGTACCTTGGCGGGGAAAGAAAGCTTCTAGATAGGGCAGTAGTTTGCATGGACAGAGGTTGTCTGGGGTGGGGTTTTTCTTTTGAGGTGGGGGATGATGACAGTAGTTTTGAAAGGGATGGGGGGGGGGGGGGGGGGGGAAAAGAGGGGAGACAGTACCTGAGAAGAGGGAACCAATACATTACATTAATAACTGAGATGGAGGCGGAGTATGCAGTACTGGCTTTGTAGCTCATTTCTTAAAGGAGTCTATACGAATTAATGTCTGCAAGTATTACATGAAGTCATCCAAAGTGGGCTATGTTATAGGCAAGACAGTTTTTGGTTTTTCAGGTCAGCCAATTTAGACCATTTTTTTCCCAATTCAGGCAGCTGGCACAACCCTCAGGAGACTTTATATTCCATAAGCTTTAAATTATAATCTGCGACGACAGAAGAGCCAGAAACATTTGTGCTTTAAATATTGCATCCCAAAGATCTGTTTCTATCTTAAGCAGACAATCAATACAGTTAACAGTGCTCGAAAGGATAGTTGTATTTGGAAATGAACTAAACATAAATGAATGAGTCAACCAGCTTACATGTACTCTCGCCTCTCTGAATGGCCAAGAGCTTGAGCTTCTCTGGTGGAATGTAGTCTCCATCTTTCTCTTCCACAAATGGAGAGAGATGAGGTGGTAAAATCACTCCGAGAAAATAATCTTCTACAGGAAGCAGTGTTTTGCCATTAACACAGTCAAAGACCCACTGGGGCTGGATATAATACCTGCAAGTAATAGAAAAAAGAGCTGATCAATGTTAAATAATTTGCAGCAGTGGACAATTACACATAGATTTTTAGTTAGTTATAGATCTGCAGACCAAAAGGGAAGTAGAGAGATTCTGCATTAGCTCACATTAAAAAAAAAAGCTAGTTTCAGAGCCTCTCATCAACTGTAATGGCAGAATGCCAGAATCAAATAGTGGGAACACAGATTTGAATCCCAACCCAATAGTCTTGAATTCCAATCCTTGGTGGGCAAGTGTTGTGGTTTTCAGGTCAATACACTAGCTGAAGTGTCTTACTGAAAGGAGAAAAGGAAAGGGAAACTTCTTAGAGAACCTCAGCTACAGCACCCAGCCGTCCTCGCTCGGTTTTTGGCTGATATACATGGTCAGGAATGCCACACCATGACTGCCTGTTTCGAGAAAGGAGGCAAAAAGCAACAGATATAGGAATATAGAGGGGGAAATGACTTAATAACTTGCTTGGATCATCTTAAAAGCTGTTGATGGGACCCAGTCATATTTTCAGGACACTGCTCATTACATGGATGTTACCGGTTAAGCAAGCAGCTGGTATTCTGGTTATATTTCACTTCATTTTCTTATACCACAAGCAAGAATCTATTTGTCAAAATTTAGAAATTGCAGGCACTTCACACGTCAAACTACTGATTTAAATTACCCTGCAGGTCCAATGAAAATAGCAATATATGCTGAAGGATCGGCAAGAGTACAATAAATGTGGTCTGCACTAGAATTTAAACTGAAAGATTAAATCTCTGTTAAAACAATGGTTAAAATTGTTCAAAGATATCGTAATAAATACTTTCTGATCAAGTTCTGCTTCACCATTCCGCGGATAAAGAACCAAAGCCAACATCATTTATCCCGGGGGGGGGGGGGGGGGGGGGGGGTGCGAAAGAACGAACTTTTTCTTAACTTGAGCGCGCCGAGGGCATGCAGCCAACATCTTAGTTCTGTGACTGGCTTCTAGGAATGCAAAGATGGAGGTCAACATGCCCAGTTGCTGGAAAGTGAAACAATGTGCCACGGCAAAAAACTATTTTTGTTTCGGGTTTCCATCATCTGCAGTATTTTGCACTTTGTTTCATGAACTGCTCAAGCTGGGCTCTACAACTATGGCATGTGGAGGACACAGAGAATCATTCACTTGCATTAAACCTGGAAGTGAATATTTACCACTGGTGACAAAACGTAACTCACACTTACTGAACCGGAAATTAAATTTTATATAAAAACATACCTGTTGATAAACTGTTTATCAAGATTTGGCCTGTCCACTATCTGGTGAGTAATGGTTTCATCTGTAACAGGATAAACAGCACCTATACAAAGTGCCTTATCCCATGATACCGTGCCTCCGAAACACCTAAAAAAGCAATCGATTAAAAAAAAACAAATTGGTTGAAAACGGTTTAAAGTTTTTTTTTTCTAAAGCAGAGTTCTCTTGAGCAACAAACAAGTACGAGAGGAGAGAGAAATGTCAGGCACAGTTCCCATTCCACGATGCTATCCAGTGACTGCAAATTGTGCATGTGTGAATATTGAGTAAAAACAGGATTGGGCCTGGTTATGATGCCCTATATAATCAAATAAGGCGCCAACATTCAGAGTCTGGAAGCACATGAAAATGGCCAGGCTGCGGAACTGCACCGTAGCAAAATTCAAAACGAGATGACAAAAAAAGGACAATAGTATTTAAATTAGTAAAAAGTGACTTAATCACTACCGATTTCAATGGTTCAGCAAGTTTATCAGACAAATAGTGGAGCCCTATATACCAGGAAGATACCAGGTTTGATGCCTCAGCTGCAGCAACAGTAGGGTGCTACAATTGGCCTCAGTGCGCAAGATGGGGCGGAGAGAGGTGAAGAACAGTCAGCTAGGGCTCCCACTCAGGATCGCTATCCAGCAATACAGGTGAAAGTGCATACGTAGAACACAGGATTGGGCTTGGGCCCATGGTCAGTCAGCCTGGGGCTCACAAATGAATAATGGTCATCCGTGCGAGGTACCAGTGAGTGCACAGCACTTGTCGAACTGTACCCCATACCCCAGCAAGGTGTCGACACCGTCAGTAATGATGGGGGGGGGGGGGGGTTGGGTTTAAGGGGTTAAAAAATTGTTTACCCATAACACAACCTGACGTACATACCTTATGACAAATGCCAGTGATTCACGCGGTACTTCTCGGTTCAAGAAAAACTTCAACCCTTCAAACAACTTCTTCTGTTTTTCCAGTATTTTTTGCTCTTTTTGTCTCTCTTCAAGCAGCTCTGTATTTTCCTGAATGAATAATAGAAGTTACCCCAGGGCACCTTATTTATTTTGCTGCTGAGGCTAACCTCCTAACGCACAAGTAACAGTCTCAAATGAGTTGTGTATGTAACATAGTAAATATTCTGTACATACCAGATATATGTACACAGTTAAAATTTTAAGTATTAACTTGGTTTTTATACTTTAAATATCGAAGAGCTTATTCAGATACCATAAAGCCTATGTAGGCAGCAGAATATCACTTTGTATTTCACTTAACACGTTTATGGTACAAACCATTAATGCACTGCCCAACTAATTCTGAAAACGGTTCTGTTCTGTTCTTAGCACATCAACTTGGCAGCAAAATCTGACATCTACTTTGCATTCATATTATTTAGGCATTTACATGTTACGAGGGAAAAGAGCATTAATAGAATAGTAAGGGAAGGTTAAACACGTGCTGAAAGAGAGATTTTTTAAATTAACAATCTGGTTCGGTGCACAAAAACAAACTAAAAAAGGTGGGTGCTCATAAAAATTGTCTTGGAAAAGAGGCTAATCTAGGTGGTTTTGTAAATCATTCAAAATGTCACAAGATCACAAAGGACATGCAAATTGTATCTGGCAATAAAAAGGCATTTTTTTTTTTAATACTATTTTTGGAGCAGGCATGCTTGTTTGTGTGCTATTCCTATTGTGTTTTTATGCCCAGGGGAAATTAAACAGTATTTTTTATTTTTCTTGAAATATCCCTCCCTCCTCTCCTGAAGGCTTGACTTCTTGCTCTTGTTGTGGTTCCTTAGCCGAGCGGCCGCTATTCACGAGCAGCTCTCAACAGCGAATGTCAACTGACCAGGTGGGTGCAAGCCCACTCATTTCAAAAGTCTCTTTTCCAAGTCTTAAACTAAATTTTCCTTTCATTTGCACTTCCGTGCTCTCTCGGGAAGGGCAAATTAAAGCAGTTTCGTCATGAACCTATAGTATTTAATGCATGTAAAAGTCAGCAGTGTTCTCTTCAATTAAACTCAGCACCCATGCAATTTAACAGAACTGATGGAAAGCTAGACGGGGAAAGATTGAAATAGTATAACTTCAAACGGATTGAATTCTGTCTTCATTGCACGGTTACATACCTATTTTATAGCTGATATAGTATTTTTCTCTCTCAGCATGCAACTGGTGCACTCGGTAAGGATGCATTCTGGTTAATTAGAGCGATATAGTGAGAATCACTGTTGGGTGATGGTCTACAACTTCAACCAAGCAATGGCCCTAGATTTCCCATTTTGTATGTCACCTACACAATAGTGACAATTAGCCCTGCTGATATAAATATATTTTTTGCCTGTACTAATACAAAAGGAGTCTGCGCTACAACTATAGAATAGATGGACAGCTCGTGGTCACCCATGGAGCAGTTCTGCTTGCACCAAGCTGCCCAATTTTCCATTCCCTCATATGAAAACATGGCGAAGCAGCAGACAAACAGACGACAAAACTATTGAAAGCCCAAGTTGAGCACCAAAGGAAAGAAGGCTCTCTTCTCATTGAAAAACACACTGCTCAATAATGGTGAGCAATACAATTTAAAACTTACTTCATCCGCAGGGAATTCATCAGGCGCCACATCATCCTCTTCATTTGAAGACACCACACGAGCTAAACTTGCACTCAAGGCAGCCAGTTTCTACAAAGACCATAAAATTCAAATCAGCAGTGAATAATGTGACTACTTTGCTTTTAAGGTTAGATCTCAGTTAGGATCGCCACTCACTTCCATATAACTTTCCGAGTCCATTGCATACTTCTCTTCGTCATCTTGCTTCAGCTCACTGTCTTCTAGTTTGTTTTCAAGCTGAAAATAAATTTTCAATTTAGTTTATTATGCTAAACATATAAAAGGATATGAATCCTTCAGACTTTTCTGACCACAAATCTTTTAATGAATCGTAGAATCACAATGGTAGATACAACATGGGTCGCAGTCTGTAAAATACTATATATTACATGACTAAAATACAAACAGACACAGTAAAACAATTAACTACCACAAAGAAAGGAACTTTTTGTTTTATGGGCAAATTCTACAACTAAAAGAGTGAATACTGTTGCATACACAAACTAGCCACATTTATGGGATATCTATGGGACAGTGAAAATATGACAAGCACCTACTAACATATAAGGAACAGATAACCTTTTCTAATCAAAAATATTTGATAGTTTTGTAGCTCACAACCCTTTGAATCTTTCTCCAGTTTGTAAACATTAGCTCAACGTTTCATTTCAATGGTTTGAGTTCTTTTTGCATCATTTTGGACTAGTGATTAGTTTCTCAAACTGAGGTAGTGTTTCTATATTTTGATTAGCCAGATCGGATTTATTTTCCTTTGTGTCTTTAGCTCATTTAACCTGCCCGTTCATGTGACTGGATCTTTGCAATAACTCAACATATTTTGAATTCAAATAAGCTTAAATTTAATCAAACTTTTACATTGGATTCAAGTAGTCTATAAATTATAGACGAATGATTTTGGAAATATGGAAACTGTGTATTAAATTATGTTCTTTCCAGTATTTTGGACCCAAACTGTTTTAACTGGCGTGTAAATTGGGTATCAATTTCTCCAGTGATGGTATTTTTAAGAAATAAACCTCATTAAAAGGTTCTGCCGTTAGTGTTTGCTCAAATAACTATAATTTTTTTTAAAGAAAAACATTTTAACCAGCATATGTCCTGATCAACAAATATCAGCAAGGGAATATTACTAATTTAATTTATGAATGTGGACGGCTCAAAACTCAAAAGGTCACAAATGCAAATGAAACAAGAACATTTCGCATAAGGAGAGGAATGTGCATACATCCAACAATAGAACGACAAGGGGGCTGAAAGAAATGCATCATGTTCCAACAGAACAGTATTTGTAAGCGCTATCCAACAGCAGCTCAATGTGAAAACAAAGCACTTTTACTGAACCAGATCGGGCAGAGTGCTCCAAAGGGTTGTTCCACAAAGCCGCAGAACGCGGCTTTGTGCTCAAGATTCCCCCATATGGCGGGTTATTGAATCTTGCTGTGCAGATGGGGATGTTTCTGACAAAGTACCAAGCAATTTCCCACAGGGCAAGTCCCTTTCCTCCCAGGCCACACTATTCAGTTGTCTACCAGCAGCCAACTTAAGGGTCGTGCTGGGAGAGTCTTGCTGGATGATTACCCACCAGCTGTCTCAGGGTGTGGAATACCACGTGGACCTGGTG
This sequence comes from Somniosus microcephalus, assembly GCF_052327205.1. Classification (NCBI taxonomy): domain Eukaryota; kingdom Metazoa; phylum Chordata; class Chondrichthyes; order Squaliformes; family Somniosidae; genus Somniosus; species Somniosus microcephalus. The sequence continues at coordinate 35,956,945 of NC_141005.1, read as the reverse complement.
AACATTACAACTCTAATTAACATTCCAAAAGGGTTTATTCTGGAAAAGGGGTCAATGTTAAAAGCACGTGGTGTGACTGTTCTTCTATCAGCTCAAGAGGACCTAGTCCAGCACTAAATACATTGGCACATTCATTATGAACAGTATAGTAAATGGATAGCCACTCCACGTGTGAAAGGTCACAGGTAGGACTTGGGCATCTTTGTAATTAACTAGATCAAAGATTTATTTGACCTATTAAAACTCTCCCAATTCTATTTTTGAGTGAAGAGTTTTATTTTTTATTATTTTACAATAGTGGAGACAGTCACTCAGATGGAGCATTACCACCGTGGGCTTCAAACTATTGAAACAGACAGAATAAGAGTACTTCATACTCTTGGTGACGCACAACGGTTGAACAACAGAAGTTTGTGCAGTGATATCAACATTTCTGCTGTCCTAACTATACTAGGCCTACAAAACAAAAAGACAGCAGAAAATATACAGCGGAAGCAAATTTGAAGAGGGAAAACTGGCCCATACATAATCTGAGCCAGATGATTCACATACTGTGCATAACAAATCCTATAAACTGGAAGTGTCAAATGATCTCTGGGACACTTTCAAGGATGTTAAATTTAGTGAATGAAAATCTAATCTACCTTTGGAGGATAAAGAAGGTTGAGGCTCTGGTAGAGTCTGAAATTGACAAATCCTAGAATGGTTGTGAAAAACTCTGTGAAGGTAGCCATCACTCTGTAGTCCACATCTGTTGGATGCTAGAAACACAATTTTAGAGCTCGAGTTAAGAAGCTTAATTAAGCTACAAGAACAAACATTATGGAATCATTTCCAGGATGAAACTGCAGTTTAAAAAAAAATGTATAGCTTAAAACTGGACCACCCAGAAAGCCTTTAAAACAAAAACAGAAGTATCTGTTTTGAACAAAATAAGCTTATTTGATACCACCTGGGAACAAATCAACAGAACAAAATCTGAAGTGAAAAGGGATTTTCTTTACTAGTTAAGTATAATGAAACAGGGATTACCAACTTTACATGCAATACATCCAAAGCACGAGGATGACTTTGTTGTAAGCCAAGCCGGATCAAATGTTCAGATACCAAGACAAGTCACACTTTAGACAAGTATGTAAATCAAAAAGAAGAGGGAAGTTAACGGTCTTCCATATACTAGGTCAGGATAAACCAATTCAACATATTCAGATGCATCACTATTTTTGTTTAAAAAGCCAAATGCACCTAAAAGCATTGTACATGACTTAAAAATCTTTCAGTATGAACAGATTGCTGCCATGTTCTCGAATTAAAAATAATTCTGCTTGCAACTAGATGGTAACCCATTTCTTATTGAATTTTTGTGCTAATCAGGATGAGAAAATAGAACACTGTCATTTCAGGCATCTGGTGTCAACATCAAATTTTTCCAAGTAATTTACAACTCAACTAGATGCAGACTAAAACTCCCTCTACTCTGCCTCAGCCATCATCACAGAAGAACACTCCCAAGGAGGATTTTCCCACTTGCCACACTAACCATCCTTTTGGCCTGAATGAAATAGCCAAATAAGCACAAAAATGTAGTCAGTTTTTTTTTGGCTAAAAGTCCACACACATTAAGGACTGGATTTAAGCTGGAGAGTCATTTTACACAGGAGAGAGAAGACATTCATCCCATCAGCCCGGATTTTAAGCAAAGGCAGGTTTGTTTGAGCCACCATAATATCCAGTCCTTCAGAATAACTTTTCTCAAACAGTAAATTATCAACGAGCAGCCCCAGTCAGCAGTATACAGCGCACATAAACACAGATTATTGCTAAGGTCACCCTGCAGCTGCAACAGGCTGTTTTCTACAAGGACAACTGTTCTGCTTTTGAAGAGCTTGTACTCAACATACTAATGTTAAGAACGATTCTTAATAATAACCACAAGGTACAATTAGTTTTAATTATTTGCTGTGCTGTTTATGGATGCTGAGCATTTTCTGGGTTATTCTTTTACCCAATTCATTTGGCTCTTGAAAAAAGGACTTGCAAGCTTCACCAGACAAGAATACAAACCAAGATTTATGACAGAACAATTCTTTGAAAGTAATTATCAAAGGAATGCAAAAGATCATCTCCAATATAAAAGAAAGGAAGTAAAATGCTTGCAGCTTTCTCAAAGACATTGTTGGAGAACAAAACTTTTCACTTTCAAATCTGGCTGCTGCAAACATTTGCTGCTATCTGTGCTGTGTGTTTTAATAAAGCTATATTCGCAAAGAAGGGGCAAGACCTGGAGCCAGACATTGACAAACACCTGTCAATCTGCAAACTTCCCTCGCCAACAGCAATTAAACCGACATCAAGACCTACTTGAATAATTTCTTTACAGTCAGTACTGAGCAGTGGCAGATGAGCAGCTGAACGTCACAACTGTACTCCAGGTCCCAGTCTGCCAGTGAGCAATGCCACAAGATTAGCCAGCACTGAGAGAAAAACGTATTCCAGCAAATTGATCATTACTATGATAATTGCGAAACTGCAAAATAAACACTTCATTATGGGGCACAAGCAACTTGAAATTTCTTCACTCACAACTACCTTTATCCTCTGGTTTTGCCAGATGGTACCAACTTATTTGGCACCATTTAACAATTTCAGAACTGTTCACTTTCAAACTTGGCTGCTGCAAACAGCTGCTGTAATTTATGATGGTGAGCTTTCAGTAGGGGATTTTTTTTGTCTTTCTTCAATGACAGCAAAACCAGGAGAGATTTCTTGTGTGTGAGGCATGTGACCAACAGTGTTCCTTCATGGTTCAGAACGCCCAGGCATGCAATGAGAGGGATTCCTCTGGCCCACATGGGAGATCCAGAACCAGGCTGCGAGGTGGATTTGTGACAGGTGGGGAAAGCAGCTCCAGGGTGGGAGTGCTCCAGCCGATCATTCAGCAACCTGGTGGCAGAGGCAGCTTTAGGGCAGACAACTCGATCAAAACCCGAGGATCGTGATGAGCAAGTCTGGCATAGTTTAGTGCGACAGATTCAGTTAGTGGTAATGGTAAAGCAAAGGCAAGTGTGTAGGCAGTGCAAACTAATCCCCGAAATAAAAGCATATTATCTCCATTTCTGTAAAACACTAATCATTCTCCTGGACGTCAGTTTGGTAGAAGGGGACTAACGTCCCCATCATTAGCTAGGCTGCCAGAAACAGTCTGCTCATTTTTGGAACAGCAGTGCCACCAAGGTTAAGAAATATCACATGATTTACGTATGGGACCATTTGAACAATGAATAGAAGGAATTACAAAGTTCTTTGTTCATCCACCACCAGGGCATAATGGAGGCTTTATTGCTAAAAGCCAGCTGCAGTGCCCCATACCAATGTTACAAGGGACCCTTTTCAATATATGAAGGCTTTTAAAATATTAAAAAACGCCCACAGCATTGCAGTTGGCTAAATGAACGACAGACAAGTAGTGGTCTGAGCTCAGTAGCTGTCCAACACTCTGAAGAATGCAACACAAGAATTTATTTTCCCAGTAGTTTGGGCAAAGAATTCATTGAAATTAAAACATGGTCATGCCACTCGTGCAGTAGTTCCTGGTTCAACTGCAAAAATCCATGTATGTAGGCCTACTATAGAGAGATTTTAAAGTGTACATAGGCTTCTAATACAATCCTTTAAAAAAAAAAAAAAAAAAAAATTGAGCAATTGTATTATTACAATGTTTTTTCAAAACCACCTTAAGACAACTTTATGAAATTGCTCGTACTTTGAAGGTCAACTGAGGATCTCAGATTCCCAACAAAAAGACTGGAGTACGGCAGCACGGTGGCATAGTGGTTAGCACTGTTGCCTCACAGCGCCAGGGACCCGGGTTCAAATCTGGCCTCGGGTGACTGTCTGTGTGGAGTTTGCACATTCTCCCCGTGTTTGCGTGGGTTTCCTCCGGGTGCTCCGGTTTCCTCCCACAGTCCAAAGATGTGCGGGTTAGGTTGATTGGCTATGATAAATTGACCCTTAGTGTTAGGGGGGATTAAATACGTGGGGTTATGGGGATCGGGTGGGATATGTGTCAGTGCAGGCTCGATGGGCCGAAATGGCCTCTATCTGCACTGTGGGGTTTCTGTGATTCTGTGATACATTTTTACTTGGTATAAATGTAGTTATTAATACAAACAAAATTTCAGCTTGAAGACATTTGTGGTATCCTTTTGCATCTAGATGATGAAAGCTTGTATAAACTCCCACTCAGCCCAGACAGCATATCTGAAAGTTTGTAGGGAGACTGTAGTTTCCCCAAATCAAAAGAAATCCATTCGTCAGCACCTGTTTGCAGTCATAACAGTGCTACTGCCAGGCTACTTTAAGACAATGCAGCTTGAATGCTTCTCCCTTCAGGTACAAGGCAAAGCTAAGGCACAGTACTACTCAGTACTAAGATTTGGGGAAAAAAAGGTTCGATGATCAGAAATCAGAATATTTATGCTTGTAGTAAAATTGGCGTTAAATGAATTAACTGGACTTTTTCTACTGTCATCTTTACAATACAACTGTTTGTTTTTCCTAATTTTTAAACTAAATTTGTTTCATTTATATGAGAGATTAGTATTGAGCTGGAGAGATTATTGGAGTGCGATGGGCTCATACAGTGTGGTGTTCAGCCTCAAAGATCAACCTTGACATACAGTAGGTTGAAAACTATATTTGAGGGGTGAAATCACTAAGTTGCTGTGTCTGTTTGTATTAAAACTTTGAGAAAACAGTTTAGGTTTGGGGGGGGGGGGGCGCGAGGGAGTAGCGAAAGCCCACAATGCGCAGTATTTGTGAAGTGGATAAATATTTGAAAAAAAAGTTTAAAATGGTATGGGGAAATGGGACCGAGTGGATAGTTCTTTCAGAGAGTTGGTGCAGGGGCGATGGGCCGAATGGCATCCTTCCTTGCTGTGAAGTTCTAGGATTGTAATCAAATTCGAGCTTCCCTTCAAAAGTAATTTTGTGCAAGCATTTTATTCCTGGTGACTCTGCAACCTTAGCAGTAGCGTGCCAAATAATTGCTATCCAGCCAGTCCGTGTTTTTAAAGTTGGACTGAGTTGTAGGTACAATATAGGATCGGGACTAATCCACAATTACACTGACTTGCCCTATAAGGCAATATGAAACCTGAACAGGAACAGCTGCCATCATAACACGCCACTACCTGATGTGAAGTCGCTCAGCAGTTGCACATTGCATGAACAAAGCTGCAGTTGAATAGGAAAGGCCTCTGCCTTCCAAACTCCATGCTTAAAGTGTGAAAGATTAACTTGTTACAAAACACAAACTTCTGCTTAATGCTATGATTTTTTTTTATTTTTTTTTAAAAAGGTGTATTTAGTTGTAAAGTGTACAGTGTGTGCAGGTAAACATGTTCCCTTGAAAAGCATTTAGACTTGGGAAGAGACTTCTCATTTAATGGTCGAACTGCATGCTAACAAAGCTGCCTCGCCAGTTCTTTGCCACTATGCAATTACCCCAATTTCTTTCCAAAATAAATATTTTTGGGGCTATAAGATTATTGCAACATTATGGAATTTAGAGTCAGATTAATGTACAATATTGAATGTTGACAAATACTAACCAATAGATTGTGACTATGCTACAGACATTCAGCAATAACACTGCCTGCCTGAAATGATACACACCATATTCCTGCATACTCACTGGCTATTACTTTAAGGATTCATCAAACAATATTGAATAGCAATACTGCAAGCTGCCAGCACGCAGTCTTGATACTTACATCGTGTGAAAACGAATAGGGCACAATCCAGGTTATCAGTTGACCAAGAATTTCGGCCTGGTAGTAAATTCCTTTGATAGACAGGAATACCTAGAAAGAAATTATATTCCACTAAGTTAAAGCCCACAGGAGAAAAGCTCATGTCAGTGAAAGAGAGTAAAGCAGGGTAGAGTAGGCAGCTTACAACATTAGCTTTCATCGAAGTTAAACAGTAGGTGCTTGTTGCTATACAACTAAATTTGGACAGTGAATTCTTTTTAAAAAAAATCCACAATACAACTGTACCTCCAACAGTGGATTACATTTTTTGCAGTATGTAAAAGATGAAGTACAACTTCTTTAAATTTTTTTATATCGGATTTGGCAGAGCAAAGTATAATTAAAATAGTAAATGATTTACATCATATATACGTCAACTCAATGGTCCCATCCACTCATCAGTTGAGCTGCTTTTCTTTAAATTTTATCTTTTGTGCAATTTTCTGAAACAATCTCAAGATCTCCGGATCCTATTACGTTCCTCTAATCTCCCAATTCCAGTAGACTGCCAGCTCCAGTTCACTGCTTGCTAACTAATTAGCTGTCAGTCTATTGATGTCAGTTCTGTTCTTACAGAATAAGAGCTTTCCAATTAGAAGTACCAGGAGTGCCTCCAACTCTTCCCCATTTTTTCTTTTGCCAATTTTATGTCCTTAGCTTCTGAAGCCGTTGACTATTTACTGTGCACAGTTTCACAGCTAAGAAGCACTTGATCACGTAAGCCCTGACCGAGAGTCAGCAGGTTATTTGACCACATGACAGTCGAGCACACATGCTGAGCTATGGTTCCACAGGCAACAGCTTTCTATAACACTGGCCAAGGTGGGGCTCTTCATTTGAGAGCCTGGACCGCGAGCATCTGCTATTCACCTGTAGCAGCCAGGTCTGACCGACCAACACACACAATGTTAGCCAACTGACTCCGAGAGAGAGTGTGATCCTCAGGCTAGTCTGAAGTCGGACTCCCCCAGTTTGCAATGGAGAATCTCAAAGTGCCCCACAGTAGTCCCCAGAGTAATGTACTCAAGGTTCTCTGGTGAGAATAGTGTAGCAGATTAGGAGTCTTCAGGATGGCGATAACTTTTTAAAAGAATAGCAAAGAAATATCAAGTGTTTTAATTTACCCGTATAATAATAAGGGGGAAGCACTTTGAACAAAGAAACTACTCTCTACATTTTCTTCCCCTTCAAACTTCTCTAGTTTTCCCATCAAATCCCATTTCCTTTACACTTGGGATCAGTCTCATTGCTTTTTTCTGCACCTCTTCTAATGCAAGTATACCTTTTTCTGACAAGTTGAAAAAAATAACTGAATACAATAGTCTTAAGATCTGACCACCGAGCCACCTAACTTCTGTACTTTACTGTTCTGACTAGTACTTCATTGGCTATGAAGTGCGTTGGGATATCCCGAGGTCCTGAAAAGCTACATCTAAAGGCAAGTTCGCTCTTTATTTCCATATATCCAAACATTCTGTTAGTACTTTAAAATTTGCCATAATAGACAGAGAGACCTTCAGGATTGTGCTGATTCAATACTTATACTTTTGTCTTTACACTTCTGTCATGAATTTCTTCTGCCATGTATCTGCCCAATTAGATGTAAAGCTTTCTGCAAATCCTTTGTCTCCTTTGTTCTTACTTTTGTGTTGTTAGCAAGTCTGACCAGCAGCTCAGGTTTTCCTGTGGGATCATGTTGCTATTCATAACCATATGAATAGCATATTGATAATCAATGCACTGAATTCTTAGTTGGTAATTCTACTGCGGTTTACTAAAGTAGCTTCAATACAAGGATATAGAATATGAACAAAAAGGCCTTTCCATCTTTACCAATTGTTTTGCTCTACATTCAGAATCAATGCAATTTTCACCTCTTGGTTAGTAGCCAATATTGATGTATATTTTTAATAACTTTCCATGAGTATTTGAATGTTTTCTGTCAGCATTCACAGTACCAGCTTTATGGAGGGGTTACTCAGTTTGCAGGTTTGTTTTATGATAATCATGACCGGAGTACTTCTCTATTCCACCCATAATACACATGACTTACAAGGGTTCCTTATAGTAGTCGGAGCTCTTCCGCCCTCTCATTACATCTTAACTTTGCGAATCCTGGAAACTGCAACATACCAGATCTTGCATTGTTTCACGTCGATAATGGGTAACAAATGTGGAAAAATTGCTACATTCTCCATTATTGATAACCCATCTTGCTGAACATAATGCTCCCTATTTCAACAGGCTTACATTCCAGGAAACGTACTCGTACAACACCCGTTTAGCGGATACTCACCTTACGTAGCGACCTGGAAGCAATAACGAAATTCATAAACTCCACAGTTAGCCGCCGACATAACTGAATCGTCTGTACGTGGCATTTACCCGTGCGAGGGAATGTTGCAAATAGGAAGCACATGGACAATGCATCATCGAGGTCACGGAGTGCATCTATGAAGGTCGGATACCTTAATGGAGAAGTAGGGAAAAAAAATCAAAAGTACATTTAAAAAAAAATTTCCACTGGGGAAAAACGTGAGCCATAAACTTCAGTTTATGGAACATACAGATTGTAGTTCACCAAATCAGGTATTGATAAGATTTGTACATGCCCTCATTATAACTTGGATTAGATAATGGCAATTCCCTTAGCTGAAACACATTCCAAAAAAAATTATCAAATTTCCTGGAGAACAGGTTGACTATTTTGAGATACTTCTGACCTTACACAGACACTGCACTGGGGCAGGGGTGAAGAGAGGGAGAAGAGTGATTGAAGAACTTGAATAGGATTATTGTGGATGAGGAGAGATAGGTGTCACAGTCCAAGTATTTTTGTAATCCAAGTCTTGTGTGTTGCTAATGCGGTTTCATTGCTTCTGCTACACTCCCAATTGTGCTCCACTGTCTTGAAGTCTCAGAGTCGGTTGAGGAATCATTCTGATTGCATGTGTGGGGACTGAAAGCTGTGGTCTATGTACTCACTCGAGAGGTAATTAAGCAGGATTGCCCTTCAGAAAGGATTCACTGTGTAATTAGTTCACAATGGCTGCATTTGGCAAATCAATAACAACTTGCAGTTATATCGCATCTTTAATGGAGAAAAACATCCCTAAGCACTTCACAGAGGCATAATCAAAATAAACCGATGCCAAGCCAAAGGAGGGCATATTGGGAGGTTTGGGCAAAGAAGCAGTTTGAAGGTGGATTTTAAGTAGGGTCTTAAAAGGAGAGGGGGAATTTGAGGAGTTTAAAGAAGGTTTTCCAGAGTGTGGGGCCTGGGTGAGCCCCCCCCCCCACCGATTAACATCCTGGGCGTCATCATTGACCTGAAACTCAACTGGAACAGCCAGATAAATGCTGCGGTTACTCGAGCTGGTCAGAGGCTGGGCATTCTGCAGCAAGTGGGAGCAGAGTGGACAGCACAAGTCGTTCTGTACACGGAGACCAGCAACCTGAAACCCCCTCCCCCCCACCAAGGCGGGGGCATTTGTAGAGCCAGACTGGGGAGACCGAGATAGAGGCAGGGCAGAGGCGAGGTGAGGTGTAAAAGCAATCGTCATTACAGGAAGAAATCAAGCAAGTCTGTGCCTCTGTGGACCATGTGGTTTCCACAGGTCAGACTGCTAGACGAAGATGAGCTTTGGTTCATATGATTTGCATTAAAAAAAAACCTAATAGTTTGAAGACCGAGGAAGGGACAGGTCAAGTGATTTCCACGGACCAAATCACTGGAACACAAGAACTCAACGTTTTAATGATCAAAAGGTGGGACGAGGTAAGAGTTTCAAGGGTGTTAATTTCAGAGCCACTAGAATTTGTGGATATAACTGGAAAGTACTGCTACTACTAACATTTATATAACACTTTTGACATCTCAAGGTGCTTCACAAATAGGAGAAAGGAATGGTGCCAAGTTAGGAAGGGTGCGATGGGGAGGAGAAGGAGTTAAAGTGTGGTCAAATAGTTTTGAGAAGGCTTTTAAAGAGGAGGATTGAGGTGGCTGAAGGCTTTGCTACCAACATTGGGGCAAAGGGGTGGGGGAAAAGACACAGAAGGCCAGAATCAGAGGGAATGTAGGGCTGGAGGAGATTGCCCAGGTAGGGTAGGGCAATGTCATGGACGGGGCAAGGTCGCAGGTGGAATTATAGGTGAGAATTTTGATTTTAATGCACTGGGGAGCAGGAGACGTCGGTGTTTCTAAAGAGGTTTGAAGTATAATTTACTTTGCAGGTTTACAAATCATTTTATCTGAAATGCAAACAGAAACCAAATTAGCTGCGCAAATGCAGGATATATTAACAGATGCTTGTCAATCATTAACAGTTAAAAGAGCACCTTGAATGGAGCTATTTCTCCCCCTAAAAATGTTACAATTTTGAACAGGTCTTTCAAATACACACAAAGGTATTAAGTGCCCAGAAAGAGTTGTTTTTAAGAAAACATGATTCCACATCAGCTAACACCATTAGAAGCTTGTTCTAGCATCAAAATCACTTTTTAGAAAAACAAAAACACCTTCTGCATCAAGTAATTTAATACCACATGGGAAAAATTCAGTGAAGAAGAGCTGGTATGGTTAACAGAAGATGCAAATTCCCAATAAAAACTAAAAAGGCAAAGCTCACCGATTTGGGGGGGGGGGGTTTGAAAGAGCGAGATGAAAGCATATACAGTACAAATCGACACCCGGGAACAGGCAGTGTGCTCCAACCTGTGGCAGTACAGAGCAGTGGAACACAAGTATGCACTTGCGAAGTTTTCAATCACAGCCTAGCTATTGGAGAAAGCATCAGGTAGTGTGAGGGGGTGGGGGTGATGGAAGAGGAGACACAGAAAGAGAATAGCTCAAAAAGGAGATAATTGGATTTTCCAAAAATGAAATGCCTTTGAGGACATCTGATTGACGTCACTTGAGCTTTGCTCTTTTGCTGTTATCCAAACCCCCCCCCCCCCCCCCCCCCCCCCCGAGATTATTATAGCCATGTAACATTCCTAGCCATCTTAATTTGTTTTTTTAGATCAGAACATTGAGTATGCAAAAAAAATTAAAACATTTTCATGACTTAACTAAAGGAGAACACAGTACGGGAATCAATAGGAGAACCACGAATGCTAGAAATCTGAAATTTAAAAATTCTCAAAGGGTTGCTTTTGAAACGTTAACCTATCTTTCTCCTTTAAACACTGACCGACTGTTTGCAATTCGACCATTTCCTGTTTTCATTACAAATAACAGTCAGTTCTGAAATTCAAGTTGCAGTTTTTCCTCCCATCTCAAACATCATGCCACTTCACAGCTGTCTTGACTATTTATTGGATACTAGATAGTGGAATGCAGAGTGGTGCTAATCACTGCAATGAGGCTGGGGGGGAGGGGGGGAAGGAAAAAAGACAAGAGCTTTAGGTATATTGATCAAAGAGAATAGAACTAATTTTTGGCATTCATAATAGCAAAGCAGGAGTGCTCCTAATTAAATGTATGGATCCTTCAAGAGATCAGGCAGAGACAACATAAAATGGTCTCTTTAGCACACAGAAGTGATCTTAAAACTAACCTCATCAGTTGTCACTCTGCTGGTAGCAAATTTCAGCGTGTTTGTAGGTGGTGGATGGGAAGAGTAACAATAGATGGAGATCATAGTTACCAAAATGAGTATGGCAAGGAATATTCCCGTTCCCTCCACCAGGCTTCCTCTAAAGATGCACCAACTAACCCATGACTATTTAGCGATTCAAATGAATTTATCTCCATAATTAAAAATCTTGCCTATGTCTGCAGTGCATGAGAAAGTCTATGTCACATTCATCGGTTTGTCAAACAGTTTATTTGCTCAAATACAGGCAGATAGGAAAAACTACCACGACGAATCACAAAGCAGTAGTTAAGTAGGAAAAGCTAATCATAAATCAGCAACCCACAAAATCAGCAACCAAATTGTTCATCCCCCACCCGCCAACCCCCCAAAGCTACCAACTGGGGACAACAAACTGCCACAAAACAACCCAAATCGCTTAACTTTTAAGAATTGCTTTTGATTATTTTCCTTCCTCATTCAACAATAACAAAAACTTGTATTTATATAGCGCCTTTAATGTAGTAAAACGTCCCAAGGCCCTTCACAGGAGTGTTATAAAACAAAATTTGACACCGAGCCACATAAGGAGATTAGGGCAGATGACAAAATATTTGGTTAAAGAGGTGGGTTTTAAGGAGCATCCTAACGAAGGAAAGGGAGGTAGAGAGGCGGAGAGATTTAGGGAGGGAATTCCAGAGCTTAGGGCCTTGGCAGCTGAAGGCACGACCACTAATGGTGGAGCGATTAAAATCGGGGTTGCTCAAGAGGCCAGAATTGGAAGAGCGCAGAGATCTCGGAGGGTTGTTGGGCTGGAGGAGATTACAGAGATAGGGAGGGGCGAGGCCATGGAGGGATTTGAAAACAAGGATAAGAATTTTAAAAATTGAGGCGTTGCTTAACCGGGAGCTAGTGTAGGTCAGCGAGCACAGGGGTGAATGGGGTTGGAGCGAGTTAGGACACGGGCAGCAGAGTTTTTGATGACCTCAAGTTTACGGAGAGTAGAAAGTGGGAGGCTGGCCAGGAGTGCGTTGGAATCGTCAATTCTAGAGGCAACAAAGGCATGGATGATGGATTCAGATCCGTATGCACAACTAAAAACTTATACAATTGCGGGGTGGGGGCAAGGAGAAAAAAATCAAAATTGCCCATAAAAAGCGTTATTTAATAACGTTAGAAATAAATGCCAATGTCTATGCATAGGCCTGCATTCTCTTTGAAGCCTGGGACTCCAATTCAGCTTCTGAATTAGGAATTTCTACCAAAGCCAACTATGTTGTTTGAGCTTTTTATGCCAGGTCACTGTGGGGGACTGATGTTTATGCTGGGGCTGGAAAGGTGCTGTGATATCAAGTTTGGAAATTGTGGCAAGAGTCAGTTTTGAGCCATGGCTGTTAGACTCAGTGAGAACATCACTGGTACCAGTGCTAGAACACTATACTAACGAGAGCTTCAGCAAGAACTGCAAATCTACTGTGTAAGGGAAAAACAAAGAGTTTCAGGGCACATTGAAGAAACAATAAATAAAAGCACTTGCATCTTAAGCAAATACTGCAAATTCACCCTGGAGTAGGGCAAGGAATTGCAGTCAAAAATTGAGGGAATTAAATGCTATGAAGAAAACACAAAAGTTACTTGCATCTTAGGCAAGTTTTCTAAAGTGGTAGGTTTATGAGGCCTGCACCCAACAGCATCAATAATATATAACGTTTTCAACTTCGTGTCAGCCATGTGGTACATGACTTGAGTAAATGTGCTGTATTAGTGATGGGGTCTTGTGTTTAAGCTACTGCAGAACCACAGTAAGCATGAATAGCCAGTGTCATGTCCCAATCTGCCTTTAAGCAGTGACACACAACAGTTTGGGAATCATTTTGAGAGTAATTTGAGACATAACATCTGGTAGGTGTAGCATGCTTGGAAGGAACAGGTGGCTTTGGCGCCATGGTTCCCAAAGCTCTCCACCACTGGGGGTTTCAGCTTGTCATGTCTGAGTCTGTTGTAGACTAATTGGTAGAGATTGATTGCTATGATGAATCAACAACTCCATTATCATTGAATCATGCAATCACCAGAATGGCAGGTGAAGTAGATGGACGGTGGTCTTTTTTTGTCTAGCAATTCCTATGTTTAAATACATAACTCCTTAATAAAAGTACAGGTAGATAAAAACCCCAATAGCATTTTAGGTTTATAAATAAGGGGATAGAACTTAAAGAGCGAAAAGGAAATGATAAATTTGTCACGGCAATGATTAAGCCACAGTCACAGTACTTGTGCAGTTTTGGGTGCCTATTATAGAAAAGGCATTAGAGCCACAGAAAGCAGAGATTTACTAGGATGCTACCAGGGATGGGAAACTATGGTTGTGAGGAAAAATGATACTGGGATTATTTCCACTGCAGAAGAGAAGCCCAAGAAATTTAATGAAGGCGTTTAAATTTTTGAATGGGGAAAGAATCTTCTGATTTTGGAGTCAGTGAAAAGAGGGTCATCAATTTAAAATGGTCAGAGAATTAAGGAGTGAGGTGGGAGAAACTTCAAGTGAAGATTGCTGGTGTGTGGAATACTTTGCCGCAGAGAGTGGTTGAGCCAGAAGCCACTGCATCTTTCAAAAGTGTAGATAAATATAGATAAATATTTGAAGCAGAGGAAGATACAAAGCTATGGGGAAAGAGCAGGACAGTGGGATGCATTTTGACTTGCTTGAGCAAAGAGCCAGCTGACAATAGCTGAATGGCATCCTTCTATGGTTCTCTCCATTAAACAGTAGTAGTTCTTGTTCTGGAGATCGTGCCAGCCAGTTATAAGTGACTTAAATTCTAGGTGCGGTTAATTTAACAAATCACTGGAGCGGAGGCGTAAATGGGCACGCCAGGTACTGTACTAGGAATGATGTTATTCCATTTGTAACAGCGCCACACCATGGTACAACTGCAGTACTACAGCAACTGTAAATTAGATGGCTAACAAAAGATTTGCTGATTAAAAAAAAAGTTTTACATTTATCGAAAACATATTTTTTAATTCACCCTGGTCTGATGTAAGGATGTGCAGGTCTGCACTATGCCCAGAACTTTGCTTTTGAAGACTTTGGTGAATCACTTATTATTGCTTTGGACATCTCAGCAGGTTCTGACGAGTTACTACAATATGGTCCCTCTCCAATACTTCCATAGTTAGCTTCCTCTTAAATTGCTCCATTTGTGACCTGATAGCTTATCCACTGACAGACACTTTGTCCATTAACTTGGAGGTGGATTTCCCAGGAGCTCGGCCCTCTCCCACTCTGTTCCTTCTACACAACAACCTCCTTCATTTATTACCCATATCCAATCTTTTGGATTCATCAACTTCAGAGCACCGTCTCAGTTCACACATTCTCCATTCTTTTTGCAATGTACTGGCTGAATAAATATATCCTGACCACCTCCACACCCTTCAATTGGCAATGAAAATGTCACTGTTCAATTTGTCAATGCCACAGTTTCTCCATGTCCCTCTCCTCTTATCCCCACCAACAACTATATAAAAAAAATCTTTTTAGAAAGTCCAAATCTGTCCAAGACTTGAAGACTGCTCCAATAACTGGAAAGGCTTTTCAAGCAACTCTCTTGCGCTCTCAGACAGGATATAAGACGATAAACGGAGATAAAAAATTCCTCTATTACTGTTAGGCTACAACCCCTCATCTCTTTACTTCAGATGTTTTAGTAGTTGGTGACATACGGTAGAATCGAGGATGATCAATTTTTGGGCATCAATTGTAAACACAAACCCTACAAATTTTAGTGAGATTCAAGCCATCCCTGTAGTTTGAGCGCCAAAACAGTGAGTGTGAACCATATACACATCTGTTAATACATACAAAGAAAACAAAGATTTCAAATTAGCATGAGATCTTTTATAAACATGTTCTTCTCACACTCTTGATTTTAATGAGACTTAACATGGGAGCAATAGACACCCTGAAAAATAGATTACTGTTCAGTTCAAAACTAAATAAATTAACAGTATCTAGTCAGCAACATGCTTTCCCAAGATCAGGTGGTCCAGACCAGCTCCCAAGCAGGTCAGAATTGTGGCCCTATAATACTTTATTGGTGTCAGCTGTGGCTCAGTGGGTAGCACTCTGGCCCAGGTCAGAAGGTTGTGGGCTCAAATCCCACTCCAGGGACTGGAGCACAAAAATCCAGGCTAACTCTTCAGTACAGTGCAGTGCTGAGGGAGTGCTACACCATCGGAGTAGTCTTTCGGATGAGACTTTAAACCGAGGCCCCGCCTGCCCTTTCAGGTGGACGTAAAAGAACCCATCACTATTTCGAAGAGCAGCGGAGGTCATGACCAATATTTATTCCTCAACCAACATCACAAACAGATTATCTGGTCATTATTGCATTGTTGTTTGTGAGACTTTGCTGTGCACAAATTGGCTGTCATGTTTCCTACATTACAACAGTGACTTCACTTCAAGAATACTTTGTAAAGCGCTTTGGGACAATGCGTCTCCATAGACCATTTAGAATGATTTCATTAAGTGCTGTACTTCTTCACTGAGAAATGTAGTCATTTTGTGTTTGTTATTGAGAAATTAAGACAAGTTTATGGGAGCTGGGAGAGAAACAGAACTGTAAACTTCAGAGTATGTAAACCCAAAACATTTTGAAATGCAGGCAGCAATTCCTAAATTTATCTGAAGCGTTGTTCTAGGGTCAGATTAGCAAATGTGTAACAATCATAAAAAGATTGGAGATGCCCATATTTATTTAACTGGATCTAAAAATATGTTTTTGAAAAAAGAGTTGTACAGTTCTGAATAACCAGAATACCAGTTCATTTTGTTTCCATAAGCAAAAAAAGGGAAACATTTCACCCATTTAACTAATAGTGTTGATGTTGCTTGGATTTTACTGGGTTTAATTTATCCAAGGCTAAAAAGTGAGCACACCTCTCAAGTCATTTGAAATACATATAATGTACAATGGGAACTCTGCAACGAATGGATAGAAACAGATTGCCTTTATGAACATGAATGAGTTACTCCACAAATTACCTTTCTTTGACAACATGATCCAGTTTGTACACAGGTTTATTGTCCTTAAGCCTTTCAACCGTACCCCATTCTGCTTTTCCATAGGCCTTACGGAGTTTCCGGACAAATACCTGAAAAAGCATAACCATGCATCACAGCTTTTCCTTCATCATTCCAACAGACTGAATTACAAAACAATCAGGATGCCAGTTTCCTGTAAAATGGTTACAGAATGCAATTTAATCCGGAGCATTAATAGAGTTTTGCAGCTTTCAAAATATGCACTACTACTATTAAAATGTCAGGAAAAAAAGTATTTTCCACTAAATTTCTGTTGAAATAGAATTTGAAGAACGTGGAAGTAAAACTGAAATATTCTTGGAGCAATAGTTGCTTTATTAGTGTTGAAATTTGCCTCGAGAGAGGTTTAATCATTTTGCTGTTAAGGTAATTGTAATTCCATTTATACAGGTCTTTCAAGGGTAGCAATAGAATGAATAACTGCTCTTGCACAAACTACTAGAAAGGGTTCCTTGCCCCAATTAAATTCCAGAATGCTCAGATGTAGAGAGCGATTATCGTAACCAGTTGAATTAAAACATGGTGTCCAGAGGCAGAGGAATGGGTGGTGGGGGGGGGGGGGGGGGGGGGAGGAGAAGAGATGGGGAGAGTTTGGATGCAGGGCTGAAGGTTAGTGATAGGGAGGGGAGAGGCCATGGCGGGATTTAAACACGAGGATGGGAATTTTAAATTAAGAGGCATTGAGGGACCGGGAGCTAATGTAGGACAGGGGTGATAGATGAGTGGGACTGGTGTGGGATCGGATACAGGCAGCAGAGTTTGAGATGCACTGCAGTTTACACAAGGAGGAGGGCAGGAGAGCACTGGACCAGTGGAGTCTGGTGGCGACAAAGGCAAGGTGGAGGGTTTCAGCAGATGGACTGAGGCAGGCGATGCTCGAGTCGGCAGTCTTTGTGATAGACACTATAGGGGGTCAGAGGCTCAGCTTGGGGTCGAATAGGATGCTGATGTTGCGAACAGTCCGGTTCAACCAGAGACAATGACCACGAAGAAGGGTGGAATCAGTGGCGAGGGTGCGGGGTTTGCGGTGGGGGCCAAAGACAATACCTTTAGTCTTAATGTTTAACTGGAGGAAATTGCACCTCATCCAAGACTGAATATCAGACAAGCAGTCCGACAACACAGAGGCAGTAGAGGGTCGGTAAAGTGGTGGAGCTGATTGTCTGTAAAAAAAAAAGTCAGCTTCCACATGTACACCAATGACAATGTCTGTAAGGGGCAGCAGGTAGATGAGGAAATGGGGACTCCCAAGGTAAAAGTGCTGGAGTGGCGAACCAAACCATTACCGGAGATGCTCTGGCTACGATTGGATAGGCAAGAGTGGAACCAAGCGAGGGCAATCTCACTGAACTTGACAAGGGAGGACAGGCATTGGAGAACGGGTGATGGGGTTGGCCATCTCAAAGGCTGCAGAGACTGAGGAAGGATAATGCACAATGGTCACAGTCACAGAGAATGTCATCTATCATTTTGGTTTGGGCTATTTCAATGCTTCGGCAGGGGTGGATGCAACAACACGTTCAAGAACGTGAGAAGAAAAGAAGGTTGGAGATGGGCAGTAGTTCACAAGAATAGAGGAGTCAAGAATGTTTTTATTTGGGGGGGGGGGGGGGGGTGGCAATGATGAAAGGGATGGGGCCAGCACCTGTGAAGAGGGAACCATTTACACTTTCATCTAGCAGGGGCAGAATCAGGAAGCTGGGCAATCAGCAGTTTAGTGCAATTGGGGGGGGGGGGGGGGGGGGCGGTCAAGGGAGAAGGAGGTGGGTCTCATCCAGAGGGCATTTGGAGAGATATGAGAGAAAATAGAAAAAAAGGGCTGGGGGAGGTTTGTCTTGGTGGGCAAGGGAGGGGGTTGCAGATTAGCAATTGCCTCAATCTTAGTGACAGACATCCATGAACTCCTCGCACTTGCTATTGGAAGGGAGGGTGGAGGAGCTGGTTTTAAGGAGACAGTCATTAGTGAAGGGATGCTACGGGTTATCTTGCATTTCCAGAATGATCCTGGAGTAGTGAACAGTTTTGGGATAGGAGAGTTAAGCACAATGGAGTAATCTTGCACTTCAAGACTCAAGGGACTTCTACAGGAAATGAGAGAGTTTCAGATTTTAAGTGAAAGTGTGTTCAAGGTGTGTAGACTGAAGAAAAACAATGCTTCAAATTTCTACCTAAGCACAACAAAAAAAGCACATTACAATAATATTTTAAACTAGCATTTTCTCCGAATTTACAATAAAACTACAGTTGTCTTAAAAATACATGTAAACTATACCAGAACGGGTTTGAGAGTTTTGCAGAAGCATGGATAGTGAAAATATGCTGTACTTTGAGCAGCTTGCCCACTGGTTTCACACCAAGACTATCAACTGAGACCAGCGAGACTGGTATCAAAGACTTAGCTGCCTGCCTTAGCAAAGAATTTCACTGCCACAACTGACACAGGAACTGCAGCTTACAGCTTTCCTGAAGATAGAAGGCATAGATGAAAAGTGTCCTTAGGATGCAGAGAAGCCAAGCTTCCTCAGAGTAATGAATTTAAAAGAAAATACGATTAAGAACAGGCCGTATGATTTGGGGGTTTATTTCTCCTGAATTATAATTTTCAGGGAAAGACAAAGTGATGCAGCAGCACAGCCATAAAATCTGAAATGGTAATGGATGACGAGTAAACCTTTGGAGACTTGCCACAGAATTTGAAGATTGATTCAGCTCAACACAACCAGAAAACAACCTTAGGCCTAGTGTTTCGAAAACATGCACATCCCACATCATTCATTTAAGAGAAGAATTAAATTGAAAACAAGAGAATGCAAACTTACTTTATAATCACGAAACTTGTTCACAATAGGCTCATGCAGTAAGAACTTGATATCCTTGATGAGATAAAAAGTACGTGGAGCTGTTGAACCTTTGTTAACCTTTTTCTTGTGTTTGGGTTCATGAGGATAAATACCCTTCAGAATGCACAGTCGCCTATTGAAAGAAAAAAGCGTACATGGATGCAGCAATTATTTCACAGGAATAGAAATTAATACAGGAAACTTTCTGGTATCCGGCACTGACGGGACCGAGCTGGTGCCGTTAAATCAAAACTGCCGTATAAACCAGCGGCAATGTTAAAACAGAGAGCTTTTCAGCTCCGTGTGAATCAACAAACCCTGTTGCTTAGCAACAGCTTCAAAATAGTCAGCTGCAGCTACAAGCGTCTCTAGCTGAAGCTGTTGCTTAGCTACAGACCTTGCAGAGCCTGACTGGGAAAAAAAAAGCAACGAGAACTAAAAAAAAAAACTTATAGAAAACGGCTCCTGAATTTTGCCGGTAGATAGAGCTTTCCAGACTTTTAACCTCCGGTTAAACGAAAGTTTCCTGTAACAGGAAAAACTATTTGGCCCGATAAGTCAATCTTTTTTGATGGGCCTTTGCCAGTAGTTGCTGCTGAAACCGTCATCCATGCCTTTGTTACCTTTAGACTTGACTATTCCAATGCTCTCCTAGCCGGTCTCCCATTTCCCACCCTCCATAAACTTGAGCTCAACCAAAACTCTGCTGCCCGTATCCTAACTCGCACCAAGTCCCGTTCACCCATCACCCCTGTGCTCGCTGACTTTCATTGGCTCCCACTCTGGCAACACCTCGATTTTAAAATTCTCATCCTTGTTTTCAAAACGCTCCATGGCCTCGCCCCTCCCTACCCTAAAGTAACCTCCTCCAGCCCTATAACCCACAGAGATCTCTGCACTCCTCCAATTCTGGCCTCATGCGCATCCCCAATTTTAATCATTCCAGCATCGGTGGCCGTACCTTCAGCTGCCTAGGCACCAAGCTCTGGAATTCCCTCCCTCAATCTCTCTGCCTCTCCCTCCTCTTTTAAGATGCTCCTTAAAACCTACATCTTTGACCAAGCTTTTGGTCATCTGCCCTAATATCTCATGTGACTCGGTGTCAAATGTTATTTGACAATGCTCCCATCAAGCACTTTGGGACATTTTACTACATTAAAGGGTACTGTATAAATGAAAGTTTTAATTCACTGTTGAACCCATTTACAGGAAACTGTTATCCGGAGGCTAAATGTCCAGCAAGCTCGAGCCACCGGCAAAAATCAGGAGCCGTTTCGTTAGGTTTTTTTTCTTTTCGTTGCTTTTTTCCTCAACAGTCAAGCTCTGCAAGGTCTGTAGCTAAGCAACAGCTTCAGCTAGAGACGCTTGCCTTAGAAGCTGTTGCTAAGCAACAGGGTTTGTTGATTCACATGGAGCTGAAAATCTCCGTATGTTTCAACATTAGCTCTGGAGTGTCCGGCAGTTTTGAGGGAACGGCAACAGCTCGGTCCCGTCGGTGCCGGATAGCACAAAGTTTCCTGTATATCGATTGCTTCTATTACTCTTGCGTAAAATTTTTGAAGTTGCATCTTGTAACTGGGGAAAACCATTACAGATCACAGAAACCCCACAGTGCAGATAGAGGCCATTTCGGCCCATCGAGCCTGCACCGACACATATCCCACCCGATCCCCGTAACCCCTACACCAACACATATCCCACGTATTTAATCCCCCTAACACTAAGGGTCAATTTATCATAGCCAATCATCCTAACCCGCACATCTTTGGACTGTGGGAGGAAACCGGAGCACCCGGAGGAAACCCACGCAAACACGGGGAGAATGTGCAAACTCCACACAGACAGTCACCCGAGGCCGGATTCGAACCCGGGTCCCTGGCACTGTGAGGCAACAGTGCTAACCACTATGCCACCGTGCTGTGAACAATTTTTCTGAATCACTTATCAACTTGTTTCATAATTTTGAAAACCTCTAATAGATGACTCGAATAGGTTTCCTACCTTACAACAGTGACCACACTTCGAAAGCACTTTGCTGGCTGCAAAGCACTTTGGGACATCTGGTGGCCGTGAAAGGCGCTATATAAATGCAAGTCTTTCTTTCTTTGAAGTTTTTTCCCCTTTTCCAATGAGAACAAATCCAATTTCCTTAACCTTTTCCATATTAGATTTCTAAGACCCGGTACTGTAATGCATGTTTATGTTAATAGAGAAAAAAACACAGGCTAGATCTTCCTAGCACAACCTCAGGATGTCCCAAAGCGCTTTACAGCCCATGAAGTACTTTTCTTGAACTGTAGTCACTGTTGTAATATAGGAAACACGGAAGCCAATTTGCGTACAGCAAGCTCCCACAAACAGTAATAAGATGAGCAAATAATCTACTGGATGAATATTGGCCAGGACACCGGGGAGCACTCCCCGTCTCTTCTTCAAAATAGTGCCGTGGGATCTTTTAGGTCCACCCAAGAGGGGAGACGGGGCCTTGGTTTAACATGTCAGCCAAGACTGTGCTCAAGTCTCTGAAGTAGGACTTGAACCCACAACATTCTGACTCAGGTGAGAGTGCTACCATTGAGCCATGGCTGCCAGGTGCATCATTGATAGCCATCAAAAGCACACTCTACTATAAAATTAAAGACCCAATGGCATCAACAACTGACATTTTCATGAATTCTAAGAGTTGCTAGTCACATCTCCACTTAGCTTTCAGGAGCAACTGCACTGAAAAAACCAGAGGAGAGCAGAGCAAAGAGGTCGTGTGCATCTGTTTGACTGCTTCTCCTGCAGGACATTTTGAAAAGCACCCTCAAGGAAAACAATATCCTTCCTACAGCATAATGGCCAGTACTAGACACAATACTCGAAGCGATTTCAATGCTGTCTTATACAGTATTACCTCTTGATTTACAAAAAGTAAAACATTGCCGTAACCGTTTAACCAGGGCAATAAATAATGCAACACTGCGAATAACTTCCCCTCCATTCTAAAAACATAACTCACACCGAGAGACATTTTACTAAATTTTGACCTGAAATCAGCAAGACTAAGCTGCAACTTCTTCCTGGCTTTATTTCTGGTGATGTAGTTCGTGGCTGCTCCTCTTTCATGCTGATGGGAAAGAAAAAACACGTTTTATTTTCTGCAGAAAAGGTAATCATAACTGGCTCAGGTGGGGAGCACGGTCACTATTACAGCGGGAGAGGGAGCACGGTCAATATTGCAGGGGGAAAGGGAGCATGGTCAATATTACAGCCGGAGGGAGCACGGTCAATATTACAGCCGGAGGGAGCACGGTCAATATTACAGCCGGAGGGAGGGAGCACGGTCAATATTGCAGCGGGAAAGGGAGCACGGTCAATATTACAGCCGGAGGAAGCACGGTCAATATTGCAGCAAGAAAGGGAGCACGGTCAATATTACAGCCGGAGGGAGGGAGCACGGTCAATATTGCAGCGGGAAAGGGAGCGCGGTCAATATTACAGCCAGAGGGAGGGAGCACGGTCAATATTACAGCCGGAGGGAGGGCACACGGTCAATATTACAGCCGGAGGGAGGGAGCACGGTCAATATTGCAGCGGGAAAGGGAGCACGGTCAATATTACAGCCGGAGGAAGCACGGTCAATATTGCAGCAGGAAAGGGAGCACGGTCAATATTACAGCCGGAGGGAGGAAACACGGTCAATATTACAGCCGGAGGGAGGGAGCACGGTCAATATTACAGCCGGAGGGAGGGAGCACGGTCAATATTACAGCCGGGAGGGAGCACGGTCAATATTACAGCCGGAGGAAGGGAGCACGGTCAATATTACAGCCGGAGGGAGGGAGCACGGTCAATATTACAGCCGGAGAGGGAGGCAGGATCCGAGCAGCGGGCGCAGGCCCGGCCAAAGGCCTGGTGGTAGTTGCCGGACCAGAGTCACTAACGGACGCCGTGCACGGCAAGGCTAGCTAGCATTAAGAAAAGCCCTGGGGTTGCAAGCGCCGGGCCCCGCCATACCTTCTTCTTCTCCAGGCCGCCCATTTTCGCCGCCGAGCCGCTCCGCACATGGGCAGGAAGGCAGGACCCCGGGGCCTAGTTACAGCTGGCCGCGCACTTACCTCACCTCCCCATTCTCCGTGCGCTCCAATCTCCTTCAGCGAGGCAGATTTCTCATTGATGTATTTTTTTAATATATAAATAAAGAGAATATTGGGTTGAAAAGCATCAACGGTCATAAATTAATTACAGGCGGTTTGTGGGCTCCTAAGTATTCCGGGATGATGCCTGATCTGTGACGTATGTTTGTGGGCAGGGACTTTTAAAACGGTAGTAACAACAGAAAATGCTGCAAAGACGCAGCAGGCCAGGCAGCATCTGTGCAGAGAGAAACAGAGTTAACGTTTCAGGTCTGCCACCCTTCGTCAAACCTGAAACGTTAACTCTGTTTCTCTCTCTGCAGGTGCTGCCTGGCCTGCTGAGTGTTTCCAGCATTTTCTGTTGTTATTTCAGATTTCCAGCATCTGCGAGTATTTTGCTATTGTATTAATTTTAAAACGGTGTTCAACAGAAAGACTTGTATTTATATAGCGCCTTTCACGACCACCAGAGGTCTCAAAGCGCTTTACAGCCAATGAAGTACTTTTGGAGTGTAGTCACTGTTGTAATGTGGGAAACGCGGCAGCCAATTCGCGCACAGCAAGCTCCCACAAACAGCAATGTGATAATGACCAGATAATCTGTTTTTGTTATGTTGGTTGAGGGATAAATGTTGGCCAGGACACCGGGGGAAACTCCCCTGCTCTTCTTCGAAATAGTGCCATGGGATCTTTTACATCCACCTGAGAGAGCAGACGGGGCCTTGGTTTAATGTCTCATCTGAAAGACGGCACCTCCAACAGTGCAGCACTCCCTCAGCACTGCACTGGAGTGTCAGCCTAGATTTATGTGCTTGAAACCACAACCTTCTGACTCAGAGGCGAGTGCGCTACCAACTGAGCCACAGCTGACACAACTAACAGAGTGCAGGAACAATATATTCTGCTAAAAGGAAAGAACAAACTAAACACTAATGAGACTCCATGGATAAATAAAGCCTTAAGGGAACAACTGAGGGTAAGGAAAGAGGCATACATTAAGTACATACACAGCAGAGGAGTGCATGATAAGGGAGAATAGGAAGAGATTAGGAGAGAAGTAAAAAAAACAATTAGGAAGGCAAAGAGGAATTATGAAATTAAATTATCAAGGAACATAAAACAAAATAGTAAAAATTTTACTGGCACATCAATTAAAAAAGGAAGGTTGTGTTGGGAATAGGGCAATTGAGGGGTAGACAGGATAATACCACAGGTAATGATAGAGAGATGGCAGAAATATTAAATAATTATTTTGCTTCAGTATTTACCAGGGAGATAGAACAGGTGGACATGACATTGGACGATGAGATTAATAATGAGATAAGTGCATTTAAAATAAAGAGGGGATATGTTAAATAAACTAATCAAACTCAAAGAGGATAAAACCCCTGGTCCAGATGGAGTACATCCATGCATTTTAAAAGTATCTAGGGAAGAGATAGCAGGGGCATTACTACACATATTTAATAATTTGTTAGAACAAGCTGTAGTGCTAGAGGACTGGCGGATAGCTAACGTAATACCTATATTTAAGCAGGGGGATAGGATATGTCCAGGAAATTATAGACCAGTCAGCTTAAGATCGGTGCTAGGAAAAATAATGGAATCCCTACTAAAGGAGAAAATAGAAGAACATCTAAACACCAAAAATATAGTAATGAATAGTCAGCATGGATTTCAAAAGGGAATGTCTTGCTTGACCAACCTCATTGAATTTTTTGAAGAGGTAACAGCGAGAGTAGACAATGCAGTAGATGTCATTTATCTAGATTTTCAAAAGGCCTTCAATAAGGTACCCCATAATAGACTAATGAACAAGGTCAGGGGACAAGTAGCAGAATGGATAGCTAGCTGGCTTCAAGACAGAAAGCAGAGAGTAGGGATAAAAAGGTAGCTATTCACAGTGGCAGAAGGTGGGTAGTGGTGTTCCACAAGGATCAGTGCTGGGACCACTGTTGTTCACAATTTGTATTAATGATTTAGACTTTGGAATCAAGAACTTTGTAGTGATTCTTTATTCTTTACAACAATATGTGGGCCATATTGGATAGAGCTGGCAGGCTCCACCCCCTAAAAGACATTATTGAATCATTTCAGATTTTATGACGATATTGCAGTTTTCATGATCATTTTTCTGGTTCTTAACTTTGCTGTGGTGGAACAATTTTCCATATTAAGCCCATTCCTTGCAACAGGACATATAAAATTTGCCTAATAGTGGACTTTATCCAATTTATTTAATCTATTGTGATAATTGAATAACCATAGATTAAACCTCCAAGGAGATAAAACTGAAAATTTTCCTTGACTTCTGTTAGTAATCAAACAAAAACTCCCAGATATCAAACGTTACAATAGCCTGTTGCGTATGATACGTATTCAAATTGTGGCTCCAATTGAATAAACGTAAGCAGGAATCCGTGTTGGATAGGGTTTCAAGTGATATAAATGATAAAATACAGTAATAATTAAAAGTACTGAACTTACTGACAACGCGGTTTGAAATGCGGAGGCATGAGTACAGTTCAAAGCAATAATACATCCTGGATGATTGGGTCAACTAGCAATGATAGGCCATCCAAGTTTTGTTCTTTCAATTTACAATGTTATCTGAACCCCTTGAATTATTACTGCCCTTGAGTTCTCTTCAATTAAGCATATGAGCAGCAGCACACATGTTTAATTGCTTTAGTCTAGATGTCATACTGCACACGGAACAATTACAGGCTGAGAAAATGAGAGCAGAATTAATTTCACTGGAACTTTTCTTAAAAACATTGATAAAAGCCTATTCGAATCATTGAACATAATCTGCGAGATGCCCTTTCCTTGTTCAATTGCTGGATGGCTCTTATTTTAATTTCTTTCAGTTTTGGACAGGAGATTGTTTTGTGTGTAGGACCCAGAGTGAGTTTGCTATTTACTGTTTGCTAAAGGGGTGTGTGTACTCTGACCCTTTATAAACAGAATAAAAACACGAGTAAATGACCTACTAAAAGACAAAGGTTCTGCTTTCTCTTCCAATCACATACTCTACAAATCTCACACGTCTTAATTGTTTTAATAATAGAAAAAGAATATTCTGTGTTACTTTATTTACATCAGTTTCAGCGCAGCGATAGCCAAGATTGTTACTAAAGAAGAATGCAGCATCTTTTTATAAGAACAGTGACCTTGAGAACTTCGAAATTTTATTCATTGTATCAATCCAGAAATCAAAATCAAAAGCATATTGTGAAGTTTTTGTGAAAATCGTGTAGCAGATGGTATTGTGGCAGCATGGTGTGGTAATTATTCAGTGAGTTTTGCTTCGTGGGGGCGGGGGTTGTGTATAGTAGGCTGTGAATTTCCATCTGCTGCCCCCAAGTGGTGAGTTTTTGATCTCAGGCATGCTGCCAGGCACAGAGAAAAGGTCAAGCTCTTCCTTTTTTTTATATTTGTTCCTGGGATGCGGGCGTCGCTGGCAAGGCCAGCATCTATTGTCCATACCTAATTGCCCTTGAGAAGGTGGTGGTGAGCCGCCTTCTTGAACCGCTGCAGTCCGGGTGGTGAATGTGCTCCCACAGTGCTGTTAGGGAGGGAGTTCCAGGATTTTGACCCAGCGACGATGAAGGAACGGCGATATATTTCCAAGTCAGGATTGTACGAAAGGCTGATATTTAAAGATATTTAGTAGACGAGAATCATATATGTATAATTTCAAGTGTAGCCATTGACCAAATAATATTACCCATAATTACTCCTGGGTAACTAGAAAGCTAAGACTTGTTCAAAATGTAGCTGCGAAGGACAGTCAAAGGCAGTTGTGACTAAGTTTTGATAACAAACAGCCACAGACTGCGAGTGAAGGTTAAATCATTAAATAACATATAATGATGCTAAGTAGAAATTAGAATTTGCTTAATAAAACTAATTGCAATGATATTTAAAAAGTAATTAGTATAAGGACATAAAATGAGAGAGATCAAGAGATAAAGTATTTATCTGGTCGATTAAAGTGAGATAGTTTGGATACCTCAAGACTAGTGAAACAGCGCTGATATGGGCCCTTGGTATAAAGGTCTTGTATCAGGGAAGCTAGAAATGAAAGAGATAAAGTAAATTCCAATGGGGTGAAAAAACTATAAACAAGATAACACTGAACATGGCAAAGTTGGTGGAAAAATACTGGAAAGGCGGGATGCTACCTTAGCCTGAGTGACAATGGTATTTTGACCATTAGAACCAATTAAAAAAGGTGATTTTGTTAAAGACCATATATGGACACTGGTCAAAACAACTTTTGATAAGAAAAGGGTTAAAACCTTGATACGCAAAGAACAACTTCTCACAGACGTACTGCGAGGACAAAGGAACAGACTTAAGGCACGGTGGCATAGTGGTTAGCACTGTTGCCTCACAGCGCCAGGAACCCAGGTTCGAATCCGGCCTCGGGTGACTGTCTGTGTGGAGTTTGCACATTCTCCCCGTGTTTGCGTGGGTTTCCTCCGGGTGCTCCGGTTTCCTCCCACAGTCCAAAGATGTGCGGGTTAGGTTGATTGGCTATGATAAATTGACCCTTAGTGGTAGGGGGATTAAATACGTGGGGTTACGGGGATAGGGTGGGATATGTGTCGGTGCAGGCTTGATGGGCCGAAATGGCCTCTATCTGCACTGTGGGGTTTCTGTGATTCTGTGAAGACGACGTCATCTGTGTCCGAGAGGTTCCAG
The DNA here is from genome assembly GCF_052327205.1 of Somniosus microcephalus. Lineage (NCBI taxonomy): Eukaryota > Metazoa > Chordata > Chondrichthyes > Squaliformes > Somniosidae > Somniosus > Somniosus microcephalus. The sequence goes on along the minus strand of NC_141005.1, from coordinate 35,928,772 downwards.
AGACCTAGGACTGCGAGCTACTCGTTAAAACTATCGCCTAATATTAAGTATATTACGCTGTATGCTTAATAAATCTTGATCTATTGCTCAAACATACTGGCTGCTGCCTATTGGTGTCTTGCCCAAGAACTCAGAGATCATTAAGATCTTACAGGATGGTGTGTGACTTGGAGGGGAACTTGGAGGTGGTGGTGTTCCCATGCACCTGCTGCCCTTGTCCTTCTAGGTGGTAGAGGTCGTGGGTTTAGGAGGTGTTGCCGAAGAAGCCTTGGCGAGTTGCTGCAGTGCATCTTGTAGATGGTACAGACTGCAGCCACGGTGCGCTGGTGGTGGTGGGAGTGAATGTTTAAGGTGGTGGATAGGGTGCCAATTAAGCGGGCTGCTTTGTCCTGGATGGTGTCAAGCTTCTTGAGTGTTGTTGGAGCTGCACTCATCCAGGCAAGTGGAGAGTATTCCATCACACTCCTGACTTGTGCCTTGTAGATGGTGGAAAGGCTTTGGGGAGTCAGGAGGTGAGACACTCGCCGCAGAATACTCAGCCTCTGACCTGCTCTTATTGCCACAGTATTTATGTGGCTGGTCCATTTAAGTTTCTGGTCCATGGTGACCCCCAGGATGTTGATGGTGGTGGATTCGGCGATGCTAATGCCGTTGAATGTCAAGGGGTGGTGGTTAGACTCTCGCTTGTTGGAGATAGTCATTGCCTGGCACTTGTGTGGCACGAATGTTACCTGCCACTTATCAGCTCAAGCCTGAACGTCATCCAGGTCTTGTTGCATGCGGGCATGGGCTGCTTCATTATCTGAGGAGTTGCGAATGGCACTGAACAGTGTGCAGTCATCAGCGAACATCCCCATTTCTGACCTTATGTTGGAGGGAAGGTTGTTGATGAAGCAGCTGAAGATGGTTGGTCCTAGGCACTACCCGGAGGAACACCTGCAGTGATGTCCTGGGGCTGTGATGATTGTCCTCCAACAACTACAACCATCTTCCTTTGTGCTAGGTATGATTCCAGCCAGTGGAGAGTTTTCCCCTGATTTCCATTGACTTCAATTTTACTAGGGCTCCTTGATACCACACTTGGTCAAATGCTGACTTGATGTCAAGGGCAGTCACTCTCACCTCACCGCTGGAATTCAGCTCTTTTGTCCATGTTTGGACTAAGGCTGTAATGAGGTCTGGAACTGAGCGGTCCTGGCAGAACCCAAACTGAACATCGGAGAGCAGGTTATTGGGGAGTAAGTGCCACTTGATAGCACTGTCGATGACACCTTCCATCACTTTGCTGCTGATTGAGAGTAGACGGATGGGGCGGTAATTGGCCGGATTGGATTTGCCCTGCTTTTTGTGGACAGGACATACCTGAGTAGTTTTCCACATTGTCGGGTAGATGCCAGTGTTATAGCTGTACTGGAACAGCTTGGCTAGAGGTGCGGCTAGTTCTGAAGCACAGGTCTTCAGCACGACAGCCGGAATATTGTCGGGGCCCATAGCCTTTGCTGTATCCAGTGCGCTCAGCCGTTGCTTGATATCACATGGAGTGAATCGAATTGGCTGAAGACTGGCTTCTGTGATGGTGGGGACCTCAGGAGGAGACCGATATGGATCATCCACTCGGCACTTCTGGCTGAAGCTGGTTGCAAATGCTTCAGCCTCGTCTTTTGCACTCGCGTGCTGGGCTCCGTCACAATTGAGGATGGGCATGTTCATGGAGCCTCCTCCTCCCGCTAGTTGTTTAATGGTCCACCACCATTCACGACTGGATGTGGCAGGACTGCAGAGCTTTGATCTGATCCGTTGATTGTGGCCTCGCTTAGCCCTGTCTATAGCATGCTGCTTCTGCTTTTTAGCATGCATGTAATCCTGTGTTGCATCTTCTCCAGGTTGGCACCTCATTTTTAGGCATGCTCTTCTACACTCGTTGTTGAACCAGGGTTGGTCCCCTGGCTTGGTGGTAATGGTAGAGTGAGGGATATGCTGGGCCATGAGGTTACAGTTTGTGGTGGAATACAATTCTGCTGCTGCTGATGGCCCACAGCATCTCATGGATGCCCAGTTTTGAGCTGCTTAGATCTGTTCTGAATCTATCCCATTTAGCACTGTGGTCGTGCCACACCACATGATGGAGGGTGTCCTCAGTGTGAAGACAGGATTTCGTTTCCACAAGGACTGTGCGGTGGCCACTGCTACCAATGCTGTCCTGGACAGATGCATCTGCGACAGGTAGATTGATGAGGACGAGGTCAAGTAGGTTTTTACCTGCACAGGAGGTAAGGGAAAACAAGACAGCACAGCATTCGGGATCATTCTTTCTAACCTGTGGCTATCTAGCAATATTGGCAGAGGCCTGAAAGCAGATAAGCATGAAGAGCTTCTCATTATATTGTGGATGAAATCCAGAACTCTCTTGGATTCTATATAATTTCAGTGAAGCCCATTTCAAATCAAATCAAATCAAATCAAATCAACTTTTATTGTCATTGTTAGTGCACAAGTGCAGTACAACGAAATGTAGGCTTGCGGCTCCCGAGAGTGTACAATTTGGATTAGGACACTTAAACATTTCAACATACATTTGTACATATATATTAGCATAAATATGACCATAATAAAGTGCATCAGCAGATGTGCAGGCTTTAGTGTTTATTTGTGGAGTTCAGTAGGATGACAGCCCTGGGAAAGAAGCTGTTCCTAAATCTGGTCGTACGGGTGCGAATGCATCTGTAGCGTCTTCCAGATGGTAGGAGGGCGAACAGACTGTGGCTGGGGTGGGTAGGGTCTTTGATGATGGACCGTGCCCTCCGTAGGCAGCGTTTCTGATATATATGTTCTATGGTCGGTAGCCGGGTGCCGGTAATGCGTTGGGCAGTTTTGACTACCCGCTGCAGGGCTTTCCAGTCATGGGAGCTACAGCTGCCGTACCATACCGTGATACAGTTTGTCAGGATGCTCTCTATAGTGCAGCGGTAGAAGTTAGAGAGGATCGGGGGTGACAGATTACATCCCTTCAGCCTCCTCAAGAAATATAGGCGCTGCTGGGCCTTCTTCACCAGAGAGGAGGTGTTGAGGGACCAGGAGAGGTCTTCCGTGATGTGGACTCGGAGGAACTTAAAGCTGGCCACCCTTTCCACCTCCGCCCCATTGATGTGGATGGGGGTGTGACTTCCGCCTTTGGACTTCCTGAAGTCCACGATTATTTCCTTTGTTTTCTTGGTGTTAAGGGCCAGGTTGTTGTCGGCGCACCACTTCACGAGATGCTGGACCTCCTCCCTGTAGGCTGACTCATCGTTGTTGGTGATCTGGCCTACTACCGTGGTGTCATCTGCAAACTTGATGATGGTGTTGGAACCATTAACAGCCACACAGTCGTGGGTGAAGAAGGAGTAGAGTGTACAGTACTCTTCCACACCGTATTGTTTCCATGTATTGAAGCCAGATTCTGTAATTTACCCTATCCATAGCACGGCAGTTCACTTTAATGACACAAGAGGGAGCGTACTAAATCTTGAAGGCACTAATAACTGGGGAATACCAAATGTTTAAGAGGGGCGCTCGGAGTTGCCACAGTATGATATTCTAGTGCCATCATGTGGCTCTAATAGTGTAATAACAGGCACACAGATACAAACATTGATGCATACCTGGCAGTTCATATAATTTTTGCTTAGGGTGCTCTGATCAATGCACCTTATCAAAATTGAACCTCACAGTTTTACCCTTTTAGTAATGATCCTGAGGGAAAGAAAGAAAGAGGTGAAGTGCCGTTGCAGTTGTTGATTCTGTCTTTATTCAGAGATTTTCTTCTTCCCTGCGCCTGAGGAATTGGTGCTGTGGTAGGGAAGAGGAAAAAGGAATGGAAACTTGTTATGTCAGGTCTTTTAAAAAAAAATCATTCTTGTGATGCCCATCTTTCCCACAACTCCCTGTTTGAACCTCTCCGATCAGGTTTTCGCCCCTGCCACACCACTCCAACCAGAGTCACAAATTACATCCTCTCTGACTGTGATTGTGGTGAATTATTCCTCCTCATCATCCTCAACCTCTCTTTAGCCATTGACATGGATGACCTCCTCCATTGCCTTTCCTTCATTGTCCAGCTCAGTGTGATTACCTTTGCTTGGTTCCACTCTTAACTATTCGATTGTAGCCAGAGCAATGGCCAGCAATGGCTTCACTTCCCATCCCAGCACCATTGCCTCCAAAAGTCCCCCAAAGATCTATCCTTGGCTTCCTCCTTTTCGTCGTCTATATGCTTCCTCTCGGAAACATCATCTGAAGATACAGGGTGAGTTTCGACATATATGCTGACGACACCCAGCTCTACCCCTCCACACCATCAGCAATCAGATAGGGACAGAATAACAGAATTCATCTCATTGAAACTTATAAAATTCTGACAGGACTGGACAGGCTAGATGCAGGAAGGATGTTCCCGATGGTCGGGGAGTCCAGAACCAGGGGTCACAGTCTAAGGATAAGGGGTAGGCCATTTAGGACAGAAATGAGGAGGAATTTCTTCACCCAGAGAGTGGTGAACCTGTGGAATTCTCTACCACAGAAGGCAGTAGAGCCCAATTCATTAAATATATTCAAGAAGGAGTTGGATATATTTCTTAAGGCTACAGGGATCAAGGGGTATGGGGAGAAAGCAGGGACCGAGTACTGAATTTGGATGATCAGCCATGATCGCATTGAATGGCGGAGCAGGCTCGAGGGGCCGAATGGCCTACTCCTGCTCCTATCTTCTATGTTTCTATGTTAACAGAATTCAAATATATTCGCCACCTTTATCATGGTAAAAGATGATAAACAGGGTTCACACCTGATTGTCTGCAATAATAATAGGTAGTTCATGGCCTATTGGACCTATGTGCCACATCCTCAGGGTTTACTGATATTCCAAGGTTGATCATTAGACATTATGTTGGGGTCCAAACTTTTAAATAGTGAATTCTATGAGACCCAGACCCGCTGGAGCAGTTAACATAAAATTTGAATACCAGTTGGAATCAGGACTTAACATCAATTGAAAATGTGTCAGCTCTTTTCCAGCTAGGCCAAAATTTAATTCATCAGTATGGGGTTACGATTGGCCTGTATGAACGGGAGCAATTCGGTAGCTGTTGGCCTACAGCAATCATGGTGAAAGGAAAGCTTGTTATAGAGACAAGTTTCAGTCAGACAGAAACCTGTAGATAGATTCACCAGAACCGCAGAATGTGTTTGCTCTGCAACAGATGGGAGAGGCATAATATAAGGTAGCTAGGCAATTACTTGGGGATATGCCTTCAGCCAAGGAAGTTTGAAGAACTGTTTAAATTACTTGCTGAATAGCACGCATTAATATGATTATACATTATACTGATACAGGAGAGGCTGCTCCCATTGCCGTAACCCCTTGTTCCACATCACTGACAAAAAGAACATCAGTAGACCAACATGTCAAGAGTTGATGCTAGCAGATGATATTACTGAAACAACCTAATGTATGAGGGTGTTTCCTGTGGTCATAGTTCAAAAGGCATCGGGGGGTTAGATTCTGTGTTGACTACATGAATTGACCATTGAAGAAAAATATTAAATGCTTTGTGTTAATGACACTTTAGAATTTCTATCAAAAGCACACTGGATCTGACTTCTGGGTATTGGAAAGTGGGTGTACGTCCCGATAACAGGTCCAAGATGGCATTTCAGCACGGCCGAGGTTTGTTTCAGTTCAAGATACAGTACTACCATTTGGGCTGTGCAACGCTCCTGCTACATTCCAGCACCTTATGAATGATGTGCTGACTGGTCTGATTTATCATTACTGTGCAGTGCACTTGGACACCACTTCTGTGACATCATCCACAATACTCAACCATCTGATTGATCTGCAGGAAGTGTTCTGGCTGCAGAAAGCAGGACTGACTGTAAAACTGAAACATTCAAATTTTTGAGAAAGGAAATGGCATTCTTAGGACATATTGGGCAGGATTTTCACTGAGCCGTGGAGGTGGGATTGGAGGCGTGTGGGGGGTTAAAATCCCGAAATCAGGGGGCACAAACCCATCCTGCCCCCATGCCAGTTCCAAAGGAGGCGGGTACCCGACCCGCACTGGGACCCGCCTCCCGAGGCGGGAAGGGGATTAGTGCCAATTAACTGCCTGTTAACAGGCAGTTTTTAGCCTAATCCCTATTTTCATAGCTGAAGTGTGAGATTCCTGACAGCTCCAAACCACGCCAAGTTAGCGAGGCGGGCCGTCGGGCTGATGGGCTTGGAGGGTTCGAGATGTCCGGTGTTCAGGTGAGTGATGGATGCATGAGTGCAGAGATAAGCGTGTTTGGTGTGTTTAAAGAAGTTTTACTTACCTTTACAGCCTTCCTTCCTTCAGGTCTCGGGAGTCGCTCATCTCACCGGCACAGAAAGCAGAATGGCCGTGATCTGTCAAAAATTGCAGCATTCAGCTTTCTGTTCTGGGGAGATCTCTAAATCATCCTGAGAGGAAGGAATTAACTTAGAGTACAGATTGTCTGTTATGTCCCCTATGAGACTTTTAGTATTGTGTTTTGTCTCCCCCTAGTGGTTTTACTACTTACCTCCTTATTGTTGATTTATGTCATGTGACATGATGAGAAAGTGAAAGTAAAACACAACCTCGAGGGAGCCCAGAATTCATGGCTGGTGATGTATACAGTATCTAACGCCATCCTTCTCAGTTTCCCCCTTTGATTGGCATTGTCTGTAAGTAGCCTTTTATCAGATGTCTTTATGTTTGATCTATGCCACCATTTCTTGATATTTGTGGCCAGATGAGTTAAAATATTGCACTTGTGGAGTTTCCATGTGGCTGGCTATTAGTCTTTCCCCTGGCATTCATGTGTTAGACCTTTGATTGTTGTATCAGATTTACCTCAAATTGTAATAGAACTGTTGAGTTATAGTGGTAACATTTCATTCTATCCTAGGTTTATTTGTGTATTCAGATTGTGATTATAATACCAATCAGCCTTATTTGATGTTGTAATTTCTTGCTCTCTTTGTAGTTTCACCCTGTGTCATTAAACTGGATTAAAAGTAACAACGCCTCCTGTTTGGTGATGAGGGTTTAGCTGTCTGTCGAATCATAGTCGTGAGGAGGACAGAACATTGTCAGTGTTTGACAGCTACAAACAGCTGTCAAACCCTGATATTTCATCTGTCAAAAGGTCTTGACAAATGAAATGTCAATCTGTGATGTCACCTGTTGCCGGGTGGCCCTTAATTGGCCTGCTGAGCCTGCTGGACGGGCTCAACAAGGTCAATCAAGTCAAAATCGCATGGGTTGGCTAGAACTCGATGGAGGCAGGACTACAGCCCCAAAAGTTGTAGTCCCGCCTCCTACCCACCTCCTCAATGAAAATCCAGCCCATTGTCTCTACTGATGGCATTAAACAGAATCCTCGAAAGGTAACAGCTATAAGTGTATTTGCATAGCCTAAGATAATGTTGAATGTCAGACAATTTCACAGAATGGCAGGATATTATAGAAAATCTATTAGAGATTATACCGTTATTTCAGAATGACTAATTGGATTTCACTCAGTGGAATGAATGCGCCATTTGCCTGGTTTACGGAACACCAAAAGACTTCTTGGTTTGAAGAGAAACTTGTGTTTAACACCTTTACCAGTTAAGCACTATGGCTGGGAATACGTACTGATGCATCAGATTTGGGACTGGACCATGACAAACACTTTCATGATGGAAATCTTTGGGAACCATAGGACCAAAGTCACCTGTTCCTCCCAAGCCACTACACTTACCACATGTCATGTCTCAAATTACTCATATACTGTCTCCCGAAATGTTATTTTCTGAAAGAAATCTATCGAATTTGCATTTGAATGAAGGAACACCCAATCTGCTTCCACCATCTCCCTGGGGAGCCTGATCTATAGATTTACCACTGAAATAATATTTTTGCAGCTTATTTTTGAATTTACCTCCCCTGAAGCACAGGCCGTGTCCGCTGGTTCTACTGCGTCCCATTATCTGGGAGACATTGATCTCATGGAACGTGGAGGTCCTGTCTGAGCTGCACTTGCTGCAGCAAAATTTCTATCATTTTTCATGAAAGCAGGGCCCCCCCTGCTTCTGCCTAGACAGCTGCCGGGCATCTCTTCAGCTGTACGGTGAAGCCAACGTCCTAAACAGCAATTTCCACTTAAAGTTGCCGTAGGTTTTTAAATTTGCTCCTTTGATTGGGCTTGTATCTAATCCTCAGGCGCTAAGCATGTCAAGAACATGCAGATCACCTGAACCTGGATGTACAGATGTGTTCAGGTGCTTTCCACTCGGGCATATTTCGGCTATTTGCTGCCTGACTTACACTCAGACAGAGGGGGTGGAAAATCAATCCCTCTTACTTTGTGCCCTATATTGGCCATAATTTTAGGTACTGTCTATTACAGATGTTACATTAATTTGGTTTTACATTCCTTCATACAATGAATGGCCCAGAAAACATGAGAAGGCTCTTCATTTAATCGGGATAGAGCAGCATTTCTTTTTTCATGTGTTATATTGATGAGTGATGTGTTAAATATGGATGAGAGTCTTTGACAAGCACTTATAGCTGTTTCAAATAATAATAAGGCATAGTCAGCTGACTAAAAAGAACAAAGCATTTCTGGTATTACCGTAATTCATTTTTAAAGTGAATTACAAGAAGACTAGATAACTGGTGTAAGTTTCTCTTGTGCTGGGTAAGTTGTTTTAATTAGCACAAAGGCTTGTGCAAAGCCATTCTATGTACGGGAAACATTTTGTATGTACCTAAGTCTATGCTCCCATGAATTACGATGTTTAATGTTAGCTGTTGTTTTCTAGATGAGAGAGGTTTTTTTAATACAGTGAAATCCTGTTGGCTTAGATAACAAAAGTTTCTTATAACTAGAGTTGCATATATCGAGAATGATTATATAAATACTGTACTGACGGACTTCAGAACAGGTTGGAGATTTGTTTAAATGTGATCAAATGAATTATTTTAAATCAGATTTGTTTCACACCCAAAATTATAAAAAGGCAGATGAACTCTGACATGAATCGGTCATTCATGAAAGAAAGACTTATGAAATAATACTGAGTGGCCTGCGGGTGGCGCTGTCCAGGGAGAGTATAAATACTCGGGCACGGGCCCAGCTTGCACAGGACATTCTTAACAGGAACTAGTGAAGGACACAACTAGACCTCCATGTTGTAAAACAGTTGATTAAAGCTTTGTTTATGTCAAACTCCATAACCTTTTTTTGGTCAGTTTTTGTGCTCAACAATGTGGGAGATGTTAGGGCTGGGGAATGAAATACTTGCCCATTTTGGTCACTCATTGTCAGCATCAAACATTCCCAATTCAGATATAACATGGGTGAGATTCAGAGCAAGTGTCCCATCAATGTGTCTTAACTCCAACATCACTAGAGCATCCCCTAGTACTGTAACATTCTCATGTTCAACAGGAGCCAACCTTGAGGCTTCTCTGAGTGAGATTGCCAATTTAGTGCCAAGATAGAAGCAGGTTTGTGCTTTGCGTCCATGCTCGCTTGTTGGTAAGAACTGGGTTGAGGCTGTCCGAACTTTATTTCACCGAAGGAAAACTTTGTGGTCGACCATAGCCTGGTAAATCCCATGGCGTTCCTGACACCCACAGAGTTTTGCTTTATTTGTGCTGGAGCCGCGGGTGACACTGCAAAGCCACATTTTTATTGCCCGTCCCTAGTCCTAAGATGATGGTGGGTCCTCTCCTTGAACTGCTGCATTCCTTGTACTGATGATGCACCAAGGATGGTGTTAGGTATGGAATTCCAGGATTTTGATCCAGCAGCGATGAAGAAATAGTGGTATCTGTCCAAGGCAGGGTGGTGTATGACTTGGAGGTGATGACATTCCTATGATCTTGTTATTTTGCTGGATACAAAAAAAAGTTATTAGTTTCACAATAAAATATACATTTAAAGTAGCTAATGTCTGAATTATTCTCAAACCAAAGTTCACCGACTTTTTATAATATTTTACTCTGTGATTCTGTCTTATTTTAACCTCCCAGGACAACCACCATGAACATTTCATTTGAAAGGGTGAGGTTATTTAAAGAGGTTATTTACAACATTATTATTTTGCCTATAAAGTGTCCAACACCACCTGCCCCTCATTATGCTTCTTTCCTCTTTGTGTAAACAACATGGGAAATTCCACGATGTGCTGTGTGATGACCCAGTAGTTTCCAAGAGACACCGAGTGGATATTATTGCAGCACTGAAACTGGAGCAGCAGCCTGACCGCTTCTCTCCTTACCCGAGCCTGATAGCTGCACAAAAAGATGCAGTTTCACAGCGAGTTTTCTTCTGGTCTTTCTTGACTTTTATTGACAGCTGTAAATTGACTTGACAATCTCATTAGGAAACAGGAGCTAATCTGGCAATTAAAAAAAAAAAGTTTTCTTTCAATTTAAACCAATGTTACTCCTTTAAGAATCAACTTTTTTTCCAATATGTATGAAGCAAGTATGTTTTCCTTTATTAAATATAAAAAGAAAAACATCAAGTGCTGGAATCTGAAACAAAACCAGATAATTTAGTCTCTGCAGGCCAGGCAGCATCTATGGAGAGAGAAACTGATGAAAGGTCGCTGACCTGAAACATTAACTCTGTTTCTCTCTCCACAGACGCTGCCTGACCTGTTAAGTGTTAGCAGCATTCTCTGTTTTTATTTCAGAGTTCCAGCATCCACAGTATTTTGTTTTTACATATAATTACATAGAATTTATAGCACAGGAACAGGCCATTCGGCCCATCCAGTCCATGCCGGCGTTTATGCTCCACTCGAGCCTCCTCCTGTTTTTCCTCATCTAAATCTATCAGCATAACCCTCTACTCCCTTCTCCCTCATATGCTTATCTAACCGCCCCTTAAAAACATCTATACTATTCAGTTCAACCAATCCCTGTGGTAGCGAGTTCTACATTCTCACCATTCTCTGGGTAAAGAAGTTTCTTCTGAAGTCCCTATTTGATTCCTTGGTGACTATCTTATATTGATGGCCTCTAGTTTTGCTCTTCCCCACAAGTGGAAACACTCTCACTGTGTCTACTCTATCAAAACCTTTCATCATTTTTAAAGACCTCTATTAGGTCACCCCTTAGCCTTCTCTCTTCAAGAGAAAAGAAACCCAGGCTGTTCATCCTTTCCTGATAACTATATCCTCGTAGTTCTAGTATCATCCTTGTAAATCATTTTTGCATCCTCTTCAGTACCTGTATATCCTTTTTATAATATGGCGACCAGAGCTGTACACAGTACTCCCAAGTGGTCTAACGAAGGTTCGATACAAGTTTAGCATAACTTCACTACTTTCCAATTCTAGTCCTCTAGAAATAAACCCTCATGCTTGGTTTGCTTTTGTTATGGCCTTATTGACCTGCGTCGTGACTTCCAGTGATTTGTGCATCTGTACTCCCAGATCCGTTTGCTTCTCTACCCCATTTAGATTCTTATTTTCCAAGTAATATGTGACCTCCTTATTTTTCTTACCAAAGTGTAATACCTCATACTTATCTATGTTGAAATTCATTTGCCCATTCTGCAAGTTTATTAATGTCTTGTAATTTGTTGCAGTCCTCCTCAGTGTTGACTATTCCTCCCAATTTGGTGTCGTCCACAAATTTAGAAATTGTGTTTTTGATTCCAAAGTCTAAACCGTTAATATAAATTGTGAACAACAGTGGTCCCAGCACTGATCCTTGTGGGACCCCACTTCCCACCTTCTGCCACTCTGAATAGCTACATTTTGTTTCGGAAAATATCTCTAATGGTCAATCAGCAACTGAAAGAGAAAGCCAGGTCAAGATTTCATGTGTGATCCTTCATCAGAACTGGCAAGATCAGCTGGAGAAGTGGGGTTTATAAGACTGACAAGGACAAGTCAGGACATGCACAGGAAGACCAAGAGGGAGGAGGAGAACAATGGGGAGAGGTCAAGAATGCAAACACTGTATATTGACTCTTTTATTAAAGCGGCGGCTAATGGATTCAACAGTCTATGAACAGATTTAAAAGAGCTGGAAAGATGCATAAAGTGTTTTACACTATATGATGATCAATTCAGGTGATGATTGATATGCAGATATTTGAAAGGCATTGGAAAAACAAAAAAGGACAATCAGACATGCTAAAGGAAAAATGTAAATGACACCTAAATAGGGTAGACAACTGAGGTCTAAAGTTGCTGTTGATCATGAAGAAAATGAAATAGTACCTCATCCTCCTCTTGTGAACTCTTCTTGGAAGAAGAGAAAATACAATTGAGAGTGCAGTGAATAGCTTTTTCATGTACAGATATTTAAAAAAGTTAGTGAGAATAAATCAGTATCTGTTCAGTAACACTGCAATATTCATAAGAACCTTTTGCCAGTGGTTCTTTTTATCTTTTGATTTTAGTTTAGTACACATATATATGAGAGAGAGGTTTGAGATTTATAATAAGTGATAATACATGTACTGACTAGGTGAAAGTCATACTCAATGATGGATAGCTGAGAGATTATAGTAGTCTGATCTGATGTCAAAAACCACAAAAGCAACATCAAATTGTTTATAGTTATCAGAATCTCAGATAAGATCTGGTTATAATATATAAATTCAGAACTTCATGGTTTTATTTTCTTCCGGGTGCATGTTTTGGTAACAGTTGTGGATGCCTATGGTTGTTCACTCAGGCCCATACTGTTATTGCAGGAGGGTATCCATGTTATCACTGCTTGCCTATTATACACAATTTGCAATTGATTGCCAGGAAATAATATGACATTGAATCTTCGTAATGTTCCATTTTATAACCATATAAAAAAAATGCAGAGTTTTAAACAAGAATGCAACAGAAACGAGGATTCTGTTACAAAAGCCGTTGACAGGTACCGATGGACTTCAAACTGCAGACTCAAAAACGAAGGGTAGCAAGCAACCAGCAGCTATCCCATTGCTGCTGGGAAAAAATTAAGACACAGTTCCTGTAATTAGCACACGGGTGGAAAGTTTGATAACATCTGCAGAGGTGTTTGTGTCTTACACAAAAAGTTTGGGGTAGTTTTTCCTATCAGTTCTGCCCGATCAATGGGTATAAAGTGGTGAGACTCATGGCCAATTGCAAATATGCTGAATATCCATTACGCAGGATTTAGAACCTCATCCAGTTTTTTGGTTAGGTTCTGTACTGCCAATGGAAACACCTACTAGGTTGGAGGTTTACATTAAGATTAGGCCCCGATGATGTAATTTAGGTGTCCATTCAATTTCCCAGTATTTACACCAGTATAGTGGCTCTGTCATCTATCCTCTCATAAAAATGGCCATCTGGGACTGCCAGAGACTGCTGGATTTAAAGAGTTCCATTATATGATTTATGGCATTTTGACACTGAACTTTTTTTCCTTGTGTTTTTTTTCGTGTTTCCATTTAGCTGGCCAAGAGATTTTGTTCAAGGGCTGCTTACGCGTGATTTCCCACATGCCCACCTCCCCAGCATGCTCTCAGTACCTGGCCCAATATGGACTGGAAGCCTGTCCACGCTAATTAAATAAAGTTGACCCCACAAAATCAGGCAGGGTCTGCACATTAATTATTGGGTGGCTGCTAACGAGGCACGGGTCAATTAATGCTGGATTGGAAACTCTAGCCTTCATGTTTCGTATTGGAAGAGCTACAATTTGTTGAAGTCCTTGATATCATCTCATTTTTAAAGGAAATGAGTCCATTTGCAATCAGATCAAATTCTGACTTTAATTAAGAGGACAGGCAGAGAGATTGGTCGCATATGGTAATCCACAGAAGGTACATGGGATTGAAGACACCATGCGTGCTCTCCTGAATGCAAACCTATAAAGTTCAACCTATCACATGTGTTAGGTTGCATTATTTTGACAATATATCAGCAATTGAGTTGCACATGGTAACTCTTTACTAATTAAAAAAATATACATTTTGGTTGCATTTCAGTTTTTTTTAATCATTTAATTTAGTGCTATGGGCCTGTAAGGTTGGATTTTTTACTGTGTAGGTCAGAATTTCAGGGCTTTCAGTATGTAGGTCAGAACTTGGAGTGTGTACGATCCACAGTAACAACCTGCATTTATGTAGTGCCTTTAACATAGAAAAACATCCCAAGGTGCTACACAAAAGGTGTAATCAGACAAGAATAGCTAAGATAAAGAAGGAGATATTAGGAAGGGTGACCAAAATCAGGGTTGGGAAAGACAGACAGACAGAGGTAGCCAGACAGACTTGCATTTCTATAGCGCCTTTCACGACCTCAGGACGTCCGAAAATCCTTTACAGCCAATGAAGTACTTTTGAAGTGTAGTCACTGTTGCAATGTAGGAAACAGTATGCGTTAGGTAGGTTCATGTATATGTAATGTAAGTATTTCATATTTGTGAATCAGAGCCTGGAGTATGTTATGTCAGGACCTGTTAATGTGTATGCACAAGGCCTGTTGCAAATAGATCAGAGTATGCATTGCATAGTGGATCTATGCGAATCCCACCCAGTGTGTTGTTCAATAGATGCAGAGATCATACAAGATATTGAAATTAAGGAAGGTAAAATAGTAAGGATTGATGTTGCAGTAGATTGGAATACTGCCCTTTCATCTGTGGGACCTGGGTTTGACACAAGCACAGACAAATTAGATGAGATACATCTCTTTGATGGTTGTAAATGATGTGAGGTGAATTGAATGAGCCTTCTCAAGTCAATTTCTAGAGAGCACAGATACACATGAAAGAGAATGTTTTCTGTAAATCAGAGTTCAGCCACAGTATTGTGGTGATGAATGCTGCTTTCATGATTTATGACATCAGATCAAACTGCATTTGAACCCAAGACTTAATTGTTAAAACGCTTATATGTTCTCTCCTCCAATAGGATTTTGCCATTGAAGTCCTAATAACAACCCATTGCAAGGCCCCACTATCAGTGCCATTACAAAAGTGGCAATGAAATTCCTCAAAAACAGCCAAAATATCTCAGATTTTTCTCCCTTCTTATGGGGCAATATCTAGGGCTTGCATGTCACCTTCACAAGACAGTATGGCTTAGACTGAGAATTCAAAGTGTCAGAGAAAAATCGCAAGAAGTGTCCACTATACCACCACTATGTGGCCAAGTACACTAGTACTACAACCTACTGTACCACCACACCACTCTTCATTTTATCTGCCCATCCAATCGCCTCAGACCTGCCCATTTTCTCTGCGCAATTTCTGGCAGGCCTCCCATGGCCTATTTAAGTGGGAATGCATCTCTTAAAGCGAGCTTGCACTCCTTGATTTTACATTTCAATGTTGTACTGCTGCAAAGAGGGGAATCTCTGAAATGAGACGTAAATAGCTTCATGGAGGTCCTGGTGGAGGAGGTCAGGGCAAGGGGGGAGGTAGTGTTTGCAGCACCCACAGAAGCATCCCCAGAATGACTAAACAGCAGGCCTAGATAGAAGTGGCGGAGAGGGTCAATGTCCGCAGCATCACCCCCAGGACTTGGCTTCAGTGTCTTCTTAGGCAGTCCCTCGGAACCGAGGATGACTTGCTTCCACATTAAAAATGAGTTCTCAGGTGACTGATGAGTCCAATGCGGGACCTACAGTCTCTGTCACAGGAGGGGCAGACGATGGTTGAAGGGGCGGGTGGGTTGGGTGCTTGCGTTGATGTGCGCTCCTTGCGCTGCCTGCACTTGGCTTCCGCTTGCTCCCGGCGAAGAGACTCGAGGTATTCGGCGCCTTCCCGGATGCTTCTCCTCCACTTTGTGCGGTCTTGGGCCAGGGATTCCCAGGTGTCGGTGGGGATGTTACACTTTTTCCAAGGAGGCTTTGAGGGTGTCCTTGAAGCGTTTCCTCTGCCCACCTGGGGCTCTCTTGCTGTGCTGGAGCTCCGAGTAGAGTGCTTGTTTTGGGAGTCTCGTATCGGGCATGCGGACAATGTGACCCGTCCATCGGAGCTGATTGAGCATGGTCAAAGCTTCGATGCTGGCCTGAGCAAGAACACTGACATTGGTGCGCCTATCCTGCCACTGGATTTGCAGGATCTTGCGGAGGCAGCGTTGGTGGTACCTCTCCAGTGCTTTGAGGTGCCTGCTGTACATGGTCCATGTCTCTGAGGCATACAGCAGGGCGGGTATCACTGCTGCTCTGTAGACCATGAGCTTAGTGCTGGGTTTGAGGTCCTGGTCTTCAAACACTCTCTTCCTCAGTGTAGGATGAGGTTTAATGACCTCACAAGAGCAAGTACAGCGGTTCATCTCTCCATCTCTGATGGCAACATGTGTGCAGTCACTGACGTCCTGATTTTAACTCAAAGAGGTGTGTGGGCAAGGTATGAGGCTATTCCAAAAGGTTTTCATCTTTAAAAACAGTTCAGGAACATGATTATCAGAATCATAGACATGTTATCTTGGTATCTATAGTGGGAAAATGACTAATGTTTACTATAAAGAAATCATTGACCAGCTTCTTGTGACACTAAAGGCAAAAAATTGAAACCGGTAGAGATTTGTGAACAACAATTGGGGTCATTCATCTAGCTGAGCTAGTGGAAGCATGTGATCTAGTTGATATACATTTTGACTTTCAGAAGGCACGCAATCAGCCCCTTCACAACAGACTTAGGACTAAAGTGAAATTTTGTAAAATCAAGAATAAAGTTGTAAACTGGATAATGGGATGCAGTTAATAATTATAATTGTTCTAACTGAGTTGGTTTGATCAGAACCTATCCTGGGACTGTGACCATTCATGATATTTGATGATGTTGATAAGCATATGGTTATTCAAAAGCAAGATACTGCAGATGCTGGAAATCTGAAATAAAAACAGAAATTGCTGGAAATACGCAGGCAGCATCTGTGGAGAGAGAAACAGAGTTAGAGTTTCAGGTCTGACCTTTCATCAGAACTGGAAAAAGTTACAGATATAACAGGTTTTAAGCAAGTACTGAGGCAGGCAAAAGGGGGAGGGGAGGAAAGAGCAAAAGGGAAGGTCTGATAGCGTAGAAGGCAGGAGTGATTAAATGACAAATGGGATGATGGGTGCAAGGCAAAAGGGAATGGTAACGGGACAATAAAAGGAACAAAAGGTGGGTCTGGAGGAGCTGAAAATGACAAAAGCAGAATCATTACCAGGATAGTATTAGATCCAAAGAGGAGTCATATAAAGTTGTCAGAAAAAGTAGCAAGCCTGAGGATTGGGAGCAGTTTAGAGTTCAGCAAAAAAGGACCAAGAGATTGATTAAGAGGGGAAAATAGAGTGTGAGAGTAAACTTGCTAGGAACATAAAAGCGGATTGTAAAAGCTTCTAAAAGTATGTAAAAAGAAAAAGATTAGTGAAGACAAATGTAGGTCCCTTACAGTCAGAAATGGGAGAATTTATAATGGGGAGCAAGGAAATGGCCGAGCAATTAAACAAATACTTTGGTTCTGCCTTCATGGAAGAGGACACAAATAACTTCCCAGAAATGCTAGGGAACAAAGGGTCTAGTGAGAAGGAGGAATTAAAGGAAATTAGTACAGGTAGACTACCCTTTATCCGGACTTCCGAAAACCGAAACCCTCTAAAAACCGAAGGTTTTTTCGTTCAGTGTAAGTCGTGCGTACGAACGAAAAAACCTTCGGTTTTTAGAGGGTTCCGGTTTCGGAAGTTCAGATAAAGGGTAAGTCGTGCGCACGACCCCCCCGCGGACCCCGCCGACCCCGCCAGCCCCGACAACTGCCGACCCCCCCCGCGGGCCCCGCCAACCGCCGACCCCCCCGCGGACCCCGCCGGCCCCGACAACCGCCGACCCCGCCAGCCCCGACAACCGCCGACCCCCCCGCGGACCCCGCCGGCCCCGACAACCGCCGACCCCGCCAGCCCCGACAACTGCCGACCCCCCCGCGGGCCCCGACAACCGCCGACCCCGCCAGCCCCGACAACCGCCGACCCCCCCGCGGACCCCCCCACGGACCCACCTTCCGAAATCCAAAATTCTCCTTTATCCGAAACTCGGCTGGTCCCGAGGTTTTCGGATAAAGGATAGTCTACCTGTATTAGTAAAAAAAAGTGCTGGAGAAATTAATGGGACTGAAAGCTGATAAATCCCCAGGGCCTGATAATCTGCATCCCAGAGTACTAAAAGAGGTAGCCATGGAAATAGTGGATGCATTGGTTGTCATCTTCCAAAATTCTATAGATTATGGAACAGTTCCTGCAGATTGGAGGGTGGCAAATGTAACCCCACTATTTAAAAAAGGAGGGAGAGAGAAAACAGGGAACTATTTGTTAGCCTAACATCAGCAGTAGGGAAAATGCTAGAGTCTATTATAAAGGATGTGATAACAGGACACTTAGAAAATATCAACGGGATTAGACAAAGTCAACATGGATTTATGAAAGGGAAATCGTGTTTGACAAACCTATTGGAGTTTTTTGAGGATGTAACTGGTAGAATAGATAAGGAAGAACCAGTGGATGTGGTGTATTTGGATTTTCAGAAGGCCTTTGATAAAGTCCCAATAAGAGGTTAGTGTGCAAAATTAAAGCACATGGGATTGGGGGTAATGGCATAGATTGAAAATTGGTTAACAGATAGGAAACAGTGTGTAGGAATAAATGGGTCTTTTTCGGGGAGGCAGGCGGTGACTAGTGGGGTACCGCAGGGATCAGTGCTTGGGCCCCAGCTATTCACAATATAGATCAATGATTTGGATGAGGGAACCAAATGTAATATTTCCAAGTTTGCTGATGACACGAAACTAGGTGGGATTGTGAGTTGTGAGGAGGATGCAAAGAGGCTTCAAGGCGATTTAGACAAATTGAGTGAGTGGGCAAATACATGGCAGATGCTGTATAATGTGGATAAATGTGAAGTTATCCACTTTGGTAGGAAAAACAGAAAGGCAGAGTATTATTTAAATGGTGATAGATTGGGAAATGTTGATGTACAGAGGGACTTGGGTGTCCTTGTACACCAGTCACTGAAAGCAAACATGCAGGTGCAGCAAGCAGTTAGGAAGGAAAATGATATGTTGGCCTTCATTGCAAGAGGATTTGAGTACAGGAGCAAGGATGTCTTACTACAGTTATACAGGGCCTTGGAGAGACCACACCTGGAGTACTGTGTGCAGTTTTGGTCTCCTTACCTAAGAAAAGATATACTTGCCATAGAGGAAGTGCAGCGAAGGTGCACCAGACTGATTCCTGGGATGGCAGGACTGTCGTATGAGGAGAGATTGGGTCGACTAGGCCTGTATTCACTAGAGTTTAGAAGAATGAGAGGGGATCTCATTGAAACGTATAAAATTCTGACAGGTTTAGACAGACTGGATGCAGGGAAGATGTTTCCCCTGGCTGGGGGGTCTAGAACGAGGGGTCACAGTCTCAGGATACGGGGTAGGACATTTAGGACTGAGATGAGGAGAAATTTCTTCGCTCAGAGGGTGGTGAACCTGTGGAATTCTCTACCACAGAAAGCTGTGGAGGCCAAGTCACTGAATATATTTAAGAAGGAGATAGATAGATTTCGAGACACAAAAGCCATCAAGGGGTATGGGGAGAGAGCAGGAATATGGTATTGAGATAGAGGATCAGCCATGATCATATTGAATGGCGGAGCAGGCTCGAAGGGCCGAATGGCCTACTCCTGCTCCTATTTTTCTATGTTTCTAACTGCTGTCCGGAAAAAAGTTTGGGAGCAGTGGTTAAGTCCTGATCACTCCCACTCTGACCTCGGCCTCCTACACTGTTCTAATGAAGCTCAACATAAGCTCGAGGAACAGCACTTCATCTTTCGAGCCTTCCAGACTCAACATTGAGTTCAACAATTTCAGATTATAACCAATGGGAAGAGAGCATAGATAGGCAGAAAGAGAGCCAAATGAGGCATGTGGGAAAATGGGCAAGTTTTAGAAAGAGGGCATGAACAAGTTCAATGGTGGGGCAGATGTTCTGAGTATCAAGGCCCCTAAATGATTAGGACAAGCAGTCCCCAGAGAGAGGAGGGAAGTGAGCAGTCACCAGGAAAGATCCACTGAGGCAACAGTGGCAAGTAGAGCTTAAATAAATTAAAAATAAAGCTTATAAATTTAAAATAAAACTTACTGCAGGGAATATGGCAGCCCAGAAAAGTTAGAAATAAATATATTTAAATAAAACTTACATGTAGCATCACCAAGGTTTGTTTCTCTCCATCTGTGTCTGCCTCTCTGTCTTGTTTTTGCCTTTGCTTATCTGTATATGTCTCTTTAAGTGTGCTTTTACAATACAACAGTAGCCTAAGTGTGAAGTGGCTTCAATTCACATTGCGTTACTGTTAGAACGTAAATCTAGTGTAAACATGGAGTTGAGGCCCGAACTGACGCTCGTGCAAAATGGAGTGCGAGGGTGGAGAGAGTCTCACATCTTTTTGTCCCTTTCGCCCCAGTTCTGGATTTTCACTACACATTTAGCGGTAATGCAACACAGAAATTGCTTAAAAACAATTTATAATGTAAATGCACCCTTTGACTGTATCTTTCTCTTTCCGTCTGTCTTCCTCCCTCTTTCTCCTGTTTTTCTCTTCCCTATCAGTAAGTAAACAATTCCCAGAAAATAGTTTCCTGTCAATAGTTTTGAATGAGTAGATTTTTGGCAAAAACAAACTCAGAATGACGGTTTATAATTTCTGGGCTTCATGTACTGCACAGACAAATACTGAGGCATCATGGAAAGCTTCTCCACTGTGTCCAGAGTTTACACTGCAGCATGCTGGGAATTGTAGGCACAGATGCATGCTGGGAGCTGCTAGTGGTACCTTTGGTCTTTCAAATCAATTAATTCTAGATTTTCAGATAAACTAAGTCCTCCAATGAAAGACATTGTTATGCACATTTTAAACAAGAAAAATGCTGTTGTATGAGCAAATGTAGTAACTTTTTTTGATTTTAGTATTGTACAGTCCTTAATTCCAGTGGTAATGAAAGTTCAAGAAGGCAGATGGAATGATTTTCAAAGTGTTTGGAGCAATTTGATTGGTTTCTGCTCCTTGCTATTGGTTTATTGTTCCATTCCAAAATATGCAACATTCAAATATCAAGAGCTCACGAAGAAGGGTAGATCCAGGTAGCCTCAGCTAGGCCAAGATATATTTGACTTTTCAAGGGTCCAAAATGGAAAAATCAATAATTCCAGCCAGAACCAAACCTTACTGAATGATGAATAATCAGCACAGATCATATTTTATTCTGAAGCTCAGAACAGCACACTTAGACCAAGGTTTCCATTCAAAAAATCCTTGTGGGCTCCTTTTAAGGTTTTCAGGCCAAAATGATGTTGACAGTAGTCTACAAAAGACTAGGTTTAGAAAAATGTGTCCAGTTTAAATGTGAAGCCTGGTTTCACTTGTCAGGGGTGGCGTTAGGACCATGCAAGTGCACGGGGCCGGAGCGGATCCAGTGACATCAGATTAAGTCGGTAGTATTTAGTATCATTGTCCAGTACAAGCCCAAAATGCACGAGGATCCTGCAAATTGGCGGGAGCAAGTTCCCGCAAACAGCGATGTGGACATTGACCAGATAATCTGTTTTTGTGATGTTGGCTGAGGGTTAAATATTGGTCAGGACAAGGGGGTGAACTCCTATGCTCTTCTGGGAAATAGTGCACCCGAGAAAGCAGACAGGATCTCAGGTTAAAGTCTCATCAGAAAAACAGCACATCCAACACTCGCTCAGTACTGTACTGGGAGTGTCAGCCTAGGTTTTTGTGCCCAAGTCTCTGGACTGGAACAAACGAACACACAACATTCTGACTCGGAGGCAAGAGAGCTACCCATTGAGCTACGGCTCACACTCAATGATGTAGGAAGATATATATAGTTTTTTCACTTTTTTCTGTCATTTCAGTGTTTTATATTTTTTAATTTTCTTGCCAATTTTCTCCCCTCTCCTGAAAAGAGTTGACTCCTTGCTCGGCGTCAATCGCCATGGGCACCAGTTGCTCTCTGATAACTCTGATCCAACTAACTATTATTCATGTGTGAATCTTGACAGTGAGTGAATCTTGACAGTAAGTGTCCTTGTACAAGACCTTGACTAGACCTCATTTGGAATAGTGTGTCCAGTTTTGGTCCCCTCACATAGTGGGAGATATTGAGGCTCTGGAAAGGGTGCAGAGGAGGGCCACAAGATTGATTCCCCGTTCAAAACACCTTAGCTTTCCAGGTAGGCTTAAAGAGCTGTGTTTGTTTACTTTAGAGAATACATGATGCACTCTCTTTCCTTAATGACTTCTCTGCAGCCTTTGGACACAGTTGACCACACAATCCTCCTCCGTTGTCCAGCTGAGTGGGACTGCCCTCGCCTGGTTCCACTCTTACCTATCCAGTTGTAGCCAGAGAATCTCCTGCATTGGCTTTTTTCTTGCCCTGCACCATTACCTCTGGAGTCCCCCCAAAGATCTATCCTCCCCCCACCCCCATTTCTCATTTGCACGCTGCTCCTCGGTGTCATCATAAGATACGATGTCTGGTTCCACATGTATACGGACGATCCCCAGCTATACCTCACCACCACCTCTCTTGAACCCTCCACTGCCTCGGTGTTGTCAGACTGCTTGACCAACATCCAGTCCTGGATGAGTCACAATTTCCTCCAATTAAACCTTGGGAAGACTGAAGCCATTGTCTTTGACTCCCACCACAAACCCCATTCCCTCTCCACTGATTCCATCACCCTCCCTGGCAACAGTCTCAGGCTGAACCAGAGTGTTCACAATCTCGGCATCCTATTTGACTCCAAGCGGAGTTTCCAACCCCATATCCTCTCCATCACAAAGACCACCTACTTCAACTTCCATCTCCACCCCACCTCAGCTTATTTGCTGCTGAAACCCTCAACCATGCTTTTGTTAGCTCCAGACTCAACTATTCCAGACTCAACTATTCCAGACTCAACTATTCCAATGTTCTCCTGGCCAGCCTCCCATCTACCACCTGAAACGCACCAAGACCTGTTCACCCGTCATCCCTGTGCTCGCTGACCTACATTGGCTCCCCATCCACCACCACCTTGATTTTAAAATTCTCATCCTCACGTTCAAATCCTTCCACGGCCTCGCCTATCTCTATCACAGTGATCTACTCCATCCCTACAAACCTCCATGAACTCTGTGTTGCTCCAACTCTGGCTTCTTGTATATCCCCACTCACTTCCCCCAACCATTGGCAACGTGCCTTCACGCCATATAGACCCTAAGCTCTGGAATTCCCTCCCTAAACCTCTCTCCCTCTCCTTTAAGACCCTCCTTAAAACTTACCTCTTTGACCAAGCTTTTACTCACCTGTCCTAAAATCATCTTCTTGGTATCAATTTTTTTCTTTTACTAAGCTCCTGTTGTTAAATCCGTGAATCTTTAGGTAGTGTGTCCTTCAAATAATCGACAGAGACGGCAGAGAACAATCAACAGGTGTTTACTGGATGAGGGTTGCTCTAAAACTAAACAATACAGATCCCTACTCAGGGTTATATACAGGTGTGGTCACTGCCGGTACTACAGTATACAGGAGCTGTAAAAAGTAGTTCTCCCCTTAAAGGTACATACACTACAATTCCTCCCCTTTTAGATTAACAGTACCATAACATTCATTTAACAATTAACACTTTTAACATGCAACATTAACTGAAAATAGTCCATTTATAAATTCAGTCTTTGGGGCGGCTTCCTGATCCTTTCTGGATAGCGCCTTTCCTGAGTGTCTTGTTCTTGGTGCGGAGGTGATTCTGGCCCCCTGTCATCGGTTGGTTCATCAGCTTCCGATGCTACTGTTTCTGGGGTAGATGCTACCTGTATGTCGGGTTCATTACCAGGTACGCGAGACATGGGGTTGACTCGTTCTTGTGACGCTAGGATCTGGTCGACATAGCGTCTCACAATGTTCTCCCCAACATCCACTGCGTACATTAGTGGCCCCTGCCGTGTGCATATCATTCCTGGTTGCCATTTCTCTGTTCGGTAGTCGCGGGCCAAGACTGGTTGCCCTACATTGAAGCTCCTGGTCGGCTTCTCATTGATGTGCTGGAATTGCTTATTCTCAACATTTCTTCGTACATTTGGTCTGAGCAAATCCAGACGAGATCTCAACCTTCGGTTAAAGAACATCATGGCCGGGGTCTGGTTGGTAACTGCATGTGCCGCATTTCTGTAGGCTAACAGGAAATTGTCCACCTTATGCTGCAGTGGAATGTCGTCATCGCACATGGCCCTTACTGCCTTTTTAAAGGTACGTACGAACCTCTCAGCCAATCCATTTGTGGCTGGATGATACGGGGCGGATGTGTAATGCCTTACCCCATTCCTTTTCATAAATTTCCGAAACTCTTCGGACACAAACTGTGGTCCATTATCAGAGCAAATCTGCTCTGGCAAGCCGTTCCTGGCAAATATGGTCCGTAGGACTGCAATCGTTTTCTCCATGGTGGTGGAGGATATTTTGATCACCTCAGGCCATTTCGAGTGCGCATCCACGGCTATTAAAAACATTGAGTCCATGAATGGACCAGCAAAATCAATATGCACCCATTGCCATGGAGAGGAGGGCCACTCCCATGGGCATGTGGTGGTGCATTTTTGGACCTTCTGGCATCCTGAGCAGCTCTTTGTCAGGTCCTCGATTTGCTGATCGATCCCCGGCCACCACACATAAGCCCTAGCAAGGCTTTTCATTTTCACCCCTCCCAGATGGCCTTTGTGAAGCTCATTGAGCACTCTCTCCCTTAACTTGGGTGGAATTACCACTCGGGATCCACACATCAAGGTCCCCTGGCATACTGACAGCTGTTCTCTTCTGGATGAGAATGCTGGCAACAGTGAGTCGCCATGTGTTGGCCATCCCTTCACCATCAAGTCATATACCCGAGACAGTGTCGGGTCATTTCGGGTCTCCTTCTCTATATCCGCGTTAATTACTGGCAAGCGTTCAATTATAGTCGAATAAAATATTTCGACAGGGTCCACTGCTGGTGCTTCCTCCGCAGTAGGCAGTGGCAGGCATGATAGCCCATCAGCGTTTCCATGCTGTTTCGTGCCCTTATACTCTATTTCATAATGGTTCGCCCCTAGAAAAAGGGACCATCTTTGTAGCCGTTGCGCAGTCATCACTGGAACACCCTTCTTTGGATTAAAGATGGAGACAAGTGGTTGGTGGTCGGTCAGCAAGGTGAACTTCTGCCCGTGCAGATAGTGGTTGAACTTTTTCACTCCCCACACTAGGCTGAGGGCCTCCCTGTCAATCTGGGTGTAGTTACGCTAGGCTGAGGTTAGTGACTGAGACGCAAAGGCTACCGGCCTCTCCGAGCCGTCCGGGAATTTGTGCGACAGCACCGCTCCAATACCATAGGGTGATGCATCACACGCCAACCGAATTGGTAGTGCTGGGTTGAAATGAGCCAACACCTCTTTTGATGTGATCAATTCTTTGCACTTCTGGAAAGCTCGTTTACATTCGTCATTCCACTTCCATGGTACCCCCATTTGCAGTAGGGAGTTCAGTGGGTGTAGTACTGTAGACAAATTCGGCAAGAACTTATGGTAGTAGTTCACCAGCCCGAGGAATGACCCTCAGTTGCGACACATTTTCCGGTGCTGGAGCCTTGACTACTGCCTCAATCTTTTCAGGGGACTTATGTAACCCCTCTGCATCAATAACGTGGCCGCAATACGAGATCTGCTTCTGGAAAAACTCGCATTTGTGGCGATTAGCTCGGAGCC
Organism: Somniosus microcephalus; assembly: GCF_052327205.1. Taxonomy (NCBI): domain Eukaryota; kingdom Metazoa; phylum Chordata; class Chondrichthyes; order Squaliformes; family Somniosidae; genus Somniosus; species Somniosus microcephalus. The sequence continues at coordinate 35,902,994 of NC_141005.1, read as the reverse complement.
CATATTCCTTCAATCTAGTGAGCACCTGCTCCAGGTTGGCGAGGTGATCACTGTCATTTTTGCCCGTGACCAGGATGTCGTCCAAATAACACTGGGTCCCTGGAATCCCTTGCAGGACTTGATCCATTGCACTTTGCCAAATAGCCGGAGCTGATGCTACCCCGAACACCAGCCGGTTGTATTGGTAGAGACCTTTATGAGTGTTGATCGTGAGGTACTGTTTCGAGGCTTCTTCTACCTGCATTTGCAGGTACGCCTGGGCCAGATCAATCTTAGTGAAGCGTTTTCCTCCAGATAGCGAGGCGAAAATATCTTCAATCCGCGGAAGCGGATATTGTACCGTGTGAAGGACTGGGTTCACTGTCACCTTAAAGTCCCCACAGATGCGAACCTTCTTTGGTTCCCCAGGCGTATTACTCAATGACCTCTTCATTACAGGAACGATGGGTGTAGCCCACTCGCTCCAGTCCACTTTGGACAGTACTCCAGAATGTTCCAAACCTTCCAGCTCTGCTTCGACGGCTGGGCAGATCGCATAAGGCACCGGTCTGGCCTTAAAAAACTTTGGGCTTGCATGTTCCTCAATTTTAATCATCGCTGTCATGCCTTTTAGTGTTCCGAGTCCTTGCTGGAACACTTTTTTCGCGTCAGTTAGGATCTTTGACAGTCGCCCAGGTGTGACGTCGTCATCCTTTTTGTCAGCCACAGTCAGTGCCTGTATGGAATGCCAATCTAGCTGTATCTTCCGGATCCATTCACGTCCTAGTAGTGGTGGTCCTCCATCTGGCAATACATATAGGTCCATTTTTGGTGTTTCCTTGCCGTTGTATATCACGTTCACCCTTATTTTTCCTTTGGGATAGACTTTTTGCCTCGTGTACGTCTTCAAGACAATCTCTGTATCTCTCAAGGGTATATGTGAGAATAGCCGCTTGTAGTCCCTTTGGTTTATGACTGTTAGGGCTGATCCTGTGTCCAATTCCATTTTCACTTGGACTCCGTCTATCTTGAGCGTGACCCAGATAGTTTGGTGATCCTCCATTTTGATTACATTATGTAGTTTCAGACAACCCAGCTCCTTGCTTCCAGAGTCTGTATCACTTTTCTGTTTGCCTGAACTACTCTCCGTCACCTTATGTACCTTTTTGTACTTCTCTGTGGAGATTTCTTGCTGCTAGTTTTCTTTCCCGACCTGCAGACTCTTGTTATGTGTCCTACTTTTCCACACTGTCTGCACACTTGGTCCTTGAACCAACAATCCTTATGGCCGTGTGTTGTTCTGCCACAGTGATAACACTTCACTGCTCCATATGACATTTCATTTGTGCCATATTCTTGCGGTCTCCGTTGTATCTCTGCAGCGCCCCATGCGGCTGCTTCGTGTGATACTGCCATGTTGAAAGCCTTGTCCAGCGTAAGATCCTTTTCTGATAGAAGCCGTTTCTGGGTTCCTTCACTTTGAAGCCCACACATAAACTTGTCCCTTAAAGTATCTGCTAGTCCCGTTCCAAACTGGCAGTGTTTCGATAGCTTGCGCAGTTCCGTTAAATACTCAGCATTACTTTCGTCTTTATGCTGGTTCCTTTTGTGAAACTTAAATCTTTCTGCTATCAGCAGCGGTGTGGGGTTTAAGTGGTCCTGTAGGATTGCCACTATGCTTTCAAAATCCTTTTCCACTGGCTTCTCTGGGGTTACTAGGTTTCGCAGTAAGCCGTATGTTTTTGCACCCATGGAATTCAACAATACCAGTGCTTTCCTGGCATCTGGCACTTCATTCGCCTTGCAGTACGCTTCTATGCGTTCTACATATGTCGCCCAATCTTCGACTTCATTGTCGAACGCTGTGACACTGCCACTCTTCGGCATCCCTGGGTGTGGTTAGACTGGCTAAAAATGGCATCTCCCGTGCTCTCCCTTCTTCTCCGCTGGCTCAAAATGGCGTCTCCCGCGCTTTCCTTTCTTCCCGCGCTCTCCCTTCTTCTCCACTGTGGCTCAAAATGGCGTCTCCCGCGCTCTCCCTTCTTCTCCGCTGCGGCCCAAATGGTGTCTCCCACGCTTTCTTTTCTTCCCCCGCGGACGCTGCTCAGCCCTTGAACACCGGCTGCGCTCTGCGCGTTTTCCTGCGCGCCTCTCTCGTTGACGCCGCTCGGTCCAAAACCCCGGCTGCGCCCTGTGTGCTTTACCCTCTCTCGTTGACGCCGCTCGGTCTTCAACCCCGGCTGCGCCCTGTGCGCTTTACCCTCTCTCTTACCCGTCGACGCTGCTCGGCCTTTTTCTGTGCCGTCGGTCGGCTCCCGCCGCTGCTGTCCGGGAAGGGTCTGCGCTGTACCTGCTGCCAGCCCGCTGCGCTGGATTGTTGCGACTGGAGAACCAAGCCCAGCGCTCTACAGCCTCCTCTGCGATGCTCAAGTCCTCCCTGGATGGTCGACGCCTGCACTGGTGGAATCGGCCTTCTTCTTCAGAGTTGCAGGTAGATTCGAAACGACTCATCGCCAATGTTAAATCCATGAATCTTTAGGTAGTGTGTCCTTCAAATAATCGACAGAGACTGCAGAGAACAATCAACAGGTGTTTACTGGATGAGGGTTACTCTAAAACTAAACAGTACAGATCCCTACTCAGGGTTATATACAGGTGTGGTCACTACCGGTACTACAGTATACAGGAGCTGTAAAAAGTAGTTCTCCTCTTAACTCTTTTTATTTGAACCCAAAAAACTGTAAATAAACAAAAGTTTAACTAAATCTTAACAAATCAAATTAAAATTTGGTTTTCCGAATTAATTATGCACTCCAGCCCCCGCGGCGCCCACCGGTCGCGGAAATACTCAAGCGTACTGGCGGAAGTTCTCCCCTTAAAGGTACATACACTACACCTGTGAAGCACCTTGGGACATTTTCCCACCTTAAGGTGCTCTTTTAAATGCAGTTGTTGTTGTAAACGTAAATCACCTCTAACTGGTATCAGGTTACACTATTTAGCATTGACTGCAATAACAAATATGTTCAATAAGTAAATAGCACATGGTTAAGGTCCAATTACCTTGTGTATTTAATCCTCTCTAAGGGCTGTGGGGTTACAGCTTGCACTATTCAGCATTGACTGCAATAGCAACCATGATTGGAAAGTGTCAGCATTAAATTCAAACTACTGAACAAAATCATGAGTTGCCCAAAATATATCAGTGGTCAGTGCAACCTAGCACAGCACTTGGGTCTTCCAAAATCTACTGTCTTGGAGTTGCTGAAACAGTGTGAAAAGCAGTATGATGAATAGCATCAGAATTACAATCCAAACAGAAAAAAGAAACGTGAGGGTAAGAATGGGGAAGTCGAGGAGGCATTTCTCCGCTGGTTTGGAAATGCGCGTGGGAGAGATGCACCTATCACTGACCTTCTAGCCCAAAAAGCCAAGCAGTTGGCTGAATCGCTTGGAAATCCTGATTTTAATCTCTCAGACGGCTGGCTTCAGAGATGGAAGCCTCTGTACCACCGTGCATATGGGTCAAAGTTTAACACAGATACTACACGTGCAGAGCTGTGGATAGAAAATGTGGCTGCAATGCGAGCCCAAAATGAAGAGGGGGAACAGGATCAGATATTATGGTAACATTGGCCTATGTTCGCTCTGTGGTTGTTGCATTGCGGCTATGGAGCGGCACCTGCTGTAAAATTAGCCTGGGAAGCCATCATGAAGGAGGTCCCAGATTGGCTACAAATCTCCTCTGAAATGCCATTAGCTAAGAATTTTTATTCAATGACTTAATTTGTATGGAGCATGGAACAAAATTAAATCTTTTTAAAAGTCTGATGGATATTTTCCTTGATAGTGCCTCACAGTTGTTAATTAAAAATTAATCCATCCTATCACAGACCTTCCCTTTGTTCTTCCCTCCCCTCCTCCCTTTCCCTGTTCCACACTTGCTTAAAAATCTGTTACTTCTCCAGCTTTTTCCAGTTCTGATAAAGGATCATTGACCTGAAACGTTAACTCTGTTTCTCTCTCCACGATGCTACCTGACCTGCTGAGTGTTTCCAGCATTTTTTGTTGTTAATTGAAAATGTTCTGTATGGCTGTCAGTGCATTCTGGGTATTGTAGTTGCAGAGGAACAAGGTGAAAACTACAATTCCTATAATGCATCTCGCACACATACACACTGACTTTAAAACCCAGGCTTGAGACAAGCAGGCAGAAAACTTATTGGAGAAATGTCTAACATTAAATAACCAAGGTTGTTGATTTTATTCAGAATTGTCAGTTTTAATTTTTTTTAAGTAAATGTTATTCTAGTTATACAACTGACTCAAATGAAGAAGGAAAATTGAAGTTGATAAGTGTGAAGAAATTATTGAGGTGCTATTTTGATCAACTGACTTTAAGGAACCAGCTGTTTTGTGAATAGCATGTTTGAAAACAATTGAAAGATCCGATTAGGCACTTTCCAGCCTTCCGGACTCAATAGCGAGTCAACAATTTCAGATCATAACCTCGGCCCCTATTACATTTTTATATATATTTTTTATCCACACCTTTGTTTTGTGTCCTTCCCTCTTTTTTTCTCTCCCACCTGGCAGCTGTCTCTCATTCTGCCAGCGCATTTCACACCTAATCTAGAGCCGCCTTTTGTCTCCACTAGTCCTATCACCATCTCGTCTTGTTTTGAATACCTCTTTTAATGTCTCTTCTCTTTTGTTCTCTCATCCCCATTTCCCAGCCCCCAAACTGGCCTTTTAATCGGTTTCATTTCCTGTGTTTTCTCAGTCTTGATGAAGGGTTTTGACCTGAAACGTTGACTCTATTTCTCTCTCCACAGATGCTGCCTGGCCTGCTGAGTTTTTCCAGCATTTTCTGTTATTTTGGATTTCCAGCATCCACAGTATTTTGTTATTGTGAAAGATTTGATTGTTTGTTTGGTTTTCTGTTAGCTACTCGTTCCTCTTGGTACTATTTGCTACTTTTTGATTCACCGGCAGTTAAAAGGATAATTGATTGACACCCTCAAAGCCTCCTTGAAAAAGTGCAACATCCCCACTGCCACCTGGGAATCCCTGGCCCAAGACCGCACAAAGTGGAGGAGAAGCATCCGAGAAGGCGCCGAACACCTCTAGTCTCTTCGTTGGGAGCAAGCGGAAGCCAAGCGCAAGGAGCGCACATCAACCCAAGCACCCCACCCCTTCAACCACCGTCTGCCCCACCTGTGATATAGACTGTAGGTCCCGCATTGGACTCATCAGTCACTTGAGAACTCAGTTTTAATGTGGAAGCAAGTCATCCTCGGTTCCGAGGGACTGCCTAAGATAGATGATTTGATTAGTAAGAAAGACTTGCATTTATATAGCACCTTTCACGACCAGCGGACGTCTCGCAGCGCTTCACAGCCAATGAAGTACTTTTTGAAGTGGAGTCACTGTTGGAATGTGGGAAGTGTAGTTACTTGAGCTCCTCATTATTCTATTGCTCTACAAATGACACTTTGGAGATATGACACTTTTCAGGTGACTCGTCTGAGGTCGCACCTTCAGGTGTGATGTCTTTGAAAGTGGTGACAACACACACCCTGTGTAGATTTCTTTAAAATTAATTGAATTCCAGAGCTGGGAGTCGGCCACTGCTTCTGGAAGGCAGTTTGGTGCATTTCACACACTAGCTGGGGTGTTTTAGAGGCATGTGGTGCATACAGCTAGAGGGAGACAGAAAGGTTAGCCTTCAAAAAAAAAAGTGGAAAACAAAAACCATTGTATTAAAACTGCAAGGCAGGTCTACCAACATTAAGTAGGAGACTCTAATGTGACCGTTTCAGGATAGCAATCTCGCGGGGGGGGGGGACGCACTCGGCCAATAATTCCCATACTTTCTCATTTCTTTCTAGAGAAATGCCTAGAAATGATTGGCACAGTCAGTGCAGGTGATGCAATCTTGTATGTGACTCGCCTGTTGAATGTAGGGGAGTTGGGAGGCCTGCCTTGCAGTATTTCTGGCTGTAACAGTAGTAGTAGGCCCTCTATTATATGGCTGAGATAATGATTTAAAGCCACTGCGCTCTGCAACACTCTCCACCCCAGGTCCCCAATGGTGCTCAGCTTACCTGGAGATTTCATCACATGACCTGCTGCCGCTCAGGGCCCTGTCCCTGCCATTGGTTGCCTGACCTGTCCATCCTCCCGGCGCCCCGCCTCCCCACGCCAATCAGAGAGCAAAGCCACTCTTCCTTACCCAATTGGACAACTCGAGTGTCAGTCAAACAGCCGTTCCCCCCCATCTCCAATTTTTAATATAAACTAATAAATTAAAGTTCTAATAAAATGTAAAAAGAACACTTTTATTAAGTGGCCCTATGATTTTTCTTGTGGGTCACTGGCAGCAGTGTCCTAAAGATTAATCTATAATTCCTGGAGACTCGGGACAATTTTGGCGGGTTGGTAAGTTCAACCCTAAGCAGTGCCAGCACTCTGAAAATTAGCCCAGAAATTCTGCAGTGGTTGCATTTTATCTCTCTGCACAGGACAATCATTGGAGGAGCACAGCGTTAAACAGGCGAAACTTTAATTCTTGGCCTTTGGAAACCCCGGCCTCGGTGGGGAAAGTTGTCAAAACGCCATTGAAGTGTTAGCTGGATGTTCAGAAATATTGGAGGCGGTAGACCCATGTAATTGTTGCAGGAACAGTAACTCTGTCCGGAACAGTTTCAGGGAGTAAGGGGCATCGTCCAGTTTACAGATTCACTGCACTCAGTTCCAATCTGGGAGAATCGAACACGTTTGGTCGAGGAGGTTTTTTGCCTTTTGCACATTGTGCGGTTTGTTTCTCATCCGTGCTTGCTGCTTTTTCCTCTCTCACTGCAACAGAACGAAAGGTTAGTGGGAGGAGCGTGCTGTCCCGAAAAAAAAAAGTGTCTCGGAAGTGAAGCATTGCCCGTTTAAATGGTAAACGCGAGGCAGCCCGGAACAGGAGCTTTACAGAGGATTGGAGTCGGGTTCGTCTGATGCAACAACGCTCGGGTCTGGCGCAGCTTTTCCCTTACGCTGTTTTTGAGAACAAATTCCAACTAAACCGATGCGATTTGCTGGGGCGGACCGGACTCTTTCATTCGACTTCGGGGTGTGTGTGTGAGAGAGATGGACCTTCACATCTTGGAGCACCGGCTCAGGGTGACGAGCCTCAGCAAAGCCGGGCTGGAGCGTTACACGCACGGGCTCATCAAACTAGTCTTCCTGCGGGACAGGACGAGGTAACGGCGCGGATCCTGACACTGACTCAGTCCATTTCACGCTTCCCGGGCTTGTCCAAGCAAACACTGGCCCTGTTATTGTCATTGCAGCCGCGACCGGCGCCTTTGTTCTAATGGCTTTTAAGGATTTGGAGTAAAGATGCACCTTTTTTAAAGGTCTTACTTTCATTAAATATTAAATGGAAATTGGGAATCCAGTCCCCGAATTGAGCTGTGTGTTTTTTTGAGGTCAGCCGTTATGACAACTGTACCTCTGCTCAATGCATCGCTCAGTCGTGTAACATTTTTTAATTTAAAAGTAGTTACTTAACCTCGTGGTGATTGTGCACTTATATCCTATTTTGTTATTAAAAGAAAATCCAATGATTGTGGCGGGGTGCTGATAGTCTTTCGGTTAAATGTTTACCCTACTTTTTACATATTTAAAAACCAATCTTCATATTTTAGGCAGCATTTAAAGGGACTTGGCACATCCACCCTCCTGCAAAACACATTCCTCTGTTGTGCAATCCTCATTAGTGTTGAGACATGGATTCGGTTATTTTACTTAGTTCGGCTTCATTAGCATATTTTTGTTTTTATTTAAGTTCTGGGCAAACCCTGGCAGTTCAGCTGAAGTCCAGATGGCCCTAGATTCATTCCAGGGCCTGTGGTTAGGTGATCTCAGTTGGACAGTGGTGTGGGGTATTCCAGTTCACCTCTGAACTGGGGGAGGGGAAAATATTTGGCCAGGGGGCCCGATTCCTTATCAATAGCCTAAAACTCTGTTGAGAGGGCAAATGTGTAGATGCAAAGTGAGGACATAACTGAGATCAGCTGTGATGTGTTTGATCTGCAGGTTTAACTCTCACATGGCATAATTAAAGGAAGAAAGAACATGCATTAACGTAGCACCTTCAGGATGTCCCAAAGCACTTCATATTCACTAAATTGCTTTTGAATTGCCTTTTGTTATGTGGCAAATACGGCAGCTAATTTGTGCACAGCAAGGTTCCACAAACGGCAATGAAACAAACGACCCGTCGATCTGTGTTTACATAGAACGTACAGGACAGAATCCGGGCATTCGGTCCAATTGGTCTGTGCCGGTGTTTATGCTTCACATGAGCTTTCTCCCACCCTACTTCGTCTAACCCTATCAGCATATCCTTCTGTTTTTTTTCTCCGCCATGTAGTTATCTATCTTCCCCTTAAAGGCATCTATGCTATTTGCTTCAGCTACTCCACGTGGTAGCAAGTTCCACATTCTAACCATTCTCTGGGTAAAGAGGTTTCTCTCGAATTCCTCATTGTTTTTGGTGGTACTTTAGTAATAAACATTGACCAGGACGTTGGGAGAACTCCTGCTCCTCTTTGAAAATTGTTATGAGATCTTTTACAGCCACCTGGAGAGGCAGAGGGTGCTTCTGTTTAATGTTGCATTTGAAAGGTAGACTGAGAATGAATAACTGCAAATGCTGGAGAGTGATGTCACAACAATTTCAAGGATGTTGTCTGTAAGACTTCTTGACCACATTCTTTCCAATGGTGGAGGATCCCAGACTTTTACCACCACTACTGCTGCTGTTCTGTGCCCTTGTAGAGGTGGGCTGACCATGGCCATTCTTAGAAAGTTTTTCAGTAAACTAGAGAAGACCAAATGATCTTTCTAATTCTTGCATTTGTCAATGAGACCCCATTTGTAAGTTTGCAATTCTGGTCTTTGAGGTGAGACAACCCGCTAGTCATGTGTAATGTCCCAACGTGGCCTCATTCAGGCAGGAGTGAGGGACACGCCAGATTCTCACTATTTCACTGGCTGTGGTGGATAAATAGAGATTTAAATTGTGACGTTGAAGGGGCCTCTCATCTTGGAGAAATATTTTCAATGTAAAATGCTCCCTCTCAATTCTCCTACCTGCTCAGAGAAATTACCCATTGTCTCTGCCAGCAACTTGCTGGAATCCTGCCATGTTCCATCATTCACTTGGAAGAGAGCCATTGTGCTGATTATATGGTGGGTCTCTTGGCAAGTGGACCTTGTATGTGGAGTATGTATGGATTAACATATCTTCTCCTAGATCCCAGTTTTAAAACAAGGCTGGCTAGTACTGAAATTGAACCTTTAGGGCTGACTTTTGGGATGAGAGGCTCCATCAGACTGCTAGAGCAGCAGGAAAATAAAATAAACACTGTATGTAATTGTTTTTCAAAGTTTATTTCGTAAAGCTAATCATTACAAATAGGAACAGGAAGCAGTTGCATCGAGTGTTTTCCAAACTAAGTGCTGAGCATACTTTCTTGTTATTTCTGCCCACTCCCCCAGAACACATGGACAAAGTAATGTTAATTGGGAAATATTACTGCAAAGCCCAAGGGTGCCAGCACTTCTGTGCAAAATTAGTTTTGATGAGAGATTCGAGTCCAGAGCATAATCTCCCTCTGGAGGAACCTTTCAACAGTACAAATTATTTTAAAATGTTTTAATTGTAACACTTCCTGAGCAGCATCCGCTGATATTCCACATGATCTTGCATTTGCACTTAGTTTTAGATGATTCTGTACTGAATTTAATTAACCTATTCGTCCTGATGCACAGTATGTTACTCTTTTGCTATCGTCTCCATTATCACTGGCAAGAACAGCAAAGAACACGAGTTTTTGTCAGGAACCTGTACGGTAAATCAGGAAATTGCTGTCAAATTTTAATATTCAAATTCTACACGAATGTAACTAAATGTACTTGACGGGAAATTTACCAATTTATTGTTTCACTTTTGTGTGACTGCCAGTGCAGTACCAAGGGAGTGCTGCGGTGTTGAAGGTGCCGTCTTTCTGATGTTGCGTTAAACCGAGGCCCCATCTGTCCTTTCAAGTGGGCATAAAAGATCCCATGGCTTTTTTTGGAAGAGAAGCAGGAAGCTCACCTGGTGTCCAGACCAACATTTATCTCTCAGCCAACATCACTAAAACGTTATCTGATCATTTATCTCATTGCTGTTTGTGCAACTTTGCTGTGTGCAAATTGGCTGCCATTTTTTTCCACTACATTTCAACAGCAACTGCAATTCATTGGCTGTGAAGCACTTTGGGATATCCTGAGATCATGAAAGGTGCTATGCAAATGAAAGTTCCTTCTTCCACAGTCCTTTCACTTTTAATGTGTTATTTGCAATTCTGATATATGCAAAGGAGTTTTAGGACTACAGCCCTAAAAAGGAGGAAATGTTATCGTCCTGATAAGTTCCTAAAGAATTACCATATTCTATCTTCATCCTCTACTGTATTTGAACCAACACTGTGCGGTCTTTCTGTCAGGTGTTTCCCCAGCACTGTATTAAAGGAAAGTGAAGTAGAGTTATTTATTATTGTGGGTGTAAATATACAGTAAATTGATCCACAATTTGCACTTTTTGTGGCTGCACTCTGTTGATAGGGCTCATGCCCTACAGAACTATCTGTATTTACTATCTGTTCTGACCCGTGGGTAGATAGTTGTAGAATTAATACATGGTATCTACTGGTCTTCTTTTAGGTTTGGCTGTAATTGTAGTTCTAAATATGGCAAGTGAAACTTTACATTTAAAATGTTGCTTTGCGTTGTATATCATGTGTGTTCTGAGTGGTTCGGGGCAACTGAACCTTTTTTACTGTGTGTCTGAGAGCGCATAAACAAGAACAACACAGAGAAAGAGTTAACTTAAAGGAGGGACTGTATCATTACTTGAGTAGGGAGGGAAATAGGTTAGCAATATTTTTTAAAGTCCTCAAGTCCGGCATGGACTCGATGGGCCGAATGGCCTCCTTCTGTGCCGTTATGACTCTATGACTCTAAGTTAGGAATGGCATATAAGTAGAAACTCTTTTTTAATAACGAGGACTATTGCAGAGACATTTGGTAAGGGAAAGATGCAAGCTAATTTAAGTTTTGGATTTTTGGTTCTTGTTGTAAAAATTCAGCCACTAGCCTGATGAAACAGTTTGTTTATTAGTTCCAGGTAAGGCCGGCCTTATTTATTTCAATGAAGATGTTATGATTTGTATTAATTTTTGTTCTGCACATTATATTCGCTTCTAATCATCCAGGAACAATGAAATGAATTATTAAATAATCTGCTGTATATCAGTCTGTTTATTTGGTAATTGTAGCATAGCATAATTAAGTTATTTTGTTGATAAAATAAATGTTTTCAACCATACCCAGCTGATTTCCTGTGTCTAAATAAGATCGAGACTATAGAGGGAGGAAGGAAAGAATAAAATGCAAGCAGAACTGCAGCACAGAGCATCTATCAGAACTAGCCAGATTCCCTTGACACCAGTTTAGGCTGTGAAGATGGTACTTTAGGCAAATGAGTTACAGATTTTAGTGTTACTTGCTACCTTTGATCTGTACTGAACAGTGTATTTGGACACTGCTAAGAAAGCCCTATTCAGCCTGCACCTCACAACCAACCTGACGACTCCCAGTGATTCAGAGACACAGAGGGCTGGATTTTACCAGCCCTGAGGAGGCGGGTCTGGAGGCGGGACTGCTGGGAAAATCCCCAAAAATGGGAGCGGGTCCCGAACCCGCTCCCAACCCGCTTTCAACCAATCTTCCCGAGAGTCAGGTACTCGATTTGCGCAGGGACCCGGCTCCTAGTGGCGGGAAGAGGATTATAACCACTTAACTGCCTGTTAACAGGTGGTTAACAGGCAGTTAAGAGGCTTTTCCCATTTTGAGACTTCTGCGGGCTTCCCGACGTCTGGGAACCCCGCCAGGGTAAGTGAGGCATGCTGTAGGTCTGTTATGTTTGTGTATAGATGACAGCTGCAGAAGTGGTGTGAAGGATGCAATGGGACACTGGTGAGTATCAGAGGTAAGGAAATGTTGAGAAAGTCATTTTTAATGTGTTTAGATTTTTCTGTGTGGCTGCACCTCATTGGGAGAAGCGACAGATCGCTTCTGTACCCTCACCTACAGCTGCCATCTGTTTTATCCTAAGGAGAGCGTCATTGGAGAGCCTTGGTGCAAGGGCTCACCGTTGCACAGTGATTGTCAGTGTTTGACAGCACCTCAATGCTGTCAAACACTGACAGATCATCTGTCAAAAATAAAAGGTTCATGTCACTTTAAGAAAGCCGGCAGATGAAGCGTCATCAACTGACGTCATCTGACACCGGCTTTCCCTTAATTGGCCGGCAAGCTTGCAGGGCGGGCTTAACAAGGCCAATCATGGAAAAATAGCGTCTGTGCATCGGATGTCGCTGGGGGCGGGACCAGAACCCAGAAAGCAGCAGTCCCGCCCCCAACTCCTCTCAGTAGGTAAAATCCAGCCGAGAGTGTCCACGGCGCCTGGTCTGCACTCAAGTCCTCCATAATCAGCACCTGTGAAGAGACGCTCGGTCACTCGACCAGGAAACATCAAGACTGGTTCGACGGGAATGACCAGGAGATCCAGGAGCTAATAAGCTGCAAGCGCAAGGCATTCCTGATCTGGAAACAGCAACACAACTCAAGAGCAAGAAACCAGCTCTACAGATGCCTGAAGGCTGAGGTCTAACAAAAAACTCGAGACCTAAAAAACAGATGGTGGGTGGAGAAAGCGCAGGAGATCCAGCAACTAGCCAACAACCATGATGTGCGTGGATTCTTTAGCGCAGTCAAGAACACCTATGGCCCAAGGTCCTACCCCACTGCGGGCCAAGAACGCAGAGGTACTCATCAAGGACAAAGGCAGTCAGTGCCCGCTGGAAGGAGCACTTCGAAGATCTCCTTAACCAAGACTCTGTCTTCGACGTGAGTGTCCTCAACTCCATCCCGCAGCATGCTAACCGCCACCACCTCAGTACAACCGCAGCCAGGCATGAGGTTGAAAAGGCCATCCGACAACTGAAGAACAACAAGGCCTCATGACCAGATGGAATCCCCGCCGAGGCACTAAAACATGGTGGAGAAGCACTATTGGCGCGAATACATGAACTCAGTTCTCTTATTTGGAAGGAGGAGAGCATGCCAGGGGATCTCGGAGACGACGTAATCGTGACCATCTTCAAGAAAGGTGACAAGTCCGATTGTGGTAATTACAGAGGAGTTTCCTTGCTGTCTGCCACAGGGAAAATTATCGCAAGAATCCTCCTCAGTCTCCTCCTCCCAGTGGCTGAAGAGCTCCTCCCAGAATCGCAATGCGGACTCCACCCACTAAGGGGCGCAATGGACATGATCTTCACCGCGCGTCAATTACAAGAGAAATGCAGGGAACAGCGCCAACCGCTGTACATGGCCTTCTTTGCTCTCACAAAGGCCTTCGACACTGTCAGCCATGAGGAATATGGAGTGTCCTCAAATTCGGCTGCCCTCAAAAGTTTGTCACCATCCTCCGCCTGCTTCACGACGACCTGCAAGCCGTGATCCTGACCAACGGTTCCACCACAGACCCAATTCATGTACGGACCGGGGTCAAGCAAGGCTTTGTCATCGCACCAACACTCTTCTCGACCTTCCTTGCTGCAGTGCTCCATCTCACCCTCAATAAGCTCCCCGCTGGAGTGGAGCTAATTTACAGAACAAACGGGAAACTGTTCAACCTCCGTCACCTCCAGTCCAGATCCAAGGTCGTCCCATCCTCTGTCATCGAATTACAGTATGCAGACGATGCTTGCATCTGCGCACACTCGGAGGCCGAACTCCAAACCATCGTCAACACCTTCACTGAAGCGTATGAGAGCATAGGCCTTGCACTAAACATCCGTAAGACAAAAGTCCTCTACCAACCTGCCCCCGCCACATAGTACTGCTCCCCGATTATCAAAATCCACGACGAGGCCTTGGACAATGTGGACCACTTTCCATACCTTGGGAGCCTACTGTCAACAAGGAAAGACGTCGATGACGAAGTCCAACACCGCCTTCAGTGTGCCAGTGCAGCCTTCGGTCGCCTGAGGAAGAGAGTGTTTGAAGACCAGGACCTCAAACCCGGCACCAAGCTCATGTCTACAGAGCAGCAGTGATACCTGCCCTCCTGTATGCTTCAACGACATGGACCATGTACAGCAGGCACCTCAAAGCACTGGAGAAGTACCACCAACGCTGCCACCGCAAGATCCTGCAAATCCATTGGCAGGATAGGCGCACCAACGTCAGTGTTCTTGCTCAGGCCAATATCCCCAGCATCGAAGCTTTGACCACACTTGATCAGCTCCGATGGACGGGTCACATTGTCCGCATGCCCCATACGAGACTCCCAAAGCCAGTGCTCCACTCGGAGCTCCGTCACGGCAAGAGAGCCCCAGGTGGGCAGAGGAAATGTTTCAAGGACACCCTCAAAGCCTCCTTGTAAAAGTACAACATCCCCACCGACACCTGGGAATCCCTGGTCCAAGACCGCACAAAGTGGAGGAGAAGCATCCGGGAAGGCGGCGAACACCTCAAGTCTCTTCGCCAGGAGCAAGCGGAAGCCGAGCGCACATCAACCCAAGCACCCCACCCACCCGCCCCTTCAACCACCATCTGGCCCACCTGTGACGGACTGTAGGTCCCGCATTGGACTCATCAGTCACCTGAGAACTCATTTTATTGTGGAAGCAAGTCATCCTTGGTTCCGAGGGACTGCCTAAGAAGAGAAGATTTGGACACTTTGCTTTGGCTTCCCTATAATCATGAAATGTAAATGGTGATTTAGTGTGGTCAGTTTATGAACAGCATTTATAGCCATTTCATCAAATTTACTTGAGGCTTCTTTTGACTCAAACATACTTGCATTGGTACCGTACTTTTAGTCTGTACAGGCCCTAACCTCACAATTCTGCTCCCTCTACTTAGTTTCTCGTGTCATTTGAAATAATGGATGTGATGGCTAAGTATTACAGCAGTGTACCACCCAGTACCTTGGGAACGGGCCAGACTGTGGCTGGCAGAAATATGCTCCAGAGCAACCTGCCAAGTCGACACTTAGCTGCTAATTGCCAGTTATGGCAGGCTAGCAGAAATGTTTGTCCACTAATGCACTAGTTTTTAATGCATATTAATGTGAATTCCTCGAAGTTCACTGTTTATTGTAAATGTTATGAAATAACACACTTGCATATGGAGAGAGCAGTTTTAAGATCAGTTTGTAAAAGAACACTTTCAAGGCTACTGTAGAAACATTGGACTCCACTGTGACTTTAGAAGGCAACAGTTTGAATTGCCTTTTCCCTGGATAAAATATTTTGTTGGTGAAATGACTTCTACAGATGAATGGTATCTCTGTTAGAGATGAAACATTATTACAGGAATTTCATTAGCATTTCCTGGTTAGATAGAGTGCAGTTGCTCATGTTCGAGATGCAACATTCATGCCAGATAATGACCGTCTCAAAAAAGAGCAAGTCCAGTCATCTTTTTTACCTTCAGTGGTACCACCATTGCCGAGTCCCTCGCCAACATCCTGAGGGTCACTGTTGACCAGAAGAACATAGAACATAGAACATAGAACATAAGAAGTAGGAGCAGGAGTAGGCCATACGGCCCCTCGGGCCTGCTCCGCCATTCAATAGTATCATGGCTGATCCAAATCTAGACTCACGTCCACTTCCCTGCCCTCTCCCCATAACCCCTAATTTCCTTATCTGCTAGGAAACTGTCTATCTCCATTTTAAATTTATTTAATGTTGCAGCTTCCGCAGCTCTCTGGGGTAGCAAATTCCATAGATTTACTACCCTCCTGAGTGAAGAAGTTTCTCCTCATCTCAGTTTTGAAAGGGCAGCCCCTTATTCTTAGATTATGCCCCCTAGTTCTAGTCTCACCCATCAGTGGAAACATCCTCACCGCATCCACCCGATCAAGCCCCTTCACAATCTTATGTTTCGATAAGATCGCCTCTCATTCTTCTGAACTCCAATATGAGTAGAGTCCCAACCTACTCAACCTTTCCTCATACGTCAACCTCCTCATCTCCGGAATCAACCGAGTGAACCTTCTCTGAACCGCCTCGAGAGAAAGTATATCTTTTCTTAAATATGGAAACCAAAACTGCACGCAGTATTCCAGGTGTGGCCTCACCAGTACCCTGTATAACTGCAGCAAGACTTCCCTGTTTTTATACTCCATCCCCCTTGCAATAAAAGCCAAGATTCCATTGGCCTTCCTGATCACCTGCATACTAACTTTTTGTGTTTCATGCACCAGGACCCCCAGATCCCTTTGTACTGTAGCACTTTGCAGTTTCTCTCCATTTAGATAATAACTTGCTCTTTGATTTTTTTCTGCCAAAGTGCATAACCTCACACTTTCCAACATTATATTGCATCTGCCAAATCTCTGCCCACTCACTTAGCCTGTCTATGTCCTTTTGCAAGTTTTTTATGTCCTCCTCACTCACTGCTTTCCCTCCCATCTTTGTATCGTCGGCAAACTTGGATATGTTGCACTCAGTCCCTTCCTCCAAATCGTTAATATAGATTGTAAAGAGTTGGGGCCCCAGCACTGACCCCTGCAGAACACCACTAGTTACTGATTGCCAGCCCGAGAATGAACCATTTATCCCAACTCTCTGCCTTCTGTTAGATAGCCAATCTTCCACCCATGCCAGTATATTACCCCCAATCCCATGATTTCTTATCTTGATCAGTAATCTTTTGTGTGGAACCTTGTCAAATGCCTTTTGGAAGTCCAAATACACTACATCCACTGGTTCCCCTTTATCCACCCTGTATGTTACATCCTCAAAGAATTCGAGCAGATTTGTCAAACATGACTTCCCCTTCGTAAAACCATGCTGACTCTGTCCTATTAAATTATGTTTATCCAAATGCTCTGTTACTGTTTCCTTAATAATGGACTCTAACATTTTGCCAACCACAGATGTTAGACTAACTGGTCTATAGTTTCCAGCTTTTTGTCTACTTCCCTTCTTAAATAAGGGTGTTACATTAGCAGTTTTCCAATCTGCCGGGACCTTTCCTGAGTCCAGGGAGTTCTGGAAAATAAGCACCAATGCATCCACAATCCCTACCGCCACTTCTCTCAAGACCCTAGGATGTAGGCCATCAGGTCCGGGGGATTTATCTGCCTTAAGTCCCATTATTTTACTGAGTACCATCTCCTTAGTGATTTTAATCGTGTTTAGCTCCTCCCCGCCACCCCCCCCCCCCCCCCCCCAACCACCATTGTCCCCTGTTTGTCCAGTGTTGGGATATTTTTAGTGTCCTCTACTGTAAAGACTGATACAAAATATTTGTTCAGCGTCTTTGCCATCTCCATGTTCCCCACCACTAGTTTCCCGGTCCCATCCTCTAAGGGACCAACATTCACTTTAGCCACCCTTTTTCTTTTTATATAGCTGTAGAAACTCTTGCTATCTGTTTTTATATTTTTTGCTAGTTTACTTTCATAATCTATCTTCCCTTTCTTAATTAATCTTTTAGTTATTGTTTGCTGGCTTTTAAATGCTTCCCAATCTTCTATCCTCCCACTAGATTTGGCTACTTTATATGCCCTTGTTTTCAGTCGGATACTATCCTTTATTACTTTACTAAGCCACGGATGGCTGTCTTTTCTTTTATTCCCCTTTTTCCTCAGTGGAATATACTTATCTTGAAAGATGTGAACTATCTCCTTGAATGTAGACCACTGCTCTTGTACCGTCTTACACTTTTTAATCTGTTTTCCCAGTCCACTTTAGTCAATTCTACTCTCATACCTTCATAGTCTCCTTTATTTAAGCTCAGTACGCTGGTTTGAGATCCAACTCTCTCATCCTCAAACTGAATTTGGAATTCAACCATATTATGGTCACTCATTCCAAGGGGATCCTTTATTGGGACATTTTTTATTAATCCTGTCTCATTACACAGGACCAGATCTAAGATTGCCTGCCCCCTGGTTGGTTCAGTTACATACTGCTCAAGGAACCTGTCCCTAATACACTCTATGAACTCTTCCTCAAGGCTGCCATGCCCAATTTGTTTAGTCCAGTCAATATGAAAGTTAAAATCCCCCATGATTATAGCTGTTCCCTTATTACAAGCCCCAACTATTTCCTGATTTATACTCCGACCAACAGAGTTGCAACTGTTAGGAGGCCTATAGACTACGCCCACTAGTGACTTTTTCCCCTTATTATTCCTTATCTCCACCCAAACTATTTCACTATCCTGATCCTTTGACCCAATATCATTTCTGACTATTGCAGTGATTCCATCCTTCATTAACATAGCAACCCCACCTCCCATTCCTTCCTGTCTGTCCTTCCTAATTGTCAAATACCCTTGTATGTTTAGTTCCCAGTCATGATTATCTTGCAGCCATGTTTCCGTAATGGCCACCAGATCATACCCATGTGTAGTTATTTGCACCGTCAACTCGTCAATTTTGTTACGAATGCTGTGTGCATTCAGATAAAGAACTTTCAAATATGTTTTCTGACAATTTATTCCTGCTTTTACCCCTTTTACTACTTTACCTTTATCATTATACATTCTGTCCCTTCCTGACACGCTCTGGTTTTTAATTCCCCCACTGCTATTGCCTTCTCCGCTGTCATTTTTATTTTTCGCTCTCTTAAAACCTCCCCCCCACTAATTAGTTTAAAGTCCTCTCTACAGCCCTAGTTATTCGATTCGCCAGGACTCTAGTCCCAGCACTGGCCAAGTGAAGTCCGTCCCAACGGAACAGCTCTCTCCTGTCCCAGTACTGATGCCAGTGTCCCAGGAAGCAAAACCCATTTCTCCCACACCAGTCTTTGAGCCACGCATTTAACTCTCTAATTTTATTTACCCTAGCCAAATTTGCACGTGGCTCAGGTAGTAATCCAGAGATTATTACCCTTGTGGTTCTGCTTTTTAATTTGGCCCCTAGCTGCTCAAACTCCCTCAGCAGAACCTCCTCCCTTGTCCTATCTATGTCGTTGGTACCAACATGGACCACGACAACTGGATCCTCCCCCTCCAAGTTTCTCTCCAGCCCAGAGGAGATGTCCTTAACCCTGGCACCGGGCAGGCAACACAGCCTTCGGGACTCTCGCTCTCGGCTGCAAAGAACTCTATCTATCCCCCTAACGATACTATCCCCTACCACTACAACATTTCTTTTATCTCCCCCCACTTGAATGGCCCCCCGCTCCACGGTGCTGTGGCCAGGTTGCTCATCCTCCCCGCAGTCCCCGTTCCCATCCTCACAGGGAGTAAGAGCCTCAAACCTGTTGGACAAGAGCAAGGGCTGCGGCTCCTCCAACACTACCTCCTGGACCCCCGTACCTGCCTCACTTCTAGTCACACCATCCTGGCCACGGACTACATCTGAATTAATTAATCTAATTGGTGTGAATACCTCGTGATACACAGAGCCCAGGTAACACTCCCCCTCCCTGATGTGTCTCAGTGTTTGAAGCTTGGACTCCAGCTCTTCAACACGGAGCCGGAATTCCTCGAGCAGCCAACACTTACTGCAAATGTGATCACCGTGAGCATCAATGGTGTCCACCAGCTCCCACATATTGCAGCAGCAACACATCTGATCTCCCATTCTATGTAATTAATTAAATTTATTAATATTATTCTTAAATACCCTCTGCCCCGATTCTAGATGATGAATATCGCACCTTAGAAACTATAAACCACAGAGTTTAAGCTTAAAAAAGAGAGAAATACTCACCAACCAATCACTTACCCGCTTTCTGGTGACGTCACATTTGGATTACTTTTTACCTCCTTCCCTCTGAGTTCCAAGATTGGAGATTGGTAAGCCTTACCTGGGTCTCGGGAGCCTTTATACAGCCGCTCAGCCCGTGATTCCCGCCGATTCTCGCACTGAGGCCTTACCTGGGTCTCGGGAGCCTTTATACAGCCGCTCAGCCCGCTGAGCTGTATCAACACCATGGCTACAAGAGTAGGGAAGGAACTGAGTACTCTGTGACGAGTGGTTCACCTCCTGACCCCTCAAAGCCTCTCCACCATCTATGACGCCCAGGAGTGTGATGGAATACTCGTCATCCACCTAGATGGTTGCAGCTAAAACAAGAGTCAAAAAGCTCGACACCATCCAGGACAGTGCATTCCTGTCACTAGGCAGACTATCTACTCTCTTGGTGCCCTGCTGCTGCAGTAGGTTATTTCCACAGCCCCTCTCCCTCCGTGACCTCTACCATCAAGAAGTACAAGAGCAATAATGTTATGGGAACACCACCAATGTTCCCTCTTTTTTTGGGTGGCTGGCCCATTCACAGTTCCGCGCATGCGCGATACTTTACGTTGGAAAAAGTCAGTCCCGGGCTGCGCAGGTTAGGGAACATTGAACACACCTCCAAGTTCTCCTCCATGTCCCACACCATCTTGGATCAGAACTCTTATTAAAATTAATGTCTACTGCAGCAATTCGGTGGCTTGATGATCTACAGTGGTTTTGCCATACTTGGGTACAACAACTACAACTACTTGCATTTATTTAGCGCTTTTTAATGTGGTAAAACATCCCAAGGCTCCTCAGCAGCGTAATCGGACCCAACTTAACACAGGGCCAAAGGAGGAGATATTGGGACTGGTGACAAAACCTACCTCTTTCACCAAGTTTTTAAAGAGGAGAGTGAGGCGGACAGGTTTAGGGAGGGAATTCCCGCGCTTAGGGCATCAACGGCTTCAGGCACGTTCACCAGTGGTGAGGCGAGGGAAGCGGGGGCTGCACAAGAAGCCAGTGTTGGAGGAACGCAGAGTTCTCTGAGGGTTGGAGGCAGCTACATCAATGTACCGCCCAGTAGCTGGGAAACCAGGCTGAGATGAGGCGAGGCTGTGGAGGGATTTGAACACGAGGATGTGAATTTTAGAATTGAGGCATTGGTGGACCGGGAGCCAGTGTAGGTCTGCGATCACACGGGAATTGAGTGAACGGGACTTGGTGCGAGTTAGGATACGGGCAGCAGAGCTTTGGATGAGCTCGAGTTTATTAAGGGTGGGAGATGGTAGGCCGGCCAGGAGAGCATTGGAATAGTCGCATCTGGAGGTAACGAAAGCATGGATGAGAGTTTCAGCAGCAGATGGGCTGAGGCAGCATTAGAGATGGGCGATGTTCGAGGTTGAAGTAAATTATTCAATGTTAGATTGTCATTTAAAAAAATTGAGTATGGCCTATTTAAACCTAAAGGTTATTTTACAAAAGTGCCCTGATAACAAAGTTAAGACTAAAACTTCACCACATTTCGATTTATTATCTCTCTGGCTTTTAAATTAGTTTAGAAGGTAACAATTGAAGATGGCTTTTAAAAGGCAACTTAAGACATTTTGTTGCAAAGATTCTAAACTGGGATCATTTTGAAATGGAAACCAACACTTGGCAAGATCGGTGCTGCACCATCAACTTGTACCATTCGCGAGATTTTCTTGAGTTAATTTTGTTCTGGTAATTTTGCTAGAATGATATGCACTTCTTACATTGTCACTGAAAGGCTTCTTGGTGCAATTTCCAGAATCATTGCCTCCTTGAGGGGTGTGTGGTTTTAAAGTATGTGTGTTACTGTTAACTTGTAAGAATAAGATGCTACCGAAGTGATGATGGAATGTTCTTAGACACAGGATATATCTTTAGAACTGGAATTAGCTGAGAGATATTATAGAGAATGACCATGTCCCTGTACTGCAGAAATTGAAAACTCAGTAAGAAAGTTGAGTGTTGACTGGGTTAACAGAATTAAATTGATAATTGAGATGAACAACGGTCCATTTTTCTCCGTTCAGCTCGGCAGTATCCTGCATTGTGTATGGCTTGCACTGTGTTCTGCTAATATCCCTTTCTTTTGCTGCTGCAGGTGTAAGTTTTTCAGCCTGACCGAGATGCCTGATGACTACACACTGGTATTAGATGAGGAGGGATTTAAAGGTACAAAGTTATTTTGCCTCAATTTATGAATACAAGAAGCACCTCTCTCTACAATGTAGACTTTCAGTTGGCTGCCTCTGTTGAAATGCTGTAGCACTGGTATTCACACAGTCGGATATCTTATTACAGCCGGCAATTGATCTCTTGTCCTAAACAACTATGGATTTCATTTTCCCTGTGCAATATTTAGTGTTGGTTAGCTTACTTCCTCTGTGCACTATTTAACAAGTTTGTTAACCTATCCTAAATGCCTGTGTTTAATTTTCTCTTATATTTAGGACATTGGTTAACAGGTTGCTGTCTGACTTGTTTTAATTCATTTTTAACATGTTATTTTAAATGGGTTAACAATTGCATTTAAAATAACATAAAGAGAAATGTTTGCATGATAGCCAATGCACTAATGGACAAAGTTAAAATAAGCATTTGTATAGCACCTCAGTGCATTGCAAAGTGCTTCATAGCCAATTAATTACTTTTTGAAGTGTAGTCACTCTTCATTTTCTAGACAAGCCTGATGGCTCCGACACTGTCCGGTTCCACTGACAGCAGTGAGATGAATGACCAGTTAAACTGTTTTGCTGACGTTGGTTGAGGGACACTGGGAGGACTCCCTGCTCTTCTTCAGAGTGCCATGGGATCGATCTTGTTTACTTGAACGGGCAGATGGGGTCTTGGTTTCATGTCTTCACTGAAAGATGGCGCCTCCAACAATGAAGCACCCCATAGTACTGTACGCCACCCCCCCACAGTACTGTACTGAAGTGTCAGCTAGATTATGTGCTCAAGTCCTAAAATTGCACTTAAGCCCACTCCCTTTCTACTGAGGCGTGGGTACTGCCACTGAGCCAAACTGACACTTAAACCCCATATGTAAATATAGTGGTGAAGGTGAGCAATCTCTTTGATTTAGATTCTACAAAATGCAGCCTCCAGCTTAAAAGTCAACCTGAAACACTCATTTCATTAAAAAATATTTAACACATTTTTGTTTCAGTAAAATCCTTTTTTTTGCCATTCTTAAATCTTTTCCTCCTAAGATGATAAAGGTTACGTGGTCGATCAAGCGGGTTCTTTCCAGGGACTACACGTAACTCTGGAATGTGTTTAATCTCCTAAGCAAAAGTTCTGCAGTCTTTCTCCCTGGTCCCTAAAATGAATTGAGGAAAAACTCTTGTATTTAAAATGAGAGAGATACTCATTATTCATCCACAAACTGATATTTTTTTTTCTTCCTTGGCATAACATTTCTGAGGTGCCAATAGTTTAAGAACCATTATGTTCCACATAGTGTTCAGCTTAACTGGAGGTACTCAATCCTGTTCCTGACCAGATATTCAGCCAGTTAATAGGTGCTAATCAGTACATGAACAATTATTGAACTTAAAGTTACTGACTACTTCTGTTCCAATAAATTGTCAAATAGTCTTGAATCTTTCAAAAATATTAAATGCTGTTTGTTTTCTAAGTTACACAACTGGCATGCTTTAAATAATCTTTATCGGAATGAGCATTTAAACATGAACTTTGATTTCAATGGTGTAAAGTTTTAGAATCTAACCGATGAGCCGTTGGGCCATATGTGGTGACCTTAAATCACTGAATTTCTTTCACAGAACATGCACCGTTTTACATTGGGAAATCGGTGAAAAACCCAGGTGTGTGTTATGTGATACAGTTTTTTAAAGCATCAAATGTATTTGATACTTTTGAGGTATTAAGTACTAACATTAAACCAAAACTCACTGAATTGCTGAGGAGATACTCTTTCACTCCAGTTTAGATTAATTTCTTTCTATTGAGACTTCCTGTTTCTCATCTTCCCAGTCAGTACTGCCCTTATTGGGAGGGTTGGGTGGTTTTACGTTTTAATACTTGTTCACAGGAAGGAACATTTGGGTAGAGCCGGAAGGGGAGTCTGCTTTTAAAGAAAAGGAAATTTAGTTTCCCTGACATCCGAGTGTAAAGGTACTGTCTGATTTATCACAAAGCTATAAAGACCAGAAAATGGCAGGTTCAATCCCTGACTGCATCGAGCTTACTGCTCTCAGCCAGAACAACAACTTGCATTTATATAGTGCCGTTTATGTCATGAAATGTCCCAAGGTGCTTCATAGAAGCCTTTTCAAACAAAATTTGACACCGAGTCTCACAATGAGCTACTAGGCTAGATGACCAAAAAGCTTGATTAAAGACGTAGGTTTTAAAGAGCATCTTAAAGAAGGCGGGAGAGGTAAGAGAGGTTTAGGGCGGGAATTCCAGAGCTGATGGCCTACGCAGCTGAAGGCACAGCCACCAATGGTGGAGCGATTGAAATCAGATCACATAATCACGGAATCACAGAAACCCCACAGTGCAGATAGAGGCCATTTCGGCCCATCGAGCCTGCACCGACACATATCCCACCCGATCCCCGTAACCCCTACACCAACACATATCCCACCCTATCCCTGTAACCCCACGTATTTAATCCCCCTAACACTAAGGGTCAATTTATCATAGCCAATCAACCTAACCTGCACATCTTTGGACAGATGTGCAAGAGGCCAGAATTGGAGGAGCGCAGAGATCTCGAAGGGTTTTACGGCTGGAGGAGGTTACAGAGATAGGGAGGGGTGAGGCCATGGAGGGATTTGAAAACCAGGATAAGAATTTTAAAATTGAGGCGTTGCTGGACTGGAAGCCAGTGTAGGCCAGAGAGCACAGGGGTAATGGGTGAACAGGACTTGGTGCGTGTTAGGAAAAGGGCAGCAGAGTTTTGGATGACCTCAAGTTTATGAACAGCAGTTGGGGCCCTGTATCTGGAATTGCTACGACAATTCCTACTCTGCACCATTGTGCTAGGAATGGGAAAAGTTCAGTCAGGGTTCCTGTCCCTGATGGTTGCCTGTTGACACGCGTGAGAACAGGATTGCATTTGGCCGCAGCCTGCTTCTTGATTGAATGTCCTACTAGCATTCTTTGTCTAGGCTCACTCCTGACTGGTTGCTTGATTAGGGTACTGGAGGATTGCTAGCTCCAGTGAATCCGCACATCAGTAGGAATTTGCACCTTTTAAGGAGAGAAGTGTATATGTGGTGGGGGAAATTAGACAAACTGCATCTCCTGAGAGTGCTTGATGCTAACATTGAATATTTAAAATGCTCCCAGCAATGACATTTTTGGTGACTGAAAAATTCACCAAAAGATTTAAAAAAAAATAAGGGGCCAGAAATTCGGGTCGGAGGCTTCCCGCGATGCAAGCCCCCGACCTGCACTTACCTAGTGCGCCGGCCGTTGTGCTGTGGGCCCGGGTGGGATTCCGATCCTGGGCCTCCTCCAGCTGCTGGCGCGCAGTGCTTGCGTATCCCAGGGGCGCAGTTAGTTCAAAGCGTCCCCTGGGATCACGTGGGCCATGGAGAGCCAATCGTAGCAGGGAATCTCTATTCATAGATTTGACAGGAAGACCTGTCAAATCTATGAATTGGAGATCGACCCCAAAACATAACTAAAACTTAAAATAAATTTTTAAAAAAAAATCATATTTTTAAAATAACAAATTACATAAAATAACTATTTTAAACAATAATTTTAATTTTTGAAAAAATTAATTACAGTTTTTAACAGGGCTAAAAATAAACTTACCTTTCTTTAAATTATTTAAAAATAATAAAACTGTGGAAAAAATGTTTAAATTTTACTTAATTCACCGCTTACCTTGTTAAAAGCAGGCCTTGCGACTGCTTTTTAAAAGCGTAGTTGCTGGAGACTTACCTCCCGGAGAAACCTGTTTTTAAAAAAAAAAGAAAGCGGAAGTTCCGGGCGTGCACGTGTTCGTCCTGTGAACCCCTTCCTTGAAGGGAATGGAAGTTTCGGTTTCCTGCGCATGCGCAGTGCATGCACGAAACCGGCACTTTCGTTGGCCCTACGCGTGAGTACCCAATGCGTACTCACCCGTGGGGACCTGAATTTCTGGCCCAAGAAAATGTAAATCAGCACTCCACTTTGCAGCTGAGTGATGCTGGCAGTGGTTGGAAACAGGGCAGCTTCTTTATTAACCCAGTGGTGGAAATGGTTTATATGGAGGAACCTAAGAAGGAGAGAACCAATAACATAAAATGGGTGAAACCATGCGAACCTTAGCCCTTTCTAGTTCCTATGTGAAGTGAACATCTTTTCAATGACTGCACCCCAGTCAGGCCCTAGTTGAGAGCTCAGTGCTGTAAGTTATTCGGCTGCTCCAGAGTTTGCTATGTTTTTTCTTATTGTTCAAAGCACTTGCAATTAGCTGTATGATAGTGGTGGGCTCTCAAAACCTTATCCTGGGCTGCAGATACATCAAATAGTTCATGGAAGTTTGTTTTTCTTTTTCAAAAACTAGATTAGCAGACTTCTGATTTCCAGATTCCCATACCATGGTACTCCCTGAAAAATGCATGCATGGGATCACCTCATGAGACGATTCACAGACTAAACACAGATTTCTGTGAATTTTTAATGCATCAGCAAGACCTATCATGATGGCCTGGATTTTTTGGTCTGCAGCAAAGGAATGGCGCTAATTACAGGAAACTGTGCTATCCAGCACCAACGGGACTGAGCTGTTGCCGTCCCATCAAAACTGCCGGACAAACCAGCGCTAATGTTGAAACATACGGAGATTTTGAGCTCCGTATCGGGCAACAAACCCTGTTGCTTAGCTTCTAAACAGTCGGCCGTACCTTGCAAGCGTCTCTGTAGCTTAGCAACAGCTTCAGCGAGACCTTGCAGAGCCTGACTGGTGGAAAAAAAAGCAACGAAAAGGGAAAAAAAAGCAACGAAAAGAAAAAAAACCTAACGAAACGGCTCCTGATTTTTGCTGGTGGCTCGAGCATTCTGGACAGTTACCCTCCGGATAAACCAAAGTTTCCTGTACACTTATCCAATGACTTTCTATGGGCTTTTGCACTAGAATTTGTGGTAATTCGAGATCCTAAACAACACAGTGCCCTCTAGAGGGGATTTGGGACCTGTGTGAACAGGGCAAGCAATGCTGTCGTCTTAACCAATCAAACTGAAGAAGCCTGCAGAACCACGCAGAGTCTGAACCAGTAAGTGTCAGTTAGAATAGTTAATTCAATGCCAAATCATATACAAAAAACGAAAGAAAGATGGGATTAAGAGATAAAAGCGACAGAAAGAAGTAAAAGAAAGTATTTACATTAAAAAAAAATCTCCAACAATAATTAAAATCTGAAGGAATGAGACTCCACACATGTAAAAGTTAATTTTCAGTGCCAGAGAGGTTGTTTGCCAGTAATTAAGGCTTATCACGCCATTAAAAAATCACTTGCATTTGAATGGACAAGCCCTAACATTTTCTGCGAGTTTATTGGATATCCGTTACGTAAGTACCCCAACTTCACGGCGTTGCATGTATTGGAATGCTGACTTTCTCCGCGCGATACCACTGCAGTGAAGCTTGTGAAGGCGCTGATTTCCACGTTTAACTGCATATGTGCGGTTGCCGGAAGTTGCTGTCCAGTTTACACTTTATTAACGCTGAGTGCTGATAGCCTCATCATCATTTTTACCGCAAAAACCGGGCCGATCTTTCCGATGCATGAAACGACTACTCTAGGTCTACATTAACTAGCTTCATTCTGCACATGGTGAGGGTATGGGGGAAGAAGATAGCATTGATTCCACTTAAACATGAAATGTATTGTGTGAATGCTGCTAGTGTACATAAATCAATCAGGTAGAGAATTGTCTTGTTCCAGCTGTTGCCAGTCATGTTGAATGACTCTTATCAGCACAATTTGAATAGTTGTTTGTTGCCAGGCAACTGAGATTCTGATTGTCTTTAATAGCCAATTAGGATGGCCCAGGAGTCATCAATGAAGCATCAATTGATTCTGAAATGCAGTTTCTTTGTGTCTGTACAAAGAAACTGTACAGTCAATTCAGTCCTGCACTAACTTGGGGTCCATGACTACATTTTGGTGGAATCCATTGGGCCATGTGGGAGTCTATCTGAGGTGCTTAAATATTGCAGCATGAATGAAGTCCAAATACAATGCTTTGTCCACCATTTTATCAACCCCTTTGGCTCTTTTCTGGAATCTTCTTCTTGGGCAGTCCCTCGGAACCGAGGATGACTTGCTTCCACACTAAAATGAGTTCTCAGGTGACTGATGAGTCCAATGCGGGACCTGTCACAGGTGGGGCAGGTGGTGGTTGAAGGGGCGGGTGGGTGGGGTGCTTGGGTTGACGTGCGCTCCTTGCGCTGCCTGCGCTTGGCTTCCACTTGCTCCCGGCGAAGAGACTCGAGGTGTTCGGCGCCTTCCCGGATGCTTCTCCTCCACTTTGTGCGGTCTTGGGCCAGGGATTCCCAGGTGTCGGTGGGGATGTTGCACTTTTTCAAGGAGGCTTTGAGGGTGTCCTTGAAGCATTTCCTCTGCCCACCTGGGGCTCTCTTGCCATGTCGGGGCTCCGAGTAGAGCGCTTGTTTTGGGAGTCTCATATCGGGCATGCGGACGATGGGGCCCGTCCATCAGAGCTGATTGAGCGTGGTGAAAGCTTCGATGCTGGGGACGTTGGCCTGAGCGAGAACACTGATGTTGCGCCTATCCTACCAATGGATTTGCAGGATCTTGCGGAGGCTGGAAGAGTTCAGATTCCCACACTGTTGCCTCAGCACTGTGTTAATTTCTAAGTAATTTACTTAGACATACATACCAGCCTAGAGAAGTAGCAAAAACTTCAGACAAATTGACCCAGTTCCCTAAAAAGCTGACACTTCAAGAATGGCCCAGTTTATGATGTGTGTAGGCAAGTAACTACATAGACTTTTAATTTAACTGTAGATTATATCCACCATTCCTTCACTTATATTGTCAAAAACATATAATGACATTAAAACCTGAAGGGGGAAATCCAAATGTTAAAGTATAAAAGTAATGGTTCATTTCTTGGGGCAAGCTCCCTTGGACAATGTTGACTTAGTGTGAAGGGTATAGAGGGTGCGGAATTCCTAAAATGCATCCAGGAGAACTTTTTTCGCTAGTATGTAGCAAGTCCAAAAAGGGAGGGGGCGGTTCTGGACTTAGTTTTAGGGAATGATGAAGCTGGGCAGGTAGAAGGCGTATCAGTGGGAGAGCATTTTGGTGCTCATGACCATAATTCAGTTAGATCTAAGGTAGTTATGGAAAAGGACAAGGATAGACCAGGAATAATAATTCTAAATTGGGGAAAAGCTAATTTTGCTAAGCTCAGGGGGGATTTAGCCATAGTGGACTGGAAACGGTGTCAGAGCAGTGGGAGGCATTCAAGGAGGAGATCCGGAGGGTTCAGACCAAATATGTGCCCTTAAAGAAAAAAGGTGGGTCTAACAAATCTAGAGCCCCCTGGATGTCTAGGGACATACAGGGTAGGATAAAGAAAAAAAGGGAGGTGTATGACAGATACCGAGGGCTAAATATTCCAGAATCTTTTGAGGAGTACAGAAAGTGCAGGGGTGCAATTACAAAGGATATTAGGAAAGCAAAGAGAGAGCATGAAAAATTCTTGGCAAGTAAAATCAAGGAAAACCCAAAGATGTTTTATAAATACATTGAGAGTAAGAGGATAATTAAAGAAAGGGTAGGGCCTATTCGAGATCATGAGGGTAATCTGTGTGTGGAGGTGAGAGACGTCGGTAGGGTTCTTAATGAATATTTTGTGTTTGTTTTCACAAAGGAGAGAGGCGAAGCAGACATTGCTATCGGGGGAGGAGTGTGAAATATTAGACAAAATAAACATAGTGAGAGAGGAAGTATTAAGGGGGTTAGCAGCTTTAAAAGTGGATAAATCCCCAGGCCCGGATTAAATGTATCCCAGGCTGTTAAGCGAAGCAAAAGAGGAAATAGCAAGGCCCTGACCATCATTTTCCAATCCTCTCTCTCTGGAGGACTGCTAATGTGGTACCCTTGTTCAGCCTAACCTCGGTGGTGGGAAAATTGTTGGAAAGAACTCTGAAGGACAGGATAAATCTTCATTTAGAAAGACATGGATTAATCAAGGATAGTCAGCACAGATTTGTTAAGGGAAGGCCGTGTCTGACAAACTTGATTGAATTTTTTGAGGAGGTAACAAGGAGGGTAGATGAAGGTAGTGCGTTTGATGTAGTGTATATGGACTTTAGCAAGGCTTTTGATAAGGTTCCACATGGCAGACTGGTCACGAAGTTAAAAGCCCATGGGATCCAGGGCAAAGTGTCAAGTTGGATTCAAAACTGGTTCGGAGGCAGGAAGCAGAGGGTAATGGTTGCTGGGTGTTTTTGTGACTGGAAGCCTGCTTCCAGTGGGGTTCCGCAGGGCTCAGTACTAGGTCCCTTGCTTTTTGTGGTATACAGGAAACTTTGTGATATCCGGCACTGACGGGACCGGCGTGTTGCCGATCTATCAAAACTGCCGGACATACAAAGTTAATGTTGAAGCATACGGAGGTTTTCATCTCCATATCTGACAACAAACACTGTTGCTTAGTAACAGCTTCTAAAGAGTCGGCTGCAGCTGCAAGCGTCTCTAGCTGAAGCTGTTGCTATAGCTACAGACCTTGCAGTGCCTGACTGGGGCGAAAAAAAAAGAACGAGAACTAAAAAAACTTATAGAAAACTGATTTTTGCCGTTCGATCGAGTATTCCGGACATACAACCTCCGGATAAACCAAAGTTTCCTGTATATCAATGATCTAGACTTGAATATAGGGGGTATGATTAAGAAGTTTGCAGATGATACTAAAATCAGCTGTGTGGTTGATACTGAAGAAGGAAGCTGTAGACTGCAGGAAGATATCAATAAATTGGTCAGGTGGGCAGAACAGTGGCAAATGGAATTCAATCCGGAGAAGTGCGAGGTAATGCATTTGGGGAGGGCTAACGAGGAAAGGGAATACACATTAAATGGTAGGACACTGAATAGTGTAGAGGAACAAATGGACCTTGGAGTGCATGTCCACAGATCCCTGAAGGTAGCAGGCCAGGTAGATAAGGTGGTTAAGAAGGCATACGGAATGCTTGCCTTTATTAGCCATGGCATAGAATAAAAGAGCAGGGGGGGGTTATGCTTCAACTGTATAAAACACTAGTTAGGCCTCAGCTAGAGTACTGCGTGCAGTTCTGGTCACCACATTACAGGAAAGATGTGATTGCGCTAGAGAGGGTGCAGAGGAGATTTACAAGGATGTTGCCGGGAGTAGAGAATCTTAGCTATGGGGAAAGACTGGATAGGCTGGGTTTGTTTTCCTTGGAACAGAGGAGGCTGAGGGGAGACCTTATTGAGGTGTATAAAATTATGAGGGGCATAGATAAAGTGGATAGAAAGGACCTATTTTCCTTGGCAGAGGGGTCAAAAATCAGGGGGCACAGATTTAAAGTAATTGGTGTAAGGTTTAGAGGGGATTTGAGGGGAAATTTCTTCACCCAGAGGGTTGTGGGGGTCTGGAACTCACTGCCTGAAAGGGTAGTAGAGGCAGAAACCCTAACCACATTTAAAAAGTACTTGGGATGCTGTAACCTGCAGGGCTACGGACCAAGAGCTGGGAAGTGGGATTAGGCTGGATAGCTCTTTGTTGGCCAGCGCGGACACGATGGGCCGAAATGGCCTCCTTCCGTGTTGTAACTTTCTATGATTCTATTCTATGACTGTTTACAGGATAATGATGCATTCTGCTTAGAACAACAACTTACATTTATAAAGCACCTTTAATGTAGGAAAACGTCCAAATGTGCTTCACAGAATTGTAATCAGACAACAATTGTCACTGAGCCAAAGAGGGAGATATTAGAAGGGGCGACTAAAAGCTTGATCAAAGAGATGAGTTTGAAGCAGGGTCTTAGAGATGGAGAGCTTTAGGGAGGGAATTCCAGAGGATCCAGAAGTTCCTGTTCCTACAGTATACAGACTGGGATCTCTGTCATTAGCCATGCCGAGAAGAGAGGGTTTTCCGTCTAGCCCATTAGCATCAGGTTTTGGGTAGGAGTAGGGGATTAGGAAAGACAGGAGTGGCAGTAATGATTTTAGAGGGCTTGGTCTCGACTGGGCACCCAAAACACCGACTGTTGGCATGAAACACTGATGGGTGGCATTTACGAAAAAGTGTTCAATATTAGTGCCTCGAAAATACCAAATGTGCATGTTTAGTTAACGTTTACAAATTTAATTAACTGCTCCAGTACAATTGAAAACTTTCAAAAAACAAGAGTAAGGAAGAAAGGTAATTTCCTGTAATGCTGTGAATAAATGGAATAGATTCCCTTTGAAAAGCAATTGATGCCAGTTCGCTAACAGCCAAATTCTGGAACCAAGTGATTCCTGCGCTGCTAATTTCGTAGATTATCATCTGTGATTTCAACAGCTTGTCAGACTCGAAGAGAATTTATGACTGGAGGATTATCGTATGGCCTTACCTGAATATCGCATTTTACCTGTGCTTCATTGCCTCCTTCAGGAAATTTAATAGAGTCTATAATCGAGCAAGTACTATAGGAAGGAATGGTCTTGAATGTGCTATTTTCCTTCCATTTCTCTTTTTTAATGTAATCTAAAAGAGTTAAACAATTTCCCAGATAGCCACCAACAACGAGCAAAAGCTCCTTGGCCCATTCCACCCATCACTAAAGATAATTGAGTGAAAACTTCCACGATATTAATTCAATTTTAACAGCTTGCACTCTTCAACCCTGACATTCCTGTGATCACAAAAGCCCATCTGTATATGTCGCTATCCTTTTATAGCCATCCGTTGTGTTCCTAAGCAGAGATTTCATCCAGCTCCTCCCTTCAAAGGAGCTAATTGACATTATGTCTAGTCTACTTCTTATTCTCATTCCCATTGTCCTTCCTTGCTCCAGTCTCAAGTTTGAGCCCACAAATGTCTGGGGGAAATGTTTGGACAGGAATGTACAGCTCAATCAAACTGATGGTTTGAAGAAGAATGATAAAATTGACTTCCAGGTCCTTGAGCTTTTCATGCTGATGTATCCCAGTTGAGGATGGCCTCTCATTGATCACAGCTGGAAGTTTAAAACAAAATGATCAGCATTAAACAGATCTGAATGGGTTAACTGAAATAAAACTGTTTTCCATTAACCGGCAAAGTAATCAATGATGTTTGATTTTTTTAAACCATGGTTTAACCTTGTAAATAAGCCAGCTTTCTTTATGACCTGTGATATTAGAAACACTCTTTGTGAAACTGCAGCAAATATTTGCTAACTTGGGTACAATAACTTCTTGGCAGTCTTCTGATGAAGACAAGGTTATGGGCTTTGGCAGACTGTGGCTTTATTCTGTTAAGTTTTAGCTAAAGGGACAGGACCTTTGGTATTGCTTTCTATTTATGCAAAACATAATTTTGCAGAACAGTATCCGTGTACACCAAACTGGAACAACTTGTGTTTATAAACAGAAAACAAAACTGCAATGTTGGCCAATGATCCCAAGTTACAGATGAGTGATTTTTTTTATTTTATTTTTTATTTCAAGGATTTTCCAGCATTTATTTCCACCATCTGCTGAAGTAGCCGATGGTTACCAAAGATAAATGTTATTTGGCCACAAACTTCCTACAAAAATTATGTTTTCTAAGTTCCAAACTTTATATGGTTGATCGGGAGCTTTATCAATGTCCATTGCATGCAGAAGGTTTTGAAGTCATAAAACAAGGAATTGACTTTTCTCTCGGACTCCATAATGTGTTCGAGTTCAGTAGAGGGTCTGAGTTCCAATTTCAATCCTGTTTTTAAAAGTAGGAGCTTTAACTGTTCTCTTCATGTAGATTTTCAGTAGATCATGACTGATGACCCTTTTATTGTTGGCCCACTACTTTAACTCTTTACATCACGGATTTGGAAAACGATTCCACACATCTCCTTGAAGTTTAGTCTTTAGTCTTTAAGGAAACTGAGAGAAGTAATTACCCACAGACATGTTCCTGCTGTTCATTTCCTAATGCATTCATTTGTATAGGGCTTCCAATGTTCATCCATTTCAGAAATGCGCACTGTCTTGATGTAAAGAGACGCCATTGGAGGATGGTTGGCAATGATGCATATCACAGAATCACAGAATCCCCACAATGCAGATAGAGGCCATTTCGGCCCATCGAGCCTGCACCGACACATATCCCACCCGATCCCCGTAACCCCTACACCAACACATATCCCACCCTATCCCCATAACCCCACGTATTTAATCCCCCTAACACTAAGGGTCAATTTATCATAGCCAATCAACCTAACCCGCACATCTTTGGACTGTGGGAGGAAACCCACGCAAACACGGGGAGAATGTGCAAACTCCACACAGACAGTCGCCCGAGGCTGGATTTGAACCCGGGTCCCTGGCGCTGTGAGGCAACAGTGCTAACCACTATGCCACCGTGCTGCCCTCCATATCTGAGGTCGTTCGGTTTCAGCTTTCACAGAAAAACAAACCGAATTGTGGAATGTGATCTTGAAAACAC
The DNA here is from genome assembly GCF_052327205.1 of Somniosus microcephalus. Taxonomy (NCBI): domain Eukaryota; kingdom Metazoa; phylum Chordata; class Chondrichthyes; order Squaliformes; family Somniosidae; genus Somniosus; species Somniosus microcephalus. Next base: position 35,868,490 of record NC_141005.1, on the reverse strand, counting down.
GTTCTTTAAAAAAAAAAAAAAAAAAAAAAAAAATAAATCCTGAAATCCAGTGCAGTGAAAAGGAATTTAAATTATTCCGTTGCCTTGAGGCAATGGCCTTGGTTATAGGCGTGTGTTTATTTCAGTAGTACATTGTTTTTCTGTTGAGCTATCAGCTTTTCTGGGGCTGCCAGCTGTTTCGGCTTTGAGTTCTGTAAGTTGGCATGTATGCACTATAGGGATGGAAGCTGTAGGTGCCAAACTTGTGGTTTTTTTATGGTTGTAACCAACTGCAACAGTATAAATTTTCACATTCCCTTCCTGACCTAATTGATACTGAAGGATTATTAATCAATAGTGTTTATCATAGCATATCCTTTTACTTTTGAATAAAAGCCCTCAAATGTGCCACTTCTACATTAGTTGTTGCTGCGGCAGCCAAGTGTGTTATAGACTTACAAAAATAATTTTCATCTCTCTCCGTGCTTTTTAATGTTTTCTCTTTCTCCTTGGTGTTGGCACACTACATCATTCAGTCATGCATAGCCAGTGACATATTGTAGGGAATTGCATGTGTGAACTTGTGTACTATTATTCTCTGGGACTATGTGTTTGGAGTACTACTGCATTAAGACAGCTCAAAATTAGTACGGTAGTTATCATCCTGAAATGCCTGAATGACATTGCTAATTGGAAACACTCTTCAGAATTAATGTAGAAACATAAGCTGTGCTATTTTGACATCCCTCATTCTGCTGTAGACAGTAGCTAACAAGAATAGACATGTTATCTCTATTTCAGTCTTCATGATGCTACATACAAGTGACTTGTGGTTGGGTTTCACTGTGGTTCGTGTCATTATTTTGTTTCTAAATCGTGTTTTGGCAAATCCTTCACACTAAGGGAAATCTACACTGTCGCCCAACGCACTGATTTTAGTTACAGGAGACTTTGGTTTATCCGGAGGTTGTATGTCCGGAAACCTTGATCTACCGGCAGAAATCAGGAGCCGTTTTGTTTGGTTTTTTTTCTTCTCGTGGCTTTTTTTTCCAACAGTCAGGCTCTGGAAAGTCTCTCTGAAGCTGTTGCTAAGCTACAGAGACGCTTCTAAGGTACAGGCCGACTGTTTAGAAGCTGTTGCTAAGCAACAGTGTTTGTTGCCAGATACGGAGCTGCAAATCTCCATATGCTTCAACATTAACGCTGGTATGTCCGGCAGTTTTGATAGATCGGCAACGGCTCGGTCCCGTCGGTGCCAGATATAACACAGTTTCCTGTATTGAGAAACCGCATTTTGTGAGAAAATTGTATGAATTTTTAGAAACAAAGCCAACAGATTTCACCAAATTTCTATAAACCTCATTATTGTGAATTTGGTGGGATTTAATAGTCTTTAATAGCAGTGTCAGCTGTGGCTCAGTTGGTAGCACTCTGGGTTGTGGGTTCACGTCCCACTCCAGAGACTAGGCTGACACTCCAGTGCAGTACTGAGGGAGTGCTGCACTATCGGAGGTGCCGTCTTTTGGGTGAAACATTAAATCGAGGCCCCAACTGCTCTTTCAGGTGGACGTAAAAAGATCCCATGGCACTATTTTGAAGAGGAGCAAGCGAGTTATCCCTGGTGTCGTGGCCAATATTTATCCCTCAATTAATATCACTAAAAAACGATTATCTGGCCATCATCACATTGCTTGTGGGAGCTTGCTGTGTGCAAATTGACTGCCACTTTTCCAACATTACAACAATGACTACACTTCAAAAGTACATCCTTGGCTGTAAAGCGCTTTGTGATGTCCTGAGGTTGTGAAAGGCACTATATAAATGTAAGTCATCTTCCTTTTAAACAACAGTTCATGCTGCTGACTTCCTTTTCTCCCAGTGGTAAAAAGCAAACGTGGAACTGAATGAAGTTAAATTTTGGACAAGAGAATTGTGACATGGATTAGATGAGGAGCGTTCATTAAATCTGAACTTTCGGGCCACTTTTTAGGTACCATATTTCTGTGAGGATTTCTTTGTTTGGATCTGCATGTTTCGTTTCTGAGGCTATGTTAAGTATTTGCAAGTATTTAATTCTTGAACAGGTTGTTATTAAATCCTTGCACGTAGTTCAGGTTTGATTTTCATTGTTCATTTCTTTGTGTGGGAATGGGTTGTGGAGGGGGAAGAGGAGAAGTTGAACCTGAATTCCTAATTTAATTTGAATAGTTATTGCTACTGCTTAGTATTAATTTGGCTTTGAGAAGCCATCAGGATGGAAGAAATGGGAACTCCCTTGCTTAGAAGCAGATCGTGCACAGAAGCTAACTTAAGGAAGCTTATTGAGTACAGTGATAATAGCTTCACACGGCACTTAATATATGTGCCATGCTTCACTTCAAAGGATTTGTTGCTATCATTTAAATGCGGTGGGGGGAGGGGAATATGTATTCTCTAGCAATCAACCCATACACATATGGATCCAGGTTTCTTGAAAGAAAATCAATTCATGAAAATGTGCTGTATGTGTTTGGGGACTGACCTCTCATTATACCTCTCTCTTTAAGAGCTAATTTCTCCAGCTTTTAGCACCGTGACAGAATGTCACTGGCTGTGCCTCTATAGCTGGTTGCCAAGATGTGCTGATTTGAACTGTTGGCGTTGTGGGAGATGAAGTGTGCGCACACACATGTATTGAATGTTTGTGATTAATGCAGTCACAGCAAGTGCCAGCAACCTGATCGTGAGCTAGCCTGGTTTTATCCAGCAATGAGAATGTGATGAACCATGCTTCACATAGGAGGAGGCGGGGGTGGAGAGAGACACCTGGGATCATGTCCCTCTTCCAGAAATTATTTATTTTTGACACATTCGTTATTACATTTTCTGGCATCTTAAAGCCGACTTTAATTCTGCTTTTCAAGCCAATGTTTATCCTGGATAGGTTACAGAAATTTTAAGTATGAAAATAAAAGTAGTTGCGGGGTCTTGAGTACAATTTTACTGGGTCCAGTTCTTTTCATTGGGAATATAACCCCAGACACATCACAATTCCTGAATTGAAAGCTCTTGCAATATGCACCTACCATAATCCCAACCAGCAGTGGATTCCACACTTGCAGGCAAAACTGGCTCACTATCGCATCGGTCTGTCCTTGTCCCAGACCCCAAGGCAGCTCCGTGCCAGACGGGGGATTACCTGGATCGAGAACATGCTGATTGAACTATTTTTACCAAATAACTTCTTTATTTGTAATTATCTTTTGAAGAAGGATCAGGGCGAGTCAAAATCGTCAAAACAAAATCTTAGAACTGAGTTTGATGAAGGTTCATGCCCAAGCCAGATGAAAGGTAGCTTTGGTCACTAAATACTGTCCTCCTCGTGGGAGTGATGTACAGCAAATTCAATCTTTTAGTAAACCTTTCACACTAGAAATTCCTGGTCTGGAAAAGACTAAAGATTGTGGTTAGACTAAGCCAAAAAGCAATATATATAATACATGTATGCTTGAAATTTGTTTTGCATTTCTAGAGAAAGAACAATGAAAGGATTTGTATTTTTATGCACTTTTCACATCCTTAGGCTGTCCCAAAGTGTTTCTTAGCTAAATAATTAGTTTTGAAGCGTAGTCGCTGTTGTTCTGTAGGTAGATGTGGCACATGGTAAGGCCCAACAAACACCAATGAAATGAATGATCAGATTATCGATGGTGGTGCTTGTTGAGGGGAAAACATTAGTCTGGACATGGAGAAGGGAGCTCTCCCATTCAAAAGTGCCATCGAGTGTTTTATGTCCACCCTGAAGAGGTAGACAGGGCCTTGGTTTAACATCTTATCTAAGAGACTGCACTTTCAGTAATGCAGCACTCCCTCGGTAATGCACAAGTGTCGGCCCTAGTTTTTGTGCACAAGTCCTGGAGGGGACTTTGAAGTCAAAGGCAAGAGTGCTGCCACTGAGCCAAGCTGACTCTTGAATATACAGACTCAAGCCTAGAAATGTTTACAAATAAAGCTGCAAGTTCTTCTAACTTGAGGATGCCCAAATAATTGGAATCTATTGTATGTACACCTAATGGGTATAAAACCTACTTCTTTTAAATGTAACACTTTTGTGAAAGGTGAGAAATATAAAATGCGAATGTTTCTAACCTGAGTGTAGAGGATGTGATGATAGAAGGTGTTAAGTTTGATTCTTTGTGACCTTTTCTCTGGTGTGGGTGTGAGTGTGAGGTGTTGATTATGAGGGGGCTGTCTGTGGGCAATTTTAAAGACCATGGGGGGGGGGGAGATTTGTACTTGGTTAATGGGAAAAGCCAGCTAATTCTATTCTGGCCATTAGTCCATCTAATAGTGGAAGGGATTTTCAGAGCACATCACTGATGGGACCTCCTGAAGAGGATAAGTGTGATTGACCAGCTGGGTGGAGAGGTGGCCACTGTCCAGGCAATGTTTTGCTGGAAAAATCCAAAGAACTGAGAATTTAGTTTTCAAGCCCATCCCATTTGTTGTATCCTTGGCCGCCTCCTATTCCGCATCTACATGCTGCCCCTCGGCGACATCATCCGAAAACACGTCGGGTTCCACATGTACGCTGGCGACACCCAGCTCTACCTCACCACCACCTCTCTCGACCCTGCCACTTTCTCAATTGTCAGGGACTGCTTTTCTGACTTGCAGAAATTTCCTCCAACTAAATATTGGGAAGACTAAATTCATTGTCTTTGGTCCCTGCCACCAACTCATTCCCTCTCCCTGGCATCTTTCTGAGGCTGAAATGGACTGTTCACAACCTTGGTGTCGTATTTGACCCCGAGATGAGTTTCCGACCACGTATCCGCAGCATAACCAAGACCGCCTATTTCCACCTCTGTAACATCGCCCGACTCTGCCCCTACCTCAGCTCATCAGCTGCTGAAACCCTCATCCATGCCTTTGTTACTGCTAGACTTGACTATTCCAACGCACTCCTGGCTGGCCTTCCACATTCCACCCTACGTAAACTTGAGGTCATCGAAAACTCGACTGCCCGTGTCCTAACTCACACCAAGTCCTGTTTGCCCATCACCCCTGTGCTCGCTGACCTACATCGGCTCCCCGTTAAGCAACGCCTCGATTTCAAAATTCTCATCCTTGTTTTCAAATCCCTCCATGGCCTCGCCCCTCCCTATCTCTGTAATCTCCTCCAACCTTACTACCCTCAGATATCTGCGCTCCTCCAATTCTGGCCTCTTGCGCATCCCTGATTTTAATCGCTCCACCATTGGCGACTGTGCCATCAGCTGCCAAGGCCCTAAGCTCTGAAATTCCCTCTCTAAACTTCTACGCCTTTCGGCATCTCTTTCCTCCTTTTAAGACGCTCCTTAAAACCTACTTCTTTGACCAAGTCTGCCCTGATATCTCCTTATGTGGCTCATTGTCAAATTTTGTTTGCTAACACTTCCTCTGAAGTATCTTGGGATGTTTTACTACATTAAAGGCACTATATAAATGCAAGTTGTTGTTACTGCAACGATCAAAGGATTACATAGAATATACAGCACAGAAATGGGCCATTCGGCCCAACCAGTCCATACCGGTGTTTATGCTCCACTCGAGCTTCCTCCCATCCTTCCTCATCTGAATCTATCAGCATAATCCTCTATTCCCTTCTCCCTCATATATGCTTCTCTAACCGCCCCTTAAATGCATCTATACTATTCGCTGCAACCACTCCCTGTGGTAGCGAGTTCCACATTCTCACCACTCTCTGGGTAAAGAAGTTTCTTCTGAATTCCCTATTTAATTTCTTGTTAGAACAAGGGGTTAAAATTCTGGTCTGTTCTGTAACTGGTAACTTAAAGAAAGACTTGCATTTATATAGCGCCTTTCATGACCCCAGGACTTTTCAAGTACTTTTGAAGTGTAGTCACTGTTGTAGGAAATGCGGCAGCCAGTTTGCGCAGTGCAAGGAGCCACGTGAAAGTGGCCGGATAATCCACTCTTTTTAGTGATGTTTATTTAAGGATATAATAAAGTATTTATTTGGTTTAAATTGCCTTGCTTAACTGTATACAGGTGTAGGCTGTTAAAACAGGCCTGATTATCTTTTATTGATCGTGTCAAACTGTCAACATGGTGTACCTGATGAACCTGCAGTGTGACGTGACCTGGAATGTACATAGGCTAATTTGCTTTTTTGTTGTTTTAAAATGAACTGCATTCGTGTCCTGCACACTTTCTGAAATTGCTTTCTCCTTGTGTGTAAATGGATTCAGCCCGGCCTGCTCTCTCCTGAGGCCAGTTTTCACTTTGGACAAAATCGGCATTAATGGTGTGGTGAGAGCCTAAAAATAGTGTCCTCACCGCCCCGTTAACTCCGATGACAGGCTCGCTGCTAAAGGGGCGGCCGCTGGGCAGGTGAAACACCTACCTGTTTCAGGCAGTAAGCCCCTTTTTAACGTGCAAATTGGGGTCCTATGAGATACATAGTAGGACCCAGCAGTGTAGCACTCCCCTCAGTATTGTACCAAGATTATGTGCTCAAGTCTGTGGAGTAGGACTTGAAACCACGACCTTCTGACTCGGAGGCGAGAGTCATTTTAGGAGAGAACTAAACAGAGAGAGCGATACTGTACAATCAGTTCCCTAGGCGATAGAGAAGAGGCCCAGCAAAGGTAAGTTTGAAATTATTTTTGTGGGACGAGGAGGAACATGAGCGTTCCTCCGGGCCCCACAAAAATAATCTGGGTTGTTGCGCACCCCACCACCCCCCCCCCCCCCCCCAACCACACAGCTTGCTGTCAGCCGAGGCAGCCCGATGGTGGTCAGTCTCAGTCCGCATCGGGGGTTCCCCTTTCGGCGCCCTGCAGCTTTGTGTTCCGATGTAAATGAGGCCCGGGCCTCACAATCATGGCCGTCTCTTCACCACCTGGACAGGCGGACAACTGGCGCGCTGTGTCAGACAGCCGCCCAAGACTCTGATCACTTCCTCCACCCCTTGTATTTGAAGTGGAGGTATGGATCCCCAATTCACAACAATGTAACCAGGTGTCAACTATGGCTCAGTGGTAGCACTCTCGCCTCTGAGTCAGAAGGTCGTGGTTTCAAGTCCTACTCCACAGACTTGAGCACATAATCTTGGCTTACGCTTTGGTGCAGCACTGAGGGGAGTGCTGCATTGTTAGAAGTTCTGTCTTTTGGATGAGACATGAAACCGAGACCTCGATTAGATTTTGTTAGTTAAACCAGTTTATTGAGAACGGTTAAGAAAAGCTACCCCTCAACATGCCATGCAATACATATAATGATCACCCAAATCCTCCTCTTCTACACAAACACTTCTACATCCTGAAATGACGATTAAGGCTATTTGTTTGCTGAGGAGTGAGAGAAAGCAAAAGAACACTAGAGGGAGAGCTATCCCAGCGTCCGCATGGGACATGGGTACTGAAAGCCCTCCTATTAAAACTCCAGTACATGCAGTTTTAATCAAGGGCTTTCAATACCATCATGGATGCTGGGATAGCCTCACCTCGACCTTCATTCTTCAGCAAAACAAAGGAACAGAATATTACAAAGCCAGGATTTACCAGCCTAATGAAGGGGTCATGAGATCAAGGTTCTCAGATGCAAGATTGCAATCTGATGCGGAGAGTTGATTATTCGGTGTGTACTGTCTGGAAGGGAAAGGCTGAATGGCCTTATCTTATTCCATACCATATAATGTTCAGCTCTCGGGTCAATCTGCACAGTGCAGTAAATTCTGGTTATCACACCATAGCATTGTAAATCCCATTTATTGCGAAGATAAAAGCCGCTTTGTAATAGAAATACGGGGTGTGTAAATTGGTGGGTTATTACTTCTGGCTTACAAAATAGTAAAAAGAGGCAGACTGGATTACTGATGGCCTTTTTTTTTTATTGCTCCTATCTAGCTTGTTGTGGAAATATACTTTCTTGGTGTTTTTAAACTCATTTTTTAACGTGGATCTTGTGCAATGTTTTGAAATGTTTTCTTGGAAATTTTTTATAAACGGTTACAATCGCAAAGTGCAATACATGCAGGTTGAAACACTCTGTCCTCACTGCCTCCCTCCACCAAGTGTTTTAGTACCTATCCAGATTAGATCATATCATCGATAAATGGGCATTTGTTGGGGGTGTGGGTGAATGGGAGGGTTATCTATTGCATGGCAAAGCGATTTTGTAACATGCAGAAGAATCGTTTTCAGAGCTTATTTTTATGTGAATGTGTACTTTTGTGGCACTTTAGCTGCCTTTTATGGCCTCGTTGAGATTGCTATAATAGATACTAAATTGGCAGCTTTTGTACTGTGGATTTCTGCCAACCTGGAGCTGGGTTAAAACTTGCTAAAACTCCTATCACTTGTGATACTGGCATCTGGCAGAGTGAGGAGACATTCATCCTCTCGGCATGGGCTGGATTTGAGAAGTTATGTTCTACTTGCTGCGCCACCCTGTTCTTCAATTTGATTTTTTTTTAAACCAACTCACAGTATAATTACACTCACCACGTCCTTTCTCCTCTCTTTCCACCCCGTCTCTTCCCCCCCCCCCCCCCCCAAACTATTTATATTAAGTTTTATGTAAATAATTCTGAGTTTCGGATTCAGGTGTTAAATATTTGTAGCACACGCAATGTTAAATTTAGCATTTTCAAATTGTTGCGTCAACCAACCAAGCTCTGCAAAGTGACCTGAGGACATAGCCAGCCCGTTTTGGAGTTGCTCCAATTTTAGTGTTTTCTGAACCATTGGTTTGCTTTCTGTCTGGTTGCTGGAGACTGGATCTCACTGTGATGGTCTCAGCACTATATGTGCCCCCCACCCCTTATCCCACAAGTGGAACAATGACCTTGATTGCCAGTTATACCAACGCAGTGGGTCAGTGTCTTAATCCACTAAAGTTTTGGAGTTTTAACTTCTAACCCCTTAAAATAAATAGATTTGAATAATGTGTTTTTTCTGAACATTTGGTGACAAAAATACTTTTTTCGAACCACTTTGCTGTGTTTACTTTCCTCCCCCAACACCTGTCAAATTAAGCAGTCACATTCAAATAGTTCTCAGTGATCCTCTTCACCATGATCTCAATTATGACCTTTTCTGAAGTTTTATATTAAAAATTTGTTTTTCTCAATTTCTTCCCCCGCACACCGCCATCTCCCTTGAAGGCCCCGACTTATGATATTACATAGTTTCATGGTGTTGGCAACTAATCAGTACCTCACTGGAAGTGTTTAGACAGTGATTGCTGGGAGGACTTTCAACTATTTGGGCCTCACAGTTCAACTTCCCTCCACACATGCATATTTTCCTGCAGGAATTCTAGAAGCATGGGCGGGATCTGTGACAAGAACTTGCATTTATATAGCGCATTTAACATAGTAAAATGTCCCAAGGTGCTTCACAGAAGCTTCATCAGACTCAATTTGACATAGCAGCACCTAAGGAGGTATTAGGACAGGTGAGCAAAAGCTTGGTCAAAGAGTTTGGTTTAAAGGAGGAGAGAGATGCAGAGAGGATTAGGGAGGGAATTTCTGAGTTTCGGGCCTAGACAGCTGCAGGCACGGCTGCCGATGGAGGGGCGAAGTGAGTTGGGGATCCTCAAGAGGCCAGAATTGGAGGAACACGGAGTTCTCGAAGGGTTGTAGAGCTTGAGGAGGTTACAGAGTCAGGGAAGGCCATGGAGGGATTTGAACAGGAGTATGAGGATTTTAAATTTGAGGCATTGCTGGACGGGGAGTCAATATAGGCTGATGGGTGAACAGGACTTGGTGCAAGTCAGGATACGGGCAGCAGAGCTTTGGATGAGCTGAAGTTTATGGAGGGTGGAAGATGGTAGACTGGCTAGGAGAGCACTGGAATAGTTGAGTCTTGTTGAGATGAGGATGAGGGTTTCAACAGCAGATGGGCAGAGACAGGCAATATAGTGGAGTTGGAAGTTGGTGGTCTTGATGGTGGAGAGGATATGGGGTTGGAAGCTCAGCGCAGGGTCAAATGGGATGCCAAGGAGGGGGATGGAATTGGTGGCTAGGGAACAATTTGTGGCAGGGGCCGAAGACAATGGCTTCGGTCTTCCAGGAAAAACTTTCTCCAATTAAATATTGGGATGTCGGACAAGCAGTCTTGACAAATTGGATGCAGTGGAAGGATGGAGAGAGGTGACAAGTTAGAAACCGTGGAGGGGTTGAGAGAGGTGGTGGTGAGGTGGAGCTGGGTGTCATCAGCGTACATGTGGAATGTGACTTGTATTTTCGGATGATGTCGCCGAGGGGTAGCATGTAGCTAAGAAATATCATGCCAATAAAGCGATGTGAATTGTGAGCCAAGGATAGATCCTTGGGGGACTCCAGAGGTAACGGTGCGGGAGTAGGAAGAGAAACAATTGCAGGAGTTTCTCTGGCTATGACTGATTAAGAATGGAACCAAGTGAGGGCAGTCCCACTCAGCTGGACGACAGAGGAGAGGCATTGGAGGAGGATGCTATGGTTAGCCATGTTCCAGACAGGTTGAGCAGGGATGAGGAGGGATAGTTTACCGCTGTCACAGTCACATAGGAGTTTTTTTTTAATAAAGGTGAAGTTTTTTTAATAAACTTGGCATAATTGTGGATATTCGCAGCTGTGAATCTAAACCATTTGTTCAACCTCATTTTATTAAGTAAACAAATTGAACTTGATCAAGAATATTGTAACTGCGCACTTGCCTGCAAATACTATATATGCAGAGACTTGGGATGATGTAATGTTTCTTTCTAAGCGACAGCCATGCCGAAGAACTTGTCTCCTCCTTCCTGTTGGCTGAGTGATCCGCACTCCGTGAATAAAGGCTCAAGACCCAGGAGTCAGATCAACTTGACAGATTTTAGTGGACAGCACACAGGAGTAATACAGATTGAGCGTCCCAAATCCAGAGTTCCGGAATGATCCGGACTCCGGGACGATTGTTGGCAGGAATCCGGAATCTGTAAAATGTTCCGGAATCCAGACACCCTGAGGGAGGCTTACCAAAAGCACAACCTGGGCCCAGGCATTTCCGGACTCGGCACGTGTTTCTGATGTCCAAAGTCTGGAAATATCGCAACCTGGGCTCGGGCGTTTATGGACTTCGGACACCAGAAACACGTTCCGAAGTTCGGGGAAAACCGGCTCGGCCTCGGTCCCGAGGTTGCCGGATTCGGGATGTTCTACCTGTACAAGCAAACGATACATCTACACATTTACCAGCAGGAGACTCCTCAGGCTAGGAGCATCACTAGTTGAGGTTGTTCCTAATGCTGAGTTCACCTGACTGAGATTTTCATTATATATTTATACCTTTCTTGAAACACACCTCCTTGTACTGTTTCTTTGTCTGCAACAATCACTCATACTGACTTAGCAGATATCACATGACTAGTTTCAGCATGAAACCATGGGAACTAAGGGCCCCAATTCTTATCTGTCCTTCTCCAGCTTTGCATTCCTTAATGTTCAGCTGAGCTCATCCATTTTCTCAGTAATTTTCCATTGTCTCTAGGTCCCAGTTGTGTTAGTTTATTCTAATCATGCTTTAACTTAATTGAGTCTCTCCATTGTTCATTCTAAATTCAGTTTACATTGGGCTGGATTTGCTGTGAGTGTCGAATGTTGTTTGTTAGACTTGCACTTGCCCGTAGACTTTCAATGGGCTTTTGTACGGCAAGGTCCCGTCAGCCAAACATCTAATCAGCACTGCGCCCTCTACAGGGCATCTGGGACTTGTGTGAACAAGGCAAACAACTGTGCATCTCCTTAACCAATCACATTGAAGAATCATTAATGAGCAACGCAGAGTCTGAACCAGGAAATGTCAGTTAGAATAATGAATTCAATGTCAAATCAGGCACAGAATGCAAAATAAAGGGACGGAGAGGAAGATTGGATTGAGAGAGAGAGCTAAGAGATGGAGAAAAAGTTTATTTTTATTTAAATGATTCAGGATGGAATGTTTTTCTAAGGGCAGTGTTGCCATGTGGAAACAACAATTGCAGCTGGTTTTCTAGATTATTATCTAACTGGACTTTGATATAATTTAATGACTTGCTCTTGAAATAATCTACTGCTCACATTAGGTCGGTTCAGGCTCGTTTTTCTTGGGACTCATTCTCGTCCATAATGACATGTGTCCTGCTTGTGAAAATATGCTTCAGGGGACTGGCAATGTCCGACACTCGGTAACTTCAGACTTCACTGCTCTCAGAGCGGGGACCGCGTAACCCAGTGATCTACTTTTAATAAACGTGGAATTTGAACATATTCTGCATTGAGTGTTCTACACTATGCTCTAGATTGCTGCCCACAGACTAACTATAGTTGCAAAGAAATCCATTATATAGTCTCTGTATTTAAAAAGAAAATTATGATCTTAGTTTCAGAATTAATGGACTCATGAGAATAAAACAATGTGTCGGGTATGAGATTTTAGTACTTTTAGTAATCTGTAGTAGCAATGATAAGAACATTGTCATGTAAAGCAAAAACACAGCCCTCCACTCCCAGCTGACTTGGAAATTAATCTAATTTCCATTTTAATACCAACTTAGTCATTCTGTGCTACACTAGATGGCAGTCTATGCCATAAGTTAATGACTTTAAGTATTAAAAGGTAATTTATTATTGGCTTTGTAAAAATTTGCAGCAAATTTTGTTTGTAAACCACTTGTGCTGTTTGCATCAAAAATAATGTCTTCTACACATTGACTTCCATTGGGTAGAAAATGTAGTCCATTATTACATTATTAAAACAGCACTCGGACATGATGTAATGGGGATGAGAGTGACTTGCTGTCCACCCAATGATTCAGACAGTGCCTCTAAGATTTTGGTGGGTTTTTTTGGCTTATTATTTAATTGATTTTTCTAATTCTGGCTTCATATGTTTTCACATCCACCATTTTATCAAGTTTCTTGATTGCTTAGGAACACTCTTTGTTTCCTCCTCCACCGTCCCACAAAAATAATTTAATTTTGTCCAATTAGAATAATTGTTCTTGGTATGTGGGTGGCAGCATTTATTTATTGCCCACAAATTACAACATTTATTTGAATTCAGTTTCACAATTTGCCATGGTGGGATTTGGACTTGCAACCTCCTGGAGTGTTCGTCTAGTACCTTAACCATTAGGCTAATGTATCCATTTGTATTTAACATAGAAAGAATATTCCAAGGCACTTCAGAAGTGTGAGGAAAGTGGATGCTCCGCTAAAGAAGGAAGGAGCAGGAGGGGTGACCAGCTTGGTTAGAGGTACATTTTAATGAAGGTCTTAAATGAGGAGGTAAGAGGGGTTTACGTAAGAAAATCCAGAGCGTGGGACCTAGGTAGCTGAAGGTACACTGACAATGGGGTGGGGGAGAGGATGGGAGGACATGAGATCAGAGAAAGAGAGTTTGGGAGGAAAGGGGTAGTAGGGCTGGAGGAGGTTAGAGTTGGGGAGGTGCAAAGCCAGGGAGGAACTTAAACACAGTTTCTGTGTGCCTCTGTATTCTTGTACATCCAGATATAGTATTCAGTGTAATTTTTAGACTTGCAGTATATGTATCTACTCATACATTTTAACTTTGCTGTGGTCAGTACTTGTCAAAGGTTGGTCAACTATTGCATTAAAAGTCACATTTTTGAGTTTTCACATGATATATTTTCTTGGGCTCAGTGTTACTGGACACTTTTAAAAATTCATTCACGGGATGTGGGCGTCACTGGCAGGGCCAGCATTTATTGCCCTTGAGAAGGTGGCGGTGAGCCGCCGCCTTGAATACAACAGAGTGGCTTGCTAGGCCATTTCAGAGGGCAGTTAAGTGTCAATCACATTGCTGTGGGCCTGGAGTCACATATAGGCCAGACCGGGCAAGGACGGCAGATTTCCTTCCCTAAAGGACATTCGTGAACCAGATGGGTTTTTACGACAATCCAGTAGTTTCATGGTCTGCCACACTATGTAGTTGTGAACAGCAAAGGTCCAAGGACTGATCCTCTACTATTCTGATGCTCTCCTGGCCGGCCTCCCACCTTGCACCTTCCGTAAACTTGAGCTCATCCAAAAATCTGCTGCCCGTATCCTAACTCGCACTAAATCCCCGTTCACCCCTGTGCTCGGTGACCTACATTGATTCCTGCTCCGGCAACACCTTGATTTTAAAATTCTTATCCTTGTGTTCAAATCCCTCTTTGACCTTGCCTCTCCCGACCTCTCTCACCCCCACAACACTTCGTTCTCTCTGCACTCCTCCAATTCTGGCCTCTTGCATATCCCCGATTTTCAACGCTCCACCATTGGCGGCCGTGCCTTCAGCAGCTTAGGCTCAAAGCTATGGAATTCCCTCCCTAAATCTCTCCACCTCTCCTTTTTTAGGCTGCTCCTTAAAACCTACCTCTTTGACCAAGCTTTTGGTCACCTGTTCTTGTATCTCCTTATGTGGCTCGGTGTCAAATTTTGTCTGATAACGCTCCTGTGAAGTGCCCTGGGACGTTTTACTACATTAAAGGTGCTATATAAATGCAAGTTGTTGGGGTATTCAGCTAGTCACAGAATTATTAGAATTTCTCAGTACTGTTTGTTTCCTATTGCTTTGCTAATTTATTTTCCATTTATAATCCTTTTATCCCAAGAGTTTTCATTGTACCTGCAAGTCTCTTGTGAGATCCTTTTATTAAATATCATTGAAATTCATGATACACCATATCCAGCAATTCTTAGACCCAGAAATTATCCCATGGGATATTGGTGTGTAAATGCTTAAATGTGCTTGTCTGAAATTCCCCTCTCTGCTATCTCGACAGAGAGATTAATCCATTTAACACCTCTGCTAAAGTGGGCTTATTCTGTAGCTGTTCATTTGCTTATCCCCTGCCCTTCAATTCCTTTTCTGGCCCTTTCTCCCTCTCCCTCCCTCCCACCTTCCCTTCATTTCCCCCTTCAATCCTTTAGGGTACACATAGAATCATTAGAATAGTACAGCACAACATAGAAGGAGGCCATTCGGCCTATCGCGATTGAAGAGCAATCCAGTTAGTCCCACACCACTGTTCATTCCTGATATCCTTGCAATTTTTACTCCTTCAAGTATTTATCCAATTGCCTTTTGAAAGCTACTATTGAATCTGTTTCAACTCATTTCCATGGTTGAGAGGATAGCGAAAAGGCAGGAGCCAAGTCTTCGTCTTGCTATGCTTTGATATTATAGATATAAGCAAGTTTCTACTAGTGAATTATTTGAAGTAGAGTGTAGTGAACTTTTATTTTGGGCATCATTTGACGTTTGTACTGAGCAGTTTTTAAGTTTTTATTTTACTATAAATGTGCAGAAAAAAAGCATGCAGGGCTCTTTCATTCAGATAATCGTCTTGCTATTACCATTATTGCAGTGTTGTGCCAAAACTGGTTCTGAATTTGAAGACTTGTTAGTATTTTTAGACATTGCAGCAGAGAAGAGTTACCAGGATGATTCTGAAACTTGGGGATTTCTTAAAATGCTTTTGCACTACAGGAGTGTAGCTGACGAGAGCCATGTCGGTCTCCCTCCACAGTGTAGACGAGCTCAGTTTCTCGGGGGGGAAAAAATGTGGGTCTTGAGTTTCTGCTGGAGATGAATGTAATGTAAACGAGTGGCGGCTGCAGTCACCTCCTGATATGATCTTCAAACAGAAAGTAAAGGTCATAAGAGGTTTTTAGAGCTTCAGAATGTAACTCATTTCCATGGTTGATGGGATAGAGAAGGGGCAGGAGCCAAGTCTTCGTCTTGCTATGCTTTGATATAGATATAAGCAAGTTATTGAATTTGGACTGTGTTCTCGGAGAAGAGAACGAGGAAAAGATTAAAAAGCTTCAAGGAAGAATTCCTTTTTTTTTTCAGTGGCAGTTATTGGAATAGACTCCCAAACGAAAGGAGTTAATTGATCAGTTTCTTAAAGTAGCAGCTGGATGAATATCTAATTGAGAATATTATTCAAGTTTATAAGAAGGATGTTGATCAAATAAATTATGAAATATGGTTACTGTGTTGCTGAGAGTATGGAAATGTCATCTTTGGAGTGCAACTGGTCAAAGTTGAATGAAGTAGCTTGTTGGGATGATATCCTGAAGATTCCCTTTGGGGCAGAGATACCTTTCATCGCGATTAATCTTACAAATTTTACCTGTGGTTATTCACCTACCTTGGGTTGGAACTTGCATATGATCTGTGGAAAGAAAAGTGTTTATAGTTGAATGACCATTTCTTCCATATTATGTTCTGATTGATCAAGGTTGAACTTGTCTGTTGTGTTGGAAGTCTAAATATCACATTGTTTTTTTCCACCCCCCCCCCCCCCCCCCGCCTCTCCCTTCCTGGTTTCAGAATTGCCTCAAACAGACTATCTACAAGTGGCAGAAGCAACGTGGCTGGCACTGAATGTTGTGTCCAATGGTCATTCTTCGACCAGTTCTCAGACAATTGGAGTGACCAAGATAGCGAAATCCGTGATTGCTCCTCTAGCACAACATAATGTTTCTGTGTTTATGTTGTCGACCTACCAGACTGACTTCATATTGGTGAGCATGCTCTCTTATCTCTTTCACAGCCCTTGTTTTGTGTGCAGTACCCTGCAGGCAGCAGTACTGAATATCATTGTAGTCTCATGCAAATGTGTGTTTGGCAAACTTCCATTTACAGGAAACTCTCGTTTAAACGGCACCTAAATATTCGGAATTCTCTATGAACCGGCAAAATTCATACTCCGAAAACAACACCTCAATAACTGGAAATGTTGCCGAGTCCGAGTCTCCCGCGGTGGGCGAGTTAATCAGTGGGATTAGTTCTCCAAACTGCCACTACTCGGCTTCTTGGCGCTGTCTGAAGTCCGAACACCTCAATAACAGGAGTCTGACTCTCCCGCGCTGTATACAGTCGTTTACTGTATAAGTTTTGTTTTACTGTTAAGTAATTAAAGAGTTATGGATTACCCTCAACTGGCAGTACTGTACTTAATCAAGCATCTTCCACCATCCATTTAACACAACATTCTGTAGGTGAGTACCCAATTACTGTATACTGCACATTTCTTGATTTTTTAATTTTTGTTTGTTAAAAATAGCCTCGGTAGATAACCATCTCCGTCATCCGGAATTTTTAATCCCTTGATCCCTTTAGCCTTAAGAAATATATCTAACTCCTTCTTGAATATATTTAATGAATTGGCCTCAACTGCCTTCTGTGGTAGAGAATTCCACAGGTTCACCACTCTCTGGGTGAAGAAATTCCTCTTCATCTCTGTCCTAAATGGCTTACCCCTTATCCTTAGACTGTGACCCCTGGCCATCGGGAACATCCTGCATCTAGCCTGTCTAGTCCTGTTAGAATTTTATACGTTTCAATGAGATCCCCTCTCATTCTTCTAAACTCCAGCGAATATAAGCCCAATCGACCCAATCTCTCCTCGTACGTCATTCCTGCCATCCTTCCTCAGATAAGGCGACCAAAACTGCACACAATACTCAAGGTGTGGTCTCACCAAGGCCCTGTACAACTGCAGCAAGACATCCTTGTTCCTGTACTCGAACCCTCTCGCTACGAAGGCCAACATACCATTTGCCTTCTTAACCGCCTGCTGCACCTGCATGCTTACCTTCAGCGACTGGTGCACAAGGACACCCAGGTCTCGTTGCACTTCCCCTTCTCCCAATCTACTGTCGTTCAGATAATAAATCTGCCTTCCTGTTTTTGCCACCAAAGTGGATAACCTCGCATTTATGCACATTATATTGCATCTGCCCAATAACCCAACCTGTCCAAATCATACTGGAGTTTCTCGGCATCCTCCTCGCAGCACACATGCCCACCCAGCTTTGTGTCATCTGCAAACTTGGAGATATTACATCTAGTTCCCTCGTCTAGATCATTAATATATATTGTGAATAGCTGGGGTCCTAGGACTGATCCCTGCGGTACCCCACTAGTCACTGCCTGCCACTTGGAAAAAGACCCGTTTATTCCAACTCTTTGCTTCCTGTCTGCCAACCAGTTCTCTATCCAAGTCAGTACCTTGCCCCCAATCCCATGTGCCTTAACTTTACACGCTAATCTCTTAAGCGGGACCTTATTGAAAGCCTTCTGAAAGTCCAAATGCACCACAACCACTGGTTCTCCCTTATCTATTCTACCAATTACATCCTCAAAAAATTCCAGTAGATTAGTCAAGCACGATTTACCTTTTGTAAATCCATGTTGACTTTGTCCGATCCTGTCACTGTTTTCCAAGTGTTCTGCTATTACATCTTTTATAATGGACTCTAGCATTTTCCCCACTACCGATGTCAGGCTTACCGGTCTATAATTCCCTGTTTTCTCTCTACCACATTTTTTGAATTGTGGGGTAACATTAGCTACCCTGCAATCCATGGGAACTGTTCCAGAGTCTATAGAGTTTTGGAAGATGACCAGCAATGCATCTACTATTTCTAGGGCCACTTAAGTACCCTAGGATGTAGATTATCAGGCCCTGGGGATTTACTGGCCCTCAATCCCATCAATTTCCCTAACACCATTTCCCTACAAATACTGATTTCATTCAGTTCCTCCCTCTCATTAGACCCTATGTTCCCCGACATCTCTGGGAGGTTATTTGTGTCCTCCTTTGTGAAGACAGAACCAAAGTATGTATTTAATTGGTCTGCCATTTCTTTGTTCCCCATTATAAATTCCCCTGATTCTGACTGCAAGGGACCTACGCTTGACTTCACCAATCTTTTTCTCTTCACATATCTATAGAAGCTTTTACAGTCAGTTTTTATGTTCCCTGAAAGCTTACTCTCATACTCTATTTTCCCCCTCTTAATTAATCCCTTTGTCCTCCTTTGCTAAATCCTAAACTGCTCCCAATCCTCAGGTTTGCTGCTTTTTCTGGCCAATTTATATGTCCTCTCCTTGGATCTTATGCTATCCCTAATTTCCCTTGTTAGCCACGGTTGAGTCACCCTTTTTGTTTTATTTTTATGCCAAACCAGGATGAACACATTCTGTAGTTCATCCATGCGATCTTTAAATGTTTGTCATTGCCTATCCACCGTCAACCCTTTGAGTAACATTCCCCAATCAATCCTACCCAACTCGCGCCTCATACCATCATAGTTTCCATTATTTAAATTCAGGACCTTAGTCTCTGTGTCAAATATTTCACTCTCCATCTTAATGAAGAATTCGATCATATTATGATCGCTCCGCCCCAAGGGGCCTCGCACCACAAGATTGCTAATTATTCCTTTCTCATTACATAATACCCAGTCTAAGATGTCCTGATCTCTAGTTGGTTCCTTGACATATTGGTCCAGGAAACCATCCCGTATACAGTCCAGGAATTCCTCCTCCACAGTATTATTACTAATTTGGTTAGCCCAATCTATATGTAGATTAAAATTACCCATGATAACTGCTGTGCCCTTATTGCATGCGTCTCTAATTTCCTGTTTAATGCCATCTCCAACCTCCGCATTACTGTTTGGGAGTCTGTATACAACTCCCACTAACGTTTTCTGCCCCTTGGTATTTCTCAGCTCTACCCATACAGATTCCACATCAGCAGAGCTAATATCCTTCCTTACAATTCTGTTAATCTCTTTAACCAGCAATGCTACCCCACCTCCTTTTCCTTTTTGCCCATCTTTCCTGAATATTGAATACCCCTGGATGTTGAGTTCCCAGCCTTGGTCACCCTGGAGCCATGTTTCCGTAATCCCAATCATATCATATCCGTTTACATCTATTTACGCAGCTAATTCATCCACCTTATTACGAATGCTCCTCGCATTAAGACACAAAGCCTTCAGGCTTGTTTTTTTAACACTCTTAGACCTTTTAGAATTATTATTTACTGTGGCCATGTTTGATTTAAACCCTTGATTTCTCTGACTGCCACTTTTGCTTTTCTCCTTCCTGTCTTTTGCTTCTATCCTTGTTTCCCTTTCCTCTGTCTCCCTGCACAGGTTCCCAACCCCCTGCCATTTTAGTTTAAACCTTCCCCCAGAGCACTAGCAAACACTCCCCCTAGGACATCGGTCCCAGTCCTGCCCAGGTGCAAACCGTCCGTTTTGTACTGGTCCCACCTCCCCCAGAACCGGTTCCAATGTCCCAGGAATTTGAATCCCTCCCCCTTGCACCATTCCTCTAGCCACGTATTCATCTGAAGTATCCTTCTATTTCTACTCTGACTAGCACGTGGCATTGGTAGCAATCCTGAGATTACTACCTTTGAGGTCCTATTTTTTAATTTACCTCCTAACTCCCTATATTCAGCTTTTAGGACCTCATCCCGGTTTTTACCTATATCGTTGGTACCTATATGCACCACAACAACTACCTGTTCACCCTCCCCTTCCAAAATGCTCTGTAGCCGCTCCAAGACATCCTTGACCCTTGCACCAGGGAGGCAGCATACCATCCTGGCGTCTCATTTGCGGCTGCAGAAACGCCTGTCTGTTCCCCTTCCAATAGAATCCCCTATCACTATAGCTCTCCCACTCTTTTTCCTCCTGTCCTGTGCAGCAGAACCACCCACGGTGCCAGGAAGTTGGCTGCTGCTGCCTTCCCCCAATAAGCCATCTCCCTCACCAATATCCAAAATGGTATATCTGTTTGAGAGGGGGATGGTCACAGGGAATCCCTGCACTACCTGCCTGCGCCTACTATTCTGCTTGGCGGTCACCCATTCCCTTCTTGCCTGTGCAGCCTTTACCTGCAGTGTGACCAACTCCCTAAATGTGCTATCCACAATGTCCTCAGCATCGCGAATGCTCCAGTATGTATCCATTCGCAGCTCCAGCGCCGCAATGCGGTCTGCCAGTAGCTGCAGCTGGATATACTTCCCGCACACATGGTCATCAGGGACACTGGAAGGGTCCCTGATTTCCCACACAGTGCAGGAGGAGCATACCACGGTGCCCAGCTGCGCTGCCATGACTTGCCCTTTAATTAATTCAAATTAAATTAAATCAAATGAATGCCACTAATTACACTACAATTACATGAGACACTCCAGGGCCCTTGTTTACCAGCAGTCCCTGCTACACAACAGAGACCCTAGAAACTATAACCACAAAATTTAAGTTTGGAAAAAATGAGAACGAGAGAAATACTCACCAACCAATCACTTACCTGCTTTCTGGTGACGTCACACTTCGATTACTTTTTACTTCTCTCTCTCGCTCTCGGAGCTCTGAAATTAAGAACATAAGAACATAAGAAATAGGAGCAGGAGTAGGCCAATCGGCCCCTCGAGCCTGCTCCGCCATTCAATAAGATCATGGCTGATCTGATCCTAACCGCCAATCTACTATCACAGAACCATCTCCTGAATCTAACAGAATTAGACACACGAAATAGGAGCAGGATCAGGCTACACGGCCCCTGGGCCCGCTCCGCTACCCACCGGGCCATGAC
This sequence comes from Somniosus microcephalus, assembly GCF_052327205.1. Lineage (NCBI taxonomy): Eukaryota > Metazoa > Chordata > Chondrichthyes > Squaliformes > Somniosidae > Somniosus > Somniosus microcephalus. The sequence continues at coordinate 35,847,104 of NC_141005.1, read as the reverse complement.
CGATCCGAACCTAGACTCATGTCCAAATTCCTGCCCGCTCCCCGTAACCCTTAATTCCCTTTACTTCTAGGAAACTGTCTATTTCTGTTTTAAATTTATGTAATGATGTAGCTTCTACAGCTTTTTGGGGCAGCATATTCCATGGACCTACCACCCTCTGAGTGAAGTAGTTCCTCCTCATCTCAGTTTTGAAAGAGCAGCCCCTTATTCTAAGACTATGCCCCCTAGTTCTAGTTTCACCCATCATCAGGAACATCCTCCCCGCATCCACCCGATCCAACCCCTTCACAATCTTATATGTTTCAATAAGATCGCCTCTCATTCTTCTGAACTCCAATGAGTAGAGTCCCAATCTACTCAACCTCTCCTCATATGTCCATCCCCTCATCCCCGGGATTAACCGAGTGAACCTTCTTTGTACTGACTCGAGAGCAAGTATGTCCTTTCTTAAGTATGGACACCAAAACTGTATGCAGTATTCCAGGTGCGGTCTCACCAATACCTTGTACAACTGAAGCAATACCTCCCTATTTTTATATTCTATCCCCCTAGCAATGAAAGCCAACATTCCATTGGCCTTCTTAATCACTTGCTGCACCTGCATACTAACCTTTTGAGTTTCGTGCACCAGGACCCCCAGATCCCTTTGTACTTCAGTACTTTCCAGTTTCTTGCCATTAAGATAATAACTTGCTCTACGATTTTTCCTGCCAAAGTGCATAACGTCACACTTTCCAGTATTGTATTCCATCTGCCAAATCTCTGCCCATTTACTTAGCCTGTCTATGTCCCCTTGCAGGTTTTTTATGTCCTCCTCACTCACTACTTTCCCTCCCATCTTAGTATCATCTGCGAACTTTGATATGTTACACTCGGTCCCCTCCTCCAAATCATTAATATAGATTGTAAAGAGTTGGGGACCCAGCACTGACCCCTGCGGAACACCATTTGTTACTGATTGCCAGTCTGAGAATGAACCATTTATCCCAACTCTCTGCCTTCTGTTAGATAGCCAATCCTCTATCCATGCCAGAATATTACCCCCAATCCCGTGATTTTTTATCTTAAGCAATAATCTTTTGTGTGGCACCTTGTCAAATGCCTTTTGGAAGTCTAAATACACTACGTCCACTGGTTCCCCTTTATCCACCCTATATGTTACTTCCTCAAAGAACTCCAGCAAACTTGTCAAACATGACTTCCCCTTCATAAAACCATGCTGACTTTGTCCTATTAAATTATGATTATCCAAATGTCCTGTTACTATCTCCTTAATAATGGACTCCAAAATTTTACCTACCACAGATGTTAGGCTAACCGGTCTATAGTTTCCAGCCTTCTGTCTACTGCCCTTTTTAAATAAGGGTGTGACATTAGCAGTTTTCCAGTCTGCCGGGACCTTTGCTGAGTCCAGGGAGTTTTGGAAAATTATTACCAATGCATCCACAATCCCTACCGCCACTTCCCTCAAGACCCTAGGATGTAAGCCATCAGGTCCAGGTGATTTATCCGCCTTGAGTCCCATTATTTTACCGAGTACCACTTCCTTAGTGATTTTGATCGTGTTTAGCTCCTCCCCCCCCCCCCCCCCCCCTATAGCCCCCTGTTTGTCCAGTGTTGGGATATTCTTAGTGTCCTCTACTGTAAAGACTGATACAAAATATTCATTCAGTGTTTTTGCCATCTCCATATTTCCCACCATTAATTTCCCGGTCTCATCCTCTAAAGGACCAACATTTACTTTAGCGACCCTTTTTCCTTTTATATAACTATAAAAACTCTTACTATCTGTTTTTATATTTTTTGCTAATTTACTTTCATAATCTATCTTCCCTTTCTTAATCAATCTTTTTGTTATTTTTTGCTGTCTTTTAAAGTTTTCCCAATCCTCTATCCTCCCACTAGATTTGGCTACCTTATATGCCCTTGTTTTTAGTCGAATACTATCCTTAATTTCTTTACTTAGCCACGGATGGCTGTCTTTTTTTTTTACACCCTTTTCTTCTCAGTGGAATATATATTTTTTGGAAGTTGTAAAATAACTCCTTAAATGTACACCACTGATCATGTATCGTCTTACCCTTTAATCTATTTTCCCAATCCACTACTCAATTCCGCTCTCATACCTTCATAGTCTCCTTCATTCAAGCTTAGCACGCTTGTTTGAGATCCAACCTTCTCACCCTCTAATTGAATATGGAATTCAACCATGTTATGGTCACTCATTCCAAGGGGATCCTTTACTAGGACATTTTTAATTAATCCTGTCTCGTTACACAGGACCAGATCTAAGGTTGCTTGCCCCCTGGTCGGTTCAGTTACATACTGCTCAAGAAACCCATCCCTAATACACTCAATGAACTCATCCTCAAGGCAGCCCTGCCCAATTTGATTTGTCCAATTAATATGATAGTTAAAATCCCCCATAATTATAGATGTTCCCTTATTACAGCCTCAACTATTTCCTGATTGATACTCCGTCCAACAGAGTTGCCACTGTTCGGAGGCCTATAAACTACGCCCACTAGTGCTTTTTTCCCCTTATTATTCCTTATCTCCACCCAAACTGTTTCATTATCCTGATCTTTTGACCCAATATCATTTCTCTGTATTACAGTGATTCGTTCCTTTATTAACATAGCCACCCCACCTCCCCTTCCTTCCTTCCTGCCTGTCCTTCTTGATCGTTAGATTGGTAAGCCTCTCGGGCCTCCCTCTTTATATTCTCAGGCTCCGCTCTCGCTCCCTCGCAGGTCCACTGCAAAGAACCACACCGCCACCACTCGCCTACCAAACATCTTCACCTACTCAAACTCCCATCCACATCTCATGCCTTGCCTACAATCACAGCTATTTAGTAACGGCAGGCATATCTCCCAAACACATAGCTGGACTCTGACTCAAACACATTTGTTTCTCTTGCAGGCCAGGATGGCCCACAATAGGAGGGAGCAGCAGAGAACAGGCGGGGGTGATGCGCAGTTCCAGCTGGTCTCAGACCTGGAGGAGCGAGTGCTGTGACTCATTGGGCAGCAGGTGGTGGGCGCCGTGGCCGTCGGCAACGTTGACCCCATTGTGGGGCAAAAACGGTATCTTCAGCCCCTCTCCTCCTCTCATCCCACTTCCCCCTCACACCACAAACCTTTCTCACTTTCCACCTCCTGAGAAGGTCTGCATTCCTTGCTCCAGTCCTGCACCCCTGCCCTCAACTTAATGCGAGTCTTGTGCCTTTTTGCTTTCAGAGAATCAGCAACCAGCTGACCAGCCTGTCTCTGAGCCTCCCACTGAGAGTGAGGAAGGAGAAGAGGAGGAGGAGGAGCAAAGCACCACGTCACTGCATCTCTCACCCACAGGCACCACCTCAGATACTGGCACTACGCGATCTTTAGAGGCAAGTTTAGTAGAGGGGTCTGCACTGGGTCATGCACCGGGGATGAGCGGGCTGCAGCAAGGCCAGGGGGAAAAGGGTATCTCGGGAGCCAGCTCCCCAGAGGGTGAGTTCGCGCGCGAGTTCTGCTGCACAGGACTCAGATGAGGATCTCGATTGGGAGGTGTTCACAAGAAGGGTGATGGCCATGCACACCAAGATAATAGGTGTAATGGCAAGGATGCCCCAGAGCCTCTCTGCAATGGTAAGGAGCGTGGAGGTGTCCGCCTCCAACATTGCACAGGGCTCTGCGCACACCATGGAGCCCATCATTTCCAATGTGCAGAGGATAGTGGATTCCCAGAGAGACCGTGTGGATCCAGACCTCATGACGTGTGTCATGGGTGATGTGGCAGCTTCCATTGCAGCACAGGCGGAAGCGACGCAACATCTTGGTGCTGTAATGCAGTCAATGGTAGGTACCATCGAGTCTCCGACTGCTCTCCTGCAGTCTCCGCTTGATGCCATGTAAGCTCTGACTGCTGCCATCATCGCTGGGTCCGCCTCAGCCTACCAGCGATCTCACAGTGTCGCAGCAGGCCAGCAATCTGTGCTGCAGCGGATTGGTAAGTGCTGCCCTGAGGGAGTGCTGTCCTCTCCCAGGATGACCGCATTCCTGATCCCATCATTGCTGTTGCACTTGTCGCTGCCTGTCATCCAGTCAGCCCAGACTGCTGCCGCCCAGCCTGAGGTGATGCAGTGTACAGCCGGGCCTTCCAGGCCCAGAGCTAGTCGAGGGCGTCCTGCAAGGCCATCTGTAGTCTCTGACACTGACACTCAGCAGCCTTCCACCAGCCCTGCTGCAGCCACTGGGGAGACTCTACGCAGGAGCACTAGGTTAGGAAAGGGGACTGTAAAGAGGGGAGGCAAGGGTTTGCACAAGGGTGAATAGTCAATATTGTGTATATATGTGGTTAATGGTTTTTAATAAATTTATTACTGGAATGTTGCAGATTTGGTGCTGTGTCTCATTTCAGTTCTGGGGTGTGGTATGGAATCACAAAGTGATGGAATGATGGCGACCGAGAACTCGAAGTCACTGGAAATTCAGTCTGATGAGGCGGTCACGGACCGACCTGGCAGAACGCCGATTGAGTGGCTGCCTCCTCCTGTTCCTCTTGCTCCTCTTCCTCCTCCTCCTCCTCCTCCTGAGGTGGTGCGGCTAAGCCTGGTGGCAATGGCTGGGCCCTCATAATGGCCAAGTTGTGCAGCGTGCAGTAGACGACAACGAAGAAAAATGACACCTGCCCAGCCGAGTACTGGAGGGCTCCTCCCGAGCGGCCAAGGCAGCGGAACCGTTTCTTGAGCACTCCAATGGTCTGCTTGATGATGTTCCTGGTGGCAGCATAGCTCTCATTGTATGAGTGTTGGGGTTGTGGAGGGGAGTCAGATAGCCCTCATCTCCCAGCAGCCAGCCGCAAGCTTCATGCGGTGGCTGGAATAGATCTGGCACACCGGTCTGGTGCAGGATGAAGGCATCGTGGCTGCTGCCAGGATAGCGGGCATTGACGGTCAGGATTCGCCATGTGTAGTCGCACAGCAACTGCACATTAAGTGATTAGTAGTCTTTGTGGTTACGGAATACTTCAGGATTGTTATGAGGTGCCTGCAAAGCGACATGGATGCAGTCAATGGCGCCCTGCACCATGAGGAAACCAGCTATCCCGGCAAAGCCACATGCATGCTCGCGCTGCTTCCCTCTGGTCATGGGGAAGGAAATGTAGTCCCTTCTTCTGTACAGAGCATCTGTGACCTGGCGGATGGAGCAATGGATGGCAAACTGGGAGATGTTGGAGATGTCGCCTGTCGCACACATGAATGATCTGCTGGCGTAGAAATTGAGTGCGACGGTGACCTTGACTGCCACTGAGAGAGCCATGGTGGTCCTGATCTGAGGCTCGAGGTCTGGCTGCAGGAGGTGGCAGAGCTCTGTGAGCACATCCTTGCTGAAGTGGAGCCTTCTAACACACTGGTCCTCAGTAAAATTCATGTAGGAGAACTGCTGCCGGAATACCCTGGGTGGGTAAGGCCTCCTGTTGAGAGTCCTGTTGGCCGTCCTACCTCTGGCCACATTTTGCACTCTTTCTTGTTGCCTCTGATGTTGACGCTGGAGCGTGAGGTCCAGTGCCAGTACAGCCCCCATGAAAGGATCCAAATATTGCACTTTCAAATCTCCCCTCAATGAAACTCAAATGTGCTAGAACACTCGTTGAAATGAAAAACGCACCAATTGGTCAAAAGGCCTCTTTGCCTATGTGAAACTAACAACGCAGCATTATTGGCCGCGAAAACTACACCAGAAGTGGACGCCTTTAAATATCGCTCCTCCCGGGGACATCCGACTGAAAGCTGCCTCCTCTACCTGTCGTCGTTAACGGCAGGTGCACAAGCAGGGGGGGCGAGAGGGAATTTTTCATCCGGGGCGCTGCGCACGGCAATGACATCATGATCCCCGGGCGCAGGATATCGGGGCGCAACGTCTTGCCGCCGCCGCAAAACTCCCGCCAAATTTAGCGGGAGGCGTTGATATCGTCGCGCCCGGTCGCAAACCCATTGACGCCCCCCGGAGACGCTAATGGAAGGCGCAAAGGAGCCCAATTTCTAGCCCTTGAAAGTGTAGACCAGATACAGAGCAAAGACCCGTGTCCACTGCTCTACAATGTGTATTGACCTCCAACTGCATTGACTGCACCAGTGACTATCCTTAAGGTGCGTGTGAGTAAAACTGATGGCTTACTGTGAAACACTAAGTGGTTTTATTGCTGTGGGTTGATACTTACCAAGTCCTGGGATGTGACTGTATGCAAATGTACTTCACATAGGACCCCCAACACCTGTGTAATGGGACTGCATTATCGTCCTCTGCTTGTGTATTTAATATTCTCTTCAATTTGTGTGCCCAGGTGCGAGAGAGTGATTTACCAGCAGTCATCCACACCCTGTCTGAAGAGTTCAGTATTTACAAGGAGGAAAATGGTGAATCAGTCCCTGTGGACAGTAACAATGTCACAAATGGCTTTATAAAACCCAAAACTGGTAAGTTAAAATTGCTAGATTAGAGTGTTCATAATTGTCATATTTTCCACATGGCTAGAACAGGAGTCTTAAAATTAGCAGACGACACCAAAAAAAAGGTGTAGTTAAAACAAAGGAAGAATGTGACAAAGTACAGGAAGACATTCATAAACTTGCAGAACGGGCGTGTAATTGGCAAATGAATTTCAACAAAAGTAAGTGTGAGGTGGTGCATTTTGGTAAGAAGATCAAGGGGGCCATGTACTGCTTGGATAATAAGAGTCTGAATGGGGTAGAAGAACAAAGGGATCTAGGGGTATAGATACAAAAATCACTCAAAGTAGCGACGCAGGTTAATAAGGCCATAAAATAAGCAAACCAAGCATTGAGGTTCATTTCTAGAGGGATAGAATTGAAAAGCAGAAAAGTTGTGTTAAACTTGTATTGAAGTTTGGTTAGACCACACTTGAGCACTGTGCACAGTTCTGATCTCCATATTCTAGAGGCATTGGTGAAGGTGTAAAAAAAAGATTCATAAAAATTATACCAGAGCAGAGATGATATAGTTATCAGGAAAGGCTGAACAGGCTGGGGCTCTTTTCTATAGAAAAGAGAAAGCTGAGGGGTGAGCTGATAGAGGTCTTTAAAATTATGAAAGGGTTTGATAGGGTAGACATGGAGAAAAATGTTCCACTTGTGGGGGAGACCAGAACTAGAGGTTATAAATATAAGATAGTCAGCAATAAATACAATAGGGAATTCAGGAGAAGCTGCTTTACCCAAAGTGCGGTAAGAATGTGGAAAGCGTTACTACAAGGAGTAGTTGAGGCAAATAGCCGAGATGCATTTAAAGGGAAGCTAGAGAAGCACATGAGGGAGAAAAGAATAGGCTGATATGCTGGTAGTGTTAGATGAAGAGGGGTTGGGATGAGGCTCGTGTGGAGCATAAACATCAGCATAGACCAGTTAGGTCGAATGGCCTGTTTCTGTGCTGTAGACTCGCTGTGTTTCTCCTCGCTTGCACTCCTCCCAAAACGCAGTATTTGTTTTTTTAAAATATTATGTTTATAAAAGTGTGCATAGAGCATTAATTTATCCCCTTGTTCCACACCAGTATACAACCATGACATTTCGATTAATTATATTTACAAAACCTCATTTGTTCTGTGTACTTTGTGACATTAGTGTCCTAGCCTAAGCAAACCATTCCTTAAAGTTAATCCCATTTTAGCCAGTGTTCTGAGATGCTTGCAGGAGTGCTCCTAGAATTCCTATTCCCCTTAGTAACAGTATCTGAATGGTAAATTTGATTGTAACCAGGCTTGTGTAAATTGATGGGTTTAGGGTGAGCTTGACATTTCGGCCTTTTACTGCGTTCTGTGATCGATTAAACAAGGGTTGATTCAAAAACTCCCTCCCCTTTTGCATTTTTCTGTTTTTTAATTTATTTTTTCTTAACCTGGCCCTTTACCTTGTATTTAGACCCGATCAATTAAAAGATTTAGACATAATCATACTCATTCTTTGCACTTGAAAGAGTGTTCTCCGAACTGGTGACTTCAAAAAAGTGTCGAATACAGGTATATGGTAAAAATACGAAGCATGTGTTGCAAAAAAGGGTTTTTGTAGGATGTTCCATCTCTACTGCAGGCAGTGGTATCAGTGACAGCTTTACATAACTTCTGGAACAGTTTGTATTTAAGGGAAGGCAAGCTAGGCAAACACAAAGGACTTTTGTTTCATACAATCGGGCTTTATTCTAAACTTAGTTTACTCCCACAGGGACATCTGCAGTGCAGTTTGAATTAAATGGTCATTGAAATTTGCTGGAAACTGAAGCTTATTGGAAGAGAAAAAAAACTTGTGTTTAATTTTTTTTTAAACATAATTTGACCAAACAAGTGTCTAAATCTACAAACATAACCCTTGCTCCTAAAAGGAGAAATGGAAGGGGGAAGCTAAAGTAGCTGCTTATTTTAATGGCGATTGGAGACCAGAGAAGACAAAAGCGTTCACAGTTTGTTCTTGGGAGCGAGAACCTTAACTACTCTCTTCTGTTACAGCTGCCAGCCCCACAGTTCATCCGGTGTTAAGTCCCAAGAACCAGTTCTGTGTAATGAGCTTGGACCCAGATACCCTTCCCACTATCGCCACTATTCTCATGGATGTAATGTTCTACTCTGCAAGGTACAGATCTCTTGATAAATCCCTTGATATATGGTACTTAAGAATTGCTTTCTGTAATACCCAAGCTGGGAGGGAGCACATTGTACTTTGGTCTTTTATAAAGTACATTTGATGGGCTGAGTGGCTGCCTTCTGTGCTGTAATTTCTGTGATTCTGCTTTTGCTCCGTATTAACCAAATACCCTTATCTGTAACTTCGATTAAGTAACTGGCAAAATACTGCGGGTGCTGGAAATCTGAAATAACAACAGAAAATGCTGGAAACACTCGGCAGGTCAGGCAGCATCCGTGGAGCGAGAAACAGAGAGTGTTCTGACGAAGGGTCACAGACCTGAAACATTGGGGTCGATTTTCATTAAGCTGTCGGGAAGGAGGCGGGACTACAACTTTCGGGTTTTAGTCCCGCCTACATCGACGTCCGGCCAATGCACGCGATTTTCCCTTGATTGACCTTGTTGAGTCCGCCCAGTGGGCTCAGCAGGCCAATTAAGGGCCACCCGGCAACAGGTGACGTCACAGACTGAAATTTCATCTGTCAAGAGGTCTTGACAGATGAAATATCAGTGTTTCACAGCTGTTTGAAGCTGTCAAACACTGACAGTCTGACTTCTAACCTGAGTCCTTCTACACAGACTCAGTTAGAACTCACACCGGCAATGAAAACTGAAGGCTGTCACTTTTGACAGCTCGCAGCCATTTTGCTTTCAGTGCCGGCTGAGTGATGGACTCCCGAAACCTAGAGGAAGAAAGGCTGTTAAGGTAAGTACAGGTAATTTAAACTTCTTTACACACTTTAGACACACCAAACACACTTACCTTTGCACTCATGCACCCATCACTCACCTGAACACCGACATCGCGACCCCTCCAAGTTCTTCAACCCGACGGCCCGCCTGCTCTAACCTGGCGTGGTTTGGAGCTGTCGGGAATCCCACACGACACCCCTCAAAATAGGGATTAGGCTAAAAACTGCCAGGTAACAGGCAATTAATTGGCACTATTCCCTTCCCGCCTCGGGTCGGCGGGTCCCAGTGGAAACTTACGTGGAGGTGGGTTTTGGGCGGGATGGTGTCGGGACCCCCGAATTCAGGATTCCGCCCCCACACGCCTGAAACCCCGCCTGACGGCTCCAGGAAAATCGACCCCATTAACTCTGTTTCTCTCTCCACGGATGCTGCCTGACCTGCCGAGTGTTTCCAGCGCCTTCTGTTGCTGTTTTGATTAAGCAAATATAGCTTTTGCTCAATCATCTGTGTCACATTTTGCAGGACCTATGAAATTTCACCACCTGACCTGAAATAGTTCATGTGGGGAACCTTCAAGTAAACTCCAGTCCTTTTTTTTCCCCCTTACAATACCTGACAAATGAATGAAATGCTCTAAGAGCTGAATGAACTGTACCCACGTTTGATTTTATAAAAGATTTAAATACATTTGTGATTGTTCCTCAAAAGGAAAGGCCTGAGAGGTTTGTTTATCCTTCTGTTGCAGTTTGAAAGCCCGAGCTGCTGATCAGGATCTTGACTGCATCCGTTTCTTTTCTTTTTCCTTGATTGATGGCTATATTTCAATTGTAGTGGACACGCAGACACAGAAGAGGTTAGTTTACTTGCAGCTCTTTTAAGAGAACTTTGCGAAAGTAGAGATTTGGAGGTGTTCTGATGTGTTTTAAATGCTATGTTTTGTCATTTCATGTTATTTGGCCAGGTTTTTTTTAAACAATGCAAGGGACTATCCAAAAAGAAAGTGTGAACATTGCAGTTTGGGTTAACTTTACTCTGTCTTGTAAGTATGGCAGCAACTGATTATTGAGATTGTGCTGGTTCGAACAGCCCTAGATGAAACTCGTTTTCTGCTACTCGCTCTCTCGTCATACCCGTGGAATCCTACAGCACAGAAGGAGGCCATTTGGCCCATCGTGCCTGTTCCGGCTCTTTGAAAGAGCTATCCAATTAATTCCACCCACCTTTCACCATAGCCCTGAAAATGTTACCTTTTCAAGTATCTATCCATTTTGAAAGTTACTATTGAATCTGCTTCCACCACCCATTCAGACAGTGCATTCCAGATCATCATAACTTGTGTAAAAAAAAAAAATCAAAAAAATCTCTGCCTCTCCCCTTTGGTCCTTTTGCTAATTATCTTAAATTTGTGTCCTCTGGTTACTGCCACTTCATCCACCACTTCCCCCACACCCCCCAAAAAAAAACAGCCAGAGGAAACACATCCTCTCTGAGCTACTCCTATCAAAACCCTTCATAATTTTGAGCACCTCTATTAAATCTCCCCTTACCCTTTTCTGCTCTAAGGAGAACAATCCCAGCTTTTCTAGTCTCTCTCCACATAACTAACGTCCCTCATACCTGGTACCATTTCTAATAAACTTCCTCTGAGACCTTGACATCTTTCCTGAAGTGTGGTGCCCAGAATTGGACACACTATTCCAGCTGAGACCTGACCAGTGCTTTATAAAGGTTTAGCATAACTTCCTCGCTGTGGTGTTTCAGTTGGCCCAGTAATACATAGCGGTAGATTACTTGATTGGCTTGTACTATTGAATGAGTTTAAAAGTAGCAGTCAGTACTTCAACCAGTCACTTTGAGGTCTGGCACTGATTGGTGCAGTTACCACAGACACCGCTCTGTAAAGAACTGAGTTGCGCTCTCCATGTCTATTCCAAAATGTATGGAAAATGTTAAAGTTTGAAGCACATAAGAGTTGTTGATAATTTAAGATTAATTAAATTTTCTAAAGGCAATAATGAGAGGTGTTGTACCTGTTTGTTTGAAATTGCTCTATAATTGACTCTTGACCCTACTCATTGCTATTGATTGCTTTACGCCACTTCACACATGCAAAAATGAGTCCTACAGATAGTGATGTTACCATTGATAACTTGAGTGAGGTTATTGTATGAGTCCTGGTAACCTGTAGCAACAAAGCCCCACACTGCTGTCTGTATACCATTGTTTCAAGGGGTTGGATTCATATGCTGGCAACATCAGCTTTGGGCTGAATGGCCTTTTCCCATCATTTTCTTCTGTGCTGAGGGTTGGGATGGATGATTGTCTAGAGGACAGGACACCAGGGTCAAATAGTGCAGATGTAAGGATGCATGAGTATTCTATACTTTAGCTTTGATTATCTTTGGGGATTATTATTTTTTTTTTACGCTGAACTTTCCCTTGGGGTGATTTGAATGGTTGCGGTCGAGACCGCGATGGGGTAGATTACATGTGGCAGGGTGGCCTTCCCGAGGCCAAATGGGCCCTTTTGTCATTCCACGTTTTCACCTGACCACCTGCTTCCTCTTGCAACAGATTCCCCAGCAACCTGCTGCTCACAAGTGCTTCGAGTGAGCTATGGAGGATGGTGCGAATAGGTGGGCAGCCCCTGGGATTTGGTAATTATGAACCATCTGTTTGTCTTTTCAATCGCTGGATAGGAGTTGAAAAGTCTGAGATTTAACGGGTTAAGAATCCTGGTTTTAATTTTCCTACAACGTGCCTCTGATGTGTGGGTTGATTCCAATGGAGGTAAATAGGACTTTGTGTGTATAGACTCGATCGATTTCAGAGAATGCTGAAAATGGCCTTTAGTACTTGGACAAAAATGTACCGAAAATAGAGTTGGAATGAAAATAATTTATTTTTGGAAAGAATATATGCTCCAAGTTAGATTCATTTAGCAAATGTATTCCACACCCAGGTATAATAGAATGGAGATATGAAGCTACAGGGCTGGCACTGGGGTCTACAGGGCCAGTCTTAGGAAATGATGACCCTGATGGTGAGCTTCATTGCCAGGCACATCTCTCCATCTTGTCTGTCACTTTGTTTTTCTTGGTGACCCTGTCTCAATAGAAAAGGTGTTTTTTTTTTTTTAAATCCTGTCTTTCGGCAGTAAATTATCCCTTCGCAGGATGCCTGTGAGGTTCCCATGAATGTTATCCTGAATGATGGATGAGACGTTAAACCGAGGCCCCGCCTGCTCTCTCATGGAGATCCCATGGCACTATTTTGAAGAGAAGCAGGGGAGTTTCCTCCCCGGTGCCCTGGCCAATGTTTACCCCTCAATCGATATCACAAAAACAGATTATCTGCTCATTATCACATTGCTGTTTTGTGGGAGCTTGCTGTGCGCAAATTGGCTGCCACGTTTCCTACATTACAACAATGACACCACTTCAAAAAGTACTTCATTGGCCGTAAAGCGCTTTGGGACATCTGGTGGTCGCGCAAGGCGCTATATAAATCCAAGTCTTTCCTTTTTTAAACGGACCTAATGACCTTAAATTAACAGGGATTTTTCTGCTGATTCAGTTTATATCCTGTATGGAAATGATCTCTGCATCTGAATTGCACTTTGCAAACAGGTGAATAACATTCATGAAATCTTTGCAGTGTTAGAGGATGCAGTTGATTATGCACATGCATAAGAATGTCGGCAGAGCAGTGTTAGTTTGACACAGTGCTACAAAAGTTCTGCCCTGGCGCGAGCACAGTGAGGACTTGGGGCTGAGCTCTTGCCCTCCGACACTGTTACTGCAGAGCACAGCACACTGGACTTTCGAATGTTACGATCTGCAGTAGCACCACCGTTTTTCTTGTGTCCCTTTCGAAGTGCACAGTATTTGTTTTGGAGCCGGATGTAAAAGTTTAAGAAATAAACAAACCCTGAGGCCTAGGAGAACTTAAAAAAAAAAGCCACAATAACCAATCTGAAAAGCAGCAAGGTACAGATAATGCATTGCAACGTCGCAGGCTGTTGTGTGTCAAGAGGCCTACAGTCATTGTGTAGGTAGGAGGAAAGAGTCTGGTTTAAACCGCTTAAAAAAAAAAAAGTGACATTATATTAAAACTAGTAAAAGCAAAAATACTGCGATTCCATTAGGCTAGATGTCCCAGTCGGACTACCTTGGGCCTTCTATAGACCAGAGTGACTTGTTGAATTGTAACTATCTTCTGTGTCGCAAAGAAGTACACAGGAGCCACTTAACTGGCAATTTTGAATAACAATTCAAGGTATAATTAATTAAAATATTTAAATATGCTGAAAATGATTGCTTTACCAGGACAGTTAAACCGTGTTAGGAACCTACTGTAAAATGGTCTGTTGCAGTGTTCTAAGGAATCAAGTCAGGAGATGAAATGAATAGAGAAGACAAAGGAGAATATTTACACAATAGGCTGAGAGAGAATGCAGACATAACTGGTTACTATAGCAACGGGCGAGCAAACACTTGTCAGCATCCATGAGCACCTTTTGGCATCTGTTCGATCAGCTGCATGTTCTTTTAATGTGAAATGTCCGATTATGCCAAACTTTGCAGCAACGTTAGCTCACTAGAAGATGTTGTAAAAACAACTACACTGGCACCACGGAAGAGCTGGATGAAATAACAACAGAAAATGCTGGAAAAACTCAGCAGGCCAGGCAACATCCATGGAGAGAAAAAAAGAGTCAACGTTTCGGGTCAAACCCTTTGTCAAGACTGGAAAAGCACAGGAAATGAAATAGATTAAAAGGCCGGGCTGGGAGAGAACAAAAGAGAAGTGAAGAGACATTAAGAGGTATTCAAAACGAGACGAGATGGTGATAGGGCTAGTGGAGACAAAAGACGGCTCTAGATGAGGTGTGAAATGCGCTGGCAGAATGGGAGACAGCTGCCATGTGGGAGAGAAAAAAAGGGGGGAGGACCAAAACAAAGGTGCGGATAAAAAATAAGTAAAAATGTAATGGGGGCCGAGGGTATGAGCTGAAATTGTTGAACTCGATATTGAGTCCGGAAGGCTGTAAAGTGCCTAATCTGAAGATGAGGTGCTGTTCCTCGAGTTTACGCTGAGCTTCTGTGGATGAATCCAGCTTCTGGAACAAGCTAACTCCTGCCCTCTTGCTGCAGAGTGCAGCATAGCAGGTTTCTTTTATTACAAGCTTAAATTCTGCGGTTTATATTTTCTTGGGTCTCTGTGGTGTAGTGGGGACAGTTGGTAAATAAGCGCCCTAGAGTATATCTTTAACTGGTGGTATTGAATTAATTTAAATTAATTAAAGGGGTAAGTCATGCCAGGAGAGCCCAGCCCCGTGTTATGCTCCTCTTGCTCTATGTGGGAATTCAGGGACGCTGCCAGTGTCCCTGATGACCACGTGTGCCAGAAATGCATCCAGCTGCAGCTACTAACGGGCCGTATTGAGGCGCTGGAGCTGCGGATGGATGGGCTGTGGAGCATTCACGATGCTGAGAGGGTCGTGGATTACACATTTGATGAGTTGGTCACGCCGCAGGGTAGGGCTGCACAGGCAGAAGGGAAATGGGTGACCACCAGGCGGAGCAGTAGAAGCAGGCAGGTAGTGCAGGAGACCCCTGTGGCCATCCCCCTTTCAAACAGGTATACCAATTTGGATACTGTTGAGGGGGATGACTCACCAGAGGAAGGCAGCAGCAGCCAACTTCCTAGCACCGGGGGTGTTGCTGCTGCTCAGGAAGGGAGGAAAAAGAGTGGGAGCGCAATAGTGGTAGGGGATTCTATCATAAGGGGAACAGATAGACGGTTCTGTGGCCGTAGACGTGACTCCAGGATGGTTTGTTGCCTCGCTGGTGCCAGGGTCAAGGATGTCACTGAACGGCTGCAGGGCATTCTCAAGGGGGAGGGTGAACAGGCAGAGGTCGTGGTTCACATTGGGACCAACGACATAGGTAGGAAGAGGGATGAGGTCCTGCAACAAGAATTTAGGGAGCTAGGTAGCAGATTAAAGAGCAGGACCTCAAAGGTTGTAATCTCTGGATTACTCCCGGTGCCACGTGCTAGTGAGTATAGGAATAGGAGGATAGAGCAGATGAATGCGTGGCTAAAGAGTTGGTGCAGGAGGGAGGGCTTTAGTTTCCTGGATCACTGGGCCTGCTTCTGGGAAAGGTGGGACTTGTACAAGTCGGATGGGTTGCACCTGAACCAGAGCGGGACAAATATCCTTGCGGGGAGGTTTGCTAGCACTGTTCGGGGGGGGGTTTAAACTAAAATGGCAGGGGGTTGGGAACCTGAGCAGGGAGACAGAGGAAAGGAAAACAGGGATAAAAGCAAAAGATAGGAAGGAGAAAAACAAATGTGGCAGTCAGAGAAATCAACGATTTAAATCAAACGTGGCCACAGTAAATAATAATTCTAATAAGTTTAAGAGCGTTAAAAAAACAAGCCTGAAGGCTTTGTGTCTTAATGCGAGGAGCATTTGTAATAAGGTGGATGAATTGGCTGCGCAAATAGAGGTAAACGAATACGATTTGGTTGGGATTACAGAAACGTGGCTCAAAGATGGCCAAGACTGGGAACTCAACATCCAGGGGTATTCGATATTCAGGAAAGATAGGCAAAAAGGAAAGGGAGGTGGGGTAGCATTACTGGTTAAAGAAGGGATTAATACAATTGTAATGAAGGATATTAGCTCTGATGATGTGGAATCTGTATGGGTAGAATTGAGAAATACTAAGGGGAAAAAAACATTAGTGGGAGTGGTATATAGACCTCCAAACAGTAAGGTGGAGGTTGGGGATGGCATTAAAAGGGAAATTAAAGAAGCGTGCAATAAGGGCACAGCAGTCATCATGGGTGACTTTAATCTACATATAGATTGGGCCAACCAAATTAGTAACAATACTGTGGAGGAGGAATTCCTGGAGTGTTTACGGGATGGTTTCCTGGACCAATATGTTGAGGAACCAACCAGAGATCAGGCCATCTTAGACTGGGTATTATGCAACGAGAAAGGATTAATTAGCAATCTTGTTGTACGAGGCCCCTTGGGTCAGAGCGATCATAATATGATCGAATTCTTCATTAAGATGGAGAATGAAGTAGTTGACTCAGAGACAAGGGTCCTCAATTTAAATAAAGGAAACTACAATGGTCTGAGGAGCGAGTTGGGTAGGATTGAGTGGGGAATGGTGCTCAAAGGGTTGACGGTGGATAGGCAATGGCAAACATTCAAAGACCAAATGGATGAGCTACAGAATTTGTTCATCCCAGTTTGGCGTAAAAATAAAACAAAAAAGGTGACTCAACCGTGGCTAACAAGGGAAATTAGGGATAGCATAAGATCCAAGGAGAGGACATATAAATTGGCTAGAAAAAGCAATAATCCTGAGGATTGGGAGCAGTTTAGGAGTCAACAAAGGAGGACAAAGGGATTAATTAAGAAAGGGAAAATAGAATATGAGAGTAAGCTTACAGGGAACATAAAAACTGACTGTAAAAGCTTTTATAAATATGTGAAGAGAAAAAGATTAGTGAAGTCAAGCGTAGGTCCCTTACAGTCAGAATCAGGGGAATTTATAATGGGAAACAAGGAAATGGCAGACCAACTAAATACATACTTTGGTTCTGTCTTCACAAAGGAGGACACAAATAACCTCCCAGAGATGCTGGGGAACATAGGGTCGGATGAAAGCGAGGAACTGAAAGAAATCAGTATTTGTAGGAAAATGGTGTTAGGAAAATTGATGGGACTGAAGGCCGATAAATCCCCAGGGCCTGATGGTCTACATCCCAGGGTACTTAAGGAAGTGGCCCTAGAGATAGTAGATGCATTACTGATCATCTTCCAGAACTCGATAGACTCTGGAACGGTACCCATGGATTGGAGGGTAGCTAATGTTACCCCACTATTCAAAAAAGGTGGTAGAGAAAAAGCAGGGAATTATAGACCGGTATGCCTGACATCGGTAGTGGGGAAAATGCTAGAGTCTATTATAAAAGATGTAATAGCAGAGCACTTGGAAAGCAGTGACAGGATCGGACAAAGTCAACATGGATTTACAAAAGGTAAATCATGCTTGACTAATCTACTGGAATTTTTTGAGGATGTAACTGGTAAAATAGATAAGGGAGAACCAGTGGATGTGGTGTATTTGGACTTTCAGAAGGCTTTCGATAAGGTCCCACATAAGAGATTAGCGTGCAAAATTAAGGCACATGGGATTGGGGGCAAGGTATTGACTTGGATAGAGAACTGGTTGGCGGACAGAAAGCAAAGAGTTGGAATAAACGGGTCGTTTTCCGAGTGGCAGGCAGTGACTAGTGGGGTACCGCAAGGATCGGTCCTAGGACCCCAGCTGTTCACAATATATATTAATGATCTGGACAAGGGAATTGGATGTAATATCTCCAAATTTGCAGACGACACAAAGCTGGGCGGGAGGGTAAGCTGCGAGGAGGATGTCGGGAAACTCCAGTACGATTTGGACAGGTTGGGTGATTGGGCAGAAACATGGCAAATGCACTATAATGTGGATAAATGTGAGGTTATCCACTTTGGTGGCAAAAACAGGAAGGCAGATTATTATTTGAATGGCAATAGATTGGGAGAAGGGGAACTGCAAAGAGACCTGGGGGTCCTTGTGCACCAGTCGCTGAAGGTAAGCATGTAGGTGCAGCAGGCGGTTAAGAAGGCAAATGGTATGTTGGCCTTCGTAGCAAGAGGGTTCGAGTACAGGAACAAGGATGTCTTGCTACAGTTGTACAGGGCCTTGGTGAGACCGCACCTTGAGTATTGTGTGCAGTTTTGGTCACCTTACCTGAGGAAGGACGTTCTTGCCATGGAGGGAGTGCAGCGAAGATTCACCAGGCTGATACCTGGGATGGCAGGAATGACGTATGAGGAGAGATTGTGTCGATTGGGCTTATACTCACTGGAGTTTAGAAGATTGAGAGGGGATCTCATCGAAACCTATAAAATTCTGTCAGGTCTGGACAGACTAGATGCAGGAAGGATGTTTCTGATGGCCGGGGAGTCCAGAACCAGGGGTCATAGTCTAAGGATAAGGGGTAAGCCATTTAGGACTGAAATGAGGAGGAATTTCTTCACCCAGAGAGTGGTGAACCTGTGGAATTCTCTGCCACAGAGGGCGGTGGAGGCCAGTTCATTAAATATATTCAAGAAAGAGTTGGATATATTTCTTGAGGCTAAAGGGATCAAGGGATATGGGGAAAAGGCAGGGACAGGGTACTGAATTTGGATGATCAGCCATGATCACATTGAATGGCGGAGCAGGCTCGAAGGGCCGAATGGCCTACTCCTGCTCCTATCTTCTATGTTTAGCAATTGTGTTTCTGCTTTCAGAGACACATGGGTTGCGAGCCTTTTAGTTCCATATCTTTTTAAATAACTGTCTGTTCAGTCATTCTACTAAATGCAGCTGTTTGCGTTTTTTAAGCAACACTTAAACGAGGAGGAAATTTATTGATTAATTAGACGAGCAATTTGTCAATTGATTAGCTTTTATGTACCTGTCATTGCTGCAAAGGCTTCCAATGGTTCACAGCTAGGAAGCAAATGTAGGCCAGTGGTTGGGTAGCATGTGCAGTTGCTTTTGCTATTTTTAAGTTCTATTTTTTCCCCCTCCCCCCACCAATTTTAATCGCACAAACTCGAAATACCTGTTTTAGGAGCTTCATTTACAAGAAAGTGGTCCTTTCTTATAAATATATACTCTCCAAGTAGATTCTTGGTATCCTATTAAACCATATTTAAATAATATTTCTTTCAATTTGGAGAGGAATATGAGAAATTCAGGATTAGCTTGAATATGGGCCCAGTCCTGCAACAAAAGTCAACTAGGTTCGGTGGCAGCAATCTCCCCTCTGCGTCATAAAGTTGTCGGATCAAGCCCTACTCCAGGACTTGGGACACCACCGTGGCTGACACTTCAGTACAGTGCTGAGGGAGTGTTGCTTTATTGAAAGTGTTCGTTCAGAGGAGATCTTAAAGGCAACAAGTTTTATTAGGAAGCTTGGTCAAAGAGGTGGGTTTACAGGAGGGTCTTAAAGGAGTAGAAAGAAGCAAAGTGGTGGAGGGGTTTAAGAGGACTAGCAGCCTATGCTAGTACAGGTAGACTATCCTTTATCCGAAAACCTCGGGACCAGCCGTGTTTCGGTTTTCGGAGAATTTCGGATTTCGGAAGGTGGGTCGGCAGGGGTCTGCGGGGGGGTTGGCGGGGGGTCGTGCGCACGACTTATGCTGACGCGCAGCGTAAGTCGTGCGCGCGACCCCCGCCGGCCCCGACCCCCGCCGGCCCCGACCCCCGCCGACTTACGGTCCGCGTCGGCGGGGGTCCGCGGGGGGGTCGGCCGGGGGGTCGTGCGCGCAACCCCCGCGGAGCCCGCCGGCCCCGACCCCCGCCGACCCCCCCCCCCCCCCCGCGGACCCCCGCCGGCCCTGACCCCCGCGGACCCCCGCCAGCCCCGACCCCCGCCGACCCCCCCCCGCGGACCCCCGCCAGCCCCGACCCCCGCCGAGGGGGGTCGGCGGGGGTCCGCGGAGGGTCGTGTGCACGACTTACGCTGGACTTACGCTGAACGAAAAAACCTTCGGTTTTTAGAGGGTTTCGGTTTTCGGAAGTTCGGATAAAGGGTAGTCTACCTGTACGTCCTATTTATCAAAACTGTTATTAGCCAGATCTGGATTCCCTATTAACCACATGTGTCTAATATATTAGACAACTCTGGTGCAGTTGACTGTCAAAGGCTGCAGAGAGGTTGAGGACATTGAGGAGGGATAATGCACCATGTCACAGTCACGGAGGATGTCATTTGTGACTTTGCTGAGGGCTGTTTTGGTGCTGTGGTAGGGCAGAAGTCGGATTGGAGAGATTCCAACAGGGAGTTCTGGGAATAAAGGCAAAGATTTGGTAGGCGACAAGACATTCAAGGACTTTGGAGAAGAAAGGGAGATTGGAGATGAGGTGCTCGCTTGCAAGGATGGGGGGGGGGCGGGGGTGGCGGATGGTGGTGTCGAGGATATTTTTTGGGGGGGGCGTGGTGATGACTGCAGTTTTGAAAGGGAGAGGGATGTCTAGAGGCCAAATGAAGATTCCACGCTCATTTATCCAAAGAGGCAGAAAGTATGCAATGCCTGTAGTATAAGAGAATTTCAGTAAACTGACGTTTGCCCCAGACCAACAAAATAAAATCAGAGCACAAAAGCAAAATACTGCAGATGCTGGAAATCTGAAATAGAAACAGAAAATGCTGGAAATACTCAGCAGGTCAGGCAGCATCTGTGGAGAGAGAAACAGAGTTAATGTTTCAGATTGATGACCTTTCATTAGAACTGGAAAAAGTTAGAGATGTAACAGATTTTAAGCAAATGCGGGGGCGGGGAAAGGGGGGAGGGGAGGAAGGAGCAACAGGGGTGGCCTGTGATAGGGTGGAGGGCAGGAGAGATTAAATGGCAAAAGGGATGATGGTACAAAGCAAAAGGAGATGGTAATGGGACATCGTGTATTCGCTGCTCACGATGCGGTCTCCTCTACATTGGGGAGACTAGACGCAGATTGGGTGATCGGTTTGCGTAACACCTCCATTCATTCTGTAAGCATGACCCCGAGCTTCCGGTTGCCTGTCACTTTAATTCTCCGCTCCACTCCCACTCTGTCCTTGGCCTCTTACACTGTTCCAACGAAGCTCAACGTAAGCTTGAGGAACAGCACCTCAGCTTTCGATTAGGCACTTTACAGCCTTCTGGACTCAACATCGAGTTCAACAATTTCAGACCATAACCTCTGCCCCTATTTTTCACATGGCAGCTGTTGATGATTCTGCCATTCCCATTTACACCTCTTCTAGAATCATCTTTTGTATCTTTACTGTGGTGTATGTGCCTTTAAGAGCCCCCTGTGTACTGTAATGCCGGTAATGGCCACTCGGGCTATATAAGCCTGTATATTGTCTTGTATCTGTTAGTTGACCTCCAGACTTTGTTCAGTAAACACCTGTGAAACCAACTCCTGCCTTCAGTGTCTCTATTAACACACGGATACAACAGTGGCGACGAATTGGAAACGGACTTACCTGCAATTCGGCAGCACCTCCAGGACATCGATTCCTCAGACGTCCAAAGTCGAAGAAAAGCAAGAACATAAGAACATAAGAAATAGGAGCAGGAGTAGGCCAATCGGCCCCTCGAGCCTGCTCCACCATTCAATAAGATCATGGCTGATCTGATCCTAACCTCAAATCTTCTATCACTCTGCATCCACCCGAACCCATGTGATCTCCCGGGAGAGGCGAAAAACCAGATAAAGACCCAATGGCCAATTTGGGAGAAAAAAATCTGGGAAATTCCTCTCCGACCCATCTAGGCGATCGAAATTCTTCCAGGAGATCACTCTGTCCCTATATTTTCTACAGTACTTACCTTCTGTAAAGGCGATCTCCACCCCAGCCAGGAACAGGAATAAAACCATCTCCTGAAATCTAACACAGAATTAGAACACAGTAGGAGCAGAACCAGGCTACACGGCCCCTGGGCCCACTCCACTACCCACAGGGCCATGACCATTCCGAACCTAGACTCATGTCCAATTTCCTGCCCGCTCCCCGTAACCCTTAATTCCCTTTACTTCTAGGAAACTATCTATTTCTGTTTTAAATTTATTTAATGATGTAGCTTCCACAGCTTTCTGGGGCAGCAAATTCCACAAACCTACCACCCTCTGAGTGAAGAAGTTTCTCCTCATCTCAGTTTTGAAAGAGCAGCCCCTTATTTTAAGATTATGCCCCCTAGTTCTAGTTTCACCCATCATTGGGAACATCCTCACCGCATCCACCCGATCAAGCCCCTTCACAATCTTATATGTTTCAATAAGATCGCCTCTCATTCTTCTGAACTCCAATGAGTAGAGTCCCAATCTACTCAACCTCTCCTCATATGACCACCCCCTCATCCCCGGGATTAACCGAGTGAACCTTCTTTGTACTGACTCGAGAGCAAGTATATCTTAAGTATGGACACCAAAACTGTATGCAGTATTCCAGGTGCGGTCTCACCAATACCTTGTACAACTGCAGCAATACCTCCCTGTTTTTATATTCCATCCCCCTAGCAATAAAAGCCAACATTCCATTGGCCTTCTTGATCACTTGCTGCACCTGCATACTAACTTTGAGTTTCGTGCACCAGGACCCCCAGATCCCTTTGTACTACAGTACAGAAAAAAAAAACTGTGGTTTCACCAGCTAGCCGAGCTGGTGGCAGGTACTGCAATAATCCTTCCTGGGCGGCGGGCTGGGGCTCCATCGGCTGGCTCTGCAGCGAGGCCGAGCAGCGAAGTCGGAGGCAAACAGAAACATAGGGGGGGAGCACTCGGGAGACGGCCGGCGCTGCAAAGCAGGTCGGTGTTCGGACCAAGCAGAGGGGGGGGAAAAGTCCAAGAGAGTCCGGCGGGAACAAGTCTCCACCTGTAAATAAAAAAACCGCGGAAAACAGCGTTGTCAGCAGCAGCGGCGGGAAAGCGCGGGAAGCGCCATTTTTTTTTCTGCAGGGAAGAAAGGAAAGTGTGGAAAGCGCCATTTTTTTTCCAGGATGCCTAAGGCTGGCAATATTGATGCTTTCGATAGTGATATAGAGGATTGGACCACATATGTGGAAAGAGTGGAGGTATATTGCACAGCAAATGGAATAGAAAATGATAAAAAGGCGTCAGTACTTCTAAATCTAATGGGCGTAAAGACATACGGGCTGTTACGAAACGTAATCACTCCAGCCAAACCAAAGGACAAGAATTTTAAGGAGATTGTTGATACCCTACAGGAGCACTTAAACCCAACACCGCTGCTGATAGCGGAACGATTCAAATTCTTCAAGAGGAATCAGCACAAGAATGAAAGTAACGCTGATTACCTCACCGAATTAAGAAAGCTATCAAAGCACTGCCAATTCGGGGCAGGACTGGCAGATTCTCTTCGAGACAAATTCGTCTGCGGTCTCCTAAGTGAAGGAACACAGAAAAGGCTGCTTTCTGAGAAAGATTTGACACTAGACAAGGCTTTCAGTATGGCTGTATCATACGAAGCAGCTGCAAGAGGAGCTGCAGAGATGCAGCAAAAGCCACAGGAATACGGCACCCATGAAATGACACGGGGATTTCAAAGATGTTATCACTGCGGCAGAACAACCCATGACCAGAAGGACTGCTGCTTCAAGGACAAAGCATGCAGGCAATGCGGAAAGATTGGACACATTGCACGTGCATGCCGATCTGGACAAAAAAAATCCACGGACAGGAAAAAAATCAATAAGGAAAAGTACAGAAAAGTACAAATGATGACGGACAGTAGCTCCGAAGACCAAAAGGGCGATAGCGACTCCGGAAACAAGAGACTAAGCTGTCTCAAAATACATAATGTAATTGCCAAAGAAGATTACCAGACCATTTGGGTTACCCTCACGATAGCGGGGTCCCCAGTTCAAATGGAACTAGATACAGGATCAGCTCTGACCGTCATAAATCGACGGGATTACGAGCGGCTATTTCCGCATATACCTTTAAAAGACACATCCATTATCTTGAAAACATATACGGGACAGAAAGTATACCCCAAAGGAAAAATAAGGGTGCCTGTTGTATACAATGGCAAGGAAATACAGAAGTTGTATTTATACGTTCTAGAAGATGGTGGTCCACCGCTGTTGGGACGTGAATGGATCAGGAAGATACGTTTAGACTGGCACTCCATTCAGGCACTGACGGTGACCAGTAAGAAAAAAAATGATGATGACGTCATACCTGAACGATTAAAAGACATCTTGGCCAACGCCAAAGAAGTGTTTCAACAGGAACTAGGAACCTTGAAAGGCGTCACCGCCTCAATAAAAGTGGAAGATGCGGCAATTCCCAAGTTTTTTAAGGCAAGGCCGGTGCCATACGCAATTCATCCAGCAGTCGAGGCAGAGCTGGAGAATTTGGAGAAGGCAGGCGTATTATCCAAGATAGATTGGAGCGAGTGGGCAACACCCATCGTCCCGGTCATGAAGAAAACGTTGAATACTGATAAATCTGAAGAACAGAGAAAAATTCGCATCTGTGGAGACTTCAAGGTGACTGTAAACCCAGTCCTTCACACGGTACAGTATCCTCTTCCGAGGATAGAAGATATTTTCGCCTCACTATCCGGAGGGAAACGTTTCACCAAAATTGACTTGGCACAGGCATATCTACAGATGGAGGTTGAAGAGGCCTCTAAAAAGTATCTCACGATAAATACACACAAAGGCCTGTACCAGTACAATCGACTGGTTTTCGGAATAGCATCAGCTCCAGCTATCTGGCAAAGAGCTATGGAACAAGTCCTGCAAGGGATTCCTGGGACTCAATGCTACCTAGACGACATCCTTGTAACAGGAGAAAACGACAACGAACACCTTGCCAATTTGGAGAAGGTGCTCACTAGGCTGAGAGAACGGGGCCTACGAGCAAACCGCCCCAAGTGTGAATTTTTCCAGAAACAAATATCATATTGTGGCCACATAATTGATGAAGAAGGGTTACATAAGTCCCCTGAGAAAATTGAAGCTGTCATAAAAGCACCAGCACCTGAAAATGTCTCGCAGTTAAGGTCGTTCCTGGGATTGATAAATTACTATCATAAATTTTTACCGAACTTGTCAACTGTTCTGCACCCTCTTAACGAACTGCTACAAACAGGAGTAATTTGGGAATGGAGCGAGGACTGTAAACGTGCCTTCCATAAATGTAAAGGCTTGATCACGTCCAAGGAAGTTTTGGCTCATTACAACCCATCATTGCCAATCAGACTGGCGTGCGATGCATCCCCTTACGGCGTAGGAGCGGTATTATCGCATAGATTCCCTGATGGCTCAGAACGGCCGATAGCTTTTGCGTCACGCTCATTGAACTCAGCTGAGCGTAACTATGCCCAGATCGACAGGGAGGCACTCGGCCTGGTATGGGGAGTGAAGAAATTCAACCATTACCTACACAGACAAAAATTTACCTTGTTGACTGACCATCAACCCCTCGTCTCCATATTCAACCCTAAAAAGGGCGTTCCCATTATGACAGCACAAAGGCTATAGAGGTGGTCCCTTTTCCTAGGGGCACACCGATATGACATAGAATACAAAGGATCAAAACAGCATGGAAATGCTGACGGTTTATCGCGTCTACCGTTGCCAACGGTAGAAGAGGCACCTACAGTGGACCCAGTGGAAATGTTCCACTCTACCATAGTAGAATGTCTACCAGTAACAAATTCTGCCATTGAAAAGGAAACGAGAAATGACCCAACTCTCTCTCAAGTCTACGATTTAACGGTGAAAGGATGGCCAGCACATGGCGAACCACTGTTGCCAGCATTCTCGCAAAGAAGGGAACAGCTGTCAGTGTGCCGAGGAACCTTGATGTGTGGATCCAGAGTGGTAATTCCACCCAAACTCCAGGATAAAGTGCTAAAGGAGCTTCACGAGGGGCATCTGGGTGGAGTGAAAATGAAGAACCTAGCCAGGGCGTTTGTATGGTGGCCAGGTATCGATGGAGACATCAAAGAAATGACCAAGAGCTGCCTAGGATGCCAGAAGGTCCAAAACGCTCCACCACAAGCCCCTCTACATCCATGGGCGTGGCCCTCATCTCCATGGCAAAGGGTACACATCGACTTTGCTGGTCCATTTATGGACTCCATGTTCTTAATCGCGGTTGATGCACACTCCAAGTGGCCAGAGGTAATAAAGATGTCCTCCACCACCACGGAAAAAACCATCACAGTATTAAGGACCATATTTGCCAGGAATGGGCTGCCTGAACAGATCTGTTCTGATAATGGACCGCAATTTGTGTCCGAAGAATTCAGGAAGTTCTTAAAAAAACAATGGGGTTAAGCACTACACGTCCACCCCATACCATCCCACCACCAATGGATTGGCTGAAAGGTTTGTCCAGACCTTCAAGAAGGCCATAAAGGCCATGGGTAATGAAGACATAAAACTTCAGCATAAGATGGATAACTTCTTGTTTGCATACAGGAATGCAACACATATGGTTACAAACCAAACTCCCGCCATGATGTTCTTCAATAGAAGCCTAAGATGCCGGCTGGATTTGATCAAGCCAAACGTCAGAAGGGATGTGGAGAACCGGCAATTTCAAGGCATGAATGAAAGGCCAACTCGAACCTTCCAGATAGGTCAACAAGTTTTGGCCCGGGACTACCGTACCGAGAAATGGCAGCCTGGAACTATTTGCACACGACTAGGACCGCTGATGTATACCGTGGACATTGGAGAAAGCATAATAAGGCGCCATGCTGACCAGATCATAGTCATCCGAAAAGGGACAACCTACACCACAACTCTATACGCCTAATGATGAAGTAGAGATACCCATAGTATCTACCTCCGATCCGGTGATACTGGAACCAGATGAACCCGACACTGGCATTCAGGCCGAATCAGCCTTGCCAAAAGAACCTACTACACCACCAGAAACTACTACACCACCGAGGCGTTATCCGGACCGAGTCAGGAAGCCTCCAGAGAGACTGACTTATAATTGATTAACTGCAGCAATGTGTAGATTATTGTTCTTGTAACATGTAATTAATGATTACTTAAAATATTATGTACTGGTTGGCTAAAAGGGGAGGAATTGTGGTGTATGTGCCTTTAAGAGCCCCCTGTGTACTGTAATGCCGGTAATGGCCACTCGGGCTATATAAGCCTGTATATTGTCTTGTATCAGTTAGTTGACCTCCAGACTTTGTTCAGTAAACACCTGTGAAACCAACTCCTGCCTTCAGTGTCTCTATTAACACACGGATACAACATTTACTTGTCCCATTACCATCTCCTTTTGCTTTCATCATCCTTCATCCCTTTTGTCATTTAATCACTCCTGCCTTTCACCCTATCGCAGTCCTTCCCTTTTTGTTCTTTCCTCCCCCCCCCCCCCCTTTCCCTGCCCCTGCACGTGCTTAAAATCTCTTGCATCTCTAACTTTTTCCAGTTCTAACGAAAGGTCATTGACCCGAAACATTAACTCTGTTCCTCTCTCCACAGATGCTGCCTGACCTGCTGAGCATTTCTGGCATTTTTTGTTTCTATTAAATAAAATCAGAAGGTTGATCATGTCAGGAAAGAGGGAACCATTTACAATGCCAGCTAGCGTGGGGGCCAGGAAGGGAAGGTGGGTGACCAGTAGTTTAGTGGGAATGGGGTCATAGCAGCAGGTGGTGGGTCTCGTGCATGACATGAACTCAGAAAGGGAATGATGGGAGATGTGACAGAAACTAGAGAGAGACACAGGTTCAGTTTGGGGCAAAGGGTGGGTGTGGTGGGGTAGTGCATGTGGAGTAGTGGGTGGATTTGGCAGAGGAGAGTGAGGCCCAATAGTGCTTGATGTGGTGATGATTAGCTAAATCTTAAATTTGTTCAATGCTGCCCTTTGAGCAACACAATCAAGTACACTGCTCGCAATTCTGACAACCTCTTTCGTCCTGGTTTCCGTTTCCATTTAGTTAATACTCTGATCTGTTTTAATGTCGGTGTCAATGTACAAGTTCCAGATTCACTGTATGCTTGGAGAAAAAATTAGTGTGTAAACGATATGGGGAGATACAATGATTTCAATAGACTGTGACTGCAGGTCTGGGAGAACAACAAACTATAATAGTCACAGTTAACAAATGGCTGTTGATTTTGCTCATTTATGAGCTAGATTTTCTTTTGTCTGTTGACTTTGGCTGAAAAATCAAAATAGATATCTTTCATAGTAAATGTTTAGCAGATTGTGATTCTTTCCTTTTTTTACATGCACTGCCTAGTAATGGGACTACAGTCTCATTTAATTGCTTTCAAAAGGTTTACATTCCAAGCATCTGCACACCAGAGTGAATTTCCCTTTATATGGCATTTTATGGTTGATTTTTTTGTGCAATTTCTGTCTCAAAGATCAGCATTCAAGATTTGGTTTAAGTATTCAATGCTTTGTATTGGCCCAACTGTTATCCCTCACCCCTTTTGAACAAGGAAAGAACCAGTGAACAAGGAAAGAACCAGTCAGCAAGTGCTCACGACTAATCTCGGAAAAGTACAACATTGTAATCCTCGTAGATTCAGGCCTCTTCTGACCCCTTCCGTTTAGGCCTGATTTTCGAGGTTTGGGACGCTATCCTGGGTCTGTCTTCCTGCTATCTTGAGTACAAATCTAATCTGCGTAGTAAAGCTTGCAGCTGCTGCTGATGATGCGATCTCTCCACATAAAAATAAATGAACATTTCAACTCGAATGTCAAAGGAAACTCACTCAACTATTTGACCTTCACTTATCCATGTGTGAAGATGACACTGCCATGTATCATTCTTAGCAAATGACGGAGTTGAGATCACCGGTTATTTCCAGGGTTTGGAGGAGTGGAGCCATCCAACTAATGCAGTGAATATAATTTAAAAAAAAAAAACATTTAATTGTCAATGAGATGTGGTACAGTGATGTCAATTGTTTGTTCTAACTCTTATCTATAAATCCTGATGGGTTTTTAATCTGTCTCTTCAGATGAATGTGGGATTGTTGCACAGATCTCCGAGCCTCTAGCAAATGCTGACATTTCCGCTTACTACATCAGCACCTTCAACTTTGACCATGCGCTGGTAAAAGTCTGTTTCTTGTCTGTATGTATTTATATGTCGACTGCGCTATCTGGTGCCACTTTGTTTAAAGACAGTGGACGTGATCAGTTCAAGACAGAACAGGGAATAGAGAAAGGTGGAAATATAAACAGAAAATGCTGGAGATACTCAGCAGGCCAGGCAGCATCTGTGAAGAGAGAAACAGAGTTAACGTTTCAGGTCGATGACCTTTCGTCAGAACTGGAAAAAAGCAGGAAATGGAACAGATTTTTAAGCAATGTGTAGGGGCTGGGAAAGGGGGGAGGGGATGAAAGAACAAAAGGGAAGGTCCGTGATAGGATAGAAGGCAGGAGCGGTTAAGAGACATTAAGAGATATGACGAGGGTGGTGCTGCTGTTGTTTGGCGAACTGACCTCTACCTAGC
Source organism: Somniosus microcephalus (assembly GCF_052327205.1). Lineage (NCBI taxonomy): Eukaryota > Metazoa > Chordata > Chondrichthyes > Squaliformes > Somniosidae > Somniosus > Somniosus microcephalus. Next base: position 35,817,641 of record NC_141005.1, on the reverse strand, counting down.
GGAAGCTGAACGCCAACTCTCCGACACCTCCTCCTACCTCCGCCTGGACCATGACCCCACTACCAAACATCAAGCCACTGTTTCCAAGAAACTGTCACTGACCTCATCTCCTCTGGAGATCTTCCCCCCACGGCCGCCAACCTCATAGTTCCCCAACCCCGCACAGCCCGCTTCTACCTCCTTCCCAAGATCCACAAACAGGACTGCCCTGGTAGACCCATTGTTTCAGCCTGTTCTTGCCCCACGGAACTTATCTCTTCCTATCTCAACTCTTTTTTTCTCCCCTTGTTCAGTCTCTTCCCACCTACATCCGCGACTCTTCCGACACCCTCCGCCACTTTAACAGTTTCCAATTTCCTGGCCCCAACCACCTCTTTTTCACTGGACGTCCAATCCCTCTACACCAGATTCCAACCACCCTCTGGGTGAAAAAGATTTTCCTCAAATCCCCTCTAAACCTCCTGCCCCTTGCCTTGAAGTTATTCCCCCTAGATATTGACCCCTCTACCAAGGGGAAAAGTTCCTTTCTATCTACCCTATCTATGCCCTTCATAATTTTGTACACCTCAATCAGGTCCCCCCCTTAGCCTTCTCTGCTCTAAGGAAAACAACCCCAGCCTGTCCAGTCTCTCTTCATAGCTGAAGCGTTCCAGCCCAGGTAATATCCTGGTGAATCTCCTCTGCACCCTCTCCAATGCAATCACATTTGTCCTATAGTGTGGCGACCAGAACTGCACACAGTATTCCAGCTGCGGCCTAACTAGCGTTTTGTACAGCTCCATCATAACCTCCCTGCTCTTATATTCTATGCCTCGGCTAATAAAGGCAAGTATCCCATATGCCTTTTTAACCACCTTATCTACCTGTCCTGCTGCCTTCAGGAATATATGTACGTGCACACCAAGGTCCCTCTGATCCTCTGTCTTTCCTAGGGTCCTACCATTCATTGTGTATTCCCTTACCTTGTTAGTCCTCCCAAAATGCATCACCTCACTTTTTTCAGGGTTAAATTCCATTTGCCACTGTTCTGCCCATCTGACCAACCCGTCTATATTGCCCTGTAGCCTGAGGCTTCCCTCCTCGCTATTTACCACTCCACCAATTTTCATGTCATCTGCGAACTTACTGATCATACCTCCTACATTCATATCTAAATCATTAATGTACACTACAAGCAGCAAAGGACCCAGCACCGATCCCTGCGGTACACCACTGGACACAGGCTTCCGGTCATAAAAACAACCTTCAACCATCACCCTCTGCCTCCTGCCACTAAGCCAATTTTGGATCCAATGTGCCAAATAGCCCTGGATCCCATGGGCTCTTGACTTCTTGACCAGTCTCCCATGTGGGACTTTGTCAAAAGCCTTACTGAAATCCATGTAGACTACATCAAATGCACTACCCTCATCCACACACCTAGTCACCCCCTCGAAAAATTCAATCTATTTGGTTAGACATGATCTCCCCCTGACAAAGCCATGCTGACTATCCTTGATTAATCCTTGCCTCTCCAAGTGGAGACTAATTCTGTCCCTCAGAATTTTTTCCAATAATTTCCCTACCACTGATGTTAGGCTCACTGGCCTGTAATTCCCTGGTTTATCCCTACTACCCTTCTTGAATAATGGTACTACGTTAGCTGTCCTCCAGTCCTCTGGCACCTCCCCTGTGGCCAGAGAGGTTCTGAAAATTTGTGTCAGAGCCCCTGCAATCTCCTCCCTTGCCTCACACAGCAGTCTGGGATACATATCATCTGGGCCTGGAGATTTATCCACTTTTAAGCCCGCTAAAACCGCCAGTACCTCCCCCCTCTCGATACTAACTTGTTCAAGTATATCACAACCCCCCTGCCTGATTTCTATGCCTACATTGTCCTTCTCCATAGTGAACACAGATGCAAAATATTCATTTAAAACCTCACCCACATCTTCCGGCTCTACACACAGATTGCCACTTTGGTCCCTAATGGGCCCTACTCTTTCCCTGGTTATCCTCTTGTCCTTAATATACTTATAAAACACCTTGGGATTTTCCTTTATTTTGCCCGCCAATGTTTTTTCATGCCCCCTCTTCGCTCTCCTAATTTCTTTTTTTAAGTACCCCCCTGCACTTTCTGTACTCCTCTAGGGCTTCCACTGTTTTTAGTCCTTTGTATCTGCCAAAAGCCTCCCTTTTTTTCCTAATCCATTCTTGTATATCCCTTGACATCCAGGGTTCCCTGGACTTGTTGGTCCCACCCTTGACCTTTTACGGGAACATGTTGGCGTTGTACTCTCTATTTCCTTTCTGAAAGACTCCCACTGCTCTGATGTGGGTTTTCCTACAAGTAGCTGATCCCAGTCCACTTTGGCCAGATCCTGCCTTATCATATTAAAATTGGCCTTCCCCCAATTTAGAACCTTTATTTCCGGTCCATCTTTGTCCTTTTCCATGACTACCTTAAATCTCACTGAATGATGGTCACTGTCACCAAAATGCTCTCCTACTGACACTTCTACCACTTGCCTGGCTACATTCCCTAGAATTAGGTCCAGTACCGCCCCCTCTCTTGTAGGACTTCCTACATGCTGGCTCAAAAAGCTCTCCTGGGTGCACTTTAAGAATTCTGTACCCTCTAAGCCTTTCACACTCTGACTATCCCAGTTAATATTGGGGAAGTTGCAATCCCCTACTATTATTACCCTATTATTTCTACACTTCTCTGAGATTTGCCTACACAATATCATACTCCCATGTGTTCATCAACACCTTCAATTCATCTGCCTTACGCGCAAGACTCCTTGCATTAATGCCATCCAGCCTTGCCATACTCCCTTGTGCCGTTACATATTTGCTCTGCCTTCCAGGCTGACTTGTTTTTTCCTCTATATTTGGCTGTGCATCACCCCCTACTATAGCTCTACTCCGTATCCCATCCCCCTGCCAAGTTAGTTTAAACCCCCCCCGCCAACAGTACAAGCAAACCTCCCCACAAGGATCTTGGTCCCGTTCTGGTTCAAGTGCAACCCGTCTGACTTGTACAGGTCCCACCTTCCCCAGAAGCAGACCCAGTGATCCAGGAAACTAAAGCCCTCCTGCACCAACTCTTTAGCTACGCATTCATCTGCTCTATCCTCCTATTCCTATACTCATTAGCACGTGGCACCGGGAGTAATCCAGAGATTACAACCTTTGAGGTCCTGCTTTTTAATCTGCTACCTAGTTCCCTAAATTCTTGTTGCAGGACCTCGTCTCTCATTCTACCTATGTCGTTGGTACCAATGTGAACCATGACCTCTGACTGTTCGCCCTCCCCCTTCAGAATGCCCTGCAGCCGTTCAGTGACATCCTTAACCCTTGGCACCAGGGAGGTAACATATTATCCTGGAGTCACGTCTGCGGCCACAGAAACGTCTATCTGTTCCCCTTACGATAGAATCCCCTATCACTATTGCTCTCCCACTCGTTTTCCTCCCCTTCTGTGCATCTGAACCACTCGTAGTGCCACGGACTTGGCTCTTGCTGCATTCCCCTGAGAAACCATCTCTCCCAGCAGTATTCAAAACTGAAAATCTGTTGGAGGGAGATGGACCCAGGGAACTCCTGCACTACCTTCCTAGTTCTTTTACTCTGTCTGGCGGTTACCCATTCCCTGTCTGCCTGTGCACTCTTTACTTGCGGTGTGACCACCTTGTTAAACGTGCTATCCACGAAGATCTCAGCCTCGCGGATGCTCCACAGTGACTCCAGCCGCAGCTCCAGCTCCGAAACGCGGATTTCGAGTAGCTGCAGCTGGAGACACTTCCTGCACATGTGTTCGCCCTGGACACCGAAAGTGTCCCTGATTTTCCACATAGCACATGAGGAGCACGCCACGCTGCCGAGCTGCCCTGCCATGTCCTACCCTTAATTTACTCCCTTTACTTCCTTTAAATTAAAGAATATTAAATATACTAGGGCCCTTACTTCCCTTTTAAACACTACTTACTCTAAACTAGAGACATTATTTTTACTTCAACGACTGGACTGTAGAAATACTCACCAGGTCCTACTTACCAATCAGCTCCTTCCCGGGTTGTGACGTCACTTTAGTGGTTTCGCAGTTGTTGTTGTTTGACTGCTCCCGCTCTCGGACTCTTTCCCAATTCGCAGCACTCCAGTGTCTGGCCTCCTCTGCAGCGCTCCTTTATGGCCGCTCCGCCTTCTCTCGGGTCCCGCTGCTGCTCCCACACAGGTCTGCCTCCTCCGGTGTCGGGCCTCGTCTGCCGTGCTCTTTTATGGCCGCTCTGCCTTCTCTCAGGTCCTGCTGCCGCTCCCACACAGGTCCGCCTCCTCCGGTTTTATCCACACCTTTTGTTTATGTCTTTTCTTCTCCCCCACATGGCAGCTGTCTTTCATTCTGCCAGCACAATTCACACTTTATCTAGAGCCATCCTTTGTTTCTTAACCTGTCCCATTACCATCTCCTTTTGCCTTGAATATCTCTTAATGTCTCTTAACCTCTCCTGCCTTCTATCCTATCACAGACCTTCCCTTTTGTTCTTTCATCCCCTCCCCCCTTTCCCAGCCCCTACACTTGCTTAAAAATCTGTTCCATTTCCTGCTTTTTTCCAGTTCTGACGAAAGGTCATCGACCTGAAACGTTAACTCTGTTTCTCTCTTCACAGATGCTGCCTGACCTGCTGAATATCTCCAGCATTTTCTGTTTTTATTTCAGATTTCCAGCATCTGCAGTATTTTCTTTTTGGAGAAGGGCGGAAGATGTTTCTGTCAAAAGCAGCAGGTCGAATTTAGTGGCTTTTCATAATTTATTTAGTATCTGGGCTACAGGATGTTTTTTGCTCTTTGCTCTCTCCATTGGGCTCTGTACCTACTTCCAGCAGTGGCAAAGGAACCTTTCGTCCGAGAGAGACTTAGCACTTGAGTCTCTCCTTCAGAATACTGAAAACACATTGCAGAGAATGAGCACGAGCCATTGGGTGATGGTGGGAGGATGAGACTTTGACCTGGGGGAGGAAGAATGTATTCACACAGACTAGTGGAAAACAATGTTCTTTGGGTGTGGGGGAGGAGGAGAGAAGGTTAAAATCTTGGTCATTTCCGGTTAGAATCCTAACTATTCAATATATCCTTCCCCAACACTCCACATATATTTGTAACTTATGTTGGTGTTATCACAGGTATAAAGCAATCCTGGAATGACCAAATGAGAGGGAATAAATCCTCTGATTCCTAGACACAAAAGGCATCAAGGGGTATGGGGAGAGAGCGGGAATATGGAATTGAGATAGAGGATCAGCCATGATCATATTGAATGGCGGAGCAGGCTCGAAGGGCCGAATGGCCTACTCCTGCTCCTAATTTTCTATGTTTCTCCCAACTTCCCTATAACTGAAGCTCTGCCCATGCATTGCAATAATATAATCATTCCATATTATATAGAATGTAGTTCATGCAACAGAATCCTATATGATATTTAACGGGCTTCATCCTTGTGAAAATGTGTTTGTTCATTCTTTTTAAGTTTTGGGGAGGTGCATGTTTTTATGACGTTCTCCTTTATGGCTTAGCATTCCTAGGCATGCAACAAGAGAGCTTTCTCCAGCCCACGTGCAAGATCCAGGGCTAAGCTGTTGGGAGGATATGTGGGAAAAGGGGGAAAGTAGCGGCATTAAGCGAGGGTTCTAGCTTACCTGACCTATCACTGAGAACCCCGCAAGGGAGCCAGTCTTGTGCAGTCACTGCAACAACAACATCCCAATGTACGAACATACAAAAATGACCGAAAGAAAAAGACCATCTGGCCCATAAAGACTGCCTCACACAGTCGTGATGCCTGAAGCATCACCGAATGATACAGCACAGAAGGAGGCCATTCAGCCCACCGTGCCTGTGCCGGCTCTTTGAAAGAGCGATCCAATTAGTCCCACTTCCCTGCTCTTTCTCCATAGCCCTGCATTTTTTTCCCCTTTCAAATATTTATTCAATTCCCTTTTGAAAGTTATTATTGAATCTGCTTCCACCACCTTTTTCAGGCAGTGCATTCCCGATCCTAACCACTCGCTGCGTAAAATTGCTTTTCCTCATGTCGCCTCTGGTTCTTTTGCCAATTACCTTAAATCTGTGTGTTTGAACACAGGAATAGGCCATTTAGCCCCTCGAGCCTGTTCCACCATTCATTGAGATCATGGCTGATCTGTGACCTAACTCCATGCCTTTGCCCCATATCTCTTAGAATTTTGTTAACCAAAGGTATTATCAATCTCAGATTTAAAACTGATAATTAACCTAGCCTCAATTGCTGTTTGCAGAAGAGAGTTCCAAACTTCTTCCACCCTTTACATTAAGAAGTGTTTCCTAACTTCACTCCTGAAAGGCCTGGCTCTAATTTTTAGACTATGCCCCCTAGTCCTAGACTCCCCCACCAACACCTCTATCAAATCTCCCCTTAATCTTCTCTGCTCCAAGGAGAACCACCCCGGTTTTTCTAGTCTTTACATAACTGAAGTCTTTCATTTCTGGTATAATTCTAGTAAATCTCCTCTGCACCCTCTCTAAGGCCTTGACACCTTTCCTAAAGTGTGGTGCCCAGAATTGGACACAATACTCCATCTGGGGCCTAACCAGTATTTTATAAAAATTTTGCATAACTTCTTTGCGTTTGTTCTCTATTCCTCTATTTATAAAGCCAAGGATCCCTTATGCTTTTTTAATAGCTGTCTTTAACTTTTCCTGCCACCGTCAAAGACTTGGGTATGTACACCCTCAGGTCTCTTTGTTTCTACACCCCCTTTAAAATTGTACCATTTAGTTTGTATTGCCTCTCTTTATTCTTCCTATCAAAATGAATCACTTCACATTTCATAGCATTAACTTTCATCTGCCACGTGTCTGTCCATTTTCACCGTCTGTGTCCTCCTGAAGTCTGTTACTGTCGTCCTCACTGTTTACTACATTCCTGAGTAAACTTTGAAAGTATGCGCTGTATACCCAAGTCTAGGTCATTAATGCTTATCAAAAGGAGCAGTGGTCCCAACACCGACCCCTGGGGGACACCACCGCACCCTTCAGTCCGATAAACCGTTCACCACAACTCTCTGCTTTCGTTCCCTTAGCCAATTTCGTATTCATGCAGCCACCGACCCTTTAATCCCATGGACTTTAATTCTGCTAACGTCTACTGTGTGGTACTTTAATCAAATGCCTTTTGAAAGTCCATATACACAACATTAATCGCATTACCCTCATCAAGCCTGTCCGTTCCTTCATCACCAACTTCTTCATTAGATTGGGCACCCTCTAACCTCCAGCAGCCGTGTAATCTGGTGGAGAGGCAAAAAAAAATCAGAATGAAAACCCAAAGGCAAATTAGGGATTTAAAAAATCTGGGAAATCCCTCCACATCCCCCTTTAGGCAGATGGAAACTAGTCCAGGAGACCGCATTGACCATGCTTGTATTACCTGGTATTTCACTTCTCTTTTCTAAGCGGTAATCTCCGCTCCGGCGAGGAACTGGTCCAGCTCTCTCTGCACAGATTCAGCACAAGCTGGCAACTTGTTGCGAAAGGTCTACTAACCTCTGGACAAAGAACTGCCTAAGATCTAATCTACCCCAACCCCTTGCATAATGTCCAAGCATGACCCAAATCTATTAAATAATCTAGCAATAGGAACACGCAATCTAGTCCTTTAACACTTTTATATACCTCTATCAAATCACCCCTAAGAGAGTACGCATCTCTAAAGTGAATAGACACATTTTTAAGTCTCATTTATATACCGTCTTTAATGTACAAAAAAAAATCTCATGGTACTTCAGCAGCTCGAGGGGAAAAAATGGACGCTGAGACAAAAAAGGAGCTATTGGGAAGTGTGACCAGAAGCTTAGTCAAAGAGATGGGTCTTAAAGGGAGGTGGAGAGGCAGAAAGGATTAGCTAAGGAATCCCGGAGCTTGGGGCAGATGACACTAGTGATGAGACGAGGCGGGGGTTGAGCAAGAGGCCGGAGTGAAGAGGAAAACCGTATATTTTTGATTGCAAGCACTTTTTGGTGATTGAAGATACCCTGTATTGGTTTGAGCCTGGTGCCTCAGCACTTCAGGAATAGCCAAGTTGTGGGGTTTTGCTCGGGAAGAGGTATCTTTACAAAAGTGATTAAAATTTGAATTATTTTTGTTTAGCCAGATTAATCAACTTATTTTTTTTCTCCCTCCCTCAGGTGCCTGAAGAAGATATTGATAGCGTTATCACTATGCTACAGAGACGCCAGAATGGTGAAAGATAGCAGAGATCCGCTGATTTTATATTAACAAGGGCTTCATCCATCAAGTTGATGCGTAATCTTTGAAGACCAGGAATTGTTGTCTCCCAGAAGCCTGTGCTGTCGGCACAAAACAGACATTTAGGCCAATGGTTTTCTACAATATTTAGCAGTTAAACAGTTCACTTAGAATAAGATTAGCTCATTTTCTTCAGGAAATTCAGTTGAACTCTGTTTACTACTTCAATGATTGAACTCGTGCATACAGTCATGAAAATTTGTATTACTGTTTTTGCACTTACACCTTTTAATGTGTGGACGGTCTTGTTCTTGAAGACCTACGAAAGAGCCCCGTTTGCTACTCGAGGCTAAACTGAATATAGCTAAACGGCCGTGAAATGCAGGTAAGTCAGGTCATTGACCTTAAAATGTTTGAGCTGTTACGAGCCTCCGACCCAGGATCTTCTTAAAACTAAGCCTGAAGAAAAATGAAGGAGGTGGGAGGGAGGAGGCTTATAGGTTTACTCAGCCCTCTAGTATGTTATTGGAATTAGTTTATGAATGAATTTTTAGCCTGAAGTATGGCTTTAATGAACTATATTCTTTGTAATTTTCCATGAAAGTCTTATTTAATTATACTTGGTTTCTAAAGTATTTTCATATGCTTGCAGCAATAATCCTCCAAGATATGTATTGTACTAAAGGGTTGCTGCTACCCTTCCACTACAGCAAGCTTCCTTTTCCTCAGGAGGCAAGGAAGATGAAATCAAGGAGTGTAGAGTATGAAAACTCTCATTTTTGCAGTAATTTCATCAACTAAATGTTAATGTCTAATATTTTATTCATGAAACATTCGACCGGTGCTTTAGTCGCACGGCGACCACAGTGTGCTGAAGTCTGATTTAAGCTTAGTTTTTTTTTGGTTCGGGAACTGATTAAATGCTGGGCCCTGTAGCTGTGAAGTTAAGTGCTGGACAGACCTCTGGTTGCTGGCTGTAAAATGTCAACTGATTTTTGGGATTGTTTAAGTGATATTAAAATAAGAATTAATTTACAAAAAAAAAAGGCTTTTGTGTGTGTCCTTTCAGAAAAGTGAACCAGGTCAGAAAATGGCCAAGTGCATCACTAAAGGAGACAGTAGCTGAATGGGCCGAGTACTTTCAATGTTAGGTGCTCCTTAATCTAGTCCTTCCTCTTTTTTTCTTTTTTCTTTCCTCCTCCTCCTCCCACCTTTTCATAACATAAGAAATAGGAGCAGGAGTCGGCCATTTGGCCCCTCGAGCCTGCTCTGCCATTCAATAAGATCATGACTGATCTGATCTTGGGCTCAGCTCCATTTCCCTGCCCGCTCCCCATAACACTTGACTCCCTTATTGTTCAAAAATCTGTCTTATCTCCACCATAAATATATTCAATGACCCTTTTCCTTTCCTCCCACCTTTTTTACTTTGTCCTGGGGTGCCCCTCCTTTCCCCACTTGCTCACTTAAGTGGCTTCATGTGTGAGCCTGACACAGTAGCTGGCAGGCTGTTTGAGAACAAACTGTGGATGATTTTTCCACTCCCCAATAGTAATGTTCCCTGGCCCTGATCAGCTAACTGCTTGATCCTGGCTTGTGTGGTTTATAACCCCAGAGGGACGAAGCTCCTAGTTCTGGTCCTGTAGAATGTTTGTTTTATATTTGCACATTAAAATTTCACAGGAATAGGCGTGCATATTCGTAGGACAATTAAAATCTCATCATACGCTCCTGTCTGCTGCCCCCACTCCTCCACTATATGCAGGGCAACAATATTTATTGTGAAACTATCTTTCTGGGTTGAATTGTCCTGTGAAACTATCTTCATGGTGAATGCAAGTATCTTCCCTTCCTGCAGGAAGCTGCTCAATTGTCACCAGTTTACAGGAGTGTTGCTGGGCAATGCTGAACTGATCATCATCTGATTGTCTGCTAAAGAATAATGAGCACAGGCTAAGTACACTGTTGTATTCATCCAATACTGATCTATCCTGACTGATAATCCCTCACTGGCATTCAGGCTGGAAAGGATGCTCCTGTACCTGACCATGACACACTGGCTCCTGTACCTGACCACGACACAGTGGCTCCTGTACCTGACCACGACACAGTGGCTCCTGTACCTGACCGCGACACAGTGGCTCCTGTACCTGACCGCGACACAGTGGCTCCTGTACCTGACCGCGACACAGTGGCTCCTGTACCTGACCGCGACACAGTGGCTCCTGTACCTGACCGCGACACAGTGGCTCCTGTACCTGACCGCGACACAGTGGCTCCTGTACCTGACCGCGACACAGTGGCTCCTGTACCTGACCGCGACACAGTGGCTCCTGTACCTGACCGCGACACAGTGGCTCCTGTACCTGACCGCGACACAGTGGCTCCTGTACCTGACCGCGACACAGTGGCTCCTGTACCTGACCGCGACACAGTGGCTCCTGTACCTGACCGCGACACAGTGGCTCCTGTACCTGACCGCGACACAGTGGCTCCTGTAACTGACCGTGACACAGTGGCTCCTGGGAACCTGAGCAGGGAGACAGAGGAAAGGGAAACAAGGATAAAAGCAAAAGATAGGAAGGAGAAATACAAAAGTGGCAGTCAGAGAAATCAACGGTTTAAATCAAACATGGCCACAGTAAATAATAATTCTAATAGGTCTAAGAGCGTTAAAAAAACAAGCCTGAAGATTGTGTCTTAATGCAAGGAGCATTTGGAATAAGGTGGATGAATTAGCTGCACAAATAGAGGTAAACGAATATGATTTGATTGGGATTACAGAAACATGGCTCCAGGGTGGCCAAGGCTGGGAACTCAACATCCAGGGGTATTCAATATTCAGGAAAGATAGGCAAAAAGGAAAGGGAGGTGAGGTAGCATTGCTGGTTAAAGAAGGGATTAACACAATTGTAAGGAAGGATATTAGCTCTGATGATGTGGAATCTGTATGGGTAGAACTGAGAAATACCAAGGGGCAGAAAACGTTAGTGGGAGTGGTATATAGACCTCCAAACAGTAATGTGGAGGTTGGGGATGGCATTAAAAGGGAAATTAAAGAAGCGCGCAATAAGGGCACAGCAGTCATCATGGGTGACTTTAATCTACATATAGATTGGGCTAACCAAATTAGTAACAATACTGTGGAGGAGGAATTCCTGGAGTGTTTACGGGATGGTTTCCTGGACCCAATATGTCGAGGAACCAACCAGAGATCGGGCCATCTTAGACTGGGTATTATGTAATGAGAAAGAATTAATTAGCAATCTTGTACGAGGCCCCTTGGGTCGGAGCGATCATAATATGATAGAATTCTTCATTAAGATGGAGAATGAAGTAGTTGACTCAGAGACTAGGGTCCTGAATTTAAATAAAGGAAACTATGATGGTCTGAGGCGCGAGTTGGGTAGGATTGATTGGGGAATGTCACTCAAAGGGTTGACGGTGGATAGGCAATGGCAAGCATTCAAAGACTGCATGGATGAACTACAGAAATTGTTCATCCCAGTATGGCACAAAAATAAAACAAAAAAAGGTGACTCAACCGTGGCTAACAAGGGAAATTAGGGATAGCATAAGATCCAAGGAGAGGACATATAAATTGGCCAGAAAAAGCAGTAAACCTGAGGATTGGGAGCAGTTTAGGATTCAACAAAGGAGGACAAAGGGATTAATTAAGAAGGGGAAAATAGAATATGAGTAAGCTTACAGGGAACATAAAAACTGACTAAAAGCTTTTATAGATATGTGAAGAGAAAAAGATTGGTTAAGTCAAACAAAGGTCCCTTGCAGTCAGAATTAGGGGAATTTATAATGGAAAACAAAGAAATGGCAGACCAATTAATTATTAAATACATATTTTGGTTCTGTCTTCACAAAGGAGGACACAAATAACCTCCCAGAGATGTCGGGGAACATAGGGTCTGATGAAGGGGAGGAACTGAAAGAAATCAGTATTTGTAAGGAAATGGTGTTAAGGAAATTGATGGGACTAAAGGCCGATAAATCCCCAGGGCCTGATAATCTACATCCTAGGGTACTTGAGGAAGTGGCCCTAGAAATAGTAGATGCATTGCTGATCATCTTCCAACATTTGATGGAATCTGGAACAGTACCCATGGATTGGAGGGTAGCTAATGTTACCCCACTATTCAAAAAAGGTGGTAGGGAGAAAACGGGGAATTGCAGACCGGTAAGCCTGACATCGGTAGTGGGGAAAATGCTAGAGTCCATTATAAAGGATGTAATAGCTGAGCACTTGGAAAACAGTGACAGGATCGGACAAAGTCAACATGGATTTACAAAAGGTAAATCGTGCTTGACTAATCTACTGGAATTTTTTAAGGATGTAACTGGTAAAATAGATAAGGGAGAACCAGTGGATGTGGTATATTTGGACTTTCAGAAGGATTTCGATAAGGTCCTGCATAAGAGGTTAGCGTGTAAAGTTAAGGCACATGGGATTGGGGGCAAGGTATTGACTTGGATAGAAAACTGGTTGGCAGACAGAAAGCAAAGAGTTGGAATAAACGGGTCTTTTTCCGAGTGGCAGGCAGTGATTAGTGGGATACCGCAGGGATCGGTCCTTGGACCCCACCTATTCACAATATATATTAATGATCTAGATGAGGGAACTAGATGTAATATCTCCAAATTTGCAGACGACACAAAGCTAGGTGGGCGTGTGTGCTGTGAGGAGGATGCCGAGAAACTCCAATATGATTTGGACAGGTTGGGTGATAGGGCAGAAGCCTGGCAGATGTAATATAACGTGGATAAATGTGAGGTTATCCACTTTGGTGGCAAAAACAGGAAGGCAGATTATTATCTGAATGGCAATAGATTGGGTGAAGGGGAAGTGCAACGAGACCTGGGTGTCCTTGTGCACCAGTCGCTGAAGGTAAGCATGCAGGTGCAGCAGGCGGTTAAGAAGGAAAATGGTATGTTGGCCTTCGTAACGAGAGGCTTTGAGTACAGGAACAAGGATGTCTTGCTGCAGTTGTACAGGGCCTTGGTGAGACCACATCTTGAGTATTGTGTGCAGTTTTGGTCGCCTTATCTGAGGAAGGATGTTCTTGCCATGGAAGGAGTTCAGCGAAGATTCACCAGGCTGATACCTGGGATGGCAGGAATGACGTATGAGGAGAGGTTGGGTCGATTGGGCTTGTACTTGCTGGAGTTTAGAAGAATGAGAGGGGATCTCATTGAAACTTATAAAATTCTGACAGGACTAGACAGACTAGATGCAGGAAGGATGTTCCCGATGGTCGGGGAGTCCAGAACCAGGGGTCACAGTCTAAGGATAAAGGGTATGCCATTTAGGACAGAAATGAGGAGGTATTTCTTCACCCAGACAGTGGTGAACCTGTGGAATTCTCTACCACAGAAGGCAGTAGAGACCAATTCATTAAATATATTCAAGAAGGTGTTGGATATTTTTCTTAAGGCTAAAGGGATCAAGGGGTATGGGGAGAAAGCAGGGACCGGGTACTGAATTTGGATGACCAGCCATGATCGCATTGAATGGCGGAGCAGGCTCGAGGGGCCGAATGGCCTACTCCTGCTCCTATCTTCTATGTTTCTATGACCGTGACACAGTGGCTCCTGTACCTGACCATGACACAATGGCTCCTTGTTGGGGCTGTGGGGGGTGGGGCGGGGAGAATGGTGGGTGTTCACAGGCAAAAGGAAAAGATGCTAATTATTTCCAACAAAGTAGAAATCATCCACTTCAAATCTAGGGAACAGAAGTTAGAGACCATTTTCTTGCAATTGAAAGTTCCCCCATCTCTCCCCAACTGAACCACTGCTTTCAGTGGCTGTGATATTGTGCACAATGAAGTGTGTAGTTTCATAGCAATTCCATTGAACTACAGCATAAAGCAATGCACTTTCAGCTTTAAAAGTAATCAGATATATTCTGGTATTGTGACGGTTCTACATCACAAAACTGATAAACATTCAAGCTCTTACATTATGTTTTACCCAGTGGGCAAGTAATTGAATACAGTTGTATGTAAATTCCTTGCGGAGCAAGTATTGCACCCAGTGCAGCGGTGCGTCCCGCTGGATCTAACATTAACTCAATCATGGGCCTGGACAGCCGCACACGCTACTCCAGCTTTGTTTCGCCTTGATTTTAGCCCAGCCGCTTCAAAACTCGCTGCAGTATTCAATTATCCTTTTTGATTTTAAACTGGTTTGTTTGTGCTTGATTTGCTTGAGAGGCCCCACCTTAATCTCCTACGGGAAAACATTTCTGAAAGGAAAGTCATGTTTAACCAACCTTATTGAATTCTTTGAATAGGTAACAAAGAGTAGACAAGGGCAATGCAGTGGATGGACTTTCAGAAGGTCTTTGATAAGATGCTGCATAAAAGACTCACGACAAAGGTCAGGGTGTGTGGAGTTGGGGCCAGGTAGCAGAATGGTTTGAAATATGGCTACAGAACAGAAAACAGATGGTAGAAGTTAAGGGGAGTTTCGCAGAAAGTGGGAAGTGGTGTTCTGCAGGGATCTGTGCTGGGACCACTGTTGTTCACCATATGCATTACTGGGACTCGGGAATTGGAGGTATGGTGTCAGAATTTGCTGACGCCAAATTTTGGGGAGGGGCGGGTAAAGCCAACAATGTGGAAGACATAATCAAAAAACAGGAAGACATGAACAGGTTTGCAGAGTGGGCAAATAAATGGCAAATGAAATCCAATAAAGTGTGATGTGGTTCATTTTGGTCGGAGCAATAAGGAGGTCACTTTTCCTTGGAAGGTTAAAAAAAACTAAATGGGGTAGAGGAAGAAAAAAGATTTGGGAACACAGATGTATAAATCGCTAAAAGTAGCGCTGCAGGTGACGGCTCAGTAGGCTACACGAGCAGGTGAGCCAAGTCCACAGTAAAATGCTCGTCATTTTGTTGTGAGCCCCAGTGGAGTGCATCGTAGCCCGGACAAAACGCACCCCTTTTAGAATGCAACACCATTTCAGTAAAGATTTGGGTGACTTTTAACTGAGATTATTTTCCGTATATGAGATGTTGGCGATCAAATGGATTGAGCAGAGGTGTGCTGGGCTCTCCTATTGGACGGGATCACCATGTTGAAATTGGTTCCTGGCCTCGATTTACACCGTTCTGTAACTTGTGTTTGACTGAGCACAGTGTGCAATAAATCAGGACCCATAGAGTCAGAGTTAGACAGCACAGAAAGAGGCCCTTCGGCCCATCGTGTCCGCGCCGCCCATCAAGCCTATTTCTAATCCCATTTTCCAGCACTTGGTCCATAGCCTTGTATGCTATGGCGTTTCAAGTGCTCACCCACCTTTAGCAAAGTTCATGCTCTAGTGCATAACCGATAGTATAATTATAAGGTGCCATATTCCCAACATATTTAGATGTTTAAGATATTTTGTCAACCGCACACTTTTTAACCAGTACTCCTCCTAGAAGATAAAATCCTTTTGCCAATAGGAGGCTCTAATTGTTCAGTGACCTAATCCGCCAAATATTTCAATCTGTTTATTTCATTGGGCTGTACAAACCCTAGAGAACAGCAGTGTCAAATGTTGCGTAAACATTTTCTAAATGCTTCCATTGTTGTAATTCTACCTGGGCAAGGCGGCTAATCTCGTGTTTCCACAGGAGTTGGCTTTACTGCTGCACGTGCTTCATTAATATTTTAATTAAGGTCCCTGTTCTCTGGACAAAGGCAGTTTAATCTGTAAACCTGGGAGTGAAGCATTCTGAGACGTGTGTTCAATTTATTTTCTGTTTGCACTTAGGCCAGATTGTGTTCGTGGAACTAACCGCAAACACTTACTGAAGAGATCCGACCAAATATTGATGCTGTAGTTTTAAGAAGTGATTTTTGTCATTGAAGTTTTTTTCCATTGGAAAAGTGCAATGTGGTAGAGTTTCCGCTTTGGGGGGGGGGGGCAAATTGCGTCCAAAAATTGCGCTAGTTTTGGGTAGGGTTCCGGTCAAACTCATTTGCATATCGCCAAACTTAAAATTTGCCCTGAACCGTGCAATCGGGCAGCGTTTTCGAACGCCGATTTATAAAAAGGCATTTTGCTTTTAAAAAATATTCCTTGCTATATTTAAGGGTGCAGCTTTATTAATACGGCTGAAAATGGGTTTATCACGACAAAAAAAATAAGCATTTTTATCAGAGCGTCTAGCTCACCACCTGAGTAACCCGGTTTTAAATAATTGAAAATGACTTTTTAAAAAAAACTATACGCCACCATTTGCTAGTTATAGTGGGGTATAGTAGTCAGTTTCTTAGTAAATTGAAACAAAATGTTATTCAAAAGCGTTTAAAACGTGCCTATTAGTGTCCTTGCGCCCGAAAGAGCCAGTTTAGGTTTAAGAGCTTCCTCGAAGGCCCGCAAACGGGCGTTATTAGCGGAACCTCGCCGCGGTGATTAATTTGATTGGGGGCGGGGCCGGCTTCTGGCGCGATGCTTTTTAATCCGGTGCAAAAAAAAATTCGCGGAAACTCAAATTGCGCTGAACATAATTTGTGCTTGAAATGCCGCGAATCTTTTGCGCTGGCTTGGTCGATTTCGGGCGAATTCCGCTCGCAAAAAAACAGCGCAACCGAGCAGAAACTCCAGGCCATAATTTCTATTGTAAATGTAATTTTGTCCGTTCCCATCGAGCTGGTGTTCAATTCTTGTTCACAGGCTCCCTCTGGTGGTGGAGAGTGGGAACACCAGGCATGAAAAATTTAAATGGAATTTCAACAGCTGATTCAGTGCCTTAGGACGTTTTTACTAGTTAAAGGCGCTACATAAATGCAAGTTGTTGTGACTATTACATTTTTTTTAAAAAAGAGAGCTGGAATGACAACGAACAAATTAAAACTATTTCAATGTACACTGATATCTGCAGCTTCCTACCATAGTTTGTACTATTTAATTGTACCTAAAGGGCTTGCCTTAAATTTGCCAATTTAATTCTCTGGACAGAAGAACTGTAAAGTGATTTTTTTTCTCACAAATTGGGAGAATTGTAATGTTTTCATAGCCTGTGTGTCAGAGTTAACTTGAACTGCTATTCTTTTATGGTAGATTTGATTTTTTTCCATTACTTTTTCCAATCGTGCTTATTAAATTGTTCTGTGGCATTGGCAATTCTGCAAGATGGGTTTCGGTCCAGTTTTGTCATTGGTAAAAATTACCATGGGATGGGGGATGGATGGGGGTGGAGGGAGCTGATGATTCGTGCCCAGGTCTGCTTGTGCTTTGCACTTGTGTCACAGTGGAGTAAATGTTTGCTGAGAGTGGTTTAGACACCAGCATTGAAAAGTGACTAGTCATTACTGCAGTTGGAGCCGTTCCACACTGAGGAAAGCGTAAAGTGAACATTGCCTGTAGCACATGCATTAGTGCAGACACTGCAATCCTCGGCATGCAGGCAATTCAGTAAAAGTGTGCCGGCGTACTTTTATTGGGGTGTTTTTCTAGGAAGCTGTCTTGCATTAGATGGGAATCTATTGGATGTTAAGTTTGTTATGTTTCAATGACTATAGATTGTTGAAAACACTCGGAGAACTATAAAGACTGCTATATCAATCATTTTACACATTGAACGTCTCAAAGTTGAAGGGCTTCTTTTCTGATGAAATCTGGAAATGTATCAAGTGACTGCATTTCTCTCCTTGAGATCTACATTTGATGGCCGAGCGGTTAATTTGTCTTAAGATTTACAGATAATGGGCTGGAGTTTCCGCTCGGTTGTGCTGGTTTATTCGGCGCAATTTGCCCAAAATCAGCGAAACCAGCACATAAGATCGCGGAATTTTTAAGCGCAAATTACGTTCCGCGCTACTCGAGTTTCTGCCATCTTTTGCGCTAATTTATAAAAAAAAATTGTGCTGGAAGCCGGCCGCTCCCCCAGATCGAATTTATCACCATTGCAAATTTCCACTAATTGCACTCGTTTGCGGGCCTTCGAGGAGGCTCTAAAAATGAGGCTTTTTTTTAGGTGCAAGGGCACTAATGGGCACGTTCTTCAAAGCTTTGGAATAGCACTTTTTTAAATTTACTGAAACTGACTACTGTACCGCAATATAACCAGTAAATAGTTCTGTCTAGTTTTTAAAAGTCCTGAAGTTATTAAAAATTGGGTTAATCACAGGTGATGGACTCGACACTCAAATGCTTATTTTTCGCGATGAACCCATTTTCAGCGGTGTTAATCGAACGGCACCAAGTTACTGCTGTCAAGTATATCGAAGAATATTTTATGAAGCAAAAAATTAAAAAGACATTGTAAAACATTGCCCGACGGCGCTGGTTCATGGCAGATTTTATGTTTGGCGATATGTAAATGAGTTTGAGTGGAAAATTGAGGGGGGGGGGGGGGGGGGAAGAAAACGCTACTCGGGACTAGCACAATTTGGGCCAGAACTTCTCTTGCACCCAAAGCGGAAACTCTATCCCAGAATGTGTAATAAATGTTTTTTTGAGAAATCAAAACTGATTTGGATGATGCTTTTGTATGCTCGCTGGAGTCTACTTAACTACCAGTGACTGGCCGCCCTGCCCTATGAACATGTCCCTATTTAGCGATGAAGAGTTAGTGTTGAGGAGAGAGAGACCTGGAAGAGCTTAATGTGCTACAACCAGATCTGATGAAGGATGGTTAAGCCAGTTGTGTGCCAGATATGCTCAAGCCTGCACCCCTTGGACTTGAGGGAATGGAGTTGGGGCTGTAACTGGGGGAACAGCTGGGAAGAGAGACCGTGAAATGTTTAAAAAAAAATTGTTTATGGGATGTGGGCGTCGCTGGCAAGGCCAGCTTTTATTGCCCATCCCTAATTGCCCCTGAGAAGGTGGGGTTTTTTGTGGTGGACAAAGGCATCAAAGGTGGAGGTGAGGGATAGGTTGAGCAAGTAGATGTCTGCAGAGGTATTGTGGCAAATAGCGGGCCAAAGGCTAGGCAGTTGGGAGTTTGTGCAGTTACAAGCAACATTCCCGTTCTGACCGCTGTCGCTAGCCTTGTACACCATTTCAGCAAAGGCACAACACAAGCTCCAAGAACAATATCTCCACTTTCTCTGAGAACCCCCCCATAACTCTCTGGACTGAACATTGATTTCAGTAACTTCAGACATTAGCTATATCTTCATTGTTTTAATTTCATACCGAAACTCTAGGTTTTTCATCCCTCCAATTTCCTTTGAAAGGAAGAACCTGCATTTGTAGAGCGCCTATCTAGTCCTTGGGATGTCCCGAAGCGCTTCACAGCCAAGTGGAGTGTTGGTATAGTAACGCAGCAGCCAATTTGCATACAGCAAAGTCCCACAAGCAGCAATGAGAT
Source organism: Somniosus microcephalus (assembly GCF_052327205.1). NCBI lineage: Eukaryota > Metazoa > Chordata > Chondrichthyes > Squaliformes > Somniosidae > Somniosus > Somniosus microcephalus. Next base: position 35,798,056 of record NC_141005.1, on the reverse strand, counting down.
AAATGACCAGATTATTATGTTTTTTTGTAATGGTATTGATTGAAGGAGGACTGTTGGTTAGGACACCGGGTACTTCCCCTCTTTGAATAGTGCACTAAATCCACCTTAATAGGCAGACACCGGCATCGGTTTAATCGCTTATCTGAAAGATGGTGGGCTCGATTTTTATTGAGCCGTGGAGTCGGGCTTGGAGGCGTGCGGGGGGTTAAAATCGCAAAAACTGGCGGGCGGGACCCCCCCCGGCCTGGTTCCCGACTCCGAGCAATTTTAACTTGGGCGTGTCTGATGGTCCCGACTCCGTCCCGCATCCAACAGGCGGGACTGGTCTTTAAGGCCCTTAATAACCACTAAATGGCCTCTATAATCCTATTTTAACAGGCCCTTGCAAATTTAACCCTTTTCCCACATAAAACACGCCTGGTGGGAAACACGAAAGTGAAACCTGGTGGGAGCACTATTGGATTGCTGACTATCAACTGCAGGTCAACCATTAAAGAGGAGATTTGATCAGCCATCATTTGCAGGTGGCAGGACTTAGTGGTCTCAGGCCTGGGGCAACTTTTAGAAGGCTTAACCACACCTGTGGAAGGTTGGAGCCTCACACACACATCTCCAGTGTGGCCTCCTGGGAAACCCCTCTCGCCACCTTCACTCAGCGCTTCCTCAACGGAGGCATATACCAGAAGCATGGGAGCCATTTATTTCCTTCCCATCTGGGCATTAGAGGAGCTCGAGCACCAGCTGCGGCACCAGCAGAACCAGGAACAACAGCAGGACTAGCAACAGCAGCAGCAGCAGGAGCGCCAGGCTGCTGCTCACCCACCTGAAGCTGCCAGAAGGGGCCAGTGCCTGGAAGCCCATCGGCGCAGGAGATACCCCCCAAACAGGGTCTACAGACGCAGGGTCAGCTACCTCAACATGTCTGAGCAGCAGTGCCAAAGGTGGCTCCGACTTTCGCGAGAGGTAGTGACTGACATCTGCGCAATGCTACAGCAAGACCTGCTGCCCAGAGGACCAGGTGGACAAGCATTACCAGTGGCCGTCAAAGTTACCACCGCACTCAACTTTTTTGCCTCAGGCTCATTCCAGGGATCAGCAGCAGACATCAACGGCATCTCCCAGGCGGCCGCACACACTTGCATCATTCAGGTAACCGATGCCCTTGCGCACAATCACATCCATTTCACCAAGGATCGAGCAAGTGTCACGGTGCGAGCGGTTGGATTAGCTCATCTGGCAGGCTTTCCAAGGGTGCAGGGCGTCGTTGACTGCACACATGTGGCCCTTACAGCACCCCATCACAATCCAGGTATTTTTGTCAACCGCAGGGCTTCCACTCCCTCAACGTGCAGCTGGTGTGTGACCACAAGAAGGAAATTTTGCATGTTTGTGCCATGTACCCTGGCAGTTGCCATGACTCCTTCATACTGCGCCAGTCTAGTGTGCCTCCGCTATTCAGTCCGCCAGACCAACTTAACGGATGGTTACTTGGAGACAAGGGCTATCCCCTGAGGACGTGGCTAATGACGCCATTGAGGAGCCCATCCAACGAAGCTGAGGAGCGCTACAACTCCAGCCACATGTCCACCAGAGCCATAATCGAGCAAACCATCGGTTTGCTGAAGATGCGCTTCAGATGCCTGGATAGATCAGGTGGAGCCCTGCAGTACTCAGCAGCCAGGGTCTCCAGAATCATCGTGGTTTGCTGTGCACTTCACAACATGGCACAGCGTCGTGGCTTGCAGATTCCTGAGGACCAAGTGGTCCTCACATATCCTCCTCAGATGAGGAGGAGGAGGAGAAGGAGGGCAAAAATGAACATCCTGCAGAGGCCCATCAACCAGTGGCAGCATTACGCGAGAGCATTGTTGCCCGGGATGCAAGGAACGCATTCATCCTGGCCAGATTTGCTTAGCCGAATCAATCAAACACTTTTGCTTTGCAGCTTCTTACCAGAGCATTGACAATGGCCAAGAACCAGAGGATTCCTAGCACTCCGACCACCATACTGATAGTTGCAAGTATTCCTAAGGCCTCAATGTGGAAGTCCCAATAGCGAAATGACAGACGCCACAACTGCAACATTTGCCATCGGAATTTTTATGTACAATTACGACGTGATGGCATTTTTACACTAAATACAAAATTCCACCCAAGTGACTACCCTTGTGATTACTTGTGCTTTATCTTCCTCTTACGCGTGCTCCTACGTAGTGCTTCCCCTGTGGCTTCAGCAGATGTGGAGGCCCCTTGCTCACTTTCCTGCTGCTCCTGTCTCGACACCTTTGGCGGGCGTCCTCTGGGGTTGCGAGCCTGTGAGGGCTCATCAACAGTCTGCTGTTCCTGCGGCTGTGCAGGGGTTGAGACGTCTATCTCACTTGGGTGTGGACTCCGGTGGGGCTCTGACCGAGGGCTCTGCAGTGGCATGGAAGTGTGAGCGCTTGGAGAGGAGCCCCCACTTCCTTGAGGTATGCCACCAACCTCCCTCTCATGGGTCAGGTCTCCCTCAGTGCCTGCAAGTGGCTGGAGAGCACCTTGCTGCACATCAGGGGGGCCATGGGGACCCTTATCTGCAATGGCAGTCCTACTCAGAAGGACTTCCATGAAGGTCTGGTTTCTCTGTTCAATAGATGCCCATCGCTCCTCAAGAGATGTCATTCTATTCTGAACAATGACCATGTTTCCCATACCCTGGTGACTTAAGCTCCTCCATGGCCGTAGCCCTCCTCTCCTCTACCGTAGCCATCCTCTCCTGTATGGTAGCCAGCCTTACCACGGAGGTAGCAATCGTTTCCACAGAGGTAACCATCCTTTCCGTGGTGATGTGTTCATGCGCCAATGACTCCACAAAGGCTCTGCTCATGTTCGCTATGGACTCCTCCATTCGCTCCACACTCCCAGCGAACCTAGAGACAAAACCTGCCAGAGACTCCTGCATCTGTGCCTGGAGTTCCATCACCTCTGATCTTATGGATGGACCCAGAGGCAGAGGGTCAACATGCTGCTGAGCCGAGCTGGCAGGGTCTTGTGCCCTCCGACGAGGACTCTCCACTGCTGTCCCTGTCTCCACAATCTGCTGATGCTCACGTGTGAGCTGTGATACACCAGGTGACAACACTACTCTATGTCCCGAAAGTCCCACCGAGGTGTGAGTGTCTGCGCTGGTGCTGTGTGCGCTGAATTCTGGTGACACTGCGCCCTCAGAGGTTGCAGCTTCCTCTGAGGAGTCTGGCTGCTCAGCTTCTTCTTCCTGGCTAGGGGGGATGGATGCTTGTGATGGTCCTGTGGGGGAGTAAAGGAAAGAGTCAGAGATGTGGTGCAAAGGCTACATGCACATAGCTTTTTGCAGATGCTCATAAGTCCATCTGTTACAGCTTCACAATCATTATCAGCTACTCGTGCAATGTCAAAGAGAGAGATGGGAAACTTTTCTTTCACCAGCTTGCTGTGTTGCACCCGTCTGTCCGTCCCCCACGCGCGAATCATCGTCAATGCCCATAATTTCCAGGACAGCCTCCTCCCAGGGGGTCAGGTGGGCTAATGAGGCTGTCCCTCCTCCTGTCCTGGCTCGCTCTCTCCTGTTGTGAGCTCTCTTTTCCTGCAATGAGGGAGACAAGTGGCGGTTGAGTGAGAATGAGGGAGTGAGTGTACAGATTGCATAGCATAGCTACTTAGAAGGAGACAAAGATGGAGTGAGGTTGCAAGACCAAGGGCCCTCCCTGTGTGTTGTCAGTTGTGTTCAAAGCATCAGAGTGATAGGGAGTGTGAGGGCTGCATGGTGGAATAGTTATGTGAATGTGAGCATAGAGAGAGAGGGAATGGGTAAGGTTGCATGGATGTGAGTGTCAAGTGGGATGTGGAGGAAGAGACTGCTAAAGCTGAGTGCTGGTGAGGAAAGGCAATGGGGATCAGATTGAGAGTGATGGGAAATTCATACTCACTTTTCCAGTGCGCTGAAGGTCATGAAATCTTTTCCTGCACTGTATCCAGGTTCTGCGGGTGACTCCCAAGGAGTTGATCTCCTCAGCCACCTGCATCCACACTGCCTTGGTCTGAGTGGGAGGCCTCTTCCTCCCTGATGAAGGGAAGAGCACCTCCCTGTTGGCCCTCGCCCCATCGACTAATGCCTGCAGTGCCGCCTCGTCAAAGCGAGGATCTGCTCTTGCCCTCCCGCTTGTCATTTTTGCTGCAGCTCCCTCACAGTGCACAGTCAAGAAGATTGGCAGTCTGCAGAAGAAGCAAGGCTTGCTGTGGCCCTTAAATGCAGCAGCAATGATGACATCATCGGAGGGGACTTTCAGTCATGAAAAACCCATTTGCAAAGGCTTCCCACACATTGGAATCAATTGGCCAATTGAGTTAAAATTGCATCAATCTCCCACATCCATTTAGATTCGTGTGGGAAACGCGAAATTCGGATAACGCGACAACAGCCCGCACCTGAGTTAAAATCCAGCCCGGTATCTCTGACAATGCAGCATTTCCTCGGTACTGCGCTACGTGTTTGTGGTGAAGTCTTGGAAGTGAGACTTGAACCTATGACCTTTTGACTTGGAGGCAAGAGTTCTACCACTGAGCCCCTGTCTCGACGCCTTTACTATTTACACACGCTCGGTTTCATTACTGTCTTGATGTTTGTATCCATTACTTGATTGAAATGATCTGTCACATCATTCCATTCATGATTCCTCTCTTGGGTGTGTCTGTGTTTTATATATTTCTGATTGGATTAATATGCCTGTCCGCATCTAATGTTTTAGTTCTGAAGAAGGGTGCATTTCCACCAGATATTGACCAACATGTTGTGACTTGTGAGCTTCCAGCATTTTCTGTTGTTGTATTTTTCTTTTTACCCTTTACAGAAGAAGAGATTTACAGTAAGTTAGTCGTTGTTTTGGGTGGTCATCCTCTTCTGCTTTGACTGCAAATTCTTTTAAGTATTTTACTGTAATCACCCAAGGTGTATATACAAGGACAACTTGCATTTATATAGCGCCTTTAAGTAAAATGCTCCCAGGCGCTTCACACTGGGCCAAAGAAGGAGACAGTAGGACAGGTGACCAAACGCTTGGTCAAAAAGGTAGGTTTTAAGGAGCGTCTTAAAGAAGGAGAGAGAGGCGAAGAGGTTTGGGAAGTTTAATTTATATATTGTACAGATATTTGTCCAATCAGACCATTTTCCTTTTCTGTTTTAAATGTTTAATTTCTTTCCCTTTCTGTCACTTCCTGGGCTCAGGTGATCTACTCTGACTCTCTACTAACATCACTGTTCAAGCATCTGCTAAAGAGGTGCAATATATTTGGTTACCCTTCCGTGAAGGCATGAAAAGCCCAAGGGGCGAGATTTAGATGATAATATTGACCCTGAATTTCCTCAATGCCTGTTGCGTTATGCTGCTCACCACCAGAGGGCGTTGCACGCAGGTTTCCTGGATAAGTTAATGAGCCTCTAAAGACTGCAGACTGTGTTACAGCAAAGGGAGGCTGATTCTTACCTTGACCCTTTTGCATTTTATCCACTCGGGGCATCCCCCACCCTCCTCTCACTTGCTTCCTGCCGGAAACATGAGCAGTCACGGGCCAGCTGTGACCATGGGTCACCACGGCAGGGCAGCATCTCGCCAAAGGGCTGCGAATATTTCCACGGGAAGACTGGAGGGATGGACTCCTGACTGATGTTGCACAGATCCCCGTGGCACCTGGATCCAGTGCCAAAAAAAAAAAATTCCCCGACAGTGGTCACTTTCCCGGTGACCGGCAGAGCTGTTTCTGGCAGTGAAGTCGGCTGAAGATCTTTGCGAAGAAGGTCAGAGATGCTCAATGGCAGCCTTGGAAAATTGCCCCCTTCAAACACAGAGCTCCTCTGAAAAGTCTTGGAAGCACAGTGTGAGGAGGGATGGGGCGGTGAGGGTGGTACCTCCTGGGCTCGTGTCTTCTGCCATACTGTCTTATTCTTGCCCCCACATGTTGGTGCTCCTTCTCCTCCATAATGATGGCATAGAGAGATATAGCCATGGGAAATGCCAGACCTTCAGAGTTCTGAGCATGTGGGGGCCATTTTTTATTCGTTTTTATGGGATGTGGGTAGTAACCGTTTTTTGCGGTAGCCAATTTCCCCGCCCGTAGCGAGCACGCAAACCCCCTTACTACAAGTTCTGGATGATAGGGATTACTGAGGACAGATTTGAACATGGACAACGTTTTCGGACTCACCCGTACAGTGTTATTAAGGTTAACAAAAACCACTCCACTCGCATACAGTACGAGCAGTGTGAACACAACAGTACAGTTTAAAACAGTACAACCCTGACTTGTCCAACAAGCCCCTGCCGTGCTGACTTACCATGGCCTAAAAACATCCTCCCGTGAACTAAACTATCACAGGACCCTTCCAACGCTAAACCCCCTCTGGTTTGGTAGGAACATACAGGCACCCCCTCACACAGCTAAGTGATCTTGTGGGTGTGTAGGCTTGGCAATGCTCACCTAGATTGCCCCTTTTGATCTTGCTTGCAGCTTCCTTCCGTCCGTCTCAGCTACCTGGTTCCGTACCAGCCTTGCGGCATGCGAGTCCCAGCCTCATTCGAAGTCCGTCTCGGTTGGAAGAGCAAGGCTCAGCTCCCCTTGATGTTCCGTTGTGTGGAGGGCAGGAGAGAGAGAGAGAGCTATCCAAACTCTTCTCTTTTTATACCCCTCCAATACACAAACCGTTGTCTGTGGTTTTAATGAACACATGGCCTGGGGGAATGGTTTTCGATCTCTTGAATGGTTTTTGATCTCTTTTCGATCTTCCTGCCGATTAACTTAATGAGTTCATCTTGACTAGAACAATGAGTCATCAACCTTGTTAATCAAGACTTGGGAGTGGGCCTCTCGGGCCATTGTACCTGTAATGCTATCTTAGTAACGTAATTACGAGCCTCACAAGCAGTTGTTGAGGAGAACCATTTTATTCAGTCCTGCTTCTGTGTCTCCCAGTACAGTCTGAAAGCATGGCCAAGATGGCGTCGGATCCCACCCCCGGATATGACATCAGCCGTCAACCAGCTGTCAATCAAACCCCCGCTGTCCTTACAACAGCTACGGTTATCCTTACATTTTCCCCCTTCAATGAAGACATAACACAGTAACAACATAACATAACATAACACATAGAGCTTGTTAACATCATATAGAACCAGTCAGTGTAACTAATTGCAGGTAGGTATAAACCTTACCCACACCCATGAGTCCATTAACTGTTTACAGTCTTATCAATCCCTGTCTACAGGTCAAGTTTAACGACAGGCTTTCTTGTGCGCTGTGACCTGTGTGGCTGGACGGGTGTTTGCTGAACCACCCCAGATGTATCCACATTATCACTATTGTGTCCTTCGTCTCTTTGTGGCATTTCCCTCATCTTGTCTCTTTGTGGCATTTCCCTCATCTCATCTCTTTGTGGCATTTCCCTCATCTCGTCATCCTCTCCATCCTCCTGAGGCTGAAAGGTCTCTGTGGTTTTCAGTAGGTACCTCCTGTTTCTGCGAAGCACATTGCCGTTCTCTGTCATGACACTGTATGACCTGGGGGCGACCTGTTGTAGAACTGTGGCTCTTGTAGGCCATGACTCAGGCCCTTCAATGAGGACTATATCCTTCTCCTGTAGCGGCACTAGTGTAGTGGCTGTGCGGTCATGAAGTGTTTTTTGTTTCTGTTGTAGCTTACGAGCCTTGTCTGACCACACCTCATCTCTGTGGTCAGGTGTGACATAACTGGGAAGTCGTGTACGGATTTTCCGACCCAGTAAGAGCTCAGCTGGAGACTTGCCACTTGCTAGCAGGCCCGCCCTGTACGACATCAGGGCCAGATATGGGTCAGTGTTGCTGTGTGCTGCTTTCTTTAATAGTTTTTTCACAATCTGTACCCCCTTCTCCGCCTTTCCATTAGCCTGAGGATAGAGCGGGCTGGAGGTTACATGATTAAACTCATACTCTGAAGCAAATAACTGAAACTCATGACTGGCATAGGGAGGGCCATTATCAGAGACCAGGGTTAGAGGGGTGCCCTGCCTGGCAAAGATTGACTTCAGGTGAGTTATCACAGCTCTTGATGTAATACTGGACAAGAGAGCAATCTCCGGATAATTGGAATAATAATCAATAACTAACAAATAGTCTTTTCCTTCATAGTGAAATATATCAGTTCCGACCTTTTCCCAAGGTTGTGATGGGAGCTGTGTGGTAATGAGGGGCTCTTTTACTTGCTTGTAGTGATACTCCTGACATGTAGCACACTCGCTGATCAACTGGTCAATATCAGAGTTCATGTTTGGCCAGTTGAGTGCCTCACGTGCTCTCCTTTTCGACTTTTCTGCACCCAGATGCCCTTCGTATATCCTGTTGAGCATTTCTCGTTGCATAGAGGTGGGCACTACTATCCTGTCACACTTAAGCAGTAATCCATTGACCACAGAGAGCTCAGACTGAATGTGATAATATTGTTTACATGACCCTTTCTTCCAGCCCTCTTGAAGATTTCTCATTACTTTACTCAGGACTGGGTCCTTTGATGTCTCTGTGACTATCACTGATAGTTTCTCCTGTGTGGCGGGCAATGCTGCGTAGACCATATCCACATGAAGAGCCACATCCTCTTCTGTTTCACTGTTTTGTGTGGAATACGGCGCAGCCCTGGATAATGTGTCTGCAATGAACATTTGTGTCCCTGGCACGTATGTTAGCTCGAAATCGTAAAGTTGAAGTCTCATCACCAGGCGTTGTATCCGTGGTGACATGTCACACAGATTCTTCTTTGCGATCCCTAGCAGTGGCTTATGGTCTGTTTCTAGGATAACCTTGGGAAGACCATAGATGTAGGTATGACATTTTTCACAGCCAAATGCCAAGCCAAGGCACTCCTTCTCGATCTGCGCGTACCGGCACTCTGTAGCCGCCATGGAGCGTGACGCATATGCCACTGGTCGCCATTCTCCTTCATCTTCCTGTAGAAGGACAGCTCCTAATCCATTCTTAGAGGCATCTGTGGACACTTTTGTCCTCTTTTTAGGGCAGAAGAACTTCAGTAGGTGTTCACTTGCTAGAATGTGTAGCAGCCCCTTCCATTCTCTCTCATGTTCATGTCCCCATTGGAACTCAGTCTCTTGGTGCAGCAGTTTTCTCAGATGAACAGTTTTCTCTGCTAGATTTGGAATGAATTTTCCTAGGTAGTTAACCATGCCAAGGGCCCGCTGAACCCCTTTCTTGTCCTTTGGTTTCTCCATGTCATGTATAGCTTTTACCTTTGACTTGTCTGGCTGAATCCCCTCTGCAGAGATCTTGTCTCCGAGGAATGTGATTTCATTGACACCAAACTGACATTTGTCTTTATTTAGTTTGAGTCCATACTGCTGTATTCTCTGAAGTGTTTTCTCCAGTCTGGTGTCGTGCTCCCCCTGAGTGGAGCCCCATACTACCAGATCATCCACGTGCACCCGTACTCCCTCCAGGCCCTCGATGATTTGCTCCATTGCTCTGAAAGATTTCTGGGGCGGAGCTAATACCAAAGGGCAGACGTTGGTAGGAGTATTGACCAAACGGGGTGTTAAAAGTGCACAGCTTAGCACTTTCTTCATCAAGTTTCAGCTGCCAGAAACCATGTGAGGCGTCCATTTTGGAGAAGACTTTCACTTCTGTCATTTCGCTGACTATTTCCTCTCTCTTTGGAATTTGGTAGTGCTCTCTTTTGATATTGGCGTTAAGGTCCTTGGGATCCATGCAGACACGCAATTTATCAGTTTTCTTTGAATTGACGCAGACCATGGAATTTACCCAGTCAGTCGGTTCCTCAATCTTCTTTATGACAGCTAGTCCCTCCATGCGGTCTAACTCTTTCCTCAGTTTTTCCACGGAGAGCCACTGGAACTCTCCTGGGTGCGTGATTTACAGGTTGTGCATCCTCTCTCAGTTTGATGGAGTATGTAAAGGGCAGTGCTCCGAAACCCTGAAAGACATCTGCATATTTGTGTGCTATAGTCTCATGAGTCAGATTTGTAGTATCTTGGGGGGCACTCTGCACACAGTTCAGTTCATTGATAGTATAGACTCGTTTTACCAAGCCCAAATCCATACAGGCCTTGTCCCCCCAACAGTGACTCATGTCCTTCAGGCACTATAACAAAGGTCAGAGGGTGAATGTGATTTTTCACCTTAACATTCAGCCTACTCGTTCCTTTTGTTTCAATGCTTTGTCCATTGTATGCCTTCAAAGACACAGTCTTGTTCAGTATTTTAGGTCGCACTTTGAGATTCCGTGCATCACTCCAACTTATGAGGTTTGCCTTAGCACCTGTATCTAGCTTAAAGGGAACAATGGTGCCATTTACCAGCAAGGGAGCTATCCAAACTTCAGTCTGTGGTCCTACAGAGTGCACTTCATTAGCATTGTTGCCCTGTTTTGACTCATTTTGCACCATTCCAACAAACAAAGTCTCCGCTCCTGTCTCTTCAGTCGCAATAGCATGCACTGTCTTTTTACCTTCAGTTTTCTCTTCTAAAAAACACATAGAGTCATAGAGTCATAGAGTTTTACAGCACAGAAAGAGGCCCTTCGGCCCATCGTGTCTGCGCCGCCCATCCATCCCTGTCCAGTCTAATCCCATTTTCCAGCATTTGGTCCATAGCCTTGTATGCAATGGCATTTCAAGTGCTCATCCAAATGCTTCTTGAATGTTGTGAGGGTTCCTGCCTCTACCACCCTTTCAGGCATTGAGTTCCACATTCCAACCACCCTCTGGGTGAAAAAGTTCCTCCTCAAATCCCCTCTAAACCTCCTGCCCCTTACCCTGAATCTATGCCCCCTTGTTATTGACCCCCCCACTAAGGGGAAAAGTTCCTCTTTATCTACCCTATCTATGCCCCTCATCATTTTGTACACCTCAATCAGGTCCCCCCTCAGCCTTCTCTGCTCCAAGGAAAACAACCCCAGCCTGTCCAGCCTCTCTTCATAGCTGAGGCGCTCCATCCCAGGTAACATCCTGGTGAATCTTCTCTGCACCCTCTCCAAAGCAATCACATCCTTCCTATAGTGAGGCGACCAGAACTGCACACAGTACTCCAGCTGTGGCCTCACCAGCGTTTTGTACAGCTCCATCATAACCTCCCTGCTCTTATATTCTATGCCTCGGCTAATGAAGGCAAGTATCCCATATGCCTTTTTAACCACCTTATCTATCTGCTCCGCTGCCTTCAGGGATCTATGTACATGTACACCAAGGTCCCTCTGACCCTCTGTACTTCCTAGGGTCCTACCACTCATTGTGTATTCCCTTGCCTTATTTGTCCGTCCAAAATGCATCACATCTTGGCAAAGTGATTCCTGCCTTTACATTTTGTGCAGTTCTTCCCATAAGCAGGACACTGTCTGGCCACGTGTTTATTACCGCACCATCTGCATTCGTAAGGCGTATTCGTCTTGAACTCCGTGGGCCCTCTTGTGTCCCTTTTGTGTGTCACATCCACCGGCAGGTTTTTTAGCCCCAGGGCGCGCTCTTCTGCTATGCTGCGCCCTTCGAACGTTTTCGTGTTCATGGCTGAGAGTTCAGTAGCATGACAAATTTTCACTGCTGCATCCAAATTTAGGTCATTATCTCTAAGCATTCTCTCCCTCATCTTCTTGTCGAGTATTCCAAAAACGACTTGATCGCGTATCATCGATTCCTTCAGGTCCTTAAAGTTGCAAGTTTGTGCTTTTATTTTCAAGTCCGTCAAAAAAACATCAAAGGATTCTCCTTGCTTTTGCACGCGGGAGCGAAACACGAATCTCTCATACGTTTCATTCTTTTTTGGAGTGCAGTATTCGTCGAACCGTTCTATCACCTTGTCCAGATCATTTTTATCATCTTCGGCTGCAAACGTAAATGTATTAAACAGCTCGATTGCCTGCAAGTCAGCCACTGTTAGCAACAAAGCTACTTTACGTGTTCCAGAGCTAGTCGAAGCGTCAATCGCTGTGAGGTAGAGAAGAAAGCGTTGCTTGAAGACACGCCAATTTTCATCCACATTTCCTTCTAGTTGCAGATTAGCCGGAGGTTTAATTCCTTCCATTCTTGTAGTATGTCCTTATCGTGAGTTCTATAAACCCTGGTACCATGTAATGTTATCTTAGTAACGTAATTATGAGTCTCACAAGCAGTTGTTGAGGAGAACCATTTTATTCAGTCCTGCTTCTGTGTCTCCCAGTACAGTCTGAAAGCATGGCCAAGATGGCATCGGATCCCGCTCCCAGATATGACATCAGCCGTCAACCAGCTGTCAATCAAACCCCCGCTGTCCTTACAACAACTACGGTTATCCTTACAGTACCCAAGGAATGTTCGTTTCCATACAAATGAGTCATCTCCAGCTTGAATGGTTTTTCACTGCTCCCCCCCCCCCCCCCCCCCACAAACAGCCTGTCCAGTTTTTAATAAGGGTTAAAATCCATGGGGTCTGAACTGACTGCTTACAGGGCGTCACTTGAGAAGGTGCATGGATAATGGAAAATGGAGCATCAATAAATGTAGAGCGGAGGTGAGCGTGAGGGGAGGGGGGGAGTGAGAGGGGGGGAGTGAGAGGGGGGGAGTGAGGGAGAGGGGGGGAGTGAGGGAGAGGGGGGGAGTGAGGGAGGGGGGAGTGAGAGGGGGGGAGTGAGAGGGGGGAGTGAGAGGGGGGGAGTGAGGGTGAGGGGGGAGTGAGGGGGGGAGAGGGGGGGAGTGAGGGGGGAGTGAGGGCGGGGAAGGAAAGTGAGGGGGGGAGTGAGGGGGGGGAGTGAAAGTGAGGGGGGGGGAAAAGTGAGGGGGGGGAAAGTGAGGGGGGGAAAGTGAAATAAAGCATCTGCAATGCCAGAAATCAGCCAGCAAAATCTGGGGACTCCTCACAGCTCTCTAACTTCCGCCTGAAACAGGTGATTGGAGGAACAGCTGGACTTGTTTTACATGGGTCTAACCTTCCCAGAGTGAAGTCGTGGTGCAGGAAACTGCGAGCACAGCGCCACCAGGTGAATGGTGATTATGCGCAAATAAATCACACGGGGTTTGGGTGGGTGGATCATCAAAGCTGCCAAAAATATTGAAGAAACTCGTGTCTAACGCATTAACGACACATAAGCAGCGTAATGCGCTAAATGTGCTTTTCCCTAATCTTTTTAGTGGAATAATTAAGTGCTGAAGATAGCAAGCAAACTCAGGGCCATTGTCTGCTTCTCCAGTTGGGTTCTAGGTTTTAGTCCTGCCCTGTCAGATGGGTGATAGTCTTACTTTGGTAATCTGGAGTGAATAGTTGCGGTCGGTGTTCATGACTGGCACAGAACACAGTCAACTAAAAGTCCTGTCAGACAGAGAGCAACACCATGCACCTCACGATCCACAGGCCACTAATTCTGGTCACTGAAGCAAGGAAATGACTCGCTTTTGTGGCGAACCCTCCCGAGTCTTCAACCAACTGTCTCGGTAGAACTCCCGGTCCTAAAATATTCAGCCCATTTACCGTTACAGGTCAGCCTTGGCCTCCATCTTGATAATTCTTTTAGGAATGCAGAATACTGGCTGCGGTTAAGGGTTGTGTGTAGGGCTGGTGGACGTGTAAAGGGCAACATTTAGAAATGCGAATGGACATCTTGATCAGTTTTATATAAGAATGTACCCTGGAGAAAACCCATTTCAATTATCCATTGGCGATTCTTCCCAAAAGGAGATGTGGATAATTTTACATAGAAACATAGAAGATAGGAGCAGGAGTAGGCCATTCGGCCCCTCGAGCCTGCTCCGCCATTCAAATTCAGTACCCTGTCCCTGCCTTCTCCCCATACCCTTGATCCCCTTAGCCTTGAGAAATATATCTAACTCCTTCTTGAATATATTTAATGAATTGGCCTCCACTGCCTTCTGTGGTAGAGAATTCCACAGGTTCACCACTCTCTGGGTGAAGAAATTCCTTCTCATCTCTGTCCTAAATGGCTTACCCCTTATCCTTAGACTGTGACCCCTGGTTCTGGACTCCCCGGCCATCGGGAACATCCTTCCTGCATCTAGTCTGTCTAGTCCTGTTAGAATTTTATAAGTTTCAATGAGATCCCCTCTCATTCTTCTAAACTCTAGTGAATACAAGCCTAATCGACCCAATCTCTCTTCATACGTCATTCCTGCCATCCCAGGTATCAGTCTGGTGATTCTTCGCTGCACTCCCTCCATGGCAAGAACATCCTTCCTCAGATAAGGCGACCAAAACTGCACACAATACTCCAGGTGTGGTCTCACCAAGGCCCTTTACATATCGTAGCACTTGTACATTGGCGATATAAAGGATGCAGAGATATACACGGTGTAAACACGAAGAGCTGAAAAAGGGAAGAGAAGGAAAATTGGGCAGATTTTGAAAATTGTTTTCAGAATACTGATGCATTTTGTGAAGGCGTGTACTTTTTTTTCCATTTGCCTTATGAGTGGAGACACCAGTCGAGATCCAATTCTAAACCAGCCAATGCACGGCACAAAAGCAAAACACTACGGATGTTGGAAATCTTAAACAAAAACAGAAAATGCTGGAAACACTCAGCAGGCCAGGCAGCATCTGTGGAGAGAGAAACAGAGTTAATGTTTCAGGTCGATGACCTTTCGTCAGAACTGGAAAAAGTTAGAGATATAACAGATTTTTAAGCAAGTGCAGAGGCAGGGAAAGGGAGGAGGGGAGGAAAGAACAAAGGGGAAGGTCTGTGATAGGGTGGAAGGCAGGAGAGATTGAATGACAAAAGGGGTGATGGTGCAAGGCAAAAGGAGATGGTAATGGGGCAAGTAAAGAAACAAAAGATGGGTCTAGAAGAGGTGTAAATGGGAATGGCAGAATCGTCAACAGCTGCCCTGTGAAAAAATGAGGGCAGAGGTTATGGTCAGAAATTGTTGAACTCGATATTGAGTCCAGAAGACTGTAAAGTGCCTAATCGAAAGATGAGGTGCTGTTCCTCGAGTTTACGTTGAGCTTCGTTGGAACAGTGTAAGAGGTCGAGGTCAGAGTGGGAGTGGAACAGCGAATTAAACTGACAGGAAGCTTGGGGTCACGCTTACAGACTGAACGGAGGTGTTCCGCAAAGCGACCACCCAATCTGCGTTTGGTCTCCCCATTGTAGAGGAGACCGCATAGTGAGCAGCGAATACAGTATACTAAATTGCAAGAAGTACAAGTAAATCGCTGTTTCACCTGGAAGGAGTGTTTGGGGCCCGGACGGTGGGAAGTGAGGAGGTAAAAGAGCAGGTGATGCATCTCCTGTGCTTGCACGGGAAGGTGCCGGGTGAAGGGGAAGGGGTGTTAGGGGTGATAGAGGAGTGGACCAGGGTGTCACGGAGGGAGCGGTCCCGTCGGAATGCTGAAAGGGGAGTGGGGGGGGGAGGGGAAGATGCGTTTGGTGGTGGGATCACGCTGGATGTGGCGGAAAACGCTTCGTTGAATGTGGAAGCTGGTGGGGTGATATGTGAGGACAAGGGGAACCCTATCGTGGCTCTGGGAGGGAGGGGAAGGGGTGAGAGCAGAAGTGTGGGAAATAGAACAGACACGGTCGAGGGCTATGTCAACCACAGTAGCGGGGAATCCTCGGTTGTGGAATAAGGAAGACATGTCGGAAGCACTGGTAGTAGTCGTCAGAACAGATGTGGCGGAGATGGAGAAACTGGGAGAATGGAATAGAGTCCTTTCAGGAAGTAGGGTGGGAGGAAGTGTAGTCCAGGCAGCTGTCCATACATGAGATAAATTTTAAATCTTACAAATCGTACAATACTGTGTGGACTAATATGACTGAGGTTGAAATGGTGTCTGATGTGTTTTTAAAGAGTCTAGTAGTGAGATTATGCCTATTACTCATTAAATCTAAATTTCTAATCTAGAACAGACTCCAAATGTAATGAGCAATAAATGACTGAGGATTCCCCTCCACTGTGGTTGACAAGGCCCTCAACTATGTCTGTCCCATTTCCCAAACCTCCGCCCTCGCCCCTTCCCCCTCCCTCCCAGAGCCACGATAGGGTTCCCCCTGTCCTCACCTTTCACACCACCAGCCTCCATAGTCAACGGACCATTTTCTGCTACCTCAAACGCGATGCTACCACCAAACATATCTTCCCCACCCCTCCCCTTTCAGCAATCCGAAGGAACTGTTCCCTCCATGACACCCTGGTCCACTCTTCCATCTCCCCTTCCCACGGCACCTTCCCGTGCCAGCGCAGGAGATGCAACACTTGCCCTTTCACCACCTCCCTTCCCACCGTCTCCTTCCAAGTGAAGCAGCGATTTACTTGTACTTCTTTCAAGTTAGTATACTGTATTCGCTGCTCACGATGCAGTCTCCTCTACGTTGGGGCGACCAAACGCAGATTGGATGACCACTTTGCCTAACACCTCCATTCAGTCCGCAAGCGTGACCCTGAGCTTCTGGTCACTTAATTCTCTGTCCCACTCCCACTCTGGCCTCGGCCACTTGCACTGTTCCGTTAAAGGTGCTATATAAATAACAGTTGTTGTTGAAAAATAGTCATATAAATGTAGCCTTGAGATTGCACATAATGTACATCAGTGAGCTCGAGACTGTGATGTATTAGCAGGGGTGTAAGATTTAAACAAAGCAGACAAATTGAAAGGGCAGGAGAGAGTGGGAATAATTGGATTGCTCTTTCAAAGAGCGGGCACAGACACGATGGGCCAAATGGCCTCCTCCTGTGCTGTATTATTCTATGATCCTATGATATTAGAAACTAATGCCACAAGCTGCAATAATTTGATTTAAAGTGACTGATACACAGTGTTAAGGTGAAATATTTTAACATCTAATGTAACCTTTAAACATTTGAGGGTAATCTTCTGAGGTTTGAGCGTTTAAAAAATATATATTTTCGTGTTTTGGATAAAGAAGCGGCTAAATCAGATGGCTATAGTCGTAGGCCGGATAGATTAAAGATTTTAAAAACTGCAATAGCTCAGATCCACGTGGAAAACTAACATTTTCTACTTCATGATTCTCGGAAGTACTTAAATGATCTTTCTCATCAGTTAGTGTCTTCAAGTAAATTAGAGTAAAGTCTCTGCCAAGGAGAACCAGCGACCTTTATTAAAACTCCTTGTTCAGCTCTCCTGATAACCTGACTCATCTTGAAAAATGCAACACAACGTGGTATTGAGGTACCCTGATAAGGAAAGTCCAAGATGTAATCCTGCTCTGCGCTGAGCTAGAGGAACTCAGCTGGAGCAATGGTTGAGATGCAAGAAATGGCCTCAGCATCTGGTGGCCAGGGTGGCGGAAAATAAACGGAACCAGTGTTGCTGCGTTTGACTAATGATTAAACTGGAACGTACGTGTGAGGACAGGATTGGGTGAGGCAGTGATGCCCTACGCGGTAGAACAGCCCGCCAACGCTCAACCACTAAGCCTCTGCGGGAAAATTGGTCATTTGTGGCAGCCATGTGAGATATATGGAACTGCACTGAACTGTGCTCCAACATTAGTCACTGTCTTGGAGGTGGAAAGAATGAGAGGAAATGGATGGGAACGAAACCCTCAATGGCCTGCAGATCATATCCACAGACCCTTTGTACTGTAAATTCACACCTTCATCTATAATTAGTGTTTCCCATTTTAAATAAAGGAGAGTGGCACATACATGCAGCAGTGCAAAAGCAATTGATTTTAGGTCCTCCATTTAAAGTAGTTTCTGTAAATGTTAAAATGTTCAATACAGTTAAATGGAATTGTTTGTTGTATAGATTTAAGGAATTTGACAGTGCTGCTATTAGCCTGCCCTTTATATACAAGGTCCTACACATTGTGTGTAGGGACTCCAGTTTCTGATTTGAATTGATAAAACTGGGACTAAAAATCTCAAACTTGTTTTCATGAAGAAACACAAAATCTTGCTGCTTGGTGCAGAATGATTGTCATGTTTACTGACCTCAGCACAGCCGCTGCACTTAAAACGCAAAAGATTTAGGTTTAGAGGAGGCGATACGAAAGGGAAATTGAGTTGCAGTGACTACAGGATTTGTATTTACTCTTCCCAACTTTGGGGAACTGTTTGATCCAACTGAGAACAGTCTCATCATTACCTGCAGGTACAATCAGCAGTGGGACCACTTCTGGGATGTCGGCTGCAAGTCTGACCCGTTGATGACCCAGGGGTAACTTGTCAGCTTAAACGATTGGTGGCTACCCTTTTTTGTTTTAGAATGATTGAAGCTTGCAGTGGAGGTAGGGCTTGGAGCTGAGCATAGATCATGTGCTGGCATCTAGCACTCTCTCTCTCTGCGGTATTGTCAATTGGGTATCTAACTGATGAGTAGTTAATTGTACATGTCAGGAGTGATACCCAGACCACGTGGGGGACACGGGGTAGTTGGTGCTTTGAGTTGCTTATGACATTGTAGGATGGATCAATTGTTGGGGGGCGGGGGGGGGGGGGAAAGTAAGTGGCTTTGTAAGTATAACAGTAAGAAATTAAGTCTTATGTTATGTTGCTCCGGATTGAGTTAGAAAAGTGGTGTGATGACACAGATTCTCGTCGACTGGTTCTGCTTGTTCTTGCCTGAGTACACCCTCTTGACATCCAGCAGGGCCCAGCAATCTACTGGCAAATGCATTTATGGGAAAAGTGAGTACACATCACTGAAGCAGGATAAGGGCGTACGTGGGAACCAGTATCAAATGCAGTCCACTGTGAAGAGTATCTAATAATGGGGACCCAGAGCAGGTAAATGGCTACAGTTGAAGAGCTAGCACAAGCAAGATGGGCCAGACGACATTCGTCTGTGTTATAAATTATGGTGCAGGTTGAATGCTCAAAAGAATCTCTGTAGATTAGAAAAGGATAGGCAGCTGTGAGACGAGATCCATCCCATGGTATGGCTGACTAAAGTAAAAGATTGATTGATTTAGCAAAAAACTAAACATCAATGCATATTATTTGATGAAAACCGTAAAACATTTTTTTATTAACAGACAATAACTTGAGGCAGAACAACCGTGAAATTAAGCTGACATTGGGACATCAACATTTGGAGGTGTTCAGGAGAGACGTAAAGAACTGCCTGTTCAGAGAAGACACCATACGTCCTAACAAAATGTATCAATCTTACCATCACGTTGGGAATAGTAGGATAGTTAATTTCTATCGTGCTATTCAGTGTCAGCTGTGGTTCAGTTGGTAGCACACTCACCTCCGAGTCAGAAGGTTGTGGGCTCAAGTCCAAGTCCCACACCAGGGACTTGGGCACAAAGTTCTAGGCTGACACTCCAGTGCAGTGCTGAGGGAGTGCTGCACTGTCGGAGGTGCCGTCTTGCGGATGAGACGTTAAACCATGGGCCTGTCTGCTCTCTCAGGTGGACGTAAAAGATCCCATGACACTAGTTTGCAGAGGAGTTATCCCCGGTGTCCCGGCCAATATTTATCCCTCACTCAACATAACAAAAACAGATTATCTGGTCATTATCACATCGCTGTTTGTGGGAGCTTGCTGTGCGCAAATTGGCTGCCGCATTTCCTACATTACAACAGTGACTACATTCCAAAAGTACTTCATTGGCTGAAAAGCGCTTTGAGACGTCCGGTGGGCATGACAGGCGCAATATAAATGCAAGTCTTTCTTTTAATGCATGCGGGTTTTAAAGTGGGTAAATGTAATTCATACTGCAAGAAAGGAGCCGTGTTAATGATGGGAGAGCTGGTATTTATTGGATTACCACTGAGCAACTACAGCAGGTATATATATATAGAGCATATCTCCTATACTGATTTTTTGTTCAACGTTTGTCCAATTGGAACTTAACTCAAAGCACGTTACACGCACCACTGTGAACACCTGCGCTGTCTTCTGTATATTATGATTGCTCATTCAGGCTGTCGTGCGTCCTGTCGTCTTGGCTTTGGTTTTCCATACTCTTATGCCATTCCAACACCTTTTTTAAGGATGCCGATCTTCAGCTGTCCCCTTACTGTTGCAATCCGTATTAAATAAAATTATTCTGGATTGGTTAATGGAGGGGTAAATGCAAATATGAAATTAATTCACCCTGAAATTCTTTTCGGACGGGTGTAACAACTGCCATTTCCCACTGAATCTGCAATACTATACATGTTTGCAGTTTCTAAAATGTACCTTTCATGACCTCACGATGTCCCAAAGTGCTTTACTACTGTAACAACAACAACAACTTGTATTTATATAGCGCCTTTAATGCAGTAAAACATCCCAAGGCGCTTCACAGGAGCGTTATAAAACAAAATTTGACACCGAGCCACATAAGGAGATATTGGGGCAGATGACCAAAAGCTTGGTCAAAGAGGTAGGTTTTAAGGAGCATCTTAAAGGCGGAAAGAGAAGTAGAGAGGCAGAGAGGTTCAGGGAAGGAATTTCACAGCTCAGGGCCTAGGTAGCTGAAGGCACGGCCGTTAATGGTGGAGTGATTAAAATCAGGAATGCCATCGAGGCCTGAATTAGGGAGCACAGATATCTTGGAGGGTTGTGGGCTGGAGGAGATTACAGAGATAGATAGGGAGGGGCGAGGCCATGAAGGGATTTGATAACAAGGATGAGAATTTTGAAATTGAGGCGTTGCTTTAGCGGGAGCCAATGTAGGTCAGCGAGCACAGGGGTGATGGGTAAATGGGACTTGGTGTGAGTTAGGACACCAGCAGCCGAGTTTTGGAGGACCTCCAGTTTACGTAGGTTAGAACATGGGAGGCCAGCCAGGAGTGCATTGGAATAGTCAAGTCTAGAGGCAACAAAGGCATGGATGAGGGTTTCAGCAGTAGATGAGCTGAGACCTGGGCGGAGTAGAGCGATATTCCAGAGATGGAAAGAGGTGGTCTTGGTGATGGCGCGGCTATGTGGTCGGCTATGTTCCCTGTAATTTTTTTTTTTACATTGCGATGCCGTCAAGCCGGCTGCGTGGGTTTCCTGGAGCATTGCACAGCCGCACACCTTACAGGGAACACTGGTGGTCGGAAGCTCATCTCGGGGTCAAATATGAAACCAAGGTTGCGAGCGGTCTGGTTGAGCCTCAGACAGTTGCGAGCCAATGAAGTATTTTAGAAGTGCAGTCACTGTTGTAATGTAGGAAACGCGGCAGCCAATTTGCACACAGCAAGCTCCCACAAACAGCAATGTGATAATGACCAGATAATTTGTTTCAGTGATGTTGGTTCAGGGATAAGTATTGGACAGGGCGCTGGGAGAACTTCCCTGTTCTTCAAAATAGTGCCATGGGATCTTATATGTCTATCTGAGAGGGCAGACGGGGCCTCGGTTTAATGCCTCATCCAAAAGATAACAGCTCCGACAGTGCAGCACTCCCTCAGCACTGCACTCTCAGCCTAGATGATGTGCTCAAGTCCCTGGAGTGGGACTTGAACCCACAACTCTCTGACTCAGAGGTGAGTGTGCTACCCACTGAGCCACAGCTCACACCTAAACACGCTCATGCATGAACTTAATTCTGCTTTTGCAGACACACATTACAATGCACAGAATCATTAATTTTCAGGCAAACTAACAGTTCAGACTTCCAATAAGCCATATAGGAAACAGTTGTATCATCTGTGCTTTCATTTATCATTTATCACTGACAATTCCACGTAACTGAATGACATGATAAGCACATGTCTGTGGTTACCCATTTCCTAACACTATCAATCTACTGGTACACCCATTCCCTTTATTCCTTTTAACTGTATTATTTTTCACAGTAATTTCCAGCTAAGTGAGTAATCATTGCCACATTGTATGCTTTAGCAGCTTTGGGAACTTTTACTATGTTAAGGGGGCTATATAAATGTATGTTGTTGTCGCTGCTTCCTGCATAGTATTTCTCTCCATTCTGCGCTGCATTATTTTTAGCAAAGGCTGCTTGGGGAATTTTTGTTTTTGTTTTTAACACTTCCAAATGAAGAGAAAATATAAAATAAAATCAGAAAATGCTGGAAATACTCAGCAGGTCAGGCAGCGTCTGTGGAGTGAGAAACAGAGTTAACGTTTCAGGTTGGTGACCCTTCGTCATAACTGGAAAAAGTTAGAGATGTAACAGGTTTTAAGAAAGTGCAGGGGCGGGGGGAGGGGAGGAAAGAACAAAAGGGAAGGTCTGTGATAGGATGGAAGGCAGGAGAGATTAAATCACAAAAGTATGATTGCACAAAGCAAAAGGAGCTGGTAATGGGACAAGTAAAGAAACAAATGATGAGCCTAGAAGAGGTGTAAATGGGATTTGCAGAATCATCAACAGCTGCCCTGTGGAAAAAAATGAGGACAGAGGTTATGGTCTGAAATTGTTGAACTCGATGCTGATTCCAGAGGGCTGTAAAGCGCCTAATCGAAAGATGAGGTGCTGTTCCTCGAGCTTATGTTGAGCTTCGTCAGAACAGTGCAAGAGGCCGAGGACAGTGAGGTCAGAATGGGAGTGGAGCGGAGAATTAAAGTGACAGGCGACCGGAAGCTCAGGGTCACACTTACGGACTGAAGGGAGGTGTTCCACAAAGCAGTCACCCAATCTGCATTTGGCCTCCCCAATGTAGGAGAGACGGCATCGTGAGCAGCGAATACAGTATACTAGATTGCAAGAAGTACAAGTAAATCGCTGTTTCACCTGGAAGGAGTGTTTGGGGCCCTGGACAGTGGGAAGGGAGGAGGTAAAAGGGCAGGTGTTGCATCTCCTGCGCTTGCACGGGAAGGTGCTGTGGGAAGGCGAGGGGGTGGTGGAGGGAGCGGTCCCTTTGGAATGCTGAAAGGGGAGGGGAAGACGTGTTTGGTGGAGGTGGCGGAAATGGCGGAGGATGATATGTTGAATGTGGAGCCTGGTGGGGTGAAAGGTGAGGACAAGGGGAACCCTATCGTGGTTCTGTGGGGGAGGGGAAGGGGTGAGAGCAGAAGTGTGGGAAATGGAACGGACATGGTTGACGGCCATGTCAACCATGGTTGCGGAAAAAGGAAGACATGTCGGAAGCACTGGTATGGAAGGTGGCATCATCAGAGCAGATGCGGCAGAGACGGAGAAACTGGGAGAATGGAATAGAGTCCTTACAGGAAGCGGGGTGGAAGGAAATGTAGTCCAGGTAGCTGTGGGAGGCAGTGGGCTTATAGTGGATGTTGGTCGATAGCCTATCCCCAGAAATGGAGACAGAGAAGTCGAGGAAGGGAAGGGAAGAGTCAGAGATGGACCATGTGAAGGTGAGGGAAGGGTGGAAATTGGAAGCAAAGTGAATGAAATTTTCCAGTTCAGGGCGAGAGCAGGAAACGGCACCAATACAGTCATCAATGTACCGGAAAAAGAGGTGAGGGAGGGGACCTGAGTAGGACTGGAACAAAGAATGTTCCACATATCCCACGAAAAGGCAGGCATAGCTAGGACCCATGTGGGTTCCCATAGTAACACCTTTAATTTGGTGGAAGTGAGTGGAGTCAAAGGAGTTGTTGTTCAATGTGAGAACAAGTTCAGCCAGGCGGAGGAGGGTGGTGGTGGATGGGGACTGGTTGGGCCTCTGTTCAAGGAAGAAGTGGAGTGCCCTCAGGCTGACCTGGTGGGGGATGGAGGTGTAGAGGGATTGTACGTCCATGGTGAAAAGGAGACGGTTGGGGCCAGGAAACTGGAAACTGTTAAAGTGGCAGAGGGCGTCGGAAGAGTCGCGGATGTAGGTGGGAAGAGACTGGACAAGGGGAGAAAAGATAGAGTCGAGATAGGAAGAGATAAGTTCTATGGGGCAAGAACAGGCTGAAACAATGGGTCTACCAGGGCAGTCCTGTTTGTGGATCATGGGAAGGAGGTAGAAGCGGGCTGTGCGGGGTTGGGGGACTATGAAGTAGGCGGTGATACGCTTATCAATTACTTCATAAAAGGTGATGAGTCGAAGAAGAGATGATGAGTCGAAAGAAGAGATGAATAAGGCTTTTATTAGCTAAGAAGAGACCATGCTTCTTCGTGAGTGACTGAACAAGTCTGAACGAAACCCACACAGTGGTGGGTGGAGTCAGCTGAGGCATGCCTCCATACACAGCGCCACCCAGAGGTGGCAATATACAATACAGTGGTTTACCACATTCACCCCTTGTTTAATGTGAAGTCCGGCGGGGTGAAGGGTACTACAAGTTAAGTCTATCAGGAGGCCTTGTCTGACGTCCTGATCGTCGTGGTGGCGGCGGTGGTGTTACAGCATCCGACGTCGGGTCTGGTGTCTGGGTGGTTGGCGAAGATTCCTGGGGCTTTGGCATGCCGTCTGCAAGGGTTGGGTTGGGAGGGGTGGTGGGGGATAACAGTGGTAAGGGGGATAACGGTGGTAAGGGGGATAACGGTGGTAATTCAGGGGTACCCGAGGGTGCGAGATCTCGTATGGAGACCGTGTCCTCCCGCCCGTCTGGGTATGTCACCCAGGCATACTGGGGGTTGGCGTGTAGGAGGTGCACCCGCTCGACCAGGGGGTCCGTTTTATGCGTCCTCACGTGCCTCCGCAGTAGGACGGGCCCAGGAGAAGTCAACCATGCCGGTAGCGAGGTTCCCGATGTAGACTTCCGGGGGAAAACGAACATTTTCTCATGAGGGGTCACATTAGTGGCAGTACAAAGCAGTGACCGAATGGAGTGGAGCGCTGCAGGGAGGACCTCCTGCCAGCGGGAGGTCGGAAGGCCCTTAGATTTTAGTGCTAAGAGGACTGCCTTCCAAACCGTCGCGTTCTCCCTTTCCACCTGGCCGTTCCCCCGGGGGTTGTAACTGGTGGTCCTGCTCGTGGCGATACCTCTTGTTAGCAGGTACTGCCGAAGTTCGTCGCTCATGAACGATGAGCCCCTGTCGCTATGTATATAGCTGGGGAACCCGAACAGAGCGAAGATGTCATTCAGACACTTGATGACCGTGGTACTGGTCATGTCTGGGCAAGGGATGGCAAAGGGGAAACGGGAGTACTCATCAACTATGTTGAGGAAGTACACATTGCGGTCAGCGGAGGGGAGGGGCCCTTTAAAATCGACGCTCAGGCGTTCGAAGGGGCGGGTGGCCTTGATCAGGCTTGCTCTGTCCGGCCTATAGAAGTGCGGTTTGCACTCGGCGCAGATTTGGCAGCTCTTGGTCATGGTCCTGACCTCCTCGATGGAGTAGGGCAGGTTACGGGATTTGATAAAATGGAAAAACCTGGTGACCCCCGGGTGGCAGAGGTCATTGTGGAGGGACTGCAGCCTATCACTCTGCGCGTTGGCGCATGTACCACGTGATAGGGCATCTGGGGGCTCATTGAGTTTCCCTGGCCGATACAAGATATCATAATTGTAGGTGGAGAGTTCGATTCTCCACCTCAAGGTCTTGTCGTTCTTGATTTTACCCCTCTGCTTATTATTAAATATAAAAGCTACTGAACGCTGGTCAGTGAGCAGGGTAAATCGTTTCCCGGCCAGGTAATGCCTCCAGTGACGCACCGCTTCTACAATAGCCTGGGCCTCCTTTTCGACGGAGGAGTGTCTCGTCTCGGGGCCCTGGAGGGTCCTTGAGAAAAAGGCCACGGGTCTGCCCGCCTGGTTAAGGGTCGCGGCTAGGGCGAAGTCGGAGGCATCGCTCTCCACTTGGAAGGGGATGGACTCATCCACCGCGTGCATTGCGGCCTTCGCGATATCGTTCTTGATAAGAGTGAAGGCTGCACACGCCTCTGGTGTCAGGGGGAAGGAGGTGGCTTTGATGAGGGGCCTGGCTTTGTCTGCATAGAGGGGCACCCACTGGGCGTAGTAGGAGAAAAACCCCAGGCATCTCTTCAGTGCTTTTTGGCAGTGGGGAAGGGGTAGCTCCATTAGGGGGCGCATTCTGTTGGGGTCGGGCCCGATGACTCCGTTCTCCACCACGCAGCCGAGGATGGCCAGGCGCTTGGTGTGAAACATACATTTTTCCTTATTGTACGTTAGGTTCAGCCGTTGGGCCGTACGGAGGAAATTTGCTAGATTAACGTCGTGGTCCTGCTGGTCGTGGCCGCAGATGGTGACGTTATCCAAATAGGGGAAGGTTGCCCGCAGCGCGTTCTGGTCAACCATTCGGTCCATCTCCCTTTGGAAGACCGAAACCCCGTTGGTGACGCCGAAGGGGACCCTAAGGAAGTGGTAGAGGCGGCCGTTTGCCTCGAAGGCAGTATACTGGCGGTCCTCATGGCGGATGGGCAGCTGGTGGTACGCTGACTTAAGGTCGATGGTGGAGAATACTTTGTATTGCGCAATCTGATTGACCATATCAGATATGCGAGGGAGGGGGTACGCGTCCAGCTGGGTGTACCGGTTTATGGTTTGGCTGTAGTCGATTACCATGCGGCGTTTTGCAGTGGTTTTAACGACTACAACCTGGGCTCGCCAGGGGCTAGTGCTACCTTCGATAATGCCCTCCTTCAAGAGCCACTCCACCTCAGAGCTGATAAAAGCTCTGTCCCCGGCACTGTACCGCCTGCTTTTGGTAGCGATGGGTTTACAGTCGCGGGTGAGGTTAGCGAACAGGGGAGGGGGGGGGACTTTTAATGTGGAAAGGCTGCAGGTGGTTTGCAGCGGGCGATTTAAAAGTTGTTGGTTGCAGACTGTGAGTGGGGGGAGGGGTCCACCGTATGCTAGTGTGACACTCTTAAGGTGGCACTGAAAATCCAACCCTAGCAGGACGGCAGCGCAAAGACGGGGCAGGACTAGCAGTTTAAATTTTTGATATTCAGTGCCCCCTACTGACAGGGTCACCACACAGTAGCCGCTGATGTCCATTGACTGGGACTTGGACGCCATAGAAATGCGATGGTGCGTTGGCAGAATCGTGAGGGAGTGGCTACGTACCGTGTCGGGGTGGACGAAACTCTCTGTGCTCCCGCTGTCGATCAGGCAACTGGTGGCGCGGCCGTTTACCGCGATATCCATCATGGAGCTGGATAGATGGTGAGGGAGGGCTTGATCCAGCGTCACGGAGGCCAGTATGTGGCTTAGTGAGTCACTATAGTCATCCGCCGAGACGGTGGTCGGTTCCGGTGACGAAATGGCGGTTGAGTGCGTTGGATACGATGGCGGCGGATGCCATGCGGCCGGGGGTACACAAAATGGCGGATAAGATGGCTGCTCCCACGGCCCGCACGCTGCGCTGCTGGCTGGCTTCCCCTTGCAGGCGTTAGCGTAATGGCCTTTCTTCCCGCAGCCCGAGCAGGTAGCTGTCTTAGCTGGGCAGTGCGCTCTGGGATGTTTTAACTGGCCACAGAAATAGCATTTTTGGGCCTGGTTACTGGGCATCGAAGCAGTTCTTACCGGAGGCTGCTGTCTCGGTTGGGTCGCTGCAGCGGTTGGTGCCGGGGGCGGCGGTCCCGTGTCCCACGGTTTCGATTGCCATGTCTCGGCGCCGTTACGGGGGTATGCCTCGAGGTTTCGGTGGGCCTCCTCTAACGAGAGCGCAAGGGCAATGGCCGTCTTCAGGTCGGGTTCCTTGCTTTCTAGCAGTCTCTGCCGGGTGTGGTCTGACTGGAGGCCCCTGACGAAGGCATCACAGGCGAGTCCCTGCGCGTGCTCCACAGCCGTTACCGCTTTACAATCGCAGTCTCTGCAGAGTGCCAGTAGCGCCCGTGCAAATGCCCCTACCGATTCTCCCGGTTGCTGCCTGCGGGATCCCAAGAGGTGTCGGGCGTAAATTGTGTTCACTGGGCGCGTATATTGCCCTTTTAGTAGCTCGAGGGCCGCCACGTACGTATTAGAGTCCCGGATTAGCATATATACTTGATGGCTCACCTGGGCGGTCAAAATTTTCAGTTTGTGATCCTCCTCTGTAACCTGTGAGATTGCGAGGAAGGATTCAAAGCAGCTCAGCCAGTGTTCAAACTTGGCTGATGCACCCACATCTTGAGGGTCGAGGTCCAGGCGTGGTGGTCTGAGGGCTCTCAGCAATGTCTGCTGTATCCGTTGCTGTTGTTGCTGCTCAGGTGTCGCCATTTAACTTTTAGCTAATAAAATTGATACGCTTATCAATTACTTCATAAAAGGTGATGAGTCGAAGAAGAGATGATGAGTCGAAAGAAGAGATGAATAAGGCTTTTATTAGCTAAGAAGAGACCATGCTTCTTCGTGAGTGACTGAACAAGTCTGAACGAAACCCACACAGTGGTGGGTGGAGTCAGCTGAGGCATGCCTCCATACACAGCGCCACCCAGAGGTGGCAATATACAATACAGTGGTTTACCACAGGCGGCATGGAGGGAAGGTCTCCAGAGGAGATGATGTCAGTGACAGTCATGGAAACGATTGCTTGATGTTCGGTAGTGGGGAAATGGTCCAGGGGGAGGTAGGTGGAGACGTCAGAGAGTTGGCGCTCAGTCTCTGCAAGGTAGCGGTCGGTTCGCCAAGCAACATCAGCGCCGCCCTTGTCAACAGGTTTAATGACAATGTTGGGGTTGGATCTGAGAGAATGGAGTGCTGCAAGTTCAGAGGGAGGTAGGTTGCAGTGAGTGAGGGGAGCAGAGAAGTTGAGACGGCCGATGTCACGCCGGCAGTTTGCAATGAACAGATCTAGAGAGGTTAAAGGCCAAAGGGAAGGAGCCAGGTAGAACGAGAATTCTGAAAATGGGAGAAAGGATCCGCTGTGCGAGGGGAAGACTCCTGGCCAAAGAAGTGGGCACAGAGACGAAGCCGACGGGAGAAGAGCTCTGCTGAGGACTGATCGTCCGGGGTCAGAGAGGGGAAGTTCAGACAAAATATACTCCAGCACCATCGCTAAAAGCCCACTAACTCTAGGCTCCACAGTCAGAACTGAAGCGAAAGGAAAGTGTGTCTGGAGTGGTTACTGTTGCGACTGTTTGAACTTGACGGGAGATGGCTCGGTGCTCCAGAGTGTTGCACAAATCAAATCGTTCTTTTACATAACCGTGGCTGTCGGGATCCCTGAGCACAGTTTCCGCAGTAAATTGATCCTCTGCGCTAAGCCCGAGCTGCTTTCTGCTGATAAAAGGGAGCTGCAGATTTACTGTGTACAAAAAAAAATGAACAGCATCAGCAAGTGCTCAAAGGGAAATGCCTTCTCACCCACGCTTTTAAAGTTCGCGACCTCAAACTGTTATTTTTGTGTCCGCTGATAGGCGACACAATGCCGCAAAGTGTAGTTTTGCGCAACCCAAAGCCAATAAAATCAAACCATTTTTGGTCTAAGAAAAGTTACCTGGGATATAAATCAGTTTCACCTGGATTTTCCTTGCTGTGAGAGGGGGGGGAGGTGGGCTGGCAGATTAGTTCAGTCACATGCACAGGATTCCCCAGACTTTGAGAAAAAATTTGATTAAAGTATGGGAGGAAGAAGAGGTGAAATTCCATGCAGTCGTTGGCAGTAATGCTGTATTTGTACAGTCATAGCGCTGGAAAGATTGAGGAGGTTTGCGTTTCGGCGCATTGCGGCGCTTATGTGCTGTTATTGCGCGAAACACAAATTTCCCGGATCTTTATGGCAGCTTTACATGAGAATGTCCTGCTTTAACGCCACTATTGCACTCTGGGTAAATTAGACTCATAAAATCGGGCACAACTTTCTCCCCCAGTCACCTGATACAACCGGGAGCGAAGAGTTTGAGAGGTTTGAAGAGTGCCTGAGCTTTCTTTGCCAATTTCTGGCTTCAGAAACGTTTTCTTGACCCTTTTTCTTTACAGTTTTGGTCGCTTGAGAATTGCATTTCATCTCTTCCGCACCCCTTTGGCCTCCCGCACACTCAGAACGACTTTCAAGCAGGTATGGGGGTTCTCCTTGGGCATGCCTCGCTCTGCCATTATTGAGGAGGAAGAGCAACAGCAGCGCGTGGAGCTGAGGAGAATAAGGCAACATGGCGGAAGACGCCAGCCGGCCAGGTACCACCCTCGGCGTCGTGTCTATAAGCAGCACTGATCCTTCAAGGACTTCTCGGGGTAACTCTCAGGTTGAAGGTTTCCAGTTGCCCAAGGCTGCCGTTGCACATCTCTAACCTTCTCTGCCTGGAGTTTCAGCCTTGCTCCACTACGAAAACAATCCTATCTGTCGCAATGAAAATGACCACTGCCCTGAATTGTTTTGGCACTGGATCCTTACAAGGTGCCACAGGCGATCTGTGTCACATCAGTCAGGGAGAGAGGCCAAAACAGCCATTTGAAAGGCCATGAACGTACTCTGCAGCAGAGCTGTAGAGTTCATCCACTTTGGCATCACACCCAGGCAGCAGAGAGAGAGAGACAGCAAGGGAGTCCTACCACCAAAGGCGCTGAAAGAAGATCCGCTGATATTCGTGAACGGGAAGGGGTTCTATTCACTGAATGGTGTGATTGTCTGCGATGCCAATCGGAAGATCCTGCGTGAGGATCCCAGGCATGCAGGCAGCTGCAACAAAGCTTTCATTCTGAACCACACTACACTCGCAGACCTCTTCTGTGAGGACAATCATATCTGTGGATGTCCCCTCGCAGACGAGGCGTACCCCCTTCAACCGTGGCTCATGACTCCACTGAGGCAACCAAGCACACAGGTAGAGGACACGTGCAGCCAGGCCCACGCAGCAACAAGATGGAGAGGACTACAGGACTGGTAAAGAGCAGATTCTTTGGTGCCTGGACACACCTGTTGGAGAATTGTAGTACGTGCCCCAAAGGGACGCGAGGATCATCACAGCAGGCTGCGGTCTGCACAATTGTGCACTGAAGCAAGGCCATCAATTCAACTTCGATGACGAGGAGCCAGCACCGCCCGAGGAAAGGGAGCGGCAGACGCCAGCCATTGGGAACGGTGAACATTCCGAGGGAATCATTCCTGGCTGCTGCAAAATTGGATTGAGCAGTGGGTCGTAAATCTGTGGAATTCTCTGCCCCAGAGAGCCGTGGAGGCTGGATCATTAAATACATTTAAGGTGGAGTTAGACAGATTTTTGCAAGATGAGGGAGTGAAGGGTTATGGGGAGCGGGCGGGGAAGTGGCTTTGAGCCCCAGATCAGCCATGATCTTATTGAATGGCAGAGCAGGCTGGAGGGGCCCAGTGGCCTATTCCTGCTCCTATTTCTTATGAAAGGTGTTCAACCACTGAGTGGTCACAGTGGCATCGCGCACCCTCGCCTTCTGTGCCAGTTCCCAGAAAGTGATCTACTTAAAACCACAACCACAACTCAGCAGTCACTGCTCAGCACATGACTGCTGAGCAGTCCTCAATGTCCCAACAGGACTGTGCCAGCATTCACCTAATTTATACACTAAAAAACCTGTACAATAGGGTAAGTTTATTTTTAACCCCTTTAAAACATGTAAATTTATTTTTCAAAAAATAAAATGTTTGTGTTAAGTTTTTAATTAAATGCCATTTTAATTAATTTTAAATATGTGATTTAAAAAAAAATTATTTGAAGTGTAGAGATATTTTTTGGGGTATTCCCATTCATGCTTATGGGGTTTCCCAACATACAGAATCCCCATAAGTATGAATGGGGAGCCCCCTTCTGTCTTTCATTGGTCCGGCCCACGTGATCCCAGGGCGCTTGCGAACCGCCTGTGCCCCGGGATACGTGGGCCTCTACCTGCGCGTACCCGGAGAGGCCCAGGACCTCCCGGACCACCAGGTATGTGCGGATTTTATTTGCGGCGGGGAGGCATTTCTCCGCGGGAAGCCTCCGACCGCAAATTCAGGGCCATTGCACTCAGCATTTACACCCTGATTGCTTTGCCGACTAGGCACCACTTCCTACCCCTCATCATGTTGTTTGTTCTAAATGCCACCTATGGGGCAGGTTGGCAGGAGATGGGTGACTGAAGTGGCCCTTGACTGGTTGCTGCTAGTGGACAGCTGCCGGCTGCATCTCTGGAAGGGATTCTTGGGCAGCCTGGTCTCGCCTGCTGCCACCTGCAGGCATTGTGCTCTGAGCGGGGATTGCTGGAATCCTGGCATGTGCTGCAGTCCTGAGAGATGACCATATCAGGCGCATGGACTTCAGCCGCCGCCATTCCACTGGGCCCTACATCTGCATCCCCAGTGATCTGTTGGATGGCTGGTCTAATGGCAGCTTTTAGATCTGTCCAGGCATAAGACATGGCACTGGCCAAGGTCTGGAAGCTCCAATCTATCCCCAGCTGCCTCCAGACCTGCAGTCTATGTTTCCCTGGATGTGGCGGCCTCGACGGGTCCCTGAATACCTCTCGTCTGGGGCTCCGTTGCAGATGTCAATACAGATGCCACTTGCTGCATTGTTGCTTGCAAGGGAGACAGACCTTCCAAGATGTTGCGGCAAAGGAGAGTTGTAAACTTGACAGTCACACCTGCTAATTGGCGCACATACTGGGAGGTTGTCCTCTCAAGTCTTCACATACAAACAATGTTCCTCAAACAGCCCATTAGCTCTAAGTCTCGTGACTCTGAAGCTATCTACAGCCTTCTCCTCAGCCTCCGCTGGGAAGAAGGCACATCATCCCTCCCTCTCCCCACCCCCCCATGCTGGGAGATTCTGCAGGTGACACTTGCTGACCCTCACAATGTATATTTCCCTGGGTGGAATTCCCTGTGCTGGTGCCTGGTAGAGAGGAAGCAACCTCCATGGTGACAAATGGGCGGGGTTGGGAATGAGGTAGATGGGGTGGAATCAGTCTGCTGGCTCTGTGCCTTGGCTTGTTGTCTGCTCTCCTCCAGAATAGGGATAGTTGTTGATGCCTTTAAGCAGAATGGAATGTGAAGGGTCAGTGGTGTGAGTGTTGCTTTAAGAGGGTCAGGAGTGTGATGGTGCCCATGGTGGGCAAGGAAGAAAGGGTCATATTGTGTTGGACCTTACCTTGCCTGCCCTGGCCAAGTTGTTGAACTTCTCCTGGCATTGCCGTCCTCAATGCGATAGGGGGGCACGACTAACACTCCTGGCACGCCCAGGAATCTATCCCTCCGACCTCTTCCTGGAGAGCTAGCAGGTCCCCTTGTGGAAGAAATGCACAGCCCTCTGGCGACTTGCTGCCCTGTCGTGGTGCCTCCTTGGCACAGCAGCCATGTGACTGGTCATGGTGCTGGCAAGAAGCACTTCAGATGAAGGTGGGAGATGCCCTAAGTGGATCAAATGCAAAGAGAACAACTTTTACAACCTCCCCAAGTGCTCTGATGAAGAATGCCACCTTTCTGCACTCAAGTTTCCTGGGGCGTACTCTCCTCACAGTGCCTCTACAACATTATTAGGCCACAACTAATGCCACTTCCCATGCATAATGCCTATGAAGTTACCCAGGAAATTTCTGTGTTTCCCCCTGCTGCTGGTGAATGGCGTTATTTTCTGGTACTATAATGCTGCTATGGACTTGGAGGAAATTCAGGGCCATGGGATCATGGACACTGAAGTGGCTCCAAGGGGGTCCCCTGGGTATCTGTGAGGTGATCAGATTTCTGAACTTTTCTACATTTGTGCATTTACTAGCACATTGGGCTGAATCTTAACTCCCAAAAATGGGTGGGCTGGGGTCGTGCCAGGCTAAAATTCAAAAAATCTGAAACAGGAACCCAACCCGCCTCGAACACACCTACTTCCGATTTTAACGGAGACGGGACGAGGGGCGGGCAACCAATCTGCTCGCGGGAGGCAGGTTGATCACTTAAATATTATAATGAGATTCACTTCCTTCATGTTAACACTCATTCTATTTTTAACTCATGTCGGCTGGGTTTCCCAGGCCTCTGGAAACCTGGCAGGTGAAAGGAGGCGAGAGGGGCTGAATCCATGAGGTGAATGCCTTTACAGCACTGCTTGTGGGTCAGGAGGAGCAGAAGTGTTTCCTCCAGGCCCAACGAGCTACCCAGTTAAACCACCCCACCCCCAACCCCCTGTGATCTGTCTGCTCCCCCCGACCACCAGCGGACACCCGCACCAACCGCCATTGGACCCCCCCTCTGCCGCGACCACCTTCTGCTTCCCCCAACCATCATCAGCCCTCCCTCCCCCTCCCTTGCAATTGGGACCCCACCCCCCACGACCTCTATCACCCCCCACTAGACCTACCTGCTCTCCTTGGCTACGGCCTTGCGTTGCAGGCTTCCCCACCTGACAGGACTCCAGGCTGCCTGTGGGCGGGAAACTGCTGGAAAAAAATTTAAAGGAGCCCTGCAGTTTAAAAAAAACTGCAGGACATTCGGGAAACCCCTTCTTCCGGGTTTCCGGAACGCACCTCCAGACTAAAATCCAGGTCATTATGTCTGCTGTTGTGTAGTAATAAACATATTTTAGGCAATGCTAGCACTGGCTTGTTTGAGGAGCTGGTACTATCTTTAGAAGTTGGGTAGGGCTATCTATAAACATGTTAATATTTACAGGGGGTCCCGGGGGAGGGGACTATGTCAATATTTGCGGGCGTTCCCCACACACAAATGGTTGTAAAGTATTTCCTCGGTCGAGTGCAATGAAATTGTAAACCTATTTATAAAGATGGCACTTGGAATTTTGCTACACAGAAGTGCAGAGAAACCATTCCCTGCTCTATTTATGAGGCCTCATTGCTGTCCCTAATAGACATATTTTTAGATTTAGTGAGATTGAGGATTAATTTGACTGTGGTTGGATATTATTATCAGAGGTTTTTCTGAAAGGTCAGGGAGAGGATGAGTCACTTACTCATAATTCACAGATGGAGAAAATGATTATTCATCCTTTGCCTATGTTAGGGATATTTAATTGAGACTGACTGCATCTCTTACCGCTTGAAACCTTTGTCTTTTACTCTCTACTTCGCTGAGTTAATGAGTGCAGTGAATTGCTTACTGTACGATGTGCAGGATGTCCACTACATCTCCTGTCAATCTAGAGGATGGAAAGCAACATGCTGTCACACAAGCTAAACTACTGTTCTAGACTGATTTACAGATAAAAGACACAGACAGCGCAATCAGCAATTTACATTACATACAAACCGGATCCACTGCTTTAGTGATTCTTCCAGCTTCTCTGTGAGCTCTTCATACTGCCTGTGTTTTGCAGTGGGGAATAGGACAGAGGCCCCAAGGCTGGATCCCTGCCCACTCGTTTTTTATACACCCACTTGATTTTTTGGGCACTCTTTGCACCAGAAGTGCCTGCCCTATAAGGGGGCGGGCATATTTAATAGAGGCAGTAATGATGTGACGATGTCATGTTTCCCACTTTCCGCTCTTACTGGCTCATAAATCACGTGCATAAAAAATGGGCTGTGTGTTGCTGGACAGTAAGTGAAATATGAAAGTATATTTAAAGGGCCCAGCTCCTGTTATAAAATTTTTAGAAAGCTTGTTTTATTTTTAGGTGATTAATTTTTAATTTTTTTTTTAGCTACTGACAACTGCTTCATCATCTACTCTTGTGCTGTCTACAGTAGGGCTCCAATTTTGGGTTTCTCATTGGGATTTTTATTTTTTGCAGGAAGATAAAGAGCAACTGGGGCGGACGGGCTGCTCAGGCACCATCGGAGGTGTTTGGCACTTACCCAATAGTGCCCCCCCACTTCAGAATATACAGAGCCAGATTCTCTTATCTCTAGCTGACCTAGACAAGTGCAAGCGGAAGCTGCACTTTACAAAGGAAGCCACCAATGAATTAAGCCTGGCAGCATCTGTGGAGAGAGAAACAGAGTTAACGTTTCAGGTCGATGACCCTTCGTCAGAACTGGAAAAAGCTGGAGATGGAACAGGTTTTTAAGCAAGTGCAGGGAGAGGGGGGAGGGGAGGAAAGAACAAAAGGGAAGGGCTGTGATAGGGTGGAAGGCAGGAGAGATTAAGAGGCATTAAGAGAGATTAAGAGGTGGTGCAAGGCAAAAGGAGATGGTATTGGGACAAGTTAAGAAACAAAAGATGGCTCTAGATGAAGTGTAAATGGCACTGGCAGAATGAAAGACAGCTGCCACGTGGGAGAGAGAAAAAAAATAAATGGAAAAAAAAAGGATAGGGGCAGAGGTTATGGTCTGAAATTGTTCAACAATTCCATCTCCAGCTTTTTCCAGTTCTGACTGTTTCTCTCTCCACAGATGCTGCCTGACCTGCTGAGTATTTCCAGCATTTTCTGTTTTTATTTCAGATTTCCAGCATCCGCAGTATTTTGCTTTTGAATGAGTTAAATCACTTGCTGCAACCTGACCTGAGGCCCACCACCGCTGGAGGCACCACGCTGCTGGTAGGTACGCAGATCGCAACTGCCCTCAATCTTTACGCTACTGGGTCATTGTAGCTTGCCACTGGGGACCTAAGTAACATGAGTTAATTACCTATGCACAGATGAAGCAAGCAAGTTGTACTGGTCTCGCTAGATGTACTCTTATCCAGTTATCCAGTCAGCTAAACACTCATTTAAATAACTCCTCGAGAAATGGGGTGCGGTTTTGAAACTTTACTTGAATAAAATTTGTGAAACTGTAAACAAAGACAAAGTATGTTTTGTACATAGAGCTGAGTACTATACATTAGATGTTACATAAGCTATAAACATGTTTATGACAACAGAATAGACTAATTGTATAACTAAATAGCACTGAAGCTAAACCTCGGTAGCTAACAGCTAATAACTTCTTATAGACAAAGTATTGTCAAAATACTACACTGACAAGGTTGTTATCATGTTACTAAACAAGGATACTCACAGACATTGCGTCTTGCCTAGCGTATAAGAAGGATGGAACAGGATTGAGAATGTCTGCCTCATGTGAGCTTTCTTCACAACTCAGCAGGTACTTCCTGGAATACTACTTCCGGGGCAAACAGGAAGAAGGTCAAATAACACCCTGCTATACAATAACACTGCTATACACTAACTACCACTAGAGGGTGCTATCTGCATGTAATAAGTCCAGAACACAAGTCAACAACTGTGGTTTGCTAGAGGAAGCCAGTTCATTACCTTCCTCATAGATAACTATAAACAAATGGTCACCTGTGTCTTGCAGTTAATTCACAGACGCTGGAATGCACACCTTTACTAATATTAACACAGCAGTTGCCGACAGCATACCTGTCTGGATATCGTTCACAGAAATAGCATTTAAAGTATCCTTTTTTCTTTCAAAAATATCCTTCAACTAATTCTTCATCAAAGCTTTTTGGGGCTGTGTCGTTGGCAAACCCTGTCCAAGCAATTATTTTCAGTTTTCAATGTAGCATTTAGAAATCATTTCAGCATTGGTTACCCCCACCTTTTATAAACATACGTACAAGTTAGACACAACTAACAGCACAAGAGTTTTATTTTTGTCACCAGTGCATTCCTTTGCTGGTGTTGGAGATACTCCTCTGACACTGTGCTCTGTTGCTCGTTCTGGGTTGCTGCTCGAGTGCCATTGCAAGCCTCGCAAACAGTTCATTGAATATGGTAAGCGATGCTTCTGATCCACCAGGTGCTGAGGTCATGAGGTCTTGGCCTCAGGAGAAAATAGACAGCAGCGGTCAAACACCTTCCCATGGAGAGGGAAAGCAAACTAGAGTGACAATATGGCCCATTCTTCTACATTTAGAACATAGAAAAATAGGAGCAGGAGTAGGCCATTTGGCCCTTCGAGCCTGCTCCGCCATTCAATATGATCATGGCTGATCCTCCATCTCAATACCATATTCCTGCTCTCTCCCCATACCGCTTGATGCCTTTTGTGTCTAGAAATCTATCTATCTCCTTCTTAAATATATTCTGTGACTTGGCCTCCACAGCCTTGTGTGGTAGAGAATTCCACAGGTTCAGCACCCTCTGAGTGAAGAAGTTTCTCCTCATCTCAGTCCTAAATGTCCTACCCCGTATCCTGAGACTGTGACCCCTCGTTCTAGACCCCCCAGCCAAGGGAAACATCCTTCCTGCATCCAGTCTGTCTAGCCCTGTCAGAATTTTATACGTTTCAATGAGATCCCCTCTCATTCTTCTAAACTCTAGTGAATACAGGCTTAGTCGACCCAATCTCTCCTCATACGACAGTCTTGCCATCTTAGGAATCAGTCTGGTGAACCTTCGCTGCACTCCCTCTATGGCAAGTATATAATTTCTTAGGTAAGGAGACCAAAACTGCACACAGTACTCCAGGTGTGGTCTCACCAAGGCCCTGTACATCTGTAGTATGACATCCTTGCTCCTGTACTCAAATCCTCTTGCAATGAAGGCCAACATACCATTTGCCTTCCTAACTGCTTGCTGCACCTGCATGTTTGCTTTCAGTGACTGGTGTACAAGGACACCCAGGTTCCTTTGTACATCAGCATTTCCCAATCTATCACCATTTAAATAATACTCTGTAGGAATTGATGAATTCCTATCTAATAACTGAGGTCGACTCAGGCGATCAAACAAACAGGTCTTGAATGTAAAACTAAACAAGTTCAAACGGTTTGTTGAGATCGATACAGGAGAACCACGAAAACAGGTCTTTGCAAGATGGAGCTTCCACGAGGACTGCCCGAACAGTCACGTGGTTTGCGACGTGACGTCATCGCGTTTGCCCGTGTTTTCCCGCGCTCTTAAAGGGGCCACACCCCGTGCATACAAACACTATATACAAAACAAAGTAATGTCTACAGGCTTAGGTTGGTGTTAGACATCGTTAAAGGGGATTATGTACAGTTGCCCAGAGTCATTCAGTGCTCCGCCACAACTCTACCTTTCCGTTTTTCCTACCGAAGTGGATAACTTCACATTTATCCACATTATACTGCATCTGCCATGTATTTGCCCACTCACTCAACTTGTCTAAATCGCCTTGAAGCATCTTTTCACCCTCCTCACAACTCACAACCACACCTAGTTTCGTGTCATCAGCAAACTTGGAAATATTACATTTGGTTCCCTCATCCAAATCATTGATATATATTGTGAATAGCTGGGGCCCAAGCACTGATCCCTGCAGTACCCCACTAGTCACCGCCTGCCACCCCGAAAAAGACACATTTATTCCTACTCTCTGTTTCCTGTCTGTTAACCAATTTTCAATCCATGCCAGTATATTACCCCAATCCCATGTGCTTTAATTTTGCACACTAACCTCTTATGTGGGACTTTATCAAAGGCCTTCTGAAAATCCAAATACACCACATCCACTGGTTCTCCCTTATCTATTCTACCAGTTACATCCTCAAAAAACTCCAGTAGGTTTGTCAAACACGATTTCCCTTTCATAAATCCATGTTGACTTTGTCTAATCCCGTTGATATTTTTCTAAGTATTTTGTTATCACATCCTTTATAATAGACTCTAGCATTTTCCCTGCTACTGATGTTAGGCTAACCAGTCTGTAGTTCCCTGTTTTCTCTCTTCCCTCCTAGTGGTTAGCTAAAGTCTGGCATTGGCCAAAGCCTCGGAGCAAGTTATTTGCCCATTTAATGGCCTAGGAATCTGGAAAAGCACAGGGAAACAATCTAAAATAACTTGTGCCTCTACCTCCCGAAAAATGGAAGGTCCTAACTTACCGGTGATATTCTACTCATCCACATCCCCTTACACAGTCTCTCCACTCCCTTTAATAGATAGAGTAGTGTGGAATTCTGTTTCTCATATATTTTTGGGGAAGGTTTCATCTTAGAAGCTAGAATTTGCTGACTATCTGCACTAGAATATTTAGAAAAAAGGGCAGAAACATTCAAGCTAGCTGGAATGGTCGCCCAGAATTTGATCTTTTCTACCAGGCATTTCTTAATTCTATGTATCGATATTTAAGAAGAAAGGTTGGATCTTCTAAAAAAGCTCAAATGCTCTACTGGCAGAGAATTAATATCTCTTGAGTTCTGATGAAATGTCCCACCCAAAATGTTAACCTATCTTTCTCTTCAGATGTTCATCAACCTCCTATGTTTTTCCAGCATTTTCAGTGTTTTTTTTAATTTCCGATTTCTAGCATTCATGTAGTTTTTCTTCTTATCTCGGCTAAGAGGTTAATATCTACTGGGAGCAGCACACACTGCATTATAGTCCAAACCATTCCCTACCCCTTTTATTAAGGAGTCCAGAACCTTTGTTTCTTCCTAGAGTGGTCATATATGTAGGAGAATTTCATTGGCCCTGAAATTAGGATCGGGAGCTTGCCGCGCGTGCAAGCCCCCGATGTGCACTCACCCTGCGCGCCGACATCTGAAGCCCGGGCCTGCTTGCATTTCCTGTCACTGGCCCGGTTCCGATGTCAGCGCAATGTGCTTACCTGATCCAGCGGCGTAGTTAGTGCGATGTGCTGGCTGGGATCAGGTGAGTACTGTGCAGCCAATCAGGGGAGGGGAAACTCATTCATGAGTTTGACAGTAAGAGCTGTCAAACTCATGAAAACTCCTGGCCCCAAAACACTACTTAAACCTGAAAGAAAATTAAAAAAAACATTGCACTACTTAAATGAACAATAAAGAACTCTGAAAAACTATTTTAAACAATAATTTTAAAATTTGAAAAAAAAATTTATATAAAAAATCGGGGCTAAAACTAAACTTACCTTACTGTAAATTCTTTAAAAATAACAAACCTGTGGAAAAAAAATTTCTCAATTGTACTAAAAGCCCACTTACCTGAAAAACGAAGTACTTACATGTGGTTTTTCAATGCGTAAAGACCAGAGGCCTTTACACACGTGCAACTCTGGAAAAAAAAAAGGAATTTCACTGCGCACACGCTGCCTGTGCAGTCGCGCGCGTTCTGCCTCTTAACCCCTTGGGTCAGAGGACAGGAAATGCCGGTTTTCAGCGCATGCGCTGTGCATGCTGAAAACCGGCAATTCCTCCGGGCACAAGCGTGAGTACCCCGTCCGCACTCACGCGTTGTGCCCGGAATTACTGGGCCATTATGTTTGAAAGCAATAAGCTTAAAAAAACTTATAAAAAATATAATCTTGTGGCAGAGCCACTGAGGGACTCTGAACAACTGTACATAATTCCCTTTAATGATGTGTTAGCTACAGACTAAATCTGTACCATTGTATATACTGTTTGCATGTACAGGGCGCGGTCCATTTAAGAGCGCGGGCAAACGCGATGGCGTCATGTCGCTAATCATGTGATCACCCAAACGTGGGAAAAACGTGATGACGTCATGACGCCATCCACGGGACCGCCCAGGCTGTCCTCATGGAGTCTCCAACCTGTTAAGACCTGTATTCGTAGTTCTCTTGCATCAATCTGTTTAAACTCGTTAGTTTGACATTAAAAACCCTTTTGATTGATCGCCTGAGTCGACCTCCATTTCTAGATAGGAATTTGACCATTCCTACATTGGTGACCCCGACTTTTGCGAACTTTTTTCACGAAAGGAACACAGCATGGAGGCAAACGCCGTTTCGTTGAAGCTGCCGCAGTTCTGGGAGCAACAAGCGACCTCGTGGTTCATCCAAGTTGAAGCCCAGTTCGCCCTGCGAGACATCGTTGCGGATCAGACCCAATACTTATACGTGGTCTCTGCACTCGACAGCTCTACTGCTTCGTGGATCGTCCGTCTTCTCGAGAACCCCCCAGCGGACCGCAAGTATGAAATCCTCAAGGCGCAGTTGCTACAGGCCTTGGGGCTCACGAAATCAGAGAGCGCCCGTCGACTGCTCGCTATGCCCGGGCTCGGGGACTCCAAGCCTTCTGAGCTGATGAGCCAAATGCTCACACTCCTGGGCTCCGAACCGGAATGCTTTCTCTTCAGAGAGTTATTCCTCAGCCAATTACTGGAGCAGGTGCAAGCGGCCCTGGCCAGATCCGAGGTCGCAGACTGCGCAGCGCTCGCTGCCGAGGCAGACAAAATATTCACAGTTACACAACAGTACTGCGCTGCCACAAGGCGCCCATCCTCCACAGACGCTGCCCCAGCTCCTCAGCCTGCGGGGCTGTGCTTCTACCACGCACGGTTTGGCACGAAGGCGAGATGTTGCTGCCCTCCCTGCAGCTTCTCTCAAAAAATCACAGCAACAACTCCGTCCAGCGAGGAACGGGTCTAACGGGTGCCCCGCGGCCGCGATGGCAGTCGGCAATGCAGGCAAGCTGCTCTTCATCACAGATACCCTCTCCGGTCGTCGGTTCCTGTGCGACACTGGAGTGCAG
This sequence comes from Somniosus microcephalus, assembly GCF_052327205.1. Lineage (NCBI taxonomy): Eukaryota > Metazoa > Chordata > Chondrichthyes > Squaliformes > Somniosidae > Somniosus > Somniosus microcephalus. The sequence continues at coordinate 35,756,104 of NC_141005.1, read as the reverse complement.
TGCAGCATTCTACCCGCGTCAGCTCTTGATGTACAGGCTGGGAGGCATGGCCTCTCCCTTGAAGTGGCTAATGGCGGTGCAATTCGGACCTTCGGCAGGCGGCGGGGTCCAGGTGTGCTTCGGCGGCCAGCGATTTTACTGGGAATTTGTTATGGCCAAGGTTTCTCAAGCCATTCTCATAGAAACATAGAAACATAGAGATAGGAACAGGAGTAGGCCATTCGGCCCTTCGAGCCTGCTCCGCCATTCAATGAGATCATGGCTGATCTTCGTCTGAGATCATAGCTGATCTTACCAGTTCAGTACCCCGTCCCCGCCTTTTCTCCGTAACCCTTAATCCCCTTAGCCTTCAGAAATATATCCAATTCTCTCTTGAAAATATTTATTGAATTAGCCTTCACAGCCCTCTGTGGCAGGGAATTCCACAGGCTCACCACTCTTTGAGTGAAGAAATTCTTCCTCATCTCTGTTTTAAATGATTTGCCCGCTATTTTTAGACTGTGGCCCCTGGTTCTGTGCTCCCCGGCCATTGGAAACATTCTCTCTGAATTCAGCCTGTCCAGGCCTGCCATAATTTTATATGTTTCGATGAGATCCCCTCTCAATCTTCTAAACTCCAGTGAGTACAAGCCCAAACTATTTAATCTCTCTTCGTAGGTCATTCCCGCCATTCCAGGTATCAGCCTGGTGAATCGCCGTTGCACTCTTTCCATGGCAAGAACATCCTTCCGCAGATGGGGCGACCAAAACTGTACACAATACTCCAGATGCGGTCTCACCAGCACCTTGTACAGCTGTAGTAAGGTATCCCTATTCCTATACTCGAACCCCCTTGATATGAAGGCCAACATACCATTTGCCTTCTTAATCGCCTGTTGCACCTGCATGCTCTCCTTCAGTGACTGGTGCACAAGAACACCCAGGTCCCTCTGCACTTCCTCATCTCCCAATCTATTGCCATTTAGATAATAATCTACCCTCCTGTTTTTACCCCCAAAGTGGATAACCTCGCATTTATCCACATTATAGTGCATCTGCCACGTATCTGCCCATTCCCCCAACCTGTCCAAATCGCACTGTAGCCTCCTGACATCCTCATCAGAGCCCACCCCTCCTCCTAGTTTAGTGTCGTCAGCGAATTTGGAAATATTGCATCCAATTCCCTGATCCAGATCATTTATATATATTGTGAACAGCTGGGGTCCCAGGACAGATCCTTGCGGCACCCCGCTGGTCACTGCCTGCCACTCCGAAAACGAGCCGTTTATTCCAACTCTCTGTTTTCTATCCGCCAGCCAGTTCTCTATCCACGTTAATACTTTGCCCCCAATCCCATGAGCCTTAATTTTGCATGATAATCTTTTGTGTGGAACCCTATCGAAGGCTTTCTGGAAGTCAAGGTACACCACATCCACTGGCTCTCCCCCATCTATTTTACCAGTTACTTCCTCAAAAAATTCCAGCAGATTAGTCAAACACGATTTACCCTTTGTAAATCCATGTTGACTCTGTCCGATCCTTTCCCCATTTGTCAAGTGCTCCGCTATTTTATCTCGGTGTGGATTTCCTGTGCGTCAACAGCCTCCTGGTCGATGTAAGGAACCGGCGGCTGATCAACGCGGCCACGTTCCACTCTATCCCTTGCCACCGTAGTAGCACCATGTCACGCACTGTCTCCTGTGCTTTTCCGACTCCGGATGAGTTCGCTCGCCTGCTAGGCGAATTTCCAGACCTGACAAGGCCCACGTTCTCCTCCACGGCCACGAAACATGGTGTGGAGCACCACATCACCACCACCGGCCCCCCGGTCCATGCGCGGGCCTGGCGCCTTGAACCTGGCAAGCTAGTGGTCGCAAAGGCGGAGTTCGCAACAATGGAACGGTTAGGGATTATTCGCTGGTCGAATAGTCGCTGGTCTTCGACTCTTCACATCGTACCGAAACCTGGTGGCGGATGGCGGCCATGCGGCGACTATCGGCGCCTAAATGACGCCACCACTCCTGATCGATACCCGATCCCCCACATCCAGGATTTCTCTGCGCATTTGGCAGGGAACACCGTTTTTTCCAAGGTTGATCTTGTCCGAGGCTACCACCAGGTCCCGGTGCACCCGCCAGATGTACAGAAGATTGCAGTCATCACCCCATTCGGCCTCTTCGAATTTTTAAGGATGCCGTTTGGGTTGAAGAACGCCGCCCAGGCTTTCCAGCGCCTGATGGATTCCGTGCTGCCCTATTGTGCCGGTTGCCTGGCGCCGCAAGGTGTTTGACGCCATACATGGGTTGTCACACCCAGGAATGAAGGCTTCTCAGAAGCTAATGTCATCTAAGTTCGTTTGGCGGGGCATGCATAAAGATGTCCGCGACTGGGCCAACACCTGCGTGGTCTGCCAAAAAGCCAAGGTACAGCGCCACATCAAGGCTCCATTGGCCACCTTCGCAGTTCCGGAGTGACAGTTTGACCACGTTAATGTGGACCTGGTAGGACCACTTCCACCTTCCCATGGTTTTATGCACATCCTGACCATAGTAGATCGCACCACCAGATGGCCAGAGGCGGTTCCCCTGTCATCTACTACTTCGGCGGACGTGGCCAGGGCATTCATCTCTTCCTGGGTCGCCCGTTTTGGAGTGCCTACTGACATTTCTTCGGACCGGGGACCGCAGTTTTCCTCCGAGCTCTGAAATGCAGTGGCTCAGGGACTCGGTGTCAAATTACGCCGCACCACAGCCTACCACCCACAAGCGAACGGTCTGTGTAAACGTTTTCACAGATCGCTTAAAGCCGCACTGCGGGCTAGCCTCCAAGACGCTGGATGTACAGGCTGGGAGGCATGGCCTCTCCCTCGAAGTGGCTAATGGCGGTGCAATTCGGACCTTCGGCAGGTGGCGGGGTCCAGGTGTGCTTCGGCGGCCAGCGATTTTACTGGGAATTTGTTATGGCCAAGGTTTCTCAAGCCATTCTCGGTGTGGATTTCCTGTGCGTCAACAGCCTCCTGGTCGATGTAAGGAACCGACGGCTGATCAACGCGGCCACGTTCCACTCTATCCCTTGCCACCGTAGTAGCACCATGTCGTGCACTGTCTCCTGCGCTTTTCCGACTCCGGATGAGTTCGCTCGCCTGCTAGGCGAATTTCCAGACCTGACAAGGCCCACGTTCTCCTCCACGGCCACGAAACATGGTGTGGAACACCACATCACCACCACCGGCCCCCCGGTCCACGCGCGGGCCTGGCACCTTGAACCTGGCAAGCTAGTGGTCGCAAAGGCGGAGTTCGCAACAATGGAACGGTTAGGGATTATTCGCCGGTCGAATAGTCGCTGGTCTTCGACTCTTCACATCGTACCGAAACCTGGCGGCGGATGGCGGCCATGCGGCGACTATCGGCGCCTAAATGACGCCACCACTCCTGATCGATACCCGATCCCCCACATCCAGGATTTCTCTGCGCATTTGGCAGGGAACACCGTTTTTTCCAAGGTTGATCTTGTCCGAGGCTACCACCAGGTCCCGGTGCACCCGCCAGATGTACAGAAGACTGCAGTCATCACCCCATTCGGCCTCTTCGAATTTTTAAGGATGCCGTTTGGGTTGAAGAACGCTGCCCAGGCTTTCCAGCGCCTGATGGATTCCGTGCTGCCCTATTGTGCCGGTTGCCTGGCGCCGCAAGGTGTTTGACGCCATACATGGGTTGTCACACCCAGGAATGAAGGCTTCTCAGAAGCTAATGTCATCTAAGTTCGTTTGGCGGGGCATGCATAAAGATGTCCGCGACTGGGCCAACACCTGCGTGGTCTGCCAAAAAGCAAAGGTACAGCGCCACATCAAGGCTCCATTAGCCACCTTCGCAGTTCCGGAGTGACGGTTTGACCACGTTAATGTGGACCTGGTAGGACCACTTCCACCTTCCCATGGTTTTATGCACATCCTGACCATAGTAGATTGCACCATCAGATGGCCAGAGGCGGTTCCCCTGTCATCTATTACTTCGGCGGACGTGGCCAGGGCATTCATCTCTTCCTGGGTCGCCCGTTTTGGAGTGCCTACTGACATTTCTTCGGACCGGGGACCGCAGTTTTCCTCCGAGCTCTGGAATGCAGTGGCTCAGGGACTCGGTGTCAAATTACACCGCACCACAGCCTACCACCCACAAGCGAACGGTCTGTGTAAAAGTTTTCACAGATCGTTTAAAGCCGCACTGCGGGCCAGCCTCCAAGACGCTGGATGTACAGGCTGGGAGGCATGGCCTCTCCCACGAAGTGGCTAATGGCGGTGCAATTCGGACCTTCGGCAGGCGGCGGGGTCCAGGTGTGCTTCGGCGGCCAGCGATTTTACTGGGAATTTGTTACGGCCAAGGTTTCTCAAGCCATTCTCGGTGTGGATTTCCTGTGCGTCAACAGCCTCCTGGTCGATGTAAGGAACCGGCGGCTGATCAACGCGGCCACGTTCCACTCTATCCCTTGCCACCGTAGTAGCACCATGTCGCGCACTGTCTCCTGCGCTTTTCCGACTCCGGATGAGTTCGCTCGCCTGCTAGGCGAATTTCCAGACCTGACAAGGCCCACGTTCTCCTCCACGGCCACGAAACATGGTGTGGAACAGCACATCACCATCACTGGCTCCCCGGTCCATGCGCGGGCCTGGCGCCTCGAACCTGGCAAGCTAGCAGTCGCAAAGGCGGAGTTCGCAACAATGGAACTGTTAGGGATTATTCGCCGGTCGAATAGTCCCTGGTCTTCGCCTCTTCACATCGTACCGAAACCTGGCGACCCTCGCCCTATTGTGCCGGTCGCCTGGTGCCGCAAGGTGTTTGATGCCATACATGGGTTGTCACACCCAGGAATGAAGGCTTCTCAGAAGCTAATGTCATCTAAGTTCCTTTGGCGGGGCATGCATAAAGATGTCCGCGACTGGGTCAACACCTGCGTGGTCTGCCAAAAAGCCAAGGTACAGCGCCACATCAAGGCTCCATTGGCCACCTTCGCAGTTCCGGAGCGACGGTTTGACCACGTTAATGTGGACCTGGTAGGACCACTTCTACCTTCCCATGGTTTTATGCACATCCTGACCATAGTAGATCGCACCACCAGATGGCCAGAGGCGGTTCCCCTGTCATCTACTACTTCGGCGGACGTGGCCAGGGCATTCATCTCTTCCTGGGTCACCCGTTTTGGAGTGCCTGCTGACATCTCTTCGGACCGGGGACTGCAGTTTTCCTCCGAGCTCTGGAATGCAGTGGCTCAGGGACTCGGTGTCAAATTACACCGCACCACAGCCTACCACCCACAAGCGAACAGTCTGTGTGAACGTTTTCACAGATTGCTTAAAGCTGCACTGCGGGCCAGTTGTTCAGAGTCCGTGGGTCCTGTTGGGCCTTCGCATGGCCCCCAAGGAAGATCTTCACTCTTCCGCGGCAGAGCTCATTTATGGTCAGCCGCTGCGAGTTCCAGGGGAATTCCTGCCAACCCCAACGGAGCCATAGTCCGCCTCAGGCCCACATATCAGTCACCAGGAAGCAGCCAGATGTTTCGCACCGGTCCCCACATCGCATCACAGGTTTCAGAGCTCTCACGTTCCAGCAGAGCTGAAAAAAGCTGAATACGTGTTCATCCGCCACGACGCGCACCAAGATCCGCTCAAGGCCCCATACACTGGTCCTTTCCGCGTGCTAGAGGCAGGAGACAAAACCTTCACGGTGGATGTCGGTGGTAAACCGGACCACATTTCGGGCGACGGTTTGAAGCCCGCACACCTGGACCTTGACCGTCCTGTCGAGACCGCACAGCCGCCAAGACGAGGTCGGCTGCCCACCGTCGTCACGCCAGGACAAGTGCAACCACCCGCCAGACCGCCCGCCGTCCATCAGCTTCCGCTTCGGGAATACAGGAGTCGTTCTGACAGGCTCGTCAGACCCCCTCACCGTTTGACTTTTTCCGTTAAAGACAATTCTGGGGGGGCACATGTGGCAGAGCCACTGAGGGACTCTGAACAACTGTACATAATTCCCTTTAACGATGTGTTAGCTACAGACTAAATCTGTACCATTGTATATACTGTTTGCATGTACAGGGCGCGGTCCATTTAAGAGCGCGGGCAAACGCGATGACGTCATGTCGCTAATCACGTGATCACCTAAACGCGGGAAAAACGTGATGACGTCATGACGCCATCCACGGGACCACCCAGGCTGTCCTCGTGGAGCCTCCAACCTGTTAAGACCTGTATTCGTAGTTCTCTTGCATCAATCTGTTTAAACTCGTTAGTTTGACATTAAAAACCCTTTTGATTGATAACCTGAGTCGACCTCCATTTCTAGATAGGAATTTGACCATTCCTACAATCTACAAGTATTCAGACTTTGTTAGAGCAAGCTAGATATTCAAATGTTCCAATGATTTTTGTCAGATTGATCAGTTGGCAAATTATTTGTTTTGTTTTTAAGAGATCAAATCTTCATGGAATCCTTTGAATATGAAAGCACCAGGTCAGAATGATTGAAAGAGAAGAGAGGATGCAAAGGGATGGAAAGAAAAGCAAGGGAATAAAAGGTGCAGAGAACAAAAAAAGAGAGCAAAGGGAGAGATAATGATTTCTCTCAAATTTTGTGCCAAGTTCCTCCGCAGAGGCCATTCTCTCTATAATCAGGGCTCCAATGACATGACTTATCTCTGATTTTGGTTTTCAACATTTTCATGTAAAATTATGATATCACATTTTAGTTAATTGCCCCCCCCCAAAACCCTCCCCCCATATCTCTTTGTACACTAGTTCCTGGGTTTTCCCTTTGTCACTAATATGATGAAAGGATAAACTTTTATTCTGACAATTTCAGAATGACTGTAACCTATTTTTTTTCAATATTTAGTATTCAAATTTTGCCCTAGTTTTAATGAATAATTGAATGCCAGCAATACTTACAGCATACAAAGCAATGACTCTCCCAATTCACCTGGCAGGCGCATAGATTGACTTCTGCATACTGGGGAAGAAACAGCAGTGTGGCTTCCAGAGTGAGCAGTGTCAATATTCTTTAGTTTAAGTCAGACATTATTCCATTGCTGGATGGGAACTGTGCTTATGTACATCGGTGTGCCTCCAAACGCTGGTGTGTGAGCTCTGTAACCACAATTTTGTGAGCTGCGCTAATGGCTGGGTGCGAATGTGACACGCAGATCTGTGAGCCTGATTCACAGTGCACCACATTTTGCGGCCAAAACAAATCTAAGGCAAAGAGAGGCCATCGCACTATGCAAATTATGGTAATCCAATACCATGCTAAATGTTATGTTTTTTGGGTCAACTCTTCCTCTGGCACTTACCTCTCCCACATAAAACGGGTGCATAGCTAATCCACGGGTCTTGCCTACTGATGTTGGATTCTTAGTGCTAGGTTTCTATTGGAAGAGTTAATAGTAACACCTTCAGAAGGCACCATCTGGACAGGGCACAGAACTTTAATTGGACGGCAGGTTTGCCAAGAGCCCAGGGATTTAGTAGATGGCACCCATGTTGGGCATTAAGGCTACACAACAAGCTCACAGCCTACGTGAACAGACAGGCTTTCATCCAGTTCATGTTTGGGTGGTGTCTGACCACAGAAACATCATGAGGCAAGTAAAGACCATTATCCAGAAAGCATGCAAGGTGCCTTCGTTATGTGACTGTCCATGGTGCCCACATTATCTGAAGGGTAATGTAGATTGAATGGATGGGAGACCCCGGCTATCCTTTGCAGGCATGGCAACACAATGAGGAGCAAGCATGCAGCACGATGGAGAGGAGGCCCATGGCACAATTGTACTGGAGGAGGAGGAGGAGATGGAGGAAGCAGTGCTGCAGCCAGGGAGATTGGTGTGGCAGGGACTTATTGATAACTGCTGCCAGAAATTCCCAGAACTGGCCCTGCAAAACATATTGCAGATGAAAGAAATGCCACACAGTGTTCTCAGAAACAATGTACTGTACAACATGATGTACTTTTCATAGTATCGTACAGCACAGAAGGAGGCCATTCGGTCCATTCTTACCTGCGCTGGCTCTTTGGTAGAGCTATCCAATTAGTCCCACTCCCCTGCTCTTCTCCCATAGGCCTATAATTTTTTTCCCTTCAAGTATTTATCCAATTCCCTTTTTCAAGTTACTATTGAACCTGCTTCCTGCTGAACTTAGAAATTATGCCCAAGTCAAGGTTATTAATATATATCAAAAAGAGCAGTGGTCCTAATACTGACCCCTGGGGAACAGCACTGTATACTTTTCTCCAGTCTGAAAAACAACTATTCACCACTACTCTCTGCTTTCTGTCCCTTAGCCAATTTTGTATCCATGCTGCCACTGTCCCTTTGCTCCCATGGGCTTTAATTTTGCTGATAAGTCTAATATGTGGTACTTTATCAAATGCCTTTTGAAAGTCCACATACACAACATCAACCGCACTACCCTCATCAACCTTCTCCGTTACTTCATTATTTCTATTAACTCGAACTTAAGGAGAAATAGAATGCTCAAAATGTATTCAGTGATACTTGGATAATGAGGTGCCACTCACACCGGCCACTGTGCTTCCCTTGGTGACTCTATAAGGTGTGCTTCTCTCACTACATCTAAATGCTCTGTCAGTGGGAGGAGCACTTAGACATAGTGGCCAGGAAATTCCATGCCAGTAGTAGCAAATCTCTAAACTGTTCCTCCCTAATTCCTTCAATAGAATCCTCTGAAACCTGAACTGGTCTTTGACATCGGGAAGCCTCCTGCCCGAAGGCTCCCATTGGTGGGTGCAGCTTTTTCCTGGAAGCACACAGGAGACATTAGCACTGTGGACCTAATTGCACTGGCGGGGCCTTCCCAACATCAAAAAGCCTGTCGAGAAATTGGTTACAGCACTAGACGGGGACCCCTGTGGCTAGTCGAAATCTCTTCTAGCTACTTTTGGCAGTGCTGCTTCAGTGCACACCTTTCCATATTTATACTTCACAATGCAAAGTGCGCCCTTTAGATTTTCTGCAATAGAATCTGTAGAAAGGGAGGAAAGCATCTGCCGCTCACAATTTTGGTTTGTGCTTCAATAGTATAATAATGTACACTCCTCCTGAAACTGCAAAATCTCTTTCTTAGACCCTAACCACCTGGGAGGAGTGAGCCTTTGGTACAGTGGTGGCAGCCCCACCTCTGGGCCAGAAGGTGCAGGATTCAAACCCCCACCCTAGACAGTCCCGGCGAGCGGAGTCGGAGCTCTGGCTTTGAATTCTGGATTGACATCCAGCGGGATACTTGTGTCTGGTGTGTGTGTGTGTGTGTGTGTGTGTGTGTCCTCTTCGTATGGGTTGTGGGAGCCCATAAAACCCTCCTGCCGTATAGGACTAACCACCCTACTGGCTGGTATAAAGATGGTTACAGCCATGGAAGGAGTGTTAACGCGGCCAGTCAGGCTGTTGATCAACCTGTGAACTCTTCCACTACTGAACACTGATCGCCAAAGGCAACAGCAAGAAGACATGAAAATGATGACGACCACCTGGGAAATTCCATTCACTCTCTCCACAGCCTCCATCCAAGCCTTTGCTTAGACATGGAGTGGCCCTTCCCCTCTAAACAGGGATAATGTCCCTGCTGCTGCAAGACGTCCTACTCAAAACAGGGAGTTCTTCCCACATGCCTCGTTGCCTTCATTATCCTTACCAGAAAAGGTCTTGTTAAGGTAGCAACAAAAAAAAACACCCTTCAATGTCAAGTTAGAGCTGCTACTTTGCTGGATTTCCTGCCTCCTCCCCTCGTCGGGCTTCTTGTACCTGTTCTGCATGCAAAGGGAGTGACGAAAGAAAACTACTAGGCACTTGGTCTAAGCGTTAAACAAGGCTTTAATCAACTGTTTTACAACATGGAGATCTAGTTCTGTCCTTCACTAGTTCCTGTAAAAGAATGTCCTGAGCAAGCTGGGCCCATGCCCGAGTATTTATACTCTCCCTGGACAGCGCCACCAGCAGGCTGTCCAGTATTATTTCATAAGTCATTTCCACATGAATGGTTGATTCATGTCAGGGAGCCTATTAAAATTAGGATGAGGGGGCTAACCTTGAAAGATTTGGTGGGTGCAGCCCAGATTTTGCTAAAATTGCAAATCAGGGCTAGTGGGGTAATTAATTTGTCCTGGGTTGTAGCGCAAAATGGGCGGTATCACATTGACCACATGTTACACGCCCAGCCCGATACTGGGTGAGGCATACAACAGCCCAGCCCGATACTGGGTGAGGCATACAACAGCCCAGCCCAATACTGGGTGAGGCATACAACAGCCCAGCCCGATACTGGATGAGGTGTACAACAACCCAGCCCGATACTGAGTGAGGCATACAACAGCCCAGCCCGATACTGGGTGAGGCATACAACAGGCTAGCCTGATACTGGGTGAGGCATACAACAGGCTAGCCCGATACTGGGTGAGGCATACAACAGCCCAGCCCGATACTGGGTGAGGCATACAACAGGCTAGCCCGATACTGGATGAGGCATACAACAGCCCAGCCCGATACTGGGTGAGGCGTACAACAGGCTAGCCCAATACTGGGTGAGGCATACAACAGCCCAGCCTGATACTGGGTGAGGCATACAACAGCCCAGCCCGATACTGGGTGAGGCGTACAACAGGCTAGCCTGATACTGGGTGAGGCATACAACAGGCTAGCCCGATACTGGGTGAGGCATACAACAGCCCAGCCCGATACTGGGTGAGGCATACAACAGGCTAGCCCGATACTGGATGAGGCATACAACAGCCCAGCCCGATACTGGGTGAGGCGTACAACAGGCTAGCCCAATACTGGGTGAGGCATACAACAGCCCAGCCTGATACTGGGTGAGGCATACAACAGGCTAGCCCAATATTGGGTGAGGCATACAACAGGCGGCCAATGCGATGCTGCCCGTTTTGTGCTCCCGCCCATGGTGAATTTCTATGTTCAAAGATTTCATTAGTCATGCCATCGTCTTAACGGTTCACAAGATTAACAATGAAAGAGAACAATCAGGACCTGACCTACAATGATGTGTTTTGTGGAGCAAGGGGACATGAATTTGATTGTGATGGATTTTGCTTGGATGTGAATTATAAAATATAACATCGTTTTTGAGATATGTCTTTGAAGTTTTCAATCTTGATTATTCCTGAATGAGTCAGGTCCCTATCGACATTATTGAAGCTGGTGGGGGATGATGCAGTTACTGAATTCAATGCAAGGTGGTGGTACAAGAAAGAATTTGCCTTTGTACAGCGCCTTTCCCTACCTCAGAATGCAGTGGATTACTTTTTGAAGTGCTGTCATTGTTGAATTGGAAGGACAGCACTTCTGACAATGCAACACTCCCTCAGTACTGCACTGAAATGCCAGCTTAGGTTACGCATTTAAGACGTTAGTGGGGCTTGTTGAATCCACAACATTGTGATTCAGAGATGTGAGTGTTACCACCTGGGTGTAATACAACACAACCTATTGCCATCTTACCTAAGTCGGCTCAACTGTTTTTCCAGCCTAATGTGAATCATGCTGCTAAGATACAGGTGCTACAAAAATTAAAAGGCGTAGGTGGTGAAACTCATCAGCTCCAGCCAGACTACAAGTCTTTTTTTGTCTCTGATGCTTGAAACTGGAACTTTTGTGGTGTGAGGTGACAGTCATAATCCTCATTTTGTGGACTGTTGTCAATTAGGCAGAAACTCAAAATGACATGAATGCAGTTTTAACAACAGGGTCACAATGTCTCGGATCAGAGACTTCCTATCACAGTAAGTCATAGTTAGTATGATTTACTGGGTACAATGTGCCTGACCACTCCTTCCTCCTCAGCTCAAAACTGAGCAAGACACCTTGAGATTGTGTTAACTGGTTGCTGCACTGCAGATTCGATCCAGTGTTCAAGCACAGTGCAATATTGGAAGAGTACAAGTTAGGACCAGGCATCGCTTCACCAGGAGCTGAGTGAGGTATCGTGATTCTTGTATATCATAATGGTATTGCATTGTAACATGCCTTATGATTCCACACAAGATAATTAAAATTTAACTAATCTGGTTGGTCATACCATAAGGGCTGTATAATTATTAAACATATTTAGCAGTTTACATCGGAAACTGATAGCGCAAGATAGTACAAGTCTGTACTATCTAATCAATGCAGTTTCCACATGAGTAATCTTGGTTTAGTGTAGAATCTCATTTTGGTGAACAATGTAGTATCTTTGAATCATTGATAATTCTTTGCTGATCTCTGCATGTTAATTTTACTTTAAGTTCATAGGATAGATTTTCCTCCTCGCTGTACCTGGGAGATGTTGGTTCTCAAGCGCAGCAAAGAGAAAAAGGGGGCGGATATCTGTTTGTTCCAGTTCCCCGCCTATACTATGCAGCCAAGGCTTAAGGTTTCTAGGGGTTTCCAAAATGGACGATAATCGGCCTGTGTCTGAATCTGTAGTTGGAACACACCCTATTTAAGTGAGGCGGGAGAGGGTGTTCCCTGCCCTCCTGTCTCATTTTCCTGCATGTCTACCCGTGGGGTGTCCAAACGTCTGAAAAAGCTGAGGGTGGAGCTTGCATTGGGACCATCCAGAGACCAGAGGTTCCCAGAAACACCACCAAGACAGAAGGTGTCTGCAGGTAAGTCATTTCCCCTTCTCCATGTCTGATCTTCATGCTTCAGAGCCTTTTGGCTGCTGCTTATCAACTTCAGCCAGAAGGTGATAAAGCTAATGGCCAGGCGCACAGCTGCAGGCCGGTCAGGTCCAGCCCAGGAAATCTGCCTGTCTGGTGCCCAGCAAGAGGTAGCTGAGGAAAATTGTAATTCATTTGTGGTACTGACTGTGGTATAGACCATGTAGTGGAAAAATGCAATGGTGAATTTTATGGAGGTGATGGCTTTTTATGTAATTCATAATGAATTGGTTTCTCATAATTACAACAATCATATTTCAATACAACACATATTTTGGGGCTCTCAAATAAAAAACCTTAACATGTACTTTCATTTTGCCTAGAACCGGCAGCACTATAGGATCTGGTATTACTATGTAGCCAAGGTGCAAAATCAAAATGGTATAGACAAGCATGCCCTGAGGCTGCTAATAGAAAAAACGTAGATAAATCTGGAGCTGACCAAAGTAGAGGAGAAGGCAGATGATCTGATTAAAGATCCTGGAAGAATAGATACATGAGGGCCAATTTTAATCCTCCTCCTTCAGTGCCCGCCGGGAACGGTGCAGGAGGGGGGATGGGATTGGGGTAACATATGGGGGGTGGGGGGTTTGCACCACATCATAGAAACATAGAAACATAGAAAAATAGGAGCAGGAGTAGGCCATTCGGCCCTTCGAGCCTGCTCCGCCATTCAATATAATCATGGCTGATCCTCTATCTCACTACAATGTTCCTGCTCTCTCCCCATACCCCTTGATGGCTTTTGTGTCTAGAAATCTATTTATCGCCTTCTTAAATATATTCAGTGACTTGGCCTCCACAGCCTTCTGTGGTAGAGAATTCCACAGGTTCACCACCCTCTGAGTGAAGAAATTTCTCCTCATCTCAGTCCTAAATGTCCTTCCCCGTATCCTGAGACTGTGACCCCTCGTTCTAGAGCCCCCAGCCAGGGGAAACATCCTCCCTGCATCCAGTCTGTCTAGCCCTGTCAGAATTTTATATGTTTCAATGAGATCCCCTCTCATTCTTCTAAACTCTAGTGAATACAGGCCTAGTCGACCCAATCTCTCCTCATACGACAGTCCTGCCATCCCGGGAATCAGTCTGGTGAACCTTTGCTGCACTCCTTCTATGGCAAGTATATCCTTTCTTAGGTAAGGAGACCAAAACTGCACACAGCACTCTAGGTGTGGTCTCACCAAGGCCCTGTATAACTGTAGTAAGACATCCTTGTTCCTGTACTCAAATTCTCTTGCAATGAAGGCCAACATACCATTTGCCTTCCTAACTGCTTGCTGCACCTGTATGTTTGCTTTCAGTGACTGGTGTACAAGGACACCCAGGTCCCTTTGTACATCAACATTTCCCAATCTATCACCATTTAAATAATACACTGCCTTTCTGTTTTTCCTACTGAAGTGGATAACTTCACATTTATCCACGTTATACCCACTCACTCAACTTCTCTAAATCGCCTTGAAGCCTCTTTGCATTCTCCTCACAACTCACAATCCCACCTAGTTTTGTATCATCAGCAAACTTGGAAATATTACATTTGGTTCCCTCATCCAAATCATTGATATATATTGTGAATAGCTGGGGCCCAAGTACTGATCCCTGCGGTACCCCACTAGTCACCGCCTTCCACCCCGAAAAAGACCCATTTAGTCCTACTCTCTGTTTCCTGTCTGTTAACCAATTTTCAATCCATGCCAGTATATTACCCCCAATCCCATGTGCTTTAATTTTGCACACCAGCCTCTTATGTGGGACTTTATCAAAGGCCTTCTGCAAATCCTAATACACCACATCCACTGGTTCTCCCTGTTAGATCCGTGTATTTTTGATGTAGTGTGTCCTTCAATAACTAGACACGAGGCTGCAGGAACAATCAACAGGTATTTACTGGATGAGGGTTACTCTAAAACTAAACGTACAGATCCCTACTCAGGGTTTATATACAGGTGTGGTCACTGCTGGTACTACAGTATACAGGAGCTGTAGAAAGTAGTTCTCCCCTTAAAGGTACATACACTACAATTCCTCCCCTTTTAGATTGACAGTACCATAACATTCATTTAACAATGAACACTTTTAACATGCACATTAACTGAAAATAGTCCATTTATAAATTCAGTCTTTGGGGCGGCTTCCTGATCCTTTCTGGATAGCGCCTTTCCTGAGTGTCTTGTTCTTGGTGCGGAGGCCCCCTGTCGTCAGTTGGTTCATCAGCTTCCGATGCTACTGTTTCTGGGGTAGATGCTACCTGTATGTCGGGTTCATCACCAGGTGCGCGAGACATGGGGTTGACTCGTTCCTGTGACTCTAGGATCTGGTCGACATGGCATCTCGCAATGTTCTCCCCAACATCCACTGTGTACATTAGTGGCCCCTGCCGTGTGCATATCGTTCCTGGTTGCCATTTCTCTGTTCGGTAGTCGCGGGCCAAGACTGGTTGCCCTATATTGAAGCTCCTTGTCGGCTTCTCATTGATGTGCTGGAATTGCTTATTCTCAACATTTCTTCGTACATTTGGTCTGAGCAAATCCAGACGAGATCTCAACCTTCGGTTAAAGAACATCATGGCCGGGGCCTGGTTGGTGACTGCATGTGTCGCATTTCTGTAGGCTAACAGGAAATTGTCCACCTTATGCTGCAGTGGAATGTCGTCATCGCACATGGCCCTTACTGCTTTCTTAAAGGTTTGTACGAACCTCTCAGCCAATCAATTTGTGGCTGGATGATACGGGGCGGATGTGTAATGCCTTACCCCATTCCTTTTCATGAATCTTCGAAACTCTTCGGACACAAACTGTGGTCCGTTATCAGAGCAAATCTGCTCTGGCAAGCTGTTCCTGGCAAATATGGTCCGTAGGACTGCAATAGTTTTCTCCGTGGTGGTGGACGACATTTTGATCACCTCAGGCCATTTCGAGTGCGCATCCACGGCTATTAGAAACATTGAGTCCATGAATGGACCAGCAAAATCAATATGCACCCATTGCCATGGAGATGAGGGCCACTCCCATGGGTGTAGAGGGGCATTTTGGACCTTCTGGCATCCTGAGCAGCTCTTTGTCAGGTCCTCGATTTGCTGATCGATCCCCGGCCACCACACATAAGCCCTAGCAAGGCTTTTCATTTTCACCCCTCCCAGATGGTCTTTGTGAAGCTCATTGAGCACTCTCTCCCTTAACTTGGGTGGAATTACCACTCGGGATCCACACATCAAGGTCCCCTGTCATACTGACAGCTGTTCTCTTCTGGATGAGAATGCTGGCAACAGTGAGTCGCCATGTGTTGGCCATCCCTTCACCGTCAAGTCATATACCCGAGACAGTGTCGGGTCATTTCGGGTCTCCTTCTCTATATCAGCGTTAGTTACTGGCAAGCGTTCAATCATAGTCGAATGAAATATTTCGACAGGGTCCACTGCTGGTGCTTCCTCCGCAGTAGGCAGTGGCAGGCGTGATAGCCCATCAGCGTTTCCATGCTGTTTCGTGCCCTTATACTCAATTTCATATTGGTTCGCCCCTAGAAAAAGCGACCATCTTTGTAGCCGTTGCGCAGTCATCACCGGCATGCCCTTCTTTGGATTAAAGATGGAGACAAGTGGTTGGTGGTCCGTCAGCAAGGTGAACTTCTGCCCGTGCAGATAGTGGTTGAACTTTTTCACTCCCCACACTAGGCTGAGGGCCTCCCTGTCAATCTGGGCGTAGTTTCGCTCGGCTGAGGTTAGTGACCGAGACGCAAAGGCTACCGGCCTCTCCGAGCCGTCTGGGAACTTGTGCGACAGCACCGCTCCAATGCCACAGGGTGATGCATCACGCGCCAACTGAATTGGTAGTGCTGGGTTGAAATGAGCCACCACCTCTTTTGATGTGATCAATTCTTTGCACTTCATTCGCCTTGCAGTACACTTCAATGCGTTCGACATATGTCATGCAATCTTCGACTTCATTGTCGAACGCTGTGATACTGCCACTCTTCGGCATCCCTGGGTGTGGTTAGACTGGCTCAAAATGGCGTTTTCCCGCGCTTCCCTTCTTCTCCGCTGCGGCTCAAAATGGCGTTTTCCCGTGCTCTCCCTTCTTCTCCGCTGCGGCTCAAAATGGCGTTTTCCCGCGATCTCCCTTCTTCTCCACTGCGGCTGCTCGGCCCTTGAACACCGGCTGCGCTCTGTGCGTTTCCCTTTCTTCCCCGCTGACGCTGCTCGTCCCTTGAACACCGGCTGCGCTCTGCGCGTTTTCTCTCGCGCCTCTCTCTCTTCTCCCGTCGACGCCATTCGGTCCTGAACACTGGCTGCGCCCTGTGCACACTGCCCTCTCTCTTCTCCCATCGACGCCGTTCGGTACTGAACACCGGCTGCGCCCTGTGCGCTCTACCCTCTCTCTTCTCCCATCGACGCCGCTTGGTCCTGAACACCGGCTGCGCCCTGTGCGCTCTACCCTCTCTCTTCTCCCGTCGATGCTGCTCGGCCTTTTCTGTGCCGTCGGTTGGCTCTAGCCGCCGCTGTCCGGGAAGGGTCTGCACCGTACCTGTTGCCAGCCCGTTTCGCTGGACCACCATGACTGGAGAACCAAGCCCAGCTCTCAACAGCCTCCCCTCCGATGCTCAATCTCTGCTGCATGACTGGGCGGTTGCTCGTGGTCGACGCCCGTGCTTCTGGCCTCAACTTTCTTCCACTGTTCTCCAGGAGCGAATCCCTGGGAGGTAATGCAGAGTTGCAGGTAGGTTCGAATCTGCCTCATTGCCACTGTTAGATCCGTGTATTTTTGATGTAGTGTGTCCTTCAATAACTAGACACGAGACTGCAGGAACAATCAACAGGTATTTACTGGATGAGGGTTACTCTAAAACTAAACGTACCGATCCCTACTCAGGGTTTATATACAGGTGTGGTCACTGCCGGTACTACAGTATACAGGAGCTGTAGAAAGTAGTTCTCCCCTTAAAGGTACATACACTACACTCCCTTATCTATTCTACCAGTTACATCCTCAAAAACTCCAGTAGGTTTGTCAAACACGATTTTCCTTTCATAAATCCATGTTGACTTTGTCTAATCCTGTTGATTTTTTTCTAAGTGTCTTGTTATCACATCCTTTAGAATAGACTCGCAATGGAAGTGGGAAAGCTGCCGTCCCCAGAGGAGTGGGGGTCCAATTTAAATGGCCAAGAGGAGCAGGAGTGCTGGTCCCACAAGTATACCATGTGCCTCCCCAGCCCCAGGCCTCCTCCACCACCCCCCCGAGCATAAAGGAGCAAATGGGTGTATTGATTTCTTTGTGGGTTCAATGACGAGACATTTATGAAAGAGAATGTCTTTTAATCTAAAGCTTGTTCAACTCTTTATATAGCTTTACAGGAGACACGATGCTAGTGATGCATCTAGAACGAAACCGAAACAAAACCAAACTGCTTGTCTCTCACATGACCTCTGCTGGTCAGGCATAAGTAATCAATACCTGCAAACATGCTGGTAAGGCATCATAATCAAACAGGCAAATAACATCACTATTTGCTGATATCATTACATCTCCTTTTCTTAAAACAAAAGTATTTTACTTTTAACTAACAACATGTTTTTTTTGTATTAATCTGCATTTTAACTGTAACACTTAATGAACTTACATTATCATTATCATGATCAAGGTTTTTTAACCTTGCTTTGTGTGTTCACATGAAATATGTCAATACACTAGAACTTGAAGAAAGAATAAGATAACATTACTTCCTTCTATAACAATAGTCCTTAAATTTGCTCAATGAGTCTCTCAGGAGGCTTCACGTGTCTTGAGGATTTTCTGATTGATTGTCCTTGAATCTGAGTTGTTGCCTCAGATGATTGGTTCTCAGCTGTGTGATCAGGTTGTTCAACAGTATCAGTCTCTTGACCTGCTGTGGCTGGTCCCATGAGAAGATCTCGACGATTTCTTCTCAGAACAGCACCCTCATCTGTCTGAATGGTGTATGATCTTGGTTGAACTTCACTCAGGACAGTTCCCTTCTGAGTCCATGTGTTTGTTTTGTCTTTGAACCTTACTTGGTCACCAGTGTGGAGTTCAGGTAGGTTTTGTGTTCCTCTGTCATAGTAGTACTTTTGCTTTTCTTTCTGTTGTTCTTTGAACTTCCTCACTTTCTCCCCCTCTTTTGTTTTCAGGAGGTTCTCCGGGATGGGTAGGTTTGGCCTTAGCATACGTCCCATAAGGAGTTGGGCTGGTGACATACCACACTCGAGCGGCGTTGTGCGGTATACAAGCATGCTTTGGTAGAAGTCAGTTCCACTGTCTTATGCCTTGTACATCAGTCTTTTCACTGTCTGGACCGATTTTTCCACTAGTCCATTGGACTGTGGATAGTGAGGACTTGACGTTGTGTGGACAAAGTCCCACTCTTTGGCAAAGTGTCGGAAACTTGCATTGTAAAACTGAGGTCCGTTGTCTGTGAAGACCTCGCTTGCCACGCCATGTCTGGAGAATATGGCTTTCATACATGTTATCACAGCATCTGCAGTGGTGGTGTGCAGTCTACAAACCTCTGGATACAGGGAATAATAGTCTGTGACTACAAGATAGTCCTTCCCTTGACATACGAATAGGTCAGCGCCTACCTTCTGGTAAGGTCTGTCTGGCGCTGGGTGTGGCTTTAGTGGTTCTACCGGATTGCTTGCTCGATATTTCAGGCATATTGTGCAGTTTGACACCTCATTTGTCACATCTTGGTTGATTCGTGGCCAGTACGTCACCTCTCGTGCTCTTTTCTTACACTTTTCGATTCCCAGATGTCCTCCATGGATCTTTTTTAACATCTCTTTTCTCAGACTCTTTGGGATAACTATGTTACTTCCTTTGTAGATGATGTCTTCGACCACTGATAGTTCCGCCCTGCAGTTCCAGTACTCTGCCATGTCAGGTGAGCAGTCTTGCTTCATGTTGGGCCATCCATCCAAGATGCTTTTCCTCAGTCGTCTCATTGTTTCATCTTTGTTTGTCTCATTCTTTATGAGCTCCATTTTTGCATCTGCTATGGGCAGTGCACTTGTGATCATGTCCACGTAGGCGTTCACTTTTTCATCCATTGTGGTGTTTGCGGGCTCACTTGGGTCTACAGCTCTGGACAACGTGTCTGCTGTATACATCAGCTTACCCGGTGTGTACGCAACATTCAGTGTATAGCGTTGCAGCCTGATCATCATTCTTTGTATTCTAAGCGGACAGCTATTTAGTGGCTTTTCGAACAATGCAATCAAGGGCTTATGGTCAGTCTCTACACTGATTGCTTGTCCTGCCACAAACTGGTGAAATCTTTCACAGGCGTATGTGATGCTGAGCAGCTCCTTTTCTATTTGAGCATATCGCGTCTCCGTGTCTGTCATTGAGCGCGATGCATATGCAATAGGTTGCCAGTAGTCATATTTTTGCAGAAGAACGGCACCGAGCCCACTCTGTGATGCAGCTGATGATATCTTGATGGGTCTCGCTGGGTCATAAAACCTCAGAACTGGTTCCTCTGTGAGCAGTTTCTTTAGATCGCTCCATGACTTCTCATGCTCATGATTCCATTCCCATTCTATGTTCTTTTCAGTTAGTCGTCTCAGTGGCGCCATCTTTTCTGAGAGGTTGGATATGAATTTCCCCATGTAGTTGATCATTCCATTAAACCTCTGCACGTCCTTTTTGCATTGTGGCTTTGGCATATTCTCAATGGCGGACACCTTTCTGGGATCTGGTCTGATGCCTTCACTGCTAAGGATATCTCCCACGAATGTCAGTTCTGTCACCCTGAGCTGGCATTTCTCTATTCAGCTTCAGGTTTGTTTTCCTTGTTGCTTCCAGCACTTTTTTCAGTCTCTCGTCATGCTCTGTTCTCGTGGTTCCCCATACTATGATGTCATCCATTGATGTATCAACTCCCTCCAGGTGCTCAGAGATCATATGGATAGTTTTGTGATACACTTCAGGAGCTGAGGCAATGCCAAATGATAACCTTAGGAATCTGTATCTGCCAAATGGACTGCTGAACGTGCACAGTCTTGAACTTGCTTCGTCCAATTTCATCTGCCAAAATCCTGATGATGCATCTAACTTGCTGAAATGCTTTGCATTTGCAAACTGTGCCATGATTTCCTCACGTGTAGGAAGCTTGAAGTGCTCTCTCTTTATTGCTCTGTTTAGATCTCTTGGATCCAGGCAAATTCTGAGCTTTCCATTCTTTTTGTCCACTACGACGAGGGAACTCACCCACTCAGTTGGCTCATCTATCTTCTGAATCGCGTTCAGGCTTTCCATCCTGTCCAACTCTGCCTTCAGTTGCTTTTGAAGAGCAAACGGGACTTTTCTGCATGGATGTATGACCAGTGTCATACTTTTACCTACTCTGATCGTGTGTTCTCCTGGAATGCAGCCTAGACCCTTAAATAGGTCGTTGTACTCTTTCATGAGTTCATCATAGACTGTCTCTCCTTCGCTTTCCACAACGAGGACTCTCTTTACCAGGTTCAGTCTCTCACAGGCTTTTAAACCTAGTATGGCTTGCACATCCTTTGGCACCACGATTAATGCCAGCGTGTGCTCTCTGTCCTTGTGTGTTACTTTGACAATGCATCTTCCTTTCACTGGTATATCAGTACCTGAGTATCACCCATGACATGTAAGAACACTGACGATTTCTTATTATCACTTTCCTCGTCAGCTCCGATTGCCGCTAAATACAACTCTACACGTTGTTTGAATCTCCTCCAATTTTCAGCCACATTACCTGTCAACTGAAGCGTCGCCGGTGGGTGTAAACCTTCCATTTTTTCACTTCGTTAGCTATTCTCCAATGGTAAGCAACGATGTTCTCTTTTGGCTTGCTAATTTGTGGAGAGCTGATTTAACTTCAGATTTTTTCTCTTCATCTCTTTCAATCACTTCTGACACCATGTATTGATTTCTTTGTGGGTTCAATGACGAGACATTTATGAAAGAGAATGTCTTTTAATCTAAAGCTTGTTCAACTCTTTATACAGCTTTACAGGAGACACGATGCTAGTGATGCATCTAGAACGAAACTGAAACAAAACCAAACTGCTTGTCTCTCACATGACCTCTGCTGGTCAGGCATAAGTAATCAATACCTGCAAACATGCTGGTAAGGCATCATAATCAAACAGGCAAATAACATCACTATTTGCTGATATCATTACAATGGGATTCTAGGTTTTATGCAGAGGAGATTCACCAGGATGTTACCTGGGCTGGAGCGCTTCAGCTATGAAGAGAGACTGGACAGGCTGGGGTTGTTTTCCTCAGAGCAGAGAAGGCTGAGGGGGTACCTGATTGAGGTGTACAAAATTATGAGGGGCATAGATAGGGTAGATAGAAAGGAACTTTTCCCCTTAGTAGAGGGGTCAATAACCAGGGGGCATAGTTTCAAGGTAAGGGGCAGGAGGTTTAGAGGGGATTTGAGGAAAAACTTTTTCACCCAGAGGGTGGTTGGAATCTGGAACTCACTACCTGAAAGGGTGGTAGAGGCAGGAACCCTCACAATATTCAAGAAGCATTTAGATGAGCACTTGAAACGCCATAGCATACAAGGCTATGGACCAAGTGCTGGCAAATGGGATTAGAATAGACAGGGCTTGATGGCCAGCGCTGACACGATGGGCTGAAGGGCCTCTTTCTGTGCTGTATAACTCTATGACAGCAAGTAATTAGGAAGGCAAATGGAATGTTGGCCTTTATTACAAAGGGAATGGAGTATAAAAGTAGGGAAGTCCTGTTACAACTGTACAGGGCATTGGTGAGACCACACCTGGAGTACTGCGTACAGTTTTGGTCTCCTTATTTAAGGAAGGATATACTTGCATTGGAGGCAGTTCAGAGAAGGTTCACGAGGTTGATTCCGGAGATGAAGGGGTGGTCTTATGAAGAAAGGCTGAGCAGGTTGGGCCTATACTCAGTGGAGTTTAGAAGAATGAGAGGGGATCTTATTAGATTCTGAAGGGTCTTGAAAGGGTAGATGCAGAGAGGATGTTTCCCCTTGTGGGGGAATCTAGAACTAGGGGGCGTAATTTCAGAGTAAGGGGAAACCCTTTTAAATCGGAAGTGAGGAGGAATTTCTTCTCTGAGGGTCGCGAATCTTTGGAATTCTCTTCCCCAGAGAGCTGTGGAGGCTGGGTCATTGAATATATTTAAGGTGGAGATAGACAGATTTTTGAAAGGTAAGGGTTATGGGGAGCGGGCAGGGAAGTGGAGTTGAGGCCAAGATCAGATCAGCCATGATCTTATTGAATGGCGGAGCAGGCTCGAGGGGCCAAATGACCTACTCCTGCTCCTATGTCTTATGTCCTTATGTTCTGCCATCACATCCAAATCGATTACAAATGTTTGCATATAGCAGTGGTTCACATGAAGTTTAAAGGTCCAGTGGAACTATTTTGAATTCCTTTCTCAACCAATGCCACCACAAGAAACATTTAACTGCCTATTCATTTTGCTGTGTGAAAAATGCCTATTGTTTTTCCTCACATGGCAACAATCACTACACTTCCAGCTAACTGAGTGTGGGGTGGAACAAGATGTTTCTGAGCAACGTCATGAAGCATTACGCGAAGGCAAGTCTTTCTTCTGTTGAAAATGTGTGCATTCTATCAATGTGTCTCTATTGCACAAAATATTATGCTTTTGTGTGCCTGCCCATTTCCTAGACTCCTGCTCTGAAAGAGTATAAATGTAAGCTGCAGATGTTGCTGCTGTTGTTATATTCTGTGTTATTTCTAACCTGTATAAAATAAAAGTTTGCTATCGTAAAATAAAAGTTTGTTTGTTAATACCAGGGAACGATCTGTGTGCTAGATAGACAACAACAACTTGTATTAATATAGCGCCTTTAACGTAGTAAAACATCCCAAGGCGCTGCACAAGAGCATTATAAGACAAAAAATTTGACACCAAGCCACATAAGGAGAAATTAGGGCAGGTGACCAAAAGCTTGGTCAAAGAGGTAGGTGTGGTAAACCACTGTTTGTATTCCTGTTTGTCCTGTTTGTATTCCACTGTGTACATGCCTGGACATGCCTCGGCTGACTCCTCCCACAGGTCCTAGTATAAAGGTGACTGCTCCCCAGCCCTTTGTATCCTGGACCGGTCGACCACTCGAGGCAGACCTCCATTCTGTTGTTAATAAAAGCCTTTAGTTACTCTTCTAACTCTCAGTCTTTTATGAGTAATTGATAGCGCATCAGTAGGTTTTAAGGAGCGGCTTAAAGGAGGAAGGAGAGGTAGGGAGGAAAGAGAGGTAGTGAGGCGGAGAGGTTTAGGCAGGCTTAGGGCCTAGGCAACAGAAGGCACGGCCACCAATGGTTGAGCAATTATAATCAGGGATGCTCAAGAGGGCAGAATTAGAGGAGCGCAGATATCTCGGGGAGTTGTGGGGCTTGAGGAGATTACAGAGATAGGGAGGGGCCAGGCCATAGAGGGATTTGAAAACAAGGATGAGAATTTTGAAATCGAGGCGCTGCTTAACCGGGAGCCAATGTAGGTCAGCGAACACAGGGGCGATGGGTGAACGGGACTTGGTGTGAGTTAGGACACGGGCAGCCGAGTTTTGGATGACCTCAAGTTTACATAGGGTAGAACGTGGGAGGCCGGCCAGGAGTGCGTTGGAATACCAGAATCAAAACCTGTTCTTTTAAGCAGATTTACGATTTCATTGCACATAGGGCTCAGATGTGGTTCTCCAATAAGTATGAATACAGCACCAATAAAAACAATAAAAACATATTGTACAGATGGGTTGAAGATGAGCTGCGTTTGTCATCCAATGCCAGCACTCAAGTTTTAAGATCCTAGCACTGTAACAGCAGTGGCAATGGAGCGATTTCCTGCTGTGTTCACTGGTTGCATTCCGACAGTGACTGAATGGTAGCCTTTCATCCGCTTTCACTTCTTCAAAATGGAAATCATTGGGTAATTAAGGGGTCAGCATTGAACACTTTAACTCACATTATGCAACAACTATTTTAAAAAAAAGGAACAGATAACACAGAAAATCACTTCATCTTGACCAGTATTCTATTCACTGGAATTTCACATGACGTAGGTTTGAATCTGAAGAAAAGATTCTAAGGTAAAGCTTGATAAACTTTTGATCTCAATTTGTATTAAGAACTAGCTCTAATAAATGAACACTTTTCTCTAAAAAAAATTAAGCATGCCGCAAATTGTCCACTACAAAAATGCACATATTTTATGGTTTGTGTGTTCAATTTTATCATCATATATTTAAAATATGCTAAGTACAGAATTAGGCAATGGCAAAAATGCATTGCAAGATGAATGCTCAGCACCGTGAAGTGCTGGGATTTAGCTTTGCCTCTGTACGCACTGATCTCAGCTGTGCAGAGGCCTTCTTCCCCTGACGGCGTCATTTCTGAGCCGCTCTTTCGCATTTCCTGACATGAAACCACGCAAAGAAGTGCAGTACAACAAGAATATCAGGCTACACAAAAAGAAAATACTGCAGATGCTGGAAATCGGAAATAAAAACAGAAAATGCTGGAGATACTCAGCAGGTCAGGCAGCATCTGTGAAGAGAGAGACAGAGTTAACGTTTCAGGTCGATGACCTTTCGTCAGAACTGGAAAAAAGCAGGAAATGGAACAGATTTTTAAGCAAGTGTAGGGGCTGGGAAAGGGGGGAGGGGACGAAAGAACAAAAAGGAAGGCCTGTGATAGGATAGAAGGCAGGAGAAGTTAAGAGACATTAAGAGATATTCAAGGCAAAAGGAGATGGTAAAGGGACAGGTTAAGAAACAAAGGATGGCTCTAGATAAAGTGTGAATTGCGCTGGCAGAATGAAAGACAGCTGCCATGCGGGAGAGAAGAAAAAGACACCGACAAAAAGTGTGGATGAAAATTATATATATGATAGGGGCCGAGGTTATGATCTGAAATTGTTGAACTCTATGTTGTGTCCAGAAGGCTGTAAAGTGCCTAATCGAAAGATGAGGTGCTGTTCCTCGAGCTTACGCTGAGCTTCAGTGGAACAATGCAAGCGGCCGAGGACGGTGAGGTCTGAGTGGGAGTGGAGTGGAGAATTAAAGTGACAGGCGACCGGAAGCTCGGGGTCCCCCTTACGGACTGAATGGAGGTGTTCCGCAAAGCGGTCACCCAATCTGCGTTTAGTCTCCCCAATGTAGAGGAGACCGCATCGTGAGCAGCGAATACAGTATACTAAATTGCAAGAAGTACAAGTAAATTGCTGTTTCACCTGGAAGGAGTGTTTGGGGCCCTGGACTGTGGGAAGGGGGGAGGTATAAGGGCACGTGTTGCATATCCTGCGCTTGCATGGGAAGGTGCCGGGCGAAGGGGAAGGGGTGCGGGGGTGATAGAGGAGTGGACCAGGGTGTCGCGGAGGGAGCGGTCCCTTTGGAATGCTGAAAGGGGAGGTGAGGCGAAGATGTGTTTGGTGGTAGGATCACGGTGGAGGTGGCGGAAATGGCGGAGGATGATCCGTTGAATGTGGAGGCTGGTGGGGTGAAAGGTGAGGACAAGGGGAACTCTATCGTGGTTCCGAGAGGGAGGGGCAGGGGTGAGGGCAGAAGTGCGGGAGTTAGAATGGACACGGTCAAGGGCCGTGTCAACCACGGTAGAGGGGAATCCTCGGTTGAGGAAAAAGGAAGACATGTCGGAAGCACTGGTATGGAAGGTGGCATCGTCAGAGCAGATGCGGTGGAGACGGAGAAACTGGGAGAATGGAATAGAGTCCTTACAGGAAGTGGGGTGGGAGGAAGTGTAGTTCAGGTAGCTGTGGGAGTCAGTGGGCTTGTAGTGAATGTTTGTCAATAACCTATCCCCAGAAATGGAGACGAAGAAGTCGAGGAAGGGAAGGGAAGAGTCGGAGATGGACTATGTGAAGGTGAGGGAAGGGTGGAAATTGAAAGCAAAGTGAATGAAATTATCTAGTTCAGGGCGAGAGCAGGAAATGGCACCGATACAGTCATCAATGTACCAGAAAAAAAGGTGAGGGAGGGGACCTGAGTAGGATATCAGAATATCAGGCTGCAGTGGTTCGTGAGATGTAAATAAAGCAATAGTACACGCGCAGGTCAGGCGGAAAAACTTGTCCTTGAGCATGTAACTGACATAAATGAAAATACGCTTTGCATAACATTCTCTTAATGGAAAATGGATGCAGCCTTAAGGAGGGTAGTCGACCAGATATCACACAAATGCAAACCTACTGTTAGAGAGAGGTTAGTGCCATTAATCCGTAGAATTATATTACATGCACAACTACATAATTGGAGTGAGACATGTGTTTTAATGTGCTTCTTTCATAGAAATATTTTGATAAATAGAATATTTTGTTTAATATACAATATCATTTTTTCAAGAGCTCACATTCCAAATGAACATAGCACAAATAGTTTGTGATGGTGAAAGGCCAGGTCTCACATTCCTTACATACAATAAAGACCCTGGGGATAAACAATTTTCCTGGCTCTGTTGATAACCCTGTTCAAAGAAGCATTCATTCAAATTATTGACATGGGTACATAATTACAAGAGCAGGTCAGAGGCTAGGTATTCTGCGGCGAGAGTCTCACCTCCTGACTCCCCAAAGCCTTACCACCATCTACAAGGCACAAGTCAGGAGTGTGATGGAATACTCTCCACTTGCCTGGATAAGTGCAGCTCCAACAACACTCAAGAAGCTCGACACCATCCAGGACAAAGCAGCCCGCTTGATTGGCACCCCATCCACCACCTTAAACATTCACTCCCTCCACCACCAGTGTACTGTGGCTGCAGTGTGTACCATGTACAAGATGCACTGCAGCAACTCGCCAAAGCTTCTTCGACAGCACCTACCAAACCCACAAACTCTACCACCTAGAAGGACAAGGGCAGCAGGTGCATGGGAACACCACCACCTCCAAGTTCCCCTCCAAGGCACACACCATCCTGACTTGGAAGTATATGGCCGATCCTTCATCGCCGCTGGGTCAAAATCCTAGAACTCCTTCCCTAACAGCACTGTGGGAGTACCTTCATCACACAGACTGCAGTGGTTCAAGAAGGTGGCTCACCACCACCTTCTCAAGGGCAATTAGGGATGGGCAATAAATACTGGTCTTGCCAGTGACACCCACATCCCATGAACGAATATTAAAAAAAAAATTATTTCCTTGTGCTGAGTGAGTGATTGTCTCAGCGAGCAGCTAACTCTGCCCTCGGCAGTCACCGGGGGCACTGGAATAGCTCTTCATTTATCAGGTTACTAGTTTCACTAGATAATGGCAGAAAAGCTGCCCCCATCGTCAGGGGCATGGGAGAAAGTGGCAACATACTTGAATTACTTCAGAAGTACAGGAAAAGGATGGCGTTTGTTTGCCAGCGGTCTAATGGGGCTTACAGTCATTGGGGCACCATTATTAAAATCTTGTATTTGTGGTAAGAGATTATGGATGTTGGGAGAGCTAGCCACAGAGACCAGCTCCATGGTGGCTTCTCCATTATCCTCATACTCCCATTCCTGCCGTGAGTACCAATCACAACATTATTTTTGGGAGGTTCAGTGAAATATCACCAAAGTCGTCAGATGTATTAACTCTTGTATTCCTTTGCTGGGGCTATGAGTTAAGGCCTTCTGAGGGAGGGGCGTGGATTATATTGAACCCATCGTGATTTCCTGTTATAGTTTCAACCACATTTAACGGCAGGGCCTCCGTGTCCCCCAAACCCACTGGGTGCGCTGCCCACTACTGGGCTCGAGCGCACTTTTCCGGAACCTCCCGCCCCCCCAAACTTCGAGGTCATTTATTCTGACAAACAGAACAACTAGTCTGAGCTGTCGAGATCAACTCTAAGTTTGAATTCATCCTCCATCCTTGTGAGTAACGGGAAATTCCAAACTTGGTTTAAAGTTTGATTGTGGGTAGACTCTTTGTGAAGAATGTATTAATCAGAAAAGATGCATGTCTAAACACTAACCACATGCAAAGTGTCTAGTGTTCGTCATTGAGTGCAAACATGCAACACTAGCACAAAGCACTGATTATCTGATATTCCAAAACGAAAAGGTTCTCATCTGTGCATCACAGATCAAAATCATTTTTTAGAGTGACTATCTAAATACAGTGATGGGATGTTAAAAATTACATCGGTAATTTTATAGGCCTATTTTCCCCCACTACGCAGCAAACCTTCTTGACCAGGATATAGGACAGTCCAACCCATAGACTTCTTTGTGGACCGCATCAGCACAACTCCTCAGCCAGGGCAGCAGGAGGGAGAGTGTGGCCTGCGATGTATAGCCGAGACTCGGGATGCTCACCTTCCGGAGAAACCCGGAGTGTAATGTTGGTTGAATCAGTGACGCTGAACTCACCATTTTTGGTTGCAAGTCAAATGATCTACTGTGAAAGCAAAGGAGCTAAAATGCACATGTGTGTGTGCGAATGTGAGGCAGTGTTCTCAAGGTGGTCAGGAGTCACGCAGCCCTGCGGACGGCCCGGAGGGCTGGAACTGGTCGCTCCAGGCCTGGGAACTGGGCTGTGTTCTCTCGGGGAGTCGGACGAGGTAGTTGGAGCCTGGTAACCAGGTTGTATTGTTTGAAATAACAACAGAAAATGCTGGAAAAACTCAGCAGGCCAGGCAACATCCGTGGAGAGAGAAATAGAGTCAACGTTTCAGGTCGAAACCCTTTGTCAAGACTGAAAAAGCACAGGAAATGAAATAGATTAAGAGGCCAGGCTGGGAGAGAACAAAAGAGAAGTGAA
This sequence comes from Somniosus microcephalus, assembly GCF_052327205.1. Classification (NCBI taxonomy): domain Eukaryota; kingdom Metazoa; phylum Chordata; class Chondrichthyes; order Squaliformes; family Somniosidae; genus Somniosus; species Somniosus microcephalus. The sequence goes on along the minus strand of NC_141005.1, from coordinate 35,726,651 downwards.
GAGGCATTAAGAGGTATTCAAAACGAGACGAGATGGTGATAGGACTAGTGGAGACAAAAGACGGCTCTAGATTAGGTGTGAAATGCGCTGGCAGAATGGGAGACAGCTGCCATGTGGGAGAGAAAAAAGGGGGGGAGAGGGCCAAAACAAAGGTGTGGATAAAAAATATAAATAAAAATGTAATAGGGGCTGAGGTTATGATCTGAAATTGTTGAACTCGATATTGAGTCCAGAAGACTGTAAAGTGCCTAACCGGAAGATGAGGTGCTGTTCCTTGAGCTTACGCTGAGCTTCCGTGGAACAATGCAAGAGCCCGAGTACGGTGAGGCCTGAGTGGGAATGGGGCGGTAAATTAAAATGACAGGCGACCGGAAGCTCGGGGTCACCCTTATGGACTGAACGGAGGTGTTCCGCAAAGTGGTCACCCAATCTGCGTTTGGTCTCCCCAATGTAGAGGAGACCACATCATGAGCAGCGAATACAGTATACTAGATTGCAAAAAGTGCAAGTAAATCGCTGTTTCACCTGGAAGGGGTGTTTGGGGCCCTGGACAGTGGGAAGGGGGGAGGTATAAGGGCAGGTGTTGCATCTCCTGCGCTTGCACGGGAAGGTGCCGGGTGAAGGGGAAGGGGTGCTGGGGTGATAGAGGAGTGGACTAGGGTGTCTCGGAGGGAGCGGTCTGTTGTGTATGTACCTTTAAGGGAATAACTGGTCTTAGACTGCAGTACCGACAGTGACCACCCCTGTATAAAAGGCCCTAGCAGGCTTCTGTAGTTTCAGTTTCAAGCTGCCTCTTGTTCAGTAAAGTACCTGTTAAACTGTTCTCCCGAAGTCCGTGTATTATTGAGGCGCGGACTTTACAGTGGCGACGAGTAAGTTCGAATTCACCTGCAGTGTGGCATCATCTCATGGGGATCTCGCCTGAAAGGAAGGTCCTGGAAGGTCGTAGTCTGAGCAACGGGCGTCGACCGAGGGCAACCGCCCAAAGAATCCATCGGTGTTTGGAGAATTGCGGGAGAGACTGTGGTTCCAGCGAATCGTGCTGGTAGCAGGTAGTGCGCCGACCCTTCCGGACTGCGGCGGGCTCAAGCTCGATCGAGCGGCTCTACAAATCGGGCCGCGCAGCGTCGCCGGGAAAAGAAAACAAGAGAGAGAGGGTGGAGCGCACAGGGCGCGGTCGGTGCTCGAGAACAGGACAGCGGAGAGAAACTAAACGGGGGGGAAGGAAAGCGAGACGCGCCGAAGCTGCGGGTCGCCGCCATTACCCCGTAGAACGCTAGGAGCAGCGTGGCTGTAAGGGGAAGAAGCAAAAGTGCGGGAGGTGCCATTTTATTCCATTGGGGAAGAAGCAAAAGCGCGGGAGGCGCCATTTTAAATCGCCCAAGATGCCGAAAAGTGGCAGTATCACTGCTTTCGACAACGAGGTAGAAGACTGGACCACGTATGTAGAAAGAATCGAAGTGTACTGCAAGGCAAATGAGGTGGCCGATGGAAAGAGGGCGTCGGTATTATTAAATCTGATGGGTGCGAATACGTACGGCCTATTGCGGAATTTAATTACCCCAGCTAAACCAATGGAGAAAAGTTTTGAGGAGATTGTTCATATCTTACAGGAACACCTAAGCCCTACACCACTGCTGATAGCAGAAAGATTCAAGTTCCATAAAGGAAACCAGCACAAAGATGAGAGCAATGCTATCTTACGGAACTACGCAAGTTATCGAAGCACTGCCAGTTCGGAGCAGGACTGGCAGACACCTTATGGGATAAGTTTGTCTGCGGGCTCCAGAGTGAAGGAACCCAGAAACGACTACTTTCAAAAAAGGACCTGACGCTAGAACAGGCTTTCAGCGTGGCAGTATCCTACGAAGCAGCAGCACGGGGAGCTGCGGAAATACAACAGAAACCACAAGAATACAGTGCTAACGAAATGGCGTATGGAGCTGAAAAGTGCTATCGCTGCGGCAGAACAACCCATGAGCAGAAGGACTGCTGGTTTAAAGACAAAATATGCAGGCAATGCGGGAAGATGGGACATATAGCAAGAGTCTGCAGGTCGGGAAAGAAGACCAACACGACAAGAACTACTAAGGAACAGTACAGGAAAGTAAAGAAACTGACAGATAGTAGTTCAGAAGATCAGGAGAGTGATAAGGTCTCCGGGAGCAGGCGACTAAGTTGTTTAAAGCTACACAACGTGATCGCAACAGAAGATCACCGAACCATTTGGGTCACCCTCATGATAGCAGGGTCCCCAGTGAAGATGGAATTGGACACAGGATCAGCCCTAACTTTCATGAATCGACGAGACTATGAGCGGCTATTCTCACACATACCCTTAAAGGACACGTCCATTGTATTGAAGACATACACGGGGCAAAAGGTCTACCCCAGAGGAAAAATAAGGGTGCCAGTTGAATATAACGGAAAGGAAACACAGAAACTATACATGTATATACTACGAGATGGAGGACCACCATTATTGGGACGTGAATGGATCCGAAGACTACAATTGGATTGGCATTCCATTCTGGCACTAACTGTGACTGACAAAAAAGATGATGATGTCGCACCTGGATGTCTGTCACAAATTCTATCTGACGCGGAAGAGGTGTTCCAACAAGGACTTGGGACTCTAAAAGGAGTAAAGGCAACCATAAAGATTGAGGATAACGCAACCCCAAAATTTTTCACGGCCAGACCGGTGCCATACGCGATACGCCCAGCTGTAGAAGCTGAACTGGAGAGTCTGGAGCGTTCGGGGGTGCTGTCTAAGGTGGACTGGAGCGAGTGGGCCACACCCATCGTTCCTGTAATGAAGAAAGCATTGAGCAGCACGCCTGGGGAGCCAAGGAAGGTTCGCATCTGTGGGGACTTCAAGGTGACTGTGAACCCAGTCCTGCCCACAGTACAGTATCCGCTTCCGCGGATAGAAGATATTTTTGCCTCACTATCTGGAGGGAAACGTTTTACAAAGATTGATCTGGCTCAAGCGTATCTACAACTGGAGGTGGAAGAAGCATCTAGGAAATACCTCACGATAAACACTCACAAAGGCCTTTACCAGTACAATCGACTGGTATTTGGGGTAGCATCGGCCCCGGCTATGTGGCAGAGGGCAATGGAACAGGTCCTGCAAGGGATCCCGGGGACCCAGTGTTATTTGGACGACATCCTGGTTACGGGCGAAAATGACAATGAACACCTTGCCAACCTGGAACAGGTGCTCACGAGATTGCAGGAATATGGGCTACGAGCCAACCGTCCCAAATGCGAGTTCTTCAGGGGACAAATCTCGTATTGTGGCCGCATGATTGATGAGGAAGGGTTGCATAAGTCGCCGGACAAGATTGAGGCTGTAGTCAAGGCTCCAGCACCAGAAAATGTGTCGCAACTGAGGTCGTTCCTCGGGTTGGTGAACTACTACCATAAGTTCTTGCCGAATTTATCTACAATTCTGCACCCACTGAACGCCCTCCTTCAAACTGGTGTAACATGGAAATGGAGTGATGAGTGTAAGCGTGCCTTTCAGGAATGTAAATGCCAAATCACTTCAAAAGAAGTATTGGCCCACTACAACCCAACACTACCGATTCGGTTGGCATGTGATGCGTCACCTTACGGCATTGGAGCGGTGCTGTCACACAAATTCCGTGACGGTTCAGAGAGGCCAATAGCCTTTGCATCGCGCTCGCTAACCTCAGCCGAGCGTAACTACGCCCAGATTGACAGGGAGGCCCTCAGCCTGGTGTGGGGGGTGAAGAAGTTCAATCACTATCTGCACGGACAGAAATTCACCCTACTGACTGATCATCAACCCCTGGTCTCAATTTTTAACCCAAAGAAGGGCGTTCCGGTGATGACGGCGCAACTGCTGCAAAGATGGTCACTTTTTCTAGGGGCACATCAGTATGACATAGAGTACAAAGGTACGAAACAACATGGAAATGCTGATCGGCTGTCGCGCCTACCGTTGCCTACGGCGGAAGAAGCACCTGCAGTGGACCCTGTGGAGATATTCCATGCGACCATAGTCGAATGTTTGCCTGTTACAAACGCAAGTATTGAGAAGGAAACCCGAAATGACCCGACACTCTCTCGGGTCTATGATTTGACGGTGAAGGGATGGCCAGCATATGGCGACTCACTGTTGCCAGCATTCTCGCCAAGGAGGGAACAGTTGTCAGTGTGCCGGGGAACCTTGATGTGTGGATCCCGAGTGGTAATTCCACCCAAGTTGAGAGATAGAGTACTCAATGAGCTTCACGAGGGTCATCTGGGAGGGGTAAAAATGAAGAGCCTAGCCAGGGCGTTTGTGTGGTGGCCGGGAATCGATAAAGAAATCGAGGATATGATCAAGAGATGCACAGGATGCCAGAAGGTCCAAAACGCTCCACCACAGGCCCCGCTACATCCATGGGAGTGGCCCTCATCTCCATGGCAACGGGTACACATTGATTTCGCTGGTCCATTTATGGACTCAATGTTTCTAATCGCTGTGGACGCCCATTCGAAATGGCCAGAGGTCATTAAAATGTCCTCCACCACCACGGAGAAAACTATTGCAGTCCTAAGGACCATCTTTGCCAGGAATGGGTTGCCAGAACAGATCTGTTCCGACAATGGCCCACAGTTTGTGTCTGAGGATTTCCGGAGGTTCCTGAAGAATAATGGGGTGAAACATTACACATCTGCCCCATATCATCCAGCCACAAATGGATTGGCTGAGAGTTTTGTTCAGACCTTTAAAAAGGCCATAAAGGCAAGGTATAATGACGACATACCACTGCAACACAAGGTGGATAACTTCCTGTTTGCTTACCGGAATGCGACACATGCAGTAACCAACCAAACTCCAGCCGTACTGTTTTTCAACCGGAGACTAAGATGTCGCTTGGATTTGCTCAAACCAAACATAAGACGAGATGTTGAGGATAAGCAGTTCCAGCACATAAATGAGAAGCCAACCAGGAGCTTCAAGATAGGGCAACCGGTCTTGGCCCGCGACTGCCGAACAGAAAAATGGCAGCCAGGCACGATATGCACACAGCAGGGACCACTAATGTACACAGTGGACGTTGGAGAGAGCATCGTGAGACACTATGCTGACCAGATTCTAGGGTCACAGGAACAAGCCAAACCTGTACCACAAGCATGTGCGCCTGGTAATGAGCCCGAAGTACAGATTGCGTCTACCTCAGAAGCAGGGGTATTGGAAGCTGACGAACCAACCAATGACAATGAGCCAGAATTGACTCCACCGCCAGAACAGGATACTCGAGAAAGGCGCTATCCAGTCCGGATCAGGAAGCCTCCTCAAAGACTGAACTTATAAATGACTATTTCAGTTGATGTATATATTACTGAGAAAATTGTAATTGTAATTAATTATTAATTTGTTGTTAAATGAATGTTATGTACTGTTTATCTAAAAGGGCGGGAATTGTTGTGTATGTACCTTTAAGGGAATAACTGGTCTTAGACTGCAGTACCGGCAGTGACCACCCCTGTATAAAAGGCCCTAGCAGGCTTCTGTAGTTTCAGTTTCAAGCTGCCTCTTGTTCAGTAAAGTACCTGTTAAACTGTTCTCCCGAAGTCCGTGTATTATTGAGGCGCGGACTTTACACGGTCCCTACGGAATGCTGAAAGGGGAGGGGAGGGGAATATGCGTTTGACGGTGAGATCACGTTGGAGGTGGCGGAAATGGCGGAGGATGATCCGTTGAATGTGGAGGCTGGTGAGGTGAAAGGGGAGGACAAGGGGAACCCTAACATGGTTCCGGGAGGGAGGGGCAGGGGTGAGGGCAGAAGTGTGGGAGATAGAACGGACACGGTCGAGGGCCGTGTCAACCACGGTAGAGGGGAATCCTCGGTTGAAGAAAAAGGAAGACATGTCGGAAGCACTGGTGTGGAAGGTGGCATCGTCAGAGCAGATGCGGCGGAGATGGAGAAACTGGGAGAATGGAATAGAGTCCTTACAGGAGGCGGGGTGGGAGGAAGTGTAGTCCAGGTAGCTGTGGGAGTCAGTGGGCTTGTAGTGAATGTTGGTCAATAACCTATCCCCAGAGATGGAGACAGAGAAGTCGAGGAAGGGAAGGGAAGAGTCGGAGATGGACCATGTGAAGGTGAGGGAAGGGTGGAAATTGGAGGCAAAGTGAATGAAATTGTCTAGTTCAGGGCGCAAGCAGGAAACGGCACCGATACAGTCATCAGTGTATCGGAAAAAGAGGTGAAGGAGGGGACCCAAGTAGGACTGGAACAAAGAGTGTTCCACATATCCCACGAAAAGGCAGGCATAGCTAGGACCCATGCGGGTACCCATAGCAACACCTTTGATTTGTAGGAAATGAGTGGAGTCAAAGGAGAAGTTGTTCAATGTGAGAACAAGTTCAGCCAGGCAGAGGAGGGTGGTGGTGGATGGGGACTGGTCGGGCCGCTGTTCAAGGAAGAAGCGGAGCGCCCTCAGGCCATCCTGGTGGGGGATGGAGGTGTAGAGGGATTGTACGTCCATGGTGAAAAGGAGGCGGTTGGGGCCAGGAAACTGGAAACTGTTAAAGTGACGGAGGGCGTCCGAAGAGTTGCGGATGTAGGTGGGAAGAGACTGGACAAGGGGAGAAAAGATAGAGTCGAGATAGGAAGAGATAAGTTCCGTGGGGCAAGAACAGGCTGAAATGATGGGTCTACCAGGGCAGTCCTGTTTGTGGATCTTGGGAAGGAGGTCGAAGCGGGCTGTGCGGGGTTGGGGAACTATGAGGTTGGTGGCCGCGGGGGGGAAGATCTCCAGAGGAGCTGAGGTCAGTGACAGTCTTGGAAACGGTGGTTTGATATTCGGTAGTGGGGTCATGGTCGAGGTGGAGGTAGGAGGAGGTGTTGGAGAGTTGGCATTCAGCTTCCGCTAGGTAGAGGTCGGTTCGCCAAACAACAACAGCACCACCAACAGTATTGTTTGAATGTCATTTAATATAGTCGATGTATTAAAGCTTATTATAAAAAAACACTCGAGCTCGGGATCATGAGCGGCGTTATAGTCGCCGGACTAACAACCCCTTTGTTGCGATGGTAGCCACGGAGGAAAATCCACTAAGATCCCAGGATTTAAATAAGGAAGTTTGCCATTTTTAAGATGACAGTGTTCCCGAGCCAGGGCCCAAAATACGTGCGATCACATTACATCCAGGAGGTTCCATGTCAGCAAAGACCAGCAAATAAATCCTTCTGCAAATCTCCAGTACAATTTCAATTGGCCATACGACAGCCAATTTAGACAATCATGGGGTGAATTTATGGTCTTTACGCCAAGGTGGAAAGCAGAGGGGAAGATCTGGCAGGGAGGATTGCCCTTCACTTGCAGAATCCACCTGATTTTCTCCTTATTTAAATGAATGCTCACTGCCCAGGTCCTGAAGATGAAACGCTGCCCCCCCATGTGCACGCCACCTGCTGAAAATGGTCACAAATCCCACTGTCAAGTGCCCACTGTCAGTCACATCTCAAACGCAAGATCAGCAGGGCCTGCTTCTAATCAAGGTGTAAATCAAAACCTCAAGACCGTCTCCTTAAAACTGGCACTGCATATATTTGCTGCATTAAGTACAGTAATTCCAATTATTTTGCATTAAATTTGCAATCCATGCAGTTATACCAATAAGCTGTACGAGCCCCTTGTGTTCACTTTTTCTACCTCTTTGCAATGAAGCTATTCTTTCAGTATCTATTTCTCCTCTCTCTGCATCAATTGTTCTACTTTTTCACTCACTTTTTCTTTCTTTTTATCTCTCATTCTTTCTGCCTGCGTTTTCTTTGATTTACCATTCCTTTTTTATTTTACTTTCACATTTTTTTTCTGACAATCACTTTTCTATTTCTCTATCATTTTTATGTCATTATTTCCTCATTTTATTTTTCCTTCCCATTTTAGTTTCTTCATTAGTATCTTTCTTTCTTCCTATTTTATTCTCTTTCTATCTTTCTGTGCCCATGATGTATTGTTCCGTTCTTCTTCATTGCATTGATATTCAGGCGGGATTGCCATTTTCTTGCGTTTTCCTGAGATCCCTGACTCTATTCTTGCCTATTACTGACTCTACTCCTGTGACCTCACTTCCTCCCTCCAGCTTATTGGCTCTGTCCTTTCCCAGACAGTGTCCTTGGGATCTTCCGTTACTCTGGAGCCATGATCTCCTGCCTCAGTCTTTCTCTCCTACTTCCACTTCCAGGATCTACCAACTCTGTCCCTTTCCCTCAGTCAACATCACTAAAACAGATTATCTGCTCATTATCACATTGCTGTTTATGGGAGCTTGCTGTGCGCAAATTGGCTGCCGCATTTCCTACATTACAACAGTGACTACACTTAAAATGTACTTCATTGGCTGTAAAGCACTTTGGGATGTCTGGTAGTCGTGATATGCGCTATATAAATGCAAATCTTTCGTTTTTCTTTTTTCCATTTCTCTCCATGGATCATTCGCTCTTCTTAAGTCTATCCACAAAATGTATCACATACATCCTTTTCTATCCCTGTAATTTATAAGGAGTTGATCATCACCTAACACAGATGAATACAGCTTACTGCCAGTCTTGTGATCCCCCAATAGTGCTCAAAGCTCTGTCACTCTATAATACAGAATTTCTTAACTTTTGCCCTTTATTTTAACTGTTAAATATAAAGCTCCAAAACCTGTACCAACGTTTTGTTTTGCATTATTTTGTGCTTAAGGTGTATTATAAACAGAAATTTACTCAATACTTAAGTTATTTGAAATACTACAGACATTGATACGCAGATGAACAACAGTACTCTAATGGTGAGATCTTTCAGGCTCCACACAAAATGTCTTTCTATAGTGTGAACAAATAGTAAATTCTTTGAGGCTAAAGTAATCTGCTGTGTTGAAGCCACAATGGTCATCCTGTCAGTCTTGATGAGTACTGTGATACAAGTATCTGATGATATTTGTGGCTGAGTTCTCCCTTTATATGTGAACACTCAGATGTGGAAAACTCACCAGCATTTGTAGCATTGATGGTCATCACTGGAAGGTTGAGGTTTCAAATGAGCCATCTTTTCTGGTGCATGGCTGTTGGCTGCTGGCTGTGGAATTGTGCCACTCCTTTGCAAAAGGCAGCGCCCCAGTATAACTGATCCATGACAGCACGTTCTCAGTCCTCCACTGGAACAATACAGTTGATTATAATTTGCATGAATATTTCCTTGACCTGTTTGTACAGCCTATCCTTGTTATGATTTGTCTCCTTGATGGTCTGGGAGTTGGCCCTTGTCCACACTCACCACATCCAATGCAGATGCATTTTTTATCAACTTCCTCAGTGGCTGATGTTGCAAATTCTTTGCTGGGTACTTTGCCCTGACGTGATATTCAGGATGCCATGGATGTTCAATATACGTTACAGATTGAGTTCTTTGATAGGCTATCCGTTGAAGGTCCTAAACTTGCAGCCATTCCCTAAGGTGGAGGCAATGGCTGTACAGTAGACTTTGAGCTTGTTGTGCACCTTTATACAGGATTCCTGAACTGACCAAACGATTCACACAATTATGTCAATTATATCATTCAGAGAGATGACGCTGCCTACTGCTTGACTATACACAAGTGGTTTCCATAAAGGTCACTCTCGGCAGGGTGTACCAGTTGGCTTGAATTTATTTTCATGTCACTACAAAAACGTCAAGCAACTTTGAGGCGTTTCTCTTTTGTGACCATCTTCCTAAGGACACTGGTTCAGTACTCAACATGTTCAGCTTGTATATGACATTAAACCTGACCTCAGCAGACCATGCATGGCATTTCAGAGGTAAGGCAGAAGAAAACATGCATGTTTAGAATCATTATAACTGAATATAATTTTGAATAAATCAAGAAAAAACACATACTTTACATGGATAGCAAGCTGGCTACAAAACAGAAAACAGAGAGTGGGATTAAAGGTAGTCACTCAGACTGGCAAAAGGTGGGAAGTGTTGTTCCACAAGGATTGGTGCTGGGACCACAACTGTTCACCATTTACATAAACGATTTGGACTCGGGAATCGGAAGTACAATTAAAAATTTTGCAGACGACGGCAAATTGGGGGGCACAGTTAATGCAGAGGAGGACTGCGATAAAATACAGGAATACATTGATATATTGTACAGGCTGAGAGGATCTGATATACCAGAACAGGATTGCAGAATGTGTGTGTATATAGATAAGTGTGAGGTGGTCCTTTTTGTAGGAAGAATAAGGAAGCCACATACTCCTTGGAAAGTAAGTGTCAAAATGGGGTCGAGGAGCAGTGGGATCTGGGGGTACAGATGTACAAATCATTAAAAGTAGTGATGCAGGTTAATAAGACCATAAAAAAAGCAAACAAAGCACTGGGGTTCATTTCTAGAGGGGTAAAATTGAAAAGCAGAGAAGTTATATTAAATTTGTATCGAACCTTGGTTAGACCACACTTGGAGTACTGTGAACAGTTCTGGTCACCATGGCCCTGAAATTAGGATCGGGAGCTTGCCACGCGTGCAAGCCCCCGATCTGCACTCACCCGGCGCACCGACATCTGAAGCCCGGGCCTGCTTGCATTTCCTGTCACTGGCCCGGTTCAGATGTCGGTGCGATGTGCTTACCTGATCCAACGGCGTAGTTAGTGCGATGTGCCGGCTGGGATCAGGTGAGCACTGTGCAGCCAATCAGGGGAGGGGAAACTTCATTCATGAGTTTGAGAGTAAGAACTGTCAAACTCATGAAAAGTATGGGCTGCCAAAACACTACTTAAACTTTAAATAAAATTTTAAAAAACATCCCGCTGATTATATTAACTATAAATAAGTTAAAAAAAATATTTTAAACAATTAATCAAATTTTTGAAAAAAATAAAATTTTAAAAAATAGGGTCTAAAACCAAACTTACCTTACTGTAAATTCTTTAAAAATAATAAACCTGTAGAATTTTTTTTTCTAAATTGTACTAAAAGACCACTTACCTGTAAAACGAAGTACTTACGTCTGGTTTTTCCACGCGTAAAAACCAGAGGCCTTTACACTCGGGCAACTCTGAAAAAAAAAGGAATTTCAGCGCGCAAGCGCTGCATCACAAGTCGCAAGCGTTCTGCCTCTTAACCCCTTGGGTCAGAGGACAGGAAATGGCGGTTTTCAGCGCATGCGCTGTGCATGCTGAAAACCGGCAATTCCTCCGGGCACACGCGTGAGTACCCCGTCCGTACTCACGCATTGTGACAGGAATTACTGGGCCATTATTATAAATAGGATAAAGAGGCACTGGAGAAGGTGCAAAAAACATTCACTGGAATGATATCAGAACTGAGAGATTATACCTATCAGGAAATATTGAACAAGCTGGGTCTCTTTTCTCTAGACAAAAAGAAAGCTGAGGGCTGACCTGATAGCAGTGGCCTAAGGTGTGTGGCTGCGCTGCTGTGCATCAATCGCAAGGTCCCGCACAGGCCACTCATCAGCTCCTGCCCCCGGAAGAGATACCGCGCACAAAAAATAAATTAGTGGGAACATTGCCTGATAGAGGTCTTTAAAATTATGATAGAGTTTGATAGGGTAGACGTAGAGAGAGTGTTTCCACTTGTTGGGGAGACCAGAACTAGGAGCTATAAATATAAGATAGTCACTAATAAATCTAATAGGGAATTCAGGAGAAACTTCTTTATCCAGAGAGTGGTTAGAATGTGGAACTCGCTACCACAGGGAGTAATTGAGGTGACTAGTATAGATGCATTTAAGGGGAAGTTAGGTAAACACATGCGAGAGAAAGGAATACAAAGATATGCTGATGGGGTTAGATGAAGAAGGGTGGGAGGAGGCTCGTGTGGAACATAAACACCGGCATGGACCTGTTGGATCGAATGGCCTGTTTCTGTGCTGTAAATACTATGTAATACTATGTAATAATGGGATATTTCAACAAAGAAAATAGAACTTCTTTAGTTCTATATTGAAGCCTTGCGCTGGATTGAGGTCAACAAGTTAGGCAAGGACACGCCTTGAGGAACTTCCATCTGGTAGACAAGGGGCTTCTGATTAGTTGCACACAACCTGACCTTCACTGACTATTGCCTCTTAGTTCTCAGCCTCACTCATCATCTTAATTTATATTACTTCTTTACCCTGAGATTGGTTAGAATATGGAACTTACCACCACATGGAGTCGATGAGGGGAATAGCATAGATGCATTTAAGGGGAAGCTAGATAAGTACATGAGGGAGAAAGGAGTAGAAAGATCTGCTGATAGGGTGAGAGTAAGTCAGATGGGAGGAGGCTCGTGTGGAGCATAAACACCACCGTGGACCTGTTGGGCCGATTGGCCTGTATCTGTGCTGTAAATCCTACATAATTCTATGTAGTACAGTTCATTAAAATCCTGTTCTGTATATCAGATCCTCTCCGCCTGTACAAGGCCAAGCTAAATGAAATTTGTAGTTGTTGGGTCTGTGACACAGTCAGAGACTTAATGCATATACCACGGGATTCTTTTAAAATCAAACAGCTGGGTTAAGATATTCATAAGGTCAACTGCTGACTACTGAGGTAATCTTTACAAGATTGATATTTTAGGGACATATTTCCATAATTCCTTTAGATAAGACTATGGCTGACTACTGGTCATCTTCTTCTTCATTCGTATGGTAGTAGCAAAGCAAATCAAATGCCATTGGCCCTGAAATTAGGATCGGGGGCTTGCCGTGCGTGCAAGCCCCCGATCTGCACTTACCCTGCGCGCCGACATCTGAAGCCCGGGCCTGCTTGCATTTCCTGTCACTGGCCCGGTTCAGCTGTCGGCGCGATGTGCTAACCTGATCCAACGGCGTAGTTAGTGCGATGTGCCGGCTGGGATCAGGTGAGCACTGTGCAGCCAATCAGGGGAGGGGAAACTCATTCATGAGTTTGACAGTAAGAGCTGTCAAACTCATGAAAAGTATGGGCTGCCAAAACACTACTTTAAGTTTAAATAAAATTTAAAAAAACATCCCACTGATTATAATAACTATAAATAAGTTTTAAAAGACGTTTTAAACAATTAATCAATTTTTTGAAAAAAATAAATTTTTAAAAAATAGGGTCTAAAACTAAACTTACCATCCTGTAAATTCTTTAAAAATAACAAACCTGTGGAAAAAAAATTTCTACATTGTACTAAAAGCCCACTTACCTGAAAAACTAAATACTTACGTCTTGTTTTTCCACGCGTAAAGACCGAAGGCCTTTACACGCGCACAACTTTGAAAAAAAAAGGAATTTTACTACGCACGCGCTGCCTGTGCAGTCACGCGCGTTCTGCCTCTGAACCCCTTCGTTCAGAGGACAGGAAATGCCGGTTTTCCCCGCATGCGCTTTGCATGCTGAAAACCGGCATTTCCTCCGGCCAGACGCGTGAGTACCCCGACCGTACTCACACGTTGGGACAGGAATTACTGGCCCATTATCTAAGTCAGATATCCAGGCCAAAGCTTCCGGTGTAACAGTGTGGATATCTTGTAGGCTGTCTGCAAATTTCCTCTGAGGGCAGTGTTCAATGATGTGCTCCAGAGTCTGATTAGGAGCTCCACAGTCGCATGATGGGGATGCTTTAATCTTCCATCTATGGAGAAGGTGGCAGCATCTACCATGACCAGTTCTGAGGTGGTTGATGGTTGTCCACTGTTTGTGAGGAAGGTTTGATCCTTCAGGTTGTACTGTGGGGTCCTCAATAAAGAATCCATTCCGTATGCCACAGTTCTTCCAAGCATTTTGCCATCGGTCATCAAGGCTGAGGGGCTTTGGTGACAGTCCAAAATAGCCTTCTAGATTTGAAATGGGTTGGTGTCCGCTGTAGAGTACACCAGGGCGAGTGCTGCTGTACGGAGGGTTTGAGCATCTACTCCCCATGTGGATCCGGTGAGTTTCTGGATCAAGTTGACCCTACTTTTTAGTTTCTTCCCAAGGTTCTGGAGATGTTGTCTATATGACAGGCTGCGATCAAGCGTGACTCCTAAATAGGAGGGGTTTTTGGCATGGTTTACCTCTGCGCCACAGAAGGAGACTTTCAAAAACTTGGTTTGCTTGATGGGTGTTGAGGTGGAATGTCGAGGGGACGGTCTTTTGCGGGTTTGGCCGAAGTTGTGTCGGTGGAAGTAGGCCTCCATCCTCTGTAAATCACTGGTTAGGGTCTCATTGGTGACGGACAGATTCATGTTTTGCACGGCCAAGGCGATGTCATCAGCGTATACGAACTTGAGGGACTCTGTTTCGGGCAGGTCACTGGTGTGAACGTTGATAACCCGGGTGCCAGGACAGAACCCTGTGGCAATCCATTGGTCAATGCCCTATATCTGCTCTTCTGGGCGCCAGAAGCGTCGGTTGCTAAGCATGAAGTTGAGAAGATGGATCGTTGTTCTGCAGGGTAAAATGGTGGAGAGCTTGAAAAGCAGTCCGTGCTTCCATACTGTGTTATACGCCGCCGACAGGTCCGCGAGTGTGACGGCGGTCTCGAGCTGGAGCTGGAAGCCTGCTTCGATGTGCGTTGTTAAAGCTACTTGTTGTGACTACTTGTTATCATACCTTCTGCAATGAATTTACCTATATGAATATATGCCTCTGTGGTTCATTATTTTTACTGGTCTTTTGATCCAATACTTTCCCTTGTAAATAAAGATAGCAGTTTATGTTGCAATGCCATGTGTAATCAGTCAGTCAGTGTGTGGATCATTGAAACCGGAAAAGACTGCATTTTAATTACCTAACAGAAAACACTTGGACGCAATCGGCACTCCCCAGTCCAAAGATATATTGCACTATATGTCATGTAATTTCCTTCCTTCTTATTTTCTCCTCTTGTGCTTCATTGAAAGTTTAACCTTTTCCTTCAAAGGAAAAAGTGTTTCTACTCATAGTTACTCTCACAAGTACCCGACGAATGTGGGAGTCTATGGGTCAATTTTCCACTGCCCACCCCTTCCTTGGATGCTATGCCAGACATGACTTGAATCCTCCTGTATTTCTAGGTTCAGGGCTCGAGCCGAGGTCAGATGCTTCCCCCCCATGACGTTGGCTTGGTTCCTCAATAAGGCCTTGCACCTGGAAACGGGGCTAAAAACCCACACGTCTGCCGCAGATGAAGGCCTGGAGTAGCAGCAAAGGTCACTGGCCATGGGGCCTTCTGGCTATTGTCCAAAAACACCAGCCAAAAGGCCTTAAGGCTCGAAGCTTATGCCCAGCGTCTGTAAAGAAAAGCTACATAGCTTTTTCATAGCTCCATCTTTTATGTAAGAACATAAGGCGTAGGAGCAGGAGTAGGTCATTTGGCCCCTCGAGCTTGTTCCGCCATTCAATAAGATCATAGCTGATCTGATCTTGGCCTCAACTCCACTTCCCTGCCCGCTCCCCATAAACCTTGACTCCCTTATCATTCAAAAACCTGTCGATTGCCACCTTAAATATATTAATGACCCAGGGTTCCCAGGGCTGGCACAGGGTCCGATGCCCATCTTTAAATGGGTGCACGTAAATGATGCTGGGGGAGTAAACTAAACTAAACTAAGGTGGGGGGAGGTGCAGTTACACCAGCTCCCGTCTCATTTTCATGGCTGCATCTTCTTGTGGTGTAACTGCTCTACTACGCCCCAGCCAGGGATCCGCGGGAATTTCATGGGTAACATGAAGGGTGCAGAGACCTGGCGTACAATGTTTCCGCCCCTTTTTCCTTTGCCTTGCTCCTGGGAACTAAGTGTTCCCTGGGTGCAAAGGAAAGGCAAATCATCCCTTTTATCTCCGTTTGATGTGCATACGATGATATCACTCTACATCATACTGAGTGGGAGTTTATAATCTATTTAGGAATTATAGACATGAATGAACTGGTATCCCACAGATTATACACTAGATTACAGTGTGTTGGTTTCTATCATGCATAATGGCCTCAAACTGCTGCTGGCTATGACATATTTTCCATATTTTTTCACCACTCAATTCCTGCCCATGTGCTGACCTAAAGTTACCTTACCCTAAGATTCTGTTTCGGCAATTTCCAGAAATACTCAAAACAAACTCTTTGAAGTTCTTTGCATGCTCTATCAATGTTGTTTTGTTTATTGGGCTAGTGTTTTCCAGATTTCATATTCTGATTCTGATTCTTCACAATAATCTCATCATTTATTTTTCAGTTTAACTGAACTTTCTGCTCTTCACTTGTTCTTCTTTAAGTTAGTGTTTTGTAAATTCTGACGTGCACTGTCCTTGATTTATTTCTTGGTTTGTCATTTTATGTCCCATGTGGGAGTATTAGCTCTGAGCTGACCATGTCTTCGCATGCTGAAACTGCAGTCTTAGTACTGTTCAGCGTCAAGAAAAAGCAATCTGAATACAGAAGCACTTGCTCCAGATACTGTTAGAAACTTTCTATAATTTGTCCCACAGAATGTGCCGAACTGCCTTGGAGACTGAAAGCTGTTTTTGTGATGGTGCATACCCAGGTACCACTCCACTCATTCAATGAGAGCTATTATTTTGTTACAAAGGGCACTTACACTCCTGTCCCTCCTTGTGGGCCTTTGACCCCACCCACAACACTTTTGACTCTTATCCCAGCAACATTTGGCCTCAGAAAGAAAGAAAAACTTGCATTTATATAGCGCCCTTCAGGACCACCGGATGTCCCAACGTGCTTTACAGCCAATGAAGTACTTTTTGAAGTGTATGTAACTGTTGTAATGTGGGAAATGCAGCAGCCAAATTGCGCACAGCAAGCTCACACAAACAGCAATGTGATAATGGCCAGATAATCTGTTTTAGTGATGTTGGTTGAGGGATAAATATTGTTGAGGACACCGGGGATAACTCCCCTGCTCTTCTTCGAAATAATGCCATGGGATCTTTTACATCCACTTGACAGAGCAGACGGGGCACCTCTGACAGTGCAGCGCTCCCTCAGCACTGCACTGGAGTGTCAGCCAAAACTTTTGTGCACAAGTCTCTGGAGTGAGACTTGAACCCACAACCTTTTGACTCAAAGGCAAGAGAGCTGCCAACTGAGCTACTGGCTGACACTCAGACAGCAGTGACGGCATGGTCAGCAGTAAGACTGTTTACAGTGAAATATATCAAAATGTATTTCCCCCTCTTGCGCCAGTAAATCCATTTAGTGAACACTTGGTTGAAATAAACACTCACCCTCGCCAAAATAAATTCACCTTACTCCTAAGGCAAACCCTAATCTTAACTCTGAATCAACCCTATTCATAACCCTCAGCCCAAACCGAAGCTCCACCTTAAATTTAATACCAGGTTCTCCAAGTCTTAACCTGGGAAGATTTTCTAGCAACAAAGTTGGCGGGAGTGGCAACAGCGGTGGGGTGGAGCAGCAGCAAGGTGGCCAGGAGTGACGACAAATTAAAGCAGAAAGACTGGGCACAAGTTCAAACAGGACAAGCCAAAACTTGATAAAAGGTTAAAAATGTAAAGTTAGCTGCACTGACATTGGGCCGGTCAACAACAACAACAACTTGTATTTATATAGTGCCTTTAACATTGTAAAATGTCCCAAAGCGCTTCACAGGAGTATTATAAGACAAAAAATTTGACATGAGCCACATAAGGATAAATTAGGGCAGGTGACCAAAAGCTTGATCAAAGAGTTAGGTTTTAAGGAGCGTCTTAAAGGAGGAAAGAGAGGTAGCGAGGCGGAGAGATTTAGGCAGGGAATTCCAGAGCTTAGGGCCAAGGCAACAGAAGGCACGGCCACCAATGGTTGAGCGATTATAATCAGGGATGCTCAAGTGGGCAGAATTAGAGGAGCGCAGATATCTCGGGGTGGGGGTTGTGGGGCTGTGGGAGTTTACAGAGATAGGGAGGGGTGAGGCCATGGAGGGATTTGAAAACAAGGATGAGAATTTTGAAATCGAGGCGTTGCTTAGCCGAGAGCCAATGTGATGTGCCTCAATAATTCCGAGACTCGAAGGTAGCAGAACAAAACAAGGCTTTTATTAACTTAGAACGAAACACGTAAGCGAGAGAGATGTCGTCCTTCTGGAGACTGGGGCTAGACTGAAGCTAGCTTACAAACGGGGCCAGGTATGGGCGGAGCCCTACACACAGCACATTCCAGTATACAATACAGCACATTCCAGTACACAATACAATGAGGTCTGGGGGAAGGGAAATGACACTGAAACTGATCTCAGTCACAGGCAGTGATGAATGGAAATATTTCATCACACAATGTAGGTCAGCGAGCACAGGGGTGATGGGCGAATGGGACTTGGTGCGAGTTAGGACGCAGGCAACCGAGTTTTGGATGACCTCAAGTTTACGTAGGGTAGAATGTGGGAGGCCAGCCAGGAGTGCGTTGGAATAGTCAAGTCTACAGGTAACAAAGGCATGGATGAGGGTTTCAGCAGTGGATGAGCTGAGGCAAGGGTGGAGACGGGCGATGTTACGGAGATGTCAGAGACAAACTACTAAAAAAACAATGCTGTGTGTACAATGCCATTATCCATCTTCCTCATCTATAGAAAGATATGGATGAGAAAGATAGATAATGGCCCATCATTGTCCCCATAGCGTGCCAATGCACTCAGACAGCTGTTATAAATTCAGCCACTGAAGTACTTTAAATTGTATTAAACTACACATAAGACTACACGTTAGCTGCAGTGTGAATTGACCACTAAATAACAGCTGTTCATCAATGCATATTGTTCTCTTTGCAGTAGAAGGCGGGCTCATGAGATCCAGTGCCTCAGAACAGGTGGAAGCGCACGGCAGCAGAAACAGCCGTCTTCTTTTAAATAGGTAGCAATGGAGCCGGGGTGGGGGGGTGCTTGGAGGTCATAGATGGCCTGGGTAGTGCACACTCCTGTTGGTTTGTATGATTACACTCACATAATTCAACTGTGCAAGTGAAAATTAGTCTCTGCAGATGTAAAGCCATGATTGTTCTGCGTCACAAGAGGGAGTTGCGTGCGAGTAGGAATTCCTGCCCACAGCATGGGGCAGAGCTTTGATCCCTGGAGCAGCAGCTTCAGGTCGGGGTGAGGGGTGAATTGGGGAAGAGCAGCGGAATTTAGTTTTGTGTCCATTACTGTAAAATAAGGAGAAGTGCAGCTGTCTTACAGCTAGAGATTGGACCAACTCTTGCAGAACTTACTGGCCATGATATGTAGCCATGTGATATGACCTAATGTGTCAGCCTTGGCTCAGTAGCAGTAGTGTTGTCTCTGAATCAGAAGGTCATGTGTTCAATCCCTACTCCAGAGAGTGAACACGTAATCCAGACTGATCCTTCCGTTCCAGTAACAGCTTCTGTAATGTTCCGCCGTATGTGATGCACTTTTATCATATGGGTCCTGCGGATATTAATACATTCATGTTCAAGGTGTCTTGAGCTGTGCTGGTTCCAGTTGAATACTTTTGCCTCCAAATATTTGTCGTACTTGCAATTATGTGTAATGTGGAAATACTGAAAACAGCATTGATATAATGGGTCGGATTTTGTGGTGGAAATAACGGTGAGGCTAACAGTGCTCACTGTTATTAATGTGTAAATCGCACAGCAACTTCCAGCGACCGCACATGCGCAATAAAATGCGTAAATCAACAGGTTGCTGTCCAAGATGCCCTGCTCCTCCAAAAGCTGTGTGAGAATGGTATCTCGCCGAGAGATTCGCCATTGAAATACATGGAACGACGTGAAGTGTACTTACCTGATAGATACACTCTAAACTCGGCAGAAAAAGTTAGGGTTTGTCTATCCAGTGTAAGTAAATTTTTAACAGTGTGGCAAGTCTTAATTATGGCCAAGCAACCTCTCTGGCACTGAAAATTAACTTTTACAAGTGTGGAAGCTCATTTCTTCAGATTTTAATTATTGTTGGAGATTTAAATAAAATTAAAAATATAATTTTTTTTTACATTTTCTTTCTGTCTCTTTTATCTCTCCCTTTTGATCCCATCTTTCTTTTCCTCTCTTTATTTCTTTACCTGATTTGACATTGAACTAAATATTCTAACTGACACTTCCTGGTTCAGACTATGCATTGCTCATTAATAATTCTTCAACCTGATTGGTTAAGGAGATACACGGTTGCGTGCCCTGTTCACACTGGTCCCAGATCTTCTGTAGAGGCTGCTGCGCTGTTTCGATAATTGGCTGACAGGAAATTGCCGTGCAAAAGCCCATAGAAAGACTATGGGCAAGTGCAAGAGTAATGAATGGCCCAATGCAAGGTACATAGGATGTATTGCATGCAGCACAGTGCACACCAATGTGAGGTCAAATCATTATGTCAGAATTGCATACATACTTCTTAACTGAGGTTTTTTGCATGATTTAAAAGAAAAAGGGGGAGAAATTCAGTATTGCCCCGTTTGGGCGCTAAATTTTGAAAGAGTGAAATTTTTTATGAGTGTTGGGCACGAGTGCTGCGGTTGCGGAGTGGAGTCATGGGCCAGGTGGAGAGCGGATAACCCTTGTCTCCCAGCAGCCATCCGCTAGCTTGATGTGGTGGCTGGAAGAGTGCTGGCAAAGGATGAAGGCATCGTGGCTGCTGCCAGGATAGCAGGCATTGATAGTGAGGATGCGCTGTGTGTGGTCGCACACCAACTGCACATTAAGTGAGTGGTAGCCTTTGCGATTACGGAATACCTCAGGATTGTTATGCGGTGCCCGCAAAGCGACGTGGGTGCAGTCAACGGTGCCCTGCACCATGGGGAAGCCCGCTATCCCAGCAAAGCCACACGCACGCTCGCGCTGCTTCTCTCTGGTCATGGGGAAGGAAATGTAGTCCCTTCTCCTTCTGTAGAAGGCATCTGTGACCTCGCGGACGCAGCAATGGATGGCGAACTGCGATATGTTAGATATGTCTCCTGTTGTACACTGGAAGGATCCGCTGGCGTAGAAATTGAGGGCGATGGTGACCTTGACTGCCACTGAGAGACGTGGTTCTCCTGATGTGAGGCTCGAGGTCTGGCTGCTGGAGGTGGCAGAGCACAGTGACCACGTCCTTGGTGAAGTGCAACCTTCTAAGACACTACTCCTCAGTGAGATTGATGTGGGAGAAATGCTGCCGGAATACCCTGGGAGGGTAAGGCCTCCTGTTGAGAGCCCTGTTGGCCCTCCTCCCTCTGACCACATTTTGCAATCTTTCGCTCTGTCTCCGCTGTCTCCGACGGTGATGCTGAGGGCGAGGTCCAGTGCCAGTACAGCCCCCATTAAATGATGGCAATGTTACACTATCAAATGTAACCCAAATGAAAGTGATAAATATTTCTCATCCAGAATACACCTTCAAGTTGAGAATGCTGAAATTGCTCAAAACGCCTGTTTGCTTTTGTCAAACTGACAAGGCAGCATTCTTTGCCGATAAAAAAACCCGGAAGTTGACGCCTTTATATAGCGCGCCTCCAGCGCTCAGTCGACTGCTTTCCGCCTCCTCTATCCATCGTTGCTAACGGCAGGCGCTCAGGCAGGGGCGAGAGTGACGGCACAATCTCCAGCCGCAGGAGATCGTGGCACTAGTGGTTACCGCCGCAAACCTCCATGTCAATTTCACGGGCGTCGGTACTATCCGCCGTGCCCGGTCGCAAAGCCTGTCGCGCTCTGTTAACGTCCCCCCGGAGGCGCTAAGGTGCCCAATTTCTCCCCCCAAAACTTTTATCTTTTTTACTGTGTAGAATAAGACCTAGTCCAAGTGTAATTGGTATCTCTGGATTCATATATTACAGAACTATTTACAATATAGCTGAAGTGAAATAGTTTTGTTTCATCCCCTTCCCAATAGTTGGTTTAATTGATGTATTTACTCCGCCAGTGTTAAATATGTACCAGCTTGGAATTTACAAACAAGTACAAATACCACCAAAATGCAGCTTAATGCCTAGACTGCCACATTCTGCGGTATGGCTGTGTTAAAATCACTGTCAAACCAAAAGTTGCTCCTTTGTTTGTACAGTACATAGGTCAGCACCCAACTCAGAGCCATATGCTTTTGCTATCTGGCATCTTATGTTTAAACGTAACGTAAATGACGGTGAGATACGAGCTAGATGATCTGGTACCAACAATGTATATGAGCCTTTTAGCAGGAATTTGATTTCGATGGTAACTCACAATCCTGGTGGCCAGGTCTTCTGGAAACAACATTAAGTATAAACAGGAAGGCCTGCTTACTCATTCTGCCAGTAATTCAGTGCTTTGAAAGCACAGGTTTGGAGGTGTGTAACTGGAAGTAATGTATTGATTTGCCACATGTTTTCAGCAGGCTTGTCCAACCTCACTCATTAAGAGTGACACTCATTTTAGGGCTTGTTTTCCTGATTGCTAGCCAGTCATCCCTGCTGGAAAGGGCACACATGAGGGCTGTGATGCCAATCATAGCTGAATACCCTCAGCCTGAATAACACTTGATATCTGGGCTCACATATGAAGAAGGGCTAGTTGGGTACCAAAGGGCTGTTGGCACTAGTAGAACTGCACCCCAGGGAGGAGTCAATGGGGAGAATAATCACCAGAAGTAATTGTAACCTACTTTGTTGCATGTCATTCCTAAAAATAAACATGCACTAATACATCATTTTTATATTGAAAAACATTCCAAGACACTTCACAGAGGGGTAAGGAACATGGACACCGAGCCAAAGAAGATTAGGAAAAGTTACCAAAAGTTTGGTCAAAGAGGTATGGTTTAGGAGGGTCTTAAAGGAGGAGAGGAGAGAAGCCAAATGGTTGAGGGAAGGAATTTCAGAGCATGGGCCTAGGTGGCTGAAAGCACAGCTACCAATGGTGGGGTGATGGGAGAGGGGGTGCACAAGAGGAACAGAGAGTTCAGGGGGCGTTATAGTGCTGGAAGAGGTTACAGAGGTGCTGAGGAGTGACGCCATAGAGGAATTTAAACATTAAGATGAGAATTTTAAATTTGAGGTACCGGGGATGAGGAGCAAATGCCAGTCAGCAAGGACAGGGGTGATGGGCGAGCATAGGATACGGGCAACAGAGTTTTAAATGAGCTGAAGTTTACAGAGGGTGGAAGATGGCAGACCGGCCTGGAGAGCATTGGAATAGTCAAGAGCGGAGGTGACAAAGGCATGGAGGAGGGTTTTATCAACAGGTGGATTGAGGTTAGGATAGCGGCAGGTGATGTTACGGAGGTAGAAGTAAGGCAGTCATTATGATGGAGAGGTTTTGGAGTCGGAAGCTCAGCTCAGGGTTAAACAAGATGTTGAGATTGCGAACAATCTGGTTCAGCTTGAGAAAGTGGCTGGGGCGGGGAATGGAGTCGCTGACTACGGTGCAGCGTATGTAGTAGGATTCAAAGACCATGGCCTTTTAGCTGGAAGAAATTGTGGCTCATCCAAGGCTGGATGTCGGACAAGCAGTCTGACAGCACAGAAGTACTGGAGGGATAGGGAGAGGTGGTGGAAGAGTAAAGCTGAGTATCATCAACATATATGTGGAAGTTGACCCCATGTCTGTAGATGATGTTGCCAATGGGGAGTAAGTAGATGATGAAGCGAAGGGGGCCTAAGATGGATCCTTTGGTAGAAATGCTGGCTGCAATTGAATAGGTAAGACATGTTCAAGGACCTTGGAGAGGAAAGAGAGGTTGGAGATGGGTTATTGGTTAGTGAGGGCAGAGTGGTTGAGGATGGGCTGCTTGACGAGTGGGTAATGATGAGGATTTTGAAAGGGAAGGGGACAGTTCATGAGGAGAAGTAATCATTTAGAATGTCAACTAGCATGTGGGTTAGGAAGGGAATTTGGGTGGTCAGCAGTTTAATGGGAATGGGGTCAAGGAATCAGGAGGTTGAACTTATGGATGAGATGAGCTCACAGAGGAACTAGAGGGAAAGTGGGGGTGGGGAAAGAGGCTAGGGTGGGGATCCCTGGGGGGCAGCTTGGCTTGGTTGTCAAGGGGAAGCAGCAGAGGCAGCTGAATGGATGGTCTCCATCTTGATAACAAAGAAACCTTGCACTTGTTGTTAGAGGTGAGGGTGGAGAGGGCAGGGAATAGGGGTTTAAGGAGACATTTGGTAGTGGGAAAAAGGAGTTTGGGTTTGCTTTTGCCCTCCAGGATGTTTCTTTTTAGCAAAGGAGAATGAGGCTCTGTAGAGCTTGATGTGGTCAAGACAGATCTGGTGACGAATGGCTAAGCTGGATGTGATAGGTATGCTCAGGTTTGTATTCCTTGGGCTGGAGAGAACAAAGATGGGGGATGTATTGGGGGAATGTCTGGGATGGGAGGTGTAGTGTATGTACCTTTAAGAGAGAACTACTTTTACAGCTCCTGTATACTGTAGTACCGGCAGTGACCACACCTGTATATAAGCCTTGAGCATGCCTCTGTACTGTTAGTCTTTAGGCTACCCTCCTACAGTAAACACCTGTTGATTGTTAATTTACAGCCTCCGTCTAGTTATTGGAAAACATCATACTTTAAGAATCACGGATTCAACAGGAGGCAATTAAGTTTTTGCTGGGGACGAGAGTATTGAAGGTGAATGTGAGGTTTCTTGAGCAAATCGACAGCTGTAGAGATATTGTGCAGAGTTTTCCCCAGGGGCACATGCAGAAGACAATGGGATTGAAAAAGGTTGGGGAGGGTGTGGATTGTGAGGGGTAATAGTAAATGGTCAGAGATGGCCTTATTTAAATGGTTTATGACCTATCTCATTTTTTGTGATTAGAAGCTTACTGCTGACAGATCTTTAATGCTAGCAGCTTGTGCTGGCAGCAAAAAGGCTTCACTGCAAAGCTTGATGTTAGAGTTTTTCTTCCATTTGCAATAGATCCTGTTTTAATATAACGTTTTGCTTGACGACATTATTGCAGAAAATATCTGGGGTTAAATTGGCTAACCTCTGAAAACAGGCGTGGGGATCGCAGTGCGCGATATACCTGCACCCGTTCATTGCAATGCAGGCAGCATGTTAAATTGGTGCTGCCTGCTGCTTTAAATGATTGCTGCGTGCAGCCAGCGCTACCCATGCTGTTCATTGGCTGCACACATCAGCAGGGGGCCCCGATATCACCAGTGGCTAGCGCTACTTAAAGGCAGCCTACAGCTCTTAAAGGGGAGGTGCATTGTGACTGAAAGAAGTGGTGGGTGTTTTTTGAAAGGTGAATCTGGGCTGTGATACCTTGGGGAATGACTGAACATGTGAGAGAGTGAGCACCGAGGTAGTCTGCCAATGCACTAGAGGTTTTGGTGCAAGACGTGGAGAGAAGGAGAGACATCCTGTATCTGCAGGGGGGCAGGAGGCCCTGCAGACATATGCAAGGTGGCAGTGGGAAGTGTTGCTGCAAGAACATGGATGCAGTGCAGGAATAAGTTTAACCATCTGACATGAGTTGTCAAGGTGAGTGAGTTCATCTTCAAATGGCATAAGAACTAAGAAATAGGAGTAGGAATAAGCCTGTTCCCCAATTCAATAAGATCATAGCTGATCTTCTACATCAACTCCATTTTCCCACCCTGAATTAGAGCCCAAGCAGAAAGGGGCTGTCTACATTGTAACCTCCCTTCCTCTTCCTGTTCCTCCACTTCCTGTTGCACTTCCTTCTCCTCCACTTCCTCCTCCTCCTCCTCCTCTTCCTTGTGCTCCTGCTCCTCAGCTTCTCACCTGATAGGTGGTGGCGAGGGCTGTTCCCTCATAATGGCCAGGTTGTGCAGCTTGCAGCAGACCACCACAAATCTTGATACCCGCTCAGCTGAGTACTGCAGGGCTCCGCCAGCGTGGCCCAGGCAGTGGATTTGTTGCTTGAGGAAACCGATGGTGTGCCCTATAATGTTACTTGTGGCAGCATCACTCTCATTGTAGACCTGCTGTGCATGTGTGCGTGACTTCTGGAATGGAGGCATGGGCCATGCCATGAGTGGATAGCCCTTGTCGGCTAGTAGCCACCCTTTGACTTACTGTGGTGGGTCAAATACAGGTGGCACAGAAGACTGCCGCAGAATGAAGGAATCGTCCCTCTAAGCTGTGCGGCCACGTGGCCACACAATTCTTTGCTGGTTCCGTGCAGCCCGGGTCCGGCTTTTCCAATGTTAAATTCCACGCTTGCGCGAAACTATGAATGGGCCGCGCAGTCTCTTAAAGGGGCCGTGCACCCGCCCCCCCAAAAAAATTAGGGGAACATTGGTGGGAGTCCTTCATTCCATTTAATGTCATGTTCTGCTGTGCGCGGTTATGACGGCGTTGGCTGGAGTGGGGAGCTGGAAAATGGCAGCGCTGGTGTCAAATCAGCATTGCACACTAATTAACGTCATAATCTGCCTGCTCTGCGTGCTGCTGGCGGTTGTTAGGTGCGCAAACCCCTTTACCAAGATGGCGTCTGGTGCACTTCCCATCGGAAGTGTACGTGTGCATCTCTGACCCCGTTTTTGAGCAATAGTGTGTAGTGTCTAAGAAACGGGCGCTATAGAGCCCAATTTAGCCCCTGTATTGTTTTGTGGGGGTGAAATAAACGTTTCAAATTTTGACAATTTAATAAAATAATTCCTGTGTTTATATATGTTTCTTCAGCACATATCACATAATCAAAATGTCAGAGTGATAAGACGATAAACAGCGCCCTTGCATTTCATTTTTAACAC
Source organism: Somniosus microcephalus (assembly GCF_052327205.1). Taxonomy (NCBI): domain Eukaryota; kingdom Metazoa; phylum Chordata; class Chondrichthyes; order Squaliformes; family Somniosidae; genus Somniosus; species Somniosus microcephalus. The sequence continues at coordinate 35,700,054 of NC_141005.1, read as the reverse complement.
CATCCTCTTGCCCGAGCAGTTGATCTCTGTACTTGAGCAGTTTTAAAGCAGAATCAGTTTGTGAGTTCTGGCGTGTGCATTGAAGATGAGTGGCAAAATCATCAAGGTCCTAACTTCAGGGTAATAAGACTGACACTGTCTACTTCCTGTGCATGGTCCCAGGGTGATCCTTTCATCCCAATCCCCATATATACAAGACGCATAAAAAATCGAGAGCCTGAATCCCCTGGCCAGCAGCACACTCGTTTTATAATTCTGACAACAATTGATAAGGTGTAAATGGTTGATACTCTGAATGTGTTATATTGAATACCGCTTCTGATATTATCAAATTTGTGCTGCATCCAATTCCTGTTGTCATTTGAACTGTATTCAGTTGTGACTAGAGATGGTATTAGTTACACACACAGAATCCGAAATCTCTGCACTCCTCCAATTCTGGCCCCTTGCGCATCTCCGATTTTCAGCTGCCCAGGAGGGGAGGGAGGGGATTGTATATTGACGTCAATGTACAATCCTCTCCCTCCCCTTCGCCCCATGTATAATCTAACTGTAATGATCCTCTTCTGTGATATTTCACCTGATCACCTTTCTTCACGCTTGCTATCAATGAAAGCTATTATTGATCTCTTTTCTTTTCCTCTGAAATCTTAGTTAAAAGATGCAACGTACTTTTCAAGTCTTTACTTAATTGCATTTATTTTAGTCTGTCTTTTCTCAACTTAATGCTGTTTGAAATTCTGGGGTTAGAATTGTCACAGCTGCTTGGAAGGTCAGTGCAGGATAGCAATCTGTAATCACACACGCTTACAGCCCAAGAAGTGCGATGGCTCACTTTTCAGCAATTTAGTTCACGACCACCATTGTGTTTTGCCATTCAGGAAAATAACAGGTCAGATGTTATTTCCACTGGTGGCAAGAGAAGAAAGTGAATTTGTACCTCCACTGTTCTATTTTGGTGAAAGCAGAGGCTGAGGAGAATTGTGTGTGGTTAGTACGCTGACATCCGTAAGACAAAGGTCCTCTACCAACCTGCCCCCGCCACACAGTACTGCCCCCTGATGATCAAAATCCATGACAAGGCCTTGGACAATGTGGACCACTTTCCATACCAAGGGAGCCTACTGTCAACAAGGGCAGACGTCGATGACAGAGTCTAACACCGCCTTCAGTGTGCCAGTGCAGCCTTCGGTCACCTGAGGAAGAGAGTGTTTGAAGACCAGGACCTCAAACCCGGCACCAAGCTTATGGTCTACAGAGCAGCAGTGATACCCACCCTCCTGTATGCCTCAGAGACATGGACCATGTACAACAGGCACCTCAAAGCACTGGAGAGCTACCACCAACGCTGCCTCCGCAGGATCCTGCAAATCCATTGGCAGGATAGGAGCACCAACGTCAGTGTTCTCACTCAGGCCAACATTCCCAGCATCGAAGTTTTGACCACACTCGATCAGCTCCGATGGATGGGTCACATCGTCCGCATGCCCGATACGAGACTCCCAAAACAAGCGCTCTACTCGGAGCACCAACATGGCAAGAGAGCCCCAGGTGGGCAGAGGAAACGCTTCAAGGACAGCCTCAAAGCCTCCTTGAAAAAGTGCAACATCCCCACCGACACCTGGGAATCTCTGGCCCAAGACTGTACAAAGTGGAGGAGAAGCACCTGGGAAGGCGCCCCTTCAAGTCCCTTCACCAGGAGCAAGCGGAAGCCAAGCGCAAACAGCGGAATGAGTGCACGTCAACCCAAGCACCCCACCCACCTGCCCCTTCAACCACCATCTGCCCCACCTGTGACAGAGACTATAGGTCCCGCATTGGACTCATCAGTCACCTGAGAACTCATTTTTAATGTGGAAGCAAGTCATCTTCGGTTCCGCGGGGCTGCCTAAGAAGAAGGACCGTTCCCCTCCAATGAAGAGTGACGGGGTGAAAGGCTTCTCTCTCTTGCCACTCTAAGGGTACTATGTAAATGACCCATCGCACTTCTTGGGCTGTAAGCATGTGTGATTACATATTGTTATCCTGCACCACCTTAAACATTCACTCCCTCCACCACCGGCGTACTGTGGCTGCAGTGTGTACCATCTACAAGATGCACAGCAGCAACTTGCCAAGGCTTCTTCGGCAGCTCCTCCCAAACCCGTGACCTCTTCCACCTAGAAGGACAAGGGCAGCAGGCGCATGGGAACACCACCACCTCCAAGTTCCCCTCCAAGTCACACACCATCCTGACTTGGATGTATATCGCCGATCCTTCATCGTCACTGGGTCAAAATCCTGGAACTCCCTACCTAACAGCACTGTGGGAGTACCTTCACCACATGGACTGCAGCGGTTCAAGAAGGCGGCTCACCACCACCTTCTCAAGGGCAATTAGGGATGGGCAATAAATGCTGGCCTTGCCAGCGACGCCCACACCCCATAAAAAAGAATTTAAAAAAAATTAAGTTTGAACAGTTTTAACTCAGTTCCTAGTGGGTAAAGGGCGCTACCACAGTGCAAGGATGTCCTGAATTTAGCACAGATTGACAATATAATTAACAGAAACCAGAAGGTTGCCAGATTTGAGGAACGGAGGTACAGTGGGATACTCTCCTGGCCAGTATGAGGATAGTTCATTAAATAATACTGCTAATCTCAATGGTCAGGTTATACTTACCGCACTGGGAGCTCTAGTTTCCCCGAACACTCAAAGCATCATTGTGCAGGTGCAGGTAGATGCACACTGCGCCATGCATTGTTACATGTCTCTGCGTGTGTTGTGGGCTCTGCATTTTAGAGGATACGAGTGCAGCCAGCGTGTGCAATGAGTATTACCTGGCAGCGTGATTATGATATGGATGTAAAATACACTGAAGTCATATTCATTCCATTTTTATTTTGCATTCCACATGGTTTATAAATTTGATGACTTATGATGCAGTCATTAAAAAAAAAATCCTCCTCAAATGATACAGACGCTAAAGCCATCCACTCATCGATCAGATTATCAAGTTTAAATGGCGACAGGTTTAGATTCAAACCATGGCCGAGGCCCCTGTATAAGCTGCCATGGTCACATCTGAGGAACAGGATGAAGATGAGGAGGATATTTTTACCACTGGCTACTACTTAAGACCCATGGAATGCAAGTACAAAAGCTTGCTTCCTGTACAGATTAAGCTTTGCTATATTCGTGTCCGATCCCGCACAATGATGTACTTTATGGAAATATATTTGTGTTTGCAAATATTGCTTTAGTTCATTCACTTTTGATAAATTATTGCTCCCCCATTTAAAAATCACTCTTCGCCCTCCCTTTAGATCTAAGGGCGCGCTTGCGTCTGCGCTCACTCGGAGTCCGAACTCCAAACCATCGTCAACACCTTCACCAAAGCGTACGAGAGCATGGGCCTTACACTAAACATCCGTAAGACAAAGGTCCTCTACCAACCTGTCCCCGCCACACAGTACTACCCCCCGTTTATCAAAATCCACGACAAGGCCTTGGACAACGTGGATCACTTTCCATACCTCGGGAGCCTACTGTCAACAAGGGCAGACGTCGACGGCGAAGTCCAACACCGCCTTCAGTGTGCCAGTGCAGCCTTCGGTCACCTGAGGAAGAGAGTGTTTGAAGACCAGGACCTCAAACCCGGCACTAAGCTCATGGTCTACAGAGCAGCAGTGATACCCGCCCTGCTGTATGCCTCAGAGACATGGACCATGTACAGCAGGCACCTCAAAGCACCGGAGAGGTACCACCAATGCTGCCTCCGCAAGATCCTGCAAATCCATTGGCAGGATAGGTGCACCAATGTCAGTGTTCTTGCTCAGGCCAACATCCCCAGCATCGAAGCTTTGACCACGCTCACATTGACGGGTCACATTGTCCGCATGCCCGATACGAGACTCCCAAAACAAGTGCTCTACTCGGAGTTCCGACACGGCAAGAGAGCCCCAGGTGGGCAGAGGAAACGCTTCAAGGACACCCTCAAAGCCGCCTTGAAAAGTGTAACATCCCCACCGACACCTGGGAATCCCTGGCCCAAGACTGCACAAAGTGGAGGAGAAGCATCCGGGAAGGCGCCGAACGCCTCGAGTCTCTTCACCGGGAGCAAGCGGAAGCCAAGTGCAGGCAGCGCAAGGAGTGCACGTCAACCCAAGCACCCCACCCACCCGCCCCTTCAACCACCGTCTGCCCCACCTGTGACAGAGACTGTAGGTCCCACATTGGACTCATCAGTCACCTGAGAACTCATTTTTAATGTGGAAGCAAGTCATCCTCGGTTCCGAGGGACTGCCTAAGAAGAAGAGTTCATTCACTTATGTTAAATTATTGTCCCCCATTTAAAAACTACTCTTCGCCCTCCCTTTAGATCTGGTGTGCTGTAAATACATACAATATTTGAAACCTACAGACAATTCATCCCATCCCATAATAGTCACACAGCTGCTACACATTTAGTGCTCCACCCATGTGATACAATACCAGTTGTCTCCACAGTATCACGTAAGTAGCAGTTCTGAGAGATGAGAAAACCAACCTCACTCTGGCTATTTGGTTTCAATGGACTCAAAGCGGTTCAGACCTGTCGGACATGGAGTCAGAACTCCCTCTGCATTGACTGGCTTTCCCATCTATTGAAATCTGCTCGCTCATGACAATCAAAGGAGCCAAGCATTATCAGAGGACCAAAGGCATGGGGTCAGCCCACCATCAAGAATCTTATGAAATCATTGCACTTATTTTCCTTATTCTTGATTGCCGTTCAGTTCGAAACCACCAGCCACATGGCCTTGAAAACATTAGTCCGCCCTGCAGCTGAGGGAGTTTCCCACTGCTGGCAAAGCTTTCTAAGAAATTGCAGTGGCCACAGGAAGTTCATTAAAGTGCCAATGTCATTGTTTTTCTTAGAACAATTAAATAATGAAGAATTCTGAAGCACATGCATGACCATGTTCATAACAAGTTGTGCGGAATATTCAAATAATTCGTTGTATTTCAATTTTAATGTATTACATGTTTTAAAGATTAATTGGGATACAAAGGTTGAGTAGATAGAACTGCCCCACCAACATTTTATTTCTCTATCAGGAAGTTGCTCCTTGACATGTTCTTTCATTCATTACCTATTTCAATATTCCCTGCGTATCAGGCAGGATGTTGATGGTGGGGAGCTTGCTGATGGTAAAAGAAAGACTTGGAAGACTTGCATTTATATAGGGCCTTTCACAACCTCAGGACATCCCAAAGCGCTTTACAACCAATGAAGTACTTTTGAAGTAACAACAGAAAATGCTGGAAAAACCGTGTCAGTTCTATCTCCCGCACTTCTGCCCTCACCCCTGCCCCTCCCTCCCGGAACCATGATAGGGTTCCCCTTGTCCTCACCTTTCACCCCACCAGCCTCCACATTCAACGGATCATCCTCCGGCATTTCCGCTACCTCCAAAGTGATCCCACCACCAAACGTATCTTCCCCTCCCCTCCCCTTTCAGCATTCCGTAGGGACCGCTCCCCCCGAGACACCTAGTCCACTCCTCTATCACCCCAAACAGCCCTTCCCCTTCGCCTGGCACCTTCCTGTGCAAGTGGAGGAGATGTAACACCTGCCCCTATACCTCCCCCCTTCCCACTGTCCAGGGCCCCAAACACCCCTTTCAGGTGAAACAGCAATTTACTTGTACTTCTCGCAATCTAGTATACTGTATTCGCTGCTCATGATGCGGTCTCCTCTACATTGGGGAGACCAAACGCAGATTGGGTGACCGCTTTGCAAAACACCTCCGTTCAGTCCGTAAGGGTGACCCTGAGCTTCCGGTCGCCTGTCATTTTAATTCACCGCTCCATTCCCACTTGGACCTCACCGTCCTTGGCCTCTTGTATTGTTCCACGGAAGCTCAACGTAAACTCGAGGAACAGCAACTCATCTTCCGATTAGGCACTTTGCAGCCTTCCGGACTCAATATCGAGTTCAACAATTTCAGATCATAACCTCGGCCCCTATTAATTTTTTACTTGTAATTTTTCCACTCCTTTCCCCCCCCCCCCCTTTCCTTTTGTTTCACTCTCCCACCTGGCAGCTATCTCTTGCCCTGCCAGTACACTTCACACCTAATCTCAGCCTATTACCATCTCGTCTGGCTCTGAATACCTTTTATTGTCTCTTCCACTTCTTTTGTCTCTTTCACTTCTTTTGTCCGATCGCAGCCCTGCCTTTGATCTATTTCATTTTCTTTCCAGTTTTGAAGAAGGGTTCGACCCGAAACGTCAACTCAAATTTCTCTCCACGGATGTTGTCTGACCTGCTGAGTTTTTCCAGCATTTTCTGTTGTTTTTCGGATTTTCAACATCTGCAGTATTTTGCTATCGTACAAGTACTTTTGAAGTGTAGTCACGGTTGTAATGTAAGAAACACAGCAGCCAATTTACACAAAGCAAGCTCCCTCAAACAGCAATGTGATAATGACCAGATAATCTGTTTTTAGTCGTGTTCATTGAGGGATAAATATTGGCCATGATACCAGGAATAACTTCCCTGCTCTTCTTCAAAATAGTGCCATGGGAACTTTTACGTCTACCTGAGAGAGCAGATGGGACCTCGGTTTCTCATCGGAAAGATGGCACCTCTGACAGTGCAGCATTCCCTCAGTGCTGTACTGGAGTGTCAGCGTAGATTTTTGTGCTTAAGTCTCTGGAGTAGAGTGAGTAAAGCCACTTAATGTCAAGGGGAGGTGGTTATGCTCTCTCTTTTTGGAGATGATCTTTGCCTGCCACTTGTGTGGTGTGAATGTTACTTGCCACTTATTAGCTTAAGCCTGGATGTTGTCCAGGTCTTGCTGCGTGAAGGCATGGACGCTTTATCATCTGAGGAATTGTGAATGGAGCTGAACACTGTGCAATCTTCAGTGAACAGCCCTACTTCTGACTTTAGATAGAGTAGACACAGAGAAATGTTTCCATTTGTGGGGAAGAGCAAAACAAGAGGCCATCAGTATAAGATAGTCACCAAGAAATCAATTAGGGAATTCAGAAGAAACTTCTTTAGCCAGACAATGGCGAGAATATGGAACTCGCTAATACAGGGAGTGGTTGAGGCGAATAGTATAGATGCATTTAAGGGGAGGCTAGATAAGCATATGAGGGAGAAGAGAATAGAGGGTTACGCTGACAGAGTTAGATGAGGAAGGATGGGAGGAGGCTCGAGTGGAGCATAAATGCCAGCATGGACTGGTTGGGCCGAATGGCCTGTTTTTGTGCTGTATGTTCTATGTAATTCTATGTAAAAAGAGAGAGCCCCTCTGACAATACAGCGCTCCCACAGTACTGCACTTAAGTGTCAGCCTAGATTATTGCTCAAGTCCTGGAGTGGGACTTGGACCCACAACCTTCTGACTCAGTGATGAGAGTGCTACCCACTGAGAAAGGCGGACACCAAGATAACAATAAGGAATGTGGAAGATCTTCTTCTTCTTAGGCAGTCCCTTGGAACCGAGGATGACTTGCTTCCACATTAAAAATGAGTTCTCAGGTGACTGATGAGTCCAATGTGGGACCTACAGTCTCTGTCACAGGTGGGGCAGACGATGGTTGAAGGGGCAGGTGGGTGGGGTGCTTGGGTTAACGTGTGCTCCTTTAGCTGCCTGTGCTTGGCTTCGGCTTGCTCCCGGTGAAGAGACTCAAGAGATTCGGCGCCTTCCCGAATGCTTCTCCTCCACTTTGTGCAGTCTTGGGCCAGGGATTCCCAGGTGTCAGTGGGGATGTTACACTTTTACAAGGAGGCTTTGAGGGTGTTCTTGAAGTGTTTCCTCTGCCCACCTGGGGCTCTCTTGCCGTGCCGGAGCTCCGAGTAGTGTACTTGTTTTGGGAGTCTTGTATCGGGCATGCGGACAATGTGACCCGCCCATCGGAGCTGATCGCGCGTGGTCAAAGCTTCGATTCTGGGGATGTTGGCCTGAGCAAGAACACCGATGTTGGTGCACCTATCCTGCCAGTGGATTAGCAGGATCTTGCAGAGGCAGCATTGGTGGTACCTCTCCAGTGCTTTGAGGTGCCTGCTGTACATGGTCCATGTCTCTGAGGCACACAGCAGGACGTGTATCACTGCTGCTCTGTAGACCATGAGCTTAGTGCCGGGTTTGAGGTCCTGGTCTTCAAACACTCTCTTCCTTAGGCGACTGAAGGCTGCACTGGCACATTGAAGGTGGTGTTGGACTTCGTCGTCGACGTCTGCCCATGTTGACAGTAGGCTCCCGAGGTATGGAAAGTGATCCACGTTGTCCAAGGCCTTGTCATGGATTTTGATAATCGGGGGGCAGTACTGTGTGGCGGGGGCAGGTTGGTAGAGGACCTTTGTCTTACGGATGTTTAGTGTAAGGCCCATACTCTCGTACGCTTCGGTGAAGGTGTTGATGATGGTTTGGAGTTCGACCTCCGAGTGAGCGCAGATGCAAGCGTCGTCTGCATACTGTAATTTGACGACAGAGGATTGTTATAAATCTCATCATCATCAAGAAACTACTCATGAAATAATGCTGGATGGCCAGCTGGTGGCGCCGTCCAAGGAGTATAAATACTTGGGCGTGGGCCCAGCTAGCCAGGGACATTTTGTAAGACAAGGAACTAGTGAAGTACAACTAGATCTCCATGTTCTGAAACATTGATTAAAGCCTTCCTTTATGCTCAAACCAAGTGCGTAGTGAGTTTTATTACATCAAGGATGGGACGACCTTGGATCTGGACTGGAGGTGACAGAGGTTGAACAGTTTCCCGTTTGTTCTGTAAATTAGCTCCACTCCATTGGGGAGCTTACTGAGGGTGAGATGGAGCATTGCAGCAAGGAAGATCGAGAAGAGCGTTGGTGCGATGACACAGCCTTGCTTGACCCTGGTTCGTACGTGAATTGGGTCTGTGGTGGAACCATTGGTCAGGATCACGGCTTGCATGTCGTCGTGAAGCAGGCGGAGGATGGTGACAAACTTTTGAGGGCAGACGAATTTGAGGAGGACACTCCATATTCTCTCATGGTTGACAGTGTCGAAGGCCTTTGTGAGATCAAAGAAGGCCATGTACAGCGGTTGGTGCTGTTTCCTGCATTTCTCTTGTAATTGACGCGCGGTGAAGATCATGTTCCATAGTGCCCCTTAGTGGGCGGAATCTGCATTGCGACTCTGGGAGGAGCTCTTCGGCCACTGGGAGAAAGGCGATTGAGGAGGATTCTTGTGATGACTTTCCCTGTGGCAGACAGCAGGGAAACGCCTCTGTAACTACCGCAATCAGACTTGTCACCTTTCTTGAAGATGGTCACAATTATTGCCATCTCTGAGATCCCCTGCATGCTCTCTCCTTCCAGATAAGAGAAATGAATGAATGAATTCATGCCAGTAGTGCTTCTCCGCTATGCTTTAGTGCCTTGGCGGGATTCCATCTGCTCCTGAGGCCTTGTTGTTCTTCTTTGTCAGATGACCTTTTCAACCTCATGCCACGCTGGGGTTGTGCTGAGATGGTGGCGGGTAGCATGCTGCGGGATGGAGTTGAGGACACTTGCGTCGAAGGCAGAATCACGGTTAAGGGGATCTTTGAAGTGCTCCTTCCAGCGGGCACTGACTGCCTCTCTGTCCTTGATGAGTACCTCTCCGTTCTTGGCCCGCAGTGGGGTAGGGCCTTGGGTGCTTGGGCCATAGATGGTCTTGGCTGCGCTAAAGAATACACGCATGTCGTGGTTGTTGGCCAGCAGCTGGATCTCCTGCGCTTTCTCCACCCACCATCTTGTTCTTTAGGTCGCGAGTTTTTTGTTGGACCTTGGCCTTCAGGCGTCTGTAGAGCTGCTTTCTTGCCCTGGAGTTCTGTTGCTGTTTCCAGATCAGAATGCCTTGCGCTTGCGGCTTATTAGCTCCTGGATCTCCTGGTCGTTCTCGTCGAACCAGTCCTTGGTGTTTCCTGGTCGAGTGACCGAGCGTCTCTTCACAGGTGCTGATTATGGAGGCCTTGAGCGCTGTGGGCACTCTGTGTCTCTGCATCACTGGGAGTCGTCAGGTTGTTTGTGAGGCGCAGGCTGAATAGGGCTTTCTTAGCAGGGTTTTTGTGTGCTCCAGCGTAATTTTCCTGCGGCATTGTTTCTGTTGCCGCTGCTGTTTTAGGCTACATTGATGGAGATGACAAAGCGGATTAGGCGGTGGTCTGTCCAGCAGTCATCAGCTCCTGTCATAGGCGCGGGTGATGCGGACGTCCTTGCGGTCCCTCGCTCAGACGATGACGTAGTTCCAGCAGGTGCCAGTGCTTGGCGCGGAGGGGTGCTGGGCCATGAATCCTTGTACTTGTCTCTCTGACAGACAAGGTGTTGGTTATGACTAAGGCATTTTGACAGGAGGGAGGGTTACCGTTGGAGTTGGCTTTCCCTACCCCCTCTCTGCCAATCACACCTCCCCAGAGGTCAGATATGGAAGATACATGATGAAGACTGAGCATACCACATTACATTTAAAGCCTCCATCATACGTAATTAGGAATTGTAAAATAAATTAAACTAAAAAGCCACCGAATTGAGAGCAAAATCACAGACGATGATTCTTAATGGTACAGAGCAGCCCTGACAAAGTATCAATTCGCTTGTTTTATCTTAGCGACATCAAAGGCTTGACTTCAATGGAGAGTAGAATCAGGCGGGGTTTTAAACCAGTTTTGCACCCGAACTTGTCAGTTTCCTGATGGGATGGTTAAGTTAAAATTGGCCCGCTCCTCGGGACAGGGGTTCTCCCAAGTCCCTGCTGAAGTTATGACAGGTGACCAAGAGAACCTCCGCAGAATTTCAGGTGTCTTCAAGTCACTATTCAAAGAACAGCAGGGGTGCAAAATTTGGTTCCATTTTTTGGGTGCTACGAGTACCCATAGAGCTCCAAAATGGCGTCCGCTGCACTTGTGCACCCGCAAACCTATGGGGCGAATCACACTGGACGCATATTGGTGAGCGCATAGCGCGCACACAGTGAGTGTCCGTCAGACGCATGCAGAGCAGACAGATCATGACGTCAATCAACGTGCTACACTGGTTTGACGCCAGCGGTGCCATTTTGGAGCTCAACCCTCCAGCTAACGCCCTCTCTTAAGCTCGCACAGCTGAACACACGTTCAGCACAGTCAGGAAGGACCCCCCACCAGCACTATTTAAAGGGATCATCAACTCCTTACAGGTTAGTTTGCTGGTTGGAATTCTTCTGGCTGTTACTGTGATTCTACAAGTGTTTGTACTTTCTATAGTTGTTTCAAGTTGCCAAAGTCTACAGTGAGTGGAGTGGCCGGTGCTGGGAGGAATTTTTCCTGACTTCAAGGCTTCTGCACAAACCACTTGCAGACAGACAACGGGTGCAGTAGTAGGAATTGCCCTTGGAATACAGCATAACTTGGAGAATGAACAGAGGCCATGCAGAGCAGGAAATGCTGCTTGAAGAGGGAGGAGGAGGAGGGAGAAGGGCTCCCAGCAGGAGGCCATATCTGCCCAGTGTGTTCAGGGAGCAATTCTCCTACCTGAACCTCAGTGAGGAACAATGTGTGAGACACCTGCGCTTCAGAAAGGATGTCCTCACTGAAATCTGCACCGTACCGAGCAGGGCAAGGACCTCATTGCCAGGGGCTGTGAAGGTGACCATGGCGAAGAACTTTTATGTGTCGGGCTCCTTCCACGCTAGAGCTGGAGATATTTTACCATGCGTCTATATATATAAAGCGGCTCTTCTGTCTGTCCCGATGTCTGTCTGTCTGTCCGCCTGGTCTCGATACGTTTGGAAGTTACAGAGGCGTACCGACGCGCGCGTCGCCTCAAAAGAAGCTTGCGATTCCGGACCGGTCATCGGCGTATTTACGTTTCGGCCGGACAAAAATCCCGCCCGCGGTATCCCAAAAACGTTCAGCGTTCCGCTCATTAGCATCTCATTAGCGAACCCGTGTGACGTCGAGGTCTTCCTACAGTTGAGTGTCGAGTGACTC